>NC_135881.1:172310252-172910252 GCF_964194155.1 Cetorhinus maximus | reverse complement strand
GGAGTGGACCAGGGTGTCCCGGAGGGAACGATCCCTACGGAATGCCACCAGGGGGGGTGAAGGGAAGATGTGTTTGGTGGTGGCATCATGCTGGAGTTGGCGGAAATGGCGGAGGATGATCCTTTGAATGCGGAGGCTGGTGGGGTGATAAGTGAGGACAAGGGGGACCCTATCATGTTTCTGGGAGGGAGGAGAAGGCGTGAGGCTGGATGCGCGGGAGATGGGCCGGACACGGTTGAGGGCCCTGTCAACGACCATGGGTGGAAAACCTCGGTTAAGGAAGAAGGAGGACATGTCAGAGGAACTGTTTTTGAAGGTAGCGTCATCAGAACAGATGCGACGGAGGCGAAGGAACTGAGAGAATGGGATGGAGTCCTTACAGGAAGCGAGGTGTGAGGAGCTGTAGTCAAGGTAGCTGTGGGAGTCGGTAGGCTTGTAATGGATATTGGTGGACAGTCTATCATCAGAAATTGAGACAGAGAGGTCAAGGAAGGGAAGAGAAGTGTCAGAGACAGACCATGTGAAAATGATGGAGGGGCGGAGATTGGAAGCAAAATTAATACATTTTTCCAGGTCCCGACGAGAGCATGAAGCAGCGCCGAAGTAATCATCGATGTACCGGAGAAAGTGTTGTGGAAGGGGGCCGGAGTAGGACTGGAACAAGGAATGTTCCACATACCCCATAAAGAGACAGGCATAGCTGGGGCCCATGCGGGTACCCAAAGCCACACCTTTTATTTGGAGGATTTCATGTATTTATATGGCTAACTATTCAATGTTTTCACATACCTGCACATTTTCTATCATAGCTCAGTATGGCGAGATTTTTCAATGGCTAATACTTTACTAATGAGTAAATCAGAATGTTAAGCCTCACGTTCTGTGTTTGCTCTGGTTGTTGATGCCACACTGCCAAAGGTAACATTGTATGTTCAAATATTCTATTTTTGCAGTGTTTTCACAAGGATATTTAGTGAAGTATAATAGTGGGTGAATGAACCTTCAAACTGTATCTACATGAACAGTGATGAGCACAAACAAATTCTAGATTTTGTCCTTCTGAACTCAGGTTTTGTAAAGACAGGGGTTTGTGTTGCAAAGAGCTGAAATACAGGTCAATTTAGTGCAACTTCATCTGACGTGCCACCCAGCCAAGTGTTATTACAGCTCTCGCTAGACCTATTGGAAATAAAAGTTTCAAAAAGATACAGTCATTTAACACTTCACTGCATTCTTATTACACAATTAATAAACAGCAAGTTACAAAAAAATGAATCCAACAAGTCTCTCAAACAACTTATGTCATTTTGTGGGGTTTTGATAGGGTTAATAGTTGTTGGGAGGGTTGGTAACCAAAGGGCAGAGGTTTAAGGTAATGGAAAAAGAATCATAGGGGACATGAGGAATTATGTTTTTAAACAATGAGCTATGATGATCAGGAATCCAACAACAAATACTTGCACTGCCAATGGTGGAGCAATTAAAATCAGGTAAGTGCAAGAGGTTGGAATTGGAAGACCACAGAGATTTGAGGTTGGGAAGGTTGGAGAAGTTACAGAAATAAGGAGGAGCAAGGCCAAGAAGCAATTTGAAAACAAGGCTGAAAATTTTAAAATTGAGGCGCAGATAGACCAAGGGCCAATGTGTTACATTGAGAATGTTACACTTCGAATTTTACAACAAAGGTGGCCATTTGGCTCATCATGCCTATGCCAGATCTTTGAAAAAGTGATTCAATTAGCCCCACTCTCCTGCTCTTTCATAGCCCTTCAACTATTTTCTCTTCAAGCATTTAGCCAATTCTCTTTTGAAGGCTACTACTGAAACTGCTTTCACCGCTCTTTCAGGTGATGCATCCAGGTCACCATAACTCATGGTGTAAAACACAATCTCATTTCCCCTCCGGCTTTTTTCCTGTTACTTTAAATGTCAATGAACGCAGGGATGACAGACAAATAGGACTTAGTGCAGGTTAGAATACAGGCAGCGGAGTTTTGGAAGATCTAGCAATTTAAGGAGGGTGGCAGATGGATGATCAGCAAGAAAAGCATTGGAATAGTCAAGTCCAAAGACATGCACGACCTGCATGCGTTGGAAGTAGATTCAATTGTAACTTCAAAAAGGAATTACAAACTTAAAGGGGAAAAAGGGTGCAGGTCTATGGAGAAAGACAGAGTGTGGGACTGATTTTTTTTTTATTCATTCACAGGATGTGGCAACACCGGCAAGGCCAGCATTTATTGATTATATCTAATTATCTTTGAGAAGGCGGTGGTGAGCCACCTTCTTGAACCACTGTAGTCTGTATGGTGAAGATACACCCACAGTGCTGGCAGGAAGGGAGTTCCAGGATTTTGACCCAGCAACAGTGAAGGAATGGCAATATAGTTCCAAGTCAGGATGGTGAGTGCCTTAGAAGGGAATTTGCAGGTGGTTGTGTTCCCATGCATCTGCTGCCCTTGTCCTACTAGGTGGTACAGGTCGCAGGTTTGGAAGGCAAAAACAGAATTACCTGGAAAAACTCAGCAGGTCTGGCAGCATCGGTGGAGAAGAAATCAGTTAACGTTTCGAGTCTTCATGACCCTTCGGCAGAACTGAGTATAGTTAGGAGAAAGGCTAACTATACTCAGTTCCGCCGAAGGGTCATGAAGACTCGAAACGTTAACTGATTTCTTCTCCACTGATGCTGCCAGACCTGCTGAGTTTTTCCAGGTAATTCTGTTTTTGTTTTGGATTTCCAGCATCCGCAGTAGCTTTTAGCTTTTTGTCTTTACCGCAGGTTTGGAAGGCACTGTTGAGTTCCTGCGGTACACCTTGTAGATGGTACACACTGCTGCCACTGTGCATCGGTGGTGGAGGGGTGCCAATTAAATAGGCTGCTTTGTCCTGGATGGTGTCGAGCTTCATGAGTGTTGTTAGAGCTGCACTCATCTAGGCAAGTGGAGAGTATTCCATCACATTACTAACTTGTGCCTTATAGATGGTGGACAGGCTTTGAGGAGCCAGGAGATGAGTTAATTGCCACAAAATTCCCAGCCTCTGACCTGCTCTTGGAGCCACAGTATTTATATGGCTGGCCCAATTCCGCTTCTGTTCTATGGGAACGCCCCCAGGGTGCTGATAGTGGGGGATTCAGCAATGGTATTGCCATTGAATGTCAAGGGAAGATGGTTAGATTCTCTCTTGTTTGGAGGTGGTCACTGCCTGGCACTTGTGTGGCACGAATGTTACTTGCCACTTTTCAGTCCAAGCCTGAATGTTGTCTATGTCTTGCAGCATATGGACACAGACTGCTTCAGTATCTGAGGTGGTGCTGAACATTGCGCAAACATCAGCAAACAGCCCCACTTCTGACCTTATGATGGAGGGAAGGTCATCGATGAAGAAGTTGAAGGTGGTTGGGCTATGACACTAACCTGAAGAACTCCCACAGCACTGTCCTGATATTGAGATGACTGATCTCGAACAACCACAGCCACCTTCCTTTGTACTAGGTATGATTCCAACCAATGGAGGGTTTTCCCCTGGTTCCCATTTACTTCAGTTTCGCTAGGGTTCCTTAGTCAAATGCTGTCTTGATGTCAAAGGCAGTCGTTCTCGCTACACCTCTTGAATTCAGCTTATTTGGACCAAGGTTGTAATGAGATCAGAAGCTGATTGGGCCTGGCAGAACTCAACCTGAATGTTAGTGAGCAAGTGTTGTTTGATAGCACTGTCAACAACCTCTTCCGTCACTTTGCTGATTATCGAGAGTAGGCTGATGGGGTAGTAATTGGTCGGGTTGGATTTGTCCTGCTTTTTGTGGATAGGACATACCTGGGCAATTTTCCACATTGCTAGGTAGATGCTTGTGTCATAGCTGCACTGGAGCAGCTTGGCTAGAGATGCAGCTAGTTCTGGAGCACAGTCTTCAGTACTATTGCTGGAATGTTGTCAAGGCCCACAGCATTTGCAGTATCCAGTGCTTTCAGGCATTTCTTAATATCACATGGAGTGAATTAAATTGGCTGAAGACTAGCATCTGTGATGCTGGGGACCTCAGGAGGCCAAGATGGATCATCCACTTGGCACTTCTGGCTAAAGATGGCTGCAAATGCTTCAGCTTTGTCTTTTGCACTGATGTGCTGTGCTCCCCCATCATTGAGCATGGGGATACTTGTGAAGCCTCCCCCTCCTGTTTGTTGTTTAATTGTCCACTACCATTCACTGGATGTAACAGAACTGCAGAGTTTAGATTCCATCCATTGGTTTTGGGATTGCTTAGCTCGGTTTATCGCATGCTTCTGCTGTTTGGCAAGCATGTAAGCCCTGTGTTGTAGCTTCACCAGACTGACACCTCATTTTTAGGTACGCCTGGTCCCGCTCCTGGAATGCTCTCCTATACTCTTCATTGAATACTGCTTTCAAAGCACCAGCACAGGCACAATGGGTCAAATGGCCTTCCGTGCTGTTCAATTCTCTGATTTTCATAATTATGCATTTAAAACTGTTCGTGATAAAGGAAAAGAAAGGGTTTGCCTCAGTAATGAGCCTAAAATTACCTGTCGTATTAATGGGGTATGAGCAAGTCATGAGAAAAAACAAAATCACATAACATTGTAGATATTTTCTGTACTGCATGGAGCTGTAATTAAGGCCACAATAAATCAGGTTTCTATGTTTTCGAAAAAACTGATCCAATGCTCTACATCCGTAAACAAAATCTAACTAATTCTGCATCATTTACTAAAAGTTCTCAACAAAAAACTCTGAATGTATCCCATTGCTGTGGTACTAATGCAGTATCTCAAATCCTTTCAAAAGGATGACATTCAAGCACTTGGAGACATTGCATGGAAGAACCATAAGTCTACTCTTGACAATAGGATTTACTTCACAGTATGTGCAATGACAGTTAATGGATCATGGACACTAAAGAGAGGGCTTTAATTTTTTTTTTAAAAACAGGCATATTGATTCCCACCCCACCCACCCTTACGCCGAGTATAGGCCTAAGCATAATTTTTGCCACTGAAAAATTGGGTCGTGTTATACATCAGGTCAATTTATATGCCATAATCTCTGGTAAATTAGGGGAACTTTAAACCTTTCTAGATGGATGAAGTACGGAATGTTGTGATCTTATCCCTCAGCCCTGGTTTCATTCAAGTGAACCTATGTAGCACATTTTCTCATTTATTCTTTTTGAATTAAAGTTTCCAAAACTGTACAGCAATCCACCTACAGTATAACCATCTTAAACAGATTGATAATTCCCTCTTTGCTTCGGCATTCATTACAAGCCAAATTATATTCTGTTTAATAGCGGCAAGGTTACAACCTAAAATGATTCTGCTCAGGTGGTGTTGTCACTTTGAGATTACAAAATTGCACTGCTGTTGAATCATTTCATACTTATTTGGTTATTTGGTCACTGAAGTTGGAGACTGGAATACACTTGTTTTTGTGTGTAGCTCAGAAGGACGTGGCATCTTTAAATTGTTTGCTTAATGCTGTTTATCAGAGCCCAGGATGAAATGTCTATGGCCAATCGTCAGAGACTGCACATACAACAGAAGATGCACATCAGGACCCTGCGAAAGTCCTGACACGCAGACATAACATGGAAATCACCCGGAAAGCTTAAACTTCCGATGGGCAACTCCATGCTGCCTGGGACCCTCCACGAAAGTCTCCGACTCTGAGTTACTTTGCTGAGTGCAACTTACCTTAATAGTTACCCAGGAAATTTTAGATAGCTTAAAACCTGGTCTAACAGCTGAACATCCCCCACCACACTGTCACCCCACCCAACTTTCCCTCCGACCACCCGCTTACACCCCGCCCACCCGTCTAACCCCCCAATCCAAACACACCTCCGACTCGGCTCGATTACCCCGCCTCCCCCCACCCCCACCACCCGTCTACCCCCTCACCATGACACGACCCAACTATTTCCCCCATCTGACCCAACTACTCGCCCCACCCAGCCAACCACTCACCCACCTAACAGCCTCTCCATTTACTCACTCACCCATTCACCCACTTACCCAACAACCAACACTCATTCATTAAAAAAATCCGACCTTAAAATACTTACCAGAATACGGCAGCTACTGGGGGCAAGTCCTCTCCTTCCCGATTCTACCCACTGGGGGGATGCTGCGCTGCCCATTTCTGTGTCAGCCGGGATGAGGAGATCCCAGAAGTAATGAGTGGTAACATCAGGTCTGGAAAATCTTCGTGGACCAGAAGTTTAGGGCCTGTTTCTTTGAATCCATCGCCCCTTCCCATCCTCCCACACACCCCCACCGCCCCCCCAAAGCTTTTGTTTGTTTTGTCCCCATTCTGACTCCAGCATTGATAAATATTTTATGATGGTGCAGAAATTTACCGAAATACATTTCAAATTGGTGGCTTTTTTACTTGCGAAGATTGTTGGAAGAAATGTATATACACAAGTCATTGGGTTGCGGTGCAGCGAAGGTTCACTAAATTGGTCCCTGGGATAAGGGTTTGTCCTATGATGAGAGGCTGAGTAAATTGGGCCTATATTCTATGGAGTTTAGAAAAATGAGAAGCAATTTCATTGAAACATACAAGACTATGAAGGGTATCAAGCATGGGGGAGGGGAGTGAGGACAACAAAATTAATGAATTTGCTAGATACTGAGAAATTATTTCCGCTGGTTGGAGTACCTAAAACACAGGGGCACTGTCTCAGGATAAGGGCCTTATCATTTAGGACTGAGATAAGGAAAAATGACTTCACTCAAAGGGTCATGAATCTTTGGAATTCTCCACCCTGGAGGGTTGTGGATGCGACATGATATAATAAATTAATCTCCCCAGCAAAAAGGGTCAATTTCTAGTATTTTATAAAATACTCTCATGGGGTTTTTTCATCTAGTTTCCCAAACTAACTGATGTTTCTGAAATCAGCACCTTTCTTAACTATTGAAATCATACTGCAATACAAATATATGAGTGCATATTTTATTAGCACAAGCTTCTTCATTTCAAGTCAAGTTGAACTTAAATTATTTACAGCTGTACTTGGTGCTACATGTCACAGCTGCAGTAGATCCATGTACTCTATTTATGAGCATAATACCATCTATCATTACCAGAGACCAAACATGTAAACAAGAGTTTACAAAATCTTACAAATTTCTAATAATATTGACAAAATATACATTTCATAACTCCAACTGGCAATGATCCACACATTAAACATAGCTCATCCTTCTTTTATATTCCAGTCTTCTACTACTGACCTTCACAAAACAATCCGATGGATCAAGATCAAACAACTGTGGAACACAATTCTACAATCGTAATAGCCTCAACAGTTATCAGTCTCAAGAAGAATATTAGGAGAGATGAAGAGAACACAATTCAGAAAGTAAAACAATTCATGCCACTGGGAAACAGGTGGGAGTGGGGAAGGGGAGTGAGGGCAACAAAATTAATGAAGTTGTTTGGTTAATGTACCATGAAACGTGAAGATATCAGCCCATGCCTAAGATTCTGTACATTATCATTCTGATCTAAGATGCATATTTCAAAAACTCAATTCATAGGATATGGCATTGCTAGCAAGCCCAGCATTTACTGCACCTCCCAAGTTTCCCTTGAGAAGGTGGTGAGCTGCCTTCTTCAACAACTGCAGTCAGGCAACTGGTTAAGGCATTCCCACAATCATCTTTGGTAGAGAGTCAAAGGACTTTTTTTTTCTCTCAGCAGCAGTAAAAGAATGATGGCATGGGTCTACATTAGGATGGCGTGTGACTTGGAAGGGAACTTAGAGGGCATTCCCAGGCACCAGCTCAGTGTCCTTGTTGTTATACTCTTGATAGCCAGTTGATGAAGGAAGAATCCAAAGCCAGTCTTTACTTGGGATATATTTATCCACAGAGTGAAACATCCCCCTGACTTCACTCCACGTGCCAGTAAGCGTCTCTTTATATGTGCTCAAGAGCATCCAATCAATGTCCTCCACCCGTGTGTACTTAACTTCAATTGATACAATTAACACTTATATAGTGCAAACATTACATGCCACTTTTCAGGACAAGCCTCAATGTTGTCTACATTTTGTTGCATGCAGGCATGCACTTATTCATTATCTCCGAAGAATTACAAATAGAACTAAATGGCCCCACTCCTGACCTTTTGATGGAGGGAAGGCCATTTAAGGAGCAGCTAAAGATAGCTGAGTCTAAGATACTGCCTTAAGGAACTCCCTGCAGGAAAGTCCTGAAGCTGAGATGATTGGTCTCCATCAATCACATTTATCTTCCTTTGTGCTCGACTTGATTCCCCTTAATCCTTACTGACTTCAGTATTACGAGGGTTCCTTGGTGCCACACTTAGCTGAATGTTGCCTTCATGTCAAGGGCCGTCACTTTCACTTAGAACAATTGAATGATATAGGACAGAAAGAGGCCTTTTTATCCATTGTACCTTTGCCAGTTCTTTTCCAATAGCCCTACAAACTATTTGCCCTTTGATTACTGCTCCAATTCTCTCTTGGATGTTACTATTGAGTCTGCTTCCACGACACTTACAGAATTCACAATGCAACCTTTGGTTCTAGTACAAATCACCTTAAACCTGCGTCCTCTGGTTACTGACCCTTCTGGCACTGGAAACAGTTTCCCCCATATCTACTCTATCAAAACCCATCATAATTTTGAATAGCTCTACTAAATCTCTCCAAATTCTTCTCTGTTCCAAGGAGAACAACCCCAGCTTCTCCAGTCACTCCACATATCTGAAGCCCCTCATTCCTGGTACATTTCCAATAATTGTCTTCTGACACCATCCAGGACAAAGCACTCCACCTGATTAGCACCCCATACACCAACTTTGGCATTTACTTCCTCCACCACCAGTGCACCATGATAGCAGTGTATTTGGTCAACAAGATGCACAGCAACAACTCCCCAAGGTTCCTTCGACAACACCTTTGAAACCCATGACCTCTACCAACTAAAAGAACAAAAGCAGCAGGTGCATGGGCACACCCCATCACCTGCAAGTTCCCTTCTAAATCACAAGTCATTCTGACTTGGAACTGTATCACCATTTCTTCACTGTCACTGGGTCAAAATCCTGGAACTCCCTCCCTAATAGCACTATGAATCTCTTTTGCGCCTTCACCGAAGCCTAGGTATGTTTCCTGAAGTGTGGTGCACAAAATTGAACACAAGGCTCCAGCTTAGGCCTAATGAATGGTCTATAAAGGTTTGGCATAACTTCCTTAGTTTGTACTCTATTCTTCTATTAGTAAAGCCAAGAATCCCATCAACAGCCTTATCAATTTCTCTTGTCATCTTCAAAAATTTGTGTACATAAATCGCCAGGTATTTCTGTGCCTGCAACACCTTTAAACCAATGCAATTTAGTTCATATATTGCCTCATATTCTTCCCACCAAAATAAGTCATGTTACATTTCTCTGTAATAAATTTCATCTGCCATATGTCTGCCCATTTAACCAGTCAGTCTATGTCCTCATCAAATCTGTAACTCTCTTCCTCATTGCTTACTACAATTCTGAGCTTCATGTCATTTGCGAACTTCGAAACTGTGCCCTGCACACCCGAGGTCTGATCACTAATATATATCACAAAATCACAAGTGGTCCTCATAGTGAATCCCAGGGAACACCACTGTATACCCTCCCTCCTGTCTCAAAAATAACCTTTCACATCTACTCTGTCCCTTAGCCAACTTTATATCCATGTTAATAATGTCCCTTTAATCTTGCTAAACATAGAAAAATAGAAGGAGAAGGAGATCAGTCGGCCCTTTGAGCCTGCTCCGCCATTCAATATGATCATGGCTGATCCTCTATCACAATGCCAAACTCCCGCTCTCTTCCCATACCCCTTGATGCCTTTAGAGTCTAGAGATCTATTTCCTTCTTAAATATATTCAGTGACTTGGCTTCCACAGCCCTCTGTGGTAGAGAATCCCATAGATTCACCACCTTCTGAGTGAAGAAGTTTCTCCTCATCTCAGTCTTAAATGGCGTACCCTGTATCCTGAGATTGTGACCCTTTGTTCTAGACACCCCAGCCAGAGGAAACATCATCCCTGCATCCAGTCTGTCCAGCCCTGTTAGAATTTTATGTGATTCAATGAGATCTCTTCTCATTCTTCTGAACTCCAGTGAACATAGACTTAATCAACCCAAACTCTCCTCATACGAAAATCCTGCCATCCCAGGAATCAATCTGGTGAACCTTTGCCGCACTCCCTCTATGGTAACTATATCCTTTCTTAGGTAAGGAGACCAAAACTGCACACAATACTCCAGCAATGGTCTCACCAAGACCCTGTACAGCTGCAGTAAGACATCCTTGCTCCTGTACTCAAGCCCTCTTGCAATGAAAGCCAACATACCATTTGCCTTAACAGCTTGCTGCACCTGCATGCTTGCTTTCAGTGATTGGTGTATAAGGACACCCAGGTCCCTTTGTACATCAACATTTCCCAAACTATCACCATTTAAATGATACTCTGCCATTGTGTTTTTCCTACCAAAGAGGATAACTTCACACTAATCCAGGTTATACTACATCTGCCATGTATTTGTCTAAATCACCTTGAAGCGTCTTAACATCCTCTTCACCACGCACATTCCCACCTAGTTTTGTCTCGTCAGCAAACTTGGAAATATTATGTTTGGTTTCCCTCATCCAAATCATTGATATGCATTGTGAATAGCTGGGGCCCAAGCACAGATCCCTGCAGTACCCCACTAGTCACCGCCTGCCATTCCAAAAAAGACCCATTTATTCCTACTCTCCATTTCCTGTCTGCTAACCAATTCTCAATCCCATGTGCTTTAATTTTGCACACTAACCTCTTAAGTGGGACTTTATCAAAAGCTTCCTGAAAATCCAAATACACAACATCCACTGGTTCTCCCTTGCCTATTCTGCTAGTTACGTCCTCAAAAAACTCCAGTAGGTTTGTCAAACATGATTTCCCTTTCATAAATCCATGTTGACTTTGTCGAATTCCTTTGATATTTTCTAATTGTCTTGTTATCACATCCTTTATAATAGACTCTAGCATTTTCCTTACCACTCATCATAATACAGTAAAACAATCAAGTCAGAGGGAGTAGAGCTGCATTAAGCTTCAAGGGAGTAGGGCAAGGCTCGATGGCCTCTACTTTAATGCGAGGGGTATTAAGGGTAAGGATTGACACATGGAAATGTGATATAGTAACCATCGTTGAGACGTGGTTGAGGGAGGAGCAGGATTGGCAGCTCAACATTCCGGGATATAGAATCTTCAGGCGAGACAGGGGAGGGGGTAAAAGAGGAGGAAGCATTGCATTATTAATTAAGGAGTCAGTTACTGCAGGAAGGAGGGATGATATCTTGGAGGGGGCATCGAATGAAGCTTTGTGGGTAGAGCTTAGAAATAAAAAAGGGGCAGCCACATTGTTAGGTGTTTATTATAGACCCCCAGATAGTCAGCGAGAAATTGAGGAGCAAATATGTGCACAATTCGCAGAGGTGTGTAAAAAAAATAACAATAGGGTAATTATATTAGGTGATTTCAACTTTCCCAACATTAATTGGGATAGACATAGTGTTAAGGACTTGGATGGAGTGGATTTCTTGAAATGTGTACAGGAGAACTTTTTAGGTCAACATATAGAGGGTCCAACAAGGGACGACGCAGTGCTGGACCTAATTCTGGGGAATGAAGCCAGACAGGTGGGGGAGCATTTTAGTGATAGCGACCACAACATGGTACAATTTAAGTTTGTTATGGACAAAGAAATAGACAAGTTGCAAAAAAATGTTTTGGATTGGGTGAAAGCGGATTTTAGTAAAATAAGGCAGGATCTGGCCAAGGTGGACTGGGAACAGCTACTTGTGGGGAAATCTACAGAAGTGCAGTGGGGGGTGCTCAAAAAGGAAATGGGGACGGTACAGGCTCAACATGTTACCTCTAGGGTGATAGCAAGAAGTAACAAGCCCAGAGAACCATGGATGACCAGGGATATTCTGAATACGATGAGGGAGAAAAGAGAGGCTTTTAGCAGGTACAAGGGAAGCAAATCTGCGAAGGCCTTAGTGGAGTACAGAAAGTGCAGGGTGGAGCTTAAGAAAGCAATCAGAGGAGCAAAGAGGGGATTTGAGAAAGCTCTGCCTGGTAAAAGTAGGGAAAATCCAAAGATATTCCATAAGTATATCAATGGGAAGAGGATAACCAGGGAAAGAGTAAGGCCCATTAGGGGCCAAGGGGGCAATCTACGGGTGGAGACAGAGGACATCGCTAGAGTGTTGAACAAATGCTTCTCATCTGCCTTCACCCAAGAGAATGAGGATGAAGGTATCGAACTTGGGGAGAGAGACTGTGAGGTTCTTGAGCAAATTGATATAGGGAGTATTGGAGGTGTTGGCAGGCTTAAAAGTGGACAAATCTACAGGTCCGGATGATTCGTATCCCAGACTGCTGAGGGAGGCAAGGGAGGATATCGCAGAGGCTCTAACCCAAATTTTTAATTCCTCTCTGGCCACGGGGGAGGTGCCAGAAGACTGGAGAACAGCTAATGTGGTTCTGTTATTTAAGAAGGGCTGTAAGATAAGCCAGGGAATTGCAGGCCAGTGAATCTCATGTCAGTGGTGGGGAAACTATTGGAGAAAATTCTGAAGGAGAGAATCTATCTCCACTAGGAGAGGCAAGGTTTGATCAGGGATAGTCAGCATGGCTTTGTCAGAGGGAGGTCAAGTCTAACAAATTTGATTGAATTTTTTAAGGTAATGACCAGGTGTGTAGATGAGGGTAGTGCAGTTGAAGTAGTTTATATGGATTTCAGCAAAGCCTTTGACAAGGCCCCACATGGGAGACTTATAAAGAAGGCAAATGCACATGGGATACAGGGTAATTTGATAAAGTGGATTCAAAATTGGCTTAGTTGTAGGAGACAGAGGGTGATGACAGAAGGATGCTTTAGTCACTGGAAGCAAGTGTCCAGTGGCGTACCACAGGGATCGGTGTTGGGTCCTCTATTATTTATCATTTATATAAATTACATAGATGACTATGTGGGAGGTAGGATTAGTAAGTTTGCGGATGACACAAAGATTGGCTGGGTGGTTAACACTGAGGTTGAGTGTCTTGGGCTACAGGAAGATATAGACGGGATGGTCAAATAGGCAGATAAGTGGCAGATGGAATTTAACCTTGAAAAGTGTGAGGTGATAGTTTGTAAGGAGTAATTTGACAAGGAAGTATTCAATAAACGGCATGACACTAGGAAGTTCTGAGGAACAAAGGGACCTTGGCGTGTGTGTCCATAGATCTCTGAAGGCGGAGAGGTATGTTAGTGGGGTGGTGAAAAAGGCATATGGGACACTTGCCTTTATCATTCAAGGCATAGATTACAAAAGTAGGGAGGTCATGTTGGACCTCGGTGAAGCCACAGCTGGAGTACTGTGTGCAGTTCTGGTCGTCACATTATAGGAAGGATGTGATTACACTGGAGGGGGTGCAAAGGAGATTCACCAGGATGTTGCCTGGGGTTAAACATTTAAGTTGCGAAGAGAGGTTGGATAGACTTGGGTTGTTTTCATTGGAGCACAGAAGACTGACAGGCCACCTGATCGAGGTGTACAAGATTATGAGGGGCATGGACAGGATGGATAGGGGGCAGCTGTTCCCCTTAGTTGAAGGGTCAGTCACAAGGGGACATAAGTTCAATGTGAGGGGTAGGAGGTTTGGGGGGGGATGTGAGGAAAAACTTTTTTACCCAGAGGGCGGTGATGGTCTGGAATGCGCTGCCTGGGAGGGTGGTGGAGACGGGTTGCCTCACATCCTTTAAGAAGTACCTGGATGAGCACTTGGCACGTCATAACATTCAAGGCTATGGGCCAAGTGCTGGTAAATGGGACTAGGTAGGTAGGTCAGGTGTTTCTCAGATGTCGGTGCAGACGCGATGGGCCAAAGGGCCTCTTCTGCACTGAGAGATTCTGTGATTCTGTGATGTTAGGCTATCCGGTCTATAATTCCCTGCTTTTTCCCTCCCTCCTTTTTTAAATAGTGGGGTTACATTTGCCACCCTCCAATCTGCCGGGACTGTTACAGAATCTACAGAATTTTGGAAGATGAGAACCAACACATCCACTATTTCCATGGCCACCTCCTTTAGTGCCCTGGGGTGTAGATTATCAGGCCCTGGGGATTTATCGACTTTCAGTCCCTTTAATTTCACCAGCACTTTTTTTAGTAACACTAATTTCTTTCAATTCCTCCTTCTCACTGGACCTTTGGTTCCCTAGTATTTCTGGGAAGTTATCTGTGTCTTCCTCCATGAAGACAGAACTAAAGTAGTTGTTTAACTGCTCTGCCATATCCTTGTTCTGTATTATAAATTCTCTTGTTTTGGACTGTAAGGGACCCACATTTGACTTCATTAATCTTTTTCTATTTACATACTTATAGAAGCTTTTACAGCCTTTTTTACATTCCTTGCAAGTTTACTCTCATTCTGTTTTACCCCCAAGATAAAAGCAAAATACTGCGGATGCTAGAAATCTGAAACAAAAACAGGAACTGCTGGAAAAACTCAGCAGAGTCTAACAGCATATTTGAAGAGAGAAACAGAGTTAACGTTTCGAGTCCATATGACCCTTCTTCACAGCTCTGAAGTTTTTCCAGCATTTTTCGGTTTAGTCTCTATTTTTCCCCTCTTAATCAATCTCTTGGTCCTCCTTTGCTGAATTCTAAACTGCTCCCAATCTTCAGGCTTGCTACTTTTTCTAGGAACTTTATATGACTCCACTTTGGATCTAATACTATCCTTAATTTCTTTTGTTAGCCATGGTTAGACCATTTATCCTGTTGTCTAATACTTGAACTTCAGTGAAAATCAACGCTCGTCACTACTAGAACCAAGGCTATAATGCAAGGCAGCATCATTGTGGAGGCACTGCACAAAGACTAAGTACTTACACATGGCAGATGAACGAGAAAAATAATAGCGAGGTATTGTTGCTCAAGTCATGCCTGCTTCTCTGTGTCATCAATTAGTGCAAATTTGAGAATGTAATATCAGGATTTTGTGGTGGTAGCATCAAATAACAAAGCCAAAGCCTGAAGTCCTGCAGAATACATCAGGTTATTTTTATTCATCCATGGAATGTAGCTGTCATTGACAGTATTTATTGCCCATCCCTAATTGTCCTCAAGGTGGAGTTTGTGAGCCTCCTTCTTAAACTGCTGCAGTCCATGGGCGTAGGTATACCCATAGTGCTGTTAGGGAGGGAGTTCCAGGATTTTGACCCAGCAACAAAGAAATGGTGATATAGTTCCAAGTCAGCATGACTTATGATTCAAACGGGAACTTGCAGGTGATGGGTGTGCCCATGCACCTGCTGCCCTTGTTCTTTTAGGTGGTAGAAGTCAGGGGTTTCAAAGGTGCTGTCAAAGGGGCCTTGGGGGTGTTGTTGCTGTGCATCTTGTAGACCAAATACACTGCTATCACGGTGCGCTCGTGGTGGAGGGAGTAAATGCCTAAGTTGGTGTATGGGGTACTAATCAGGCAGAGTACTTTGTCCTGGATGCTATCAAGCTTCTTGAGTGTTGGAGGAACTGTACCCATCCATACTAGTAGGGAGTATTCCATCATACTCCTGATGTGTGCCTTGTAGATGGCGTAAAGGCTTTGGGAATTAGGAAGTGAGTTATTTGCTGCAGTGTTCCCAGTCTTTCATCTGCTCATGTGGCTGGTTGAGTTAAGTTTCTAGTCAATGGTGACCCCAAAATGTTGATGAGAGATTCACTGATGGTAATGCCATTGAATGTCATGGGGCGAGGATCAGATTCTCTTCCTGTTAGAGCTGGTCACTGCCTGGCACTTGTGTAGTGCAAATTATTCTTCCTGCTAATCAAACCAATCTGAATGTTGTCCAGGCCAAGCTGCATGATGGCACAGATTTCTTTCATTATCTGAGTTGTGAAAGGAACTGAAGACTGTGCAAATGTCGGTGAACATCCTGACTTTTAACCTTCTAATGGAAGGAAGGAAGGTCATTATTAAAGCAACTGATTGGGCTAGATGATAGAACCAGTCGTCATTTACATATCAGCCGGCAACACAGAAGAAGAAAATATCTACATTTGGCAGGAGAACAGAACTAAAGCCGCTAAGGAAACTAGCAGTCTGCAAGCTTCCTTGTGCACTATGGCTCCTTGGCCTGATCCTCCATGGATAAAGGCAGCCTCCATCTTCAGCCACTTCTGATCATCTTGGCTGGTTTACCAACTTTGGACCACAGTTGTTTAATGTTTACAATGCCTTCCACTGTTTCCTCCACCAATCCTGGGCTTTCAGATTGCATTTTAAAAAATGATCACTGAAATTATAATATAGATGCTATGGAAAGATTACTAGCAAAAAATATAGTCTTCATCACAAAATTATTTGAGAGAGAAGTTTAGGCAGGGAGAGATAGAAGTTCAAATAAGGACCAGATGTGTTCACATTCCTGAAGAAAAGGAGTTCAAAGACAGAAAGATTTGCTTAGACACTTGGAAATAAAAATGTTCAGACGAAAGGAGAGAAGTTCAGACACACAAGGGTGGAATGGGGGAAAAGCACAGACACATTGACAGAGGGAGTTAGAGAGACAAATTTAGCCAGTGACACAGAACCACAGATAAACACAAAGAAAAAGAGTAAGATAATGAATTGCTTCTGAAAAGAAAATTAGCTAGCTGTGTGCCAGTTTATATGCAGAGAAAGAGAGAGAAAGGGGGGAGGGAACAGAGAAAGAATGATTGACACACAAGGGCAGAAACTGGTTTTGGTATACTTTGGCCACATCTGCCCATGGTTGGTTGGTTGGTTATGTTGTTGAAGATATACATGTGATAGGCATTCTTTGATTAAGGAATGAGAGCACTTATAAAGAGGGATGGCACAGGATGTGATAGCATCGTGATAATGCTCTGAAGAAGGGTCATACGGACTCGAAACGTCAACTCTGTTTCTCTCTCCGCAGATGCTGTCAGATCTGCTGAATGTTTCCAGCATTTTCTGTTTTTGCTGTGATTGTGATATTGCTGTTGGGCTAATGATGCAGAGGCCTGGAATACCTCAAATGCTGATGAGAGTTCAAGTCCCACCACAGCTGGTAATGGTTTAAAAACAATTGCCTAAATAAGGTAGGTACCAATAAACATTTGTTTAGCCCCCAAAACAACATTTTGCTTTAGTTTGTTAAGTTTCCTTTAAGTCCTTATTCTTTTGTTACAGTGCCCCTTTAAGGGGCTGTCAATCTGGTTAACTCAGTTAATATGATTCATTAGTCTGGTTAATTTCACAGATGCTCAAAAGAGTATAAAGAGGGATGACTGGGACAGTGAGTTGGTAGGTGGCAGAGATCTGTAATGCTGCTTCACCAACAAAAACAAAGATCTACACCTTGTTTCATGCTTGGATCCAAATAACGCATATGTCTCATAATTAGAGCTGCTCATGAGGACATACCTACAAAAGAAAAAAAAAACTACTTTGCTCCAAAACTTTAAAATGTAAAAATGTTCTGCACCCACCCACTTGTTCTGATTAATTGCCCATCATTTAAAATAGGGAAATGATAAAATGACATGGAAAGGAAAATCCTGAAACAACATTTTTAAACTCTATCCAAGTTTGGATTATGTACAACAGTAGAGGGAGTTGGGATTGTTGGTTTTTTGTTTTACCCATTATTCATCCTTGGGAACATGGGAACAGGAGTAGGCAACTTAGCTCCTGATATGTTCTATTTTTCAATGAGATCATAGCTGGTATGCGACCTAAAACTAAATACCTATCTTTGCCCCATGTCTCTTAATACTTTTGGATAACAAAAATCCGCCAATCTCATTTTGAATTTACAAATGATCTAGCATCAATTTCTTTTTGTGGGAGTATTCCAAACTTCTACCACCCTTTGCAGTAAAGTTTTTCCTAATTTCACTCCTGCAAGTCTGAGTCTAATTTTCAGATTATGCCACCTGGTCCTCAATTCGCCAACCAGTGGAAATAGTTTCTATCTACCCTTTCAGCTCCCTTAATGCCTTGAAAACTTCAATCAAATCACCCCTTAACGTTGTAAATTCCAGGAAATACAACCCTAGTTTGTGCAACCTCTCCCTCCTACATCTTTCTTGTTCCACCACTGCCAGAAGCGTCAGCTAGGCAGCTCCAGGTATACAGCACTGACAGCATTTCAAAATGCTCTGGCAACACCAGCCACAAAGGAAGCGGTAGTGGTAACATACATTTAACTTCACTGATCCCAACTGCAGCTTCCGTAACACTGATCTCTCTATAGTTATCAACTTTAAAATTAACATTGCACTCTCTTTCATGTGTCCTGATGCATGTAGTATCTATGAATGTAACATCAATCAGCATACCAGCTTGCAAATGATCTCGTACAATACCTGCTGACCTTGCCACAGCAGAAATAGAGAGCTTTGTTGCTAGGAAATCAGAATCGGCTACCAATTTAAATTATCTACCATGTTCTACAGAAAGGATTTGGGAAAAAAGAGAATTGGTCTTAATGTTGGACTTCTTAAGCTATGTATGTATTCTTGTTTTTTTATATAAAATAACTGAACAACAAGCAGTTAATACACTGTATAGAAAGTTATTTTCTTAGAGACTATACTATAATCAATCAAATAGTTTATCTCAATAATCAAAATACACTTCACCTCCATTATATTGGAATGTCTTTCGATACTCGTCTGCAAATAACAGGAGATAAAAAAATAGAGGCAGATAGACACAGGTTAACAGAAGGGCATTTTGTAACAAGACAACAAGGGCAGTCAAATTTGTTACTAAAAGGGATAGCTACAAGTGCTTTTGAGGAGGTATAATGTTGAGAAATACCAGAAAATAGGTATAAGCCCCATCCTCTTCAAAGGAAATCAATTACCTCACTTATGCAAGTGAGTGTCGCTTACCATAATAATTTGATAAGGCACATCAATACCACTGCAACAGTGAACATATAGAAGGCTGACGCAAATTTGTTATAGTCAAGTAATTAAGATTCCTCTATTATTAAATTAGCCAGATTATGGAATTAAATAATCTCTGTTGAACTAAATGGGATATCCCAAAATCAATGCAGACTTCCTACTTACATTGCTAGAAAATAAGAGCTACACAACTCAATGAAAAGTTGCCCAAATTATTTTAGAGCTAAAGCTATCATCCTATCTCTAAATTTTACATCTGTTCAATAAAAAGCGCAGGATACAAAGAGTACGGCATTTTCCGCTTGGACTGAATGGGAACACATTATTTAAATGAGTATAATCACTGTCCCAACTACATTTTATGCAAATGAGAGGCTATGGGGTGTTCCCAACCTCGGTGTCATGTTTGACCCCTAGGTGAGCTTCCATTTGAGTCATGCATCACTAAGGCTGCCTTTTTCCACCACTGTAACATCAGCCAACTTTATCCAATCTCAGCTCAATTGCTGCTAAAACCCTTAATTATGCCTTGGTTACCTCTTGACTCAACTATCCCAATACACTCCCGACTGATCTCCCACATGCTACTCTTTGTAAACTAGAGGTCATCCAAACTTTTGCTACCCGTGTCTTTATTCACACTAAGTCACCTATCACCCGTGTGCTTACTGGCTACATTACTTTCCGGTCTTATCCTTGTTTTCAAATCCCTCCATGGCCTTGACCCTCCCTATCTCTAGCATCTTCCCCAGCTCCACAACCCTCCGAGCTAACTGTGCTCATCCAAATCTGGCCTCTTGAACATCTCTGATTTAAAATGCTTCACTATTGGGGGTTATTACTTCATTTGCCAAGGTCCCTAAGCTCTGGAATTTCCTCTCCACACCTCTCTGCCATGTTTTCTTCCTTTAAAACAGCTCTTAAAACCTACCTCTTTGACCAAACTTTTGGTCATCTGATCTAATACAGTAAGTCCTCACTTGAACTTGATATTGCATTCTTGAAAATCACAACCAAGTGAAACAACTAACTGAAACACTGGTTCCCATATAAATCAAAGTTAGAACTGTAGTTAGGTTCTGTAGGTCCTTCCTGATCCAGGGCAAACAGATCTGCACTAAGTGTTTGCAGCTGCAGGAACTTCAGCTCAAAGTTATTGAGCTGGAGGCGGAGCTGCAGACACCACACTGCAGCACATCAAGGAGGGGGAACGTTACCTGGACACTTTATTCTAGGAGGCGGTCACACGCTTTGGCATAGGTCTTCTGATTTGGTCAATGGTCAGGGAAGGAGGGTGCGGCTGCGATGGACCCAGAGGGGAGGAGTGCAGGAAACTGCGCCCTTGCAATTACCCAACATGTTTGAGGTTTTTTCAGCTTGTTTGGATGAGAGGGGGCTGCAGGGTGGATGGGCTGACTGGCCATGCCACCGTGATACAGGAAGCTATTAAAGTGGGGGGAGTTACAAGGAATGTAGTGGTAGTAGGGGACAGCGTAGTCAGAGGGGTTGACGCCGTTCTCTGCAGCAAAGAGCGCGAGTCCAGGCGGTTGTGTTGCCTTCCTGGTGCCAGGGTTCAGGACATCTGCTCGTGAAAAGAGGAACTTGCAGTGGGAGGGGAAGGGCCCAATCGTCATGGTGCATGTTGGTACCAAAGGCATAGGCAGAACAAAGGAAGAGGTTCTGCATAGTATGAGGAGCTTGGTACCAAATTAAGAAGCAGAACCTCAAAGGTAATAATCTCTGGATTACCACCTAAACCACGTGCAAATTGGCATAGGACAAATCACACTAGGGAGATGAATACGTGACTCAAAGACTGGTGTGGGAGAAGCGGATTCCAGCTCGTGGGCACTGGCATCAGTATTGGACAAAGTGGGATCTGTACCACTGGGACGGTCTACACCTGAACCATGCTGGGACCGGTGTCCTTGCAAGCCATATAACTAGGGAAGTAGAGGGGGTTTTAAACTAAGTAGTGGGGGCAAGGGATCAGATTTGGGAAGATGTGGCAAATCAAAAGAGCAGAGACAAGGCAAAAAAGAAAGGTGGTATTATGGGAAATGAAAAACAGACTGCGACAGGAAGGGATAGAGGGTACAAATCTAACAGTAAGTCAACAACTGAGGCTAGAGGTTCTAAAAAGAATAAAAGGATGAAACTAAAGGCTCTGCATCTGAATGCACAAAGCATTTGAAACAAAACGGATGAACTGAGAGCGCATATAAAAATAAATTAAGTACAATTTGATAGCTATTACAGAGATGTGGCTGCAGGAGAACATGCATTGGGACCTCAATATTAAAGGGTATAGAACATTTAGGAAGGACAGGAGGCAAGGAAAAGGTGGAGGGGTGGCTCTGTTAGTTAATGATGGTACTGGCACAATAGAGAGGGATGACCTAAGTTTGGGAAACCAGGATGTGGAAACGGTTTGGGTAGAGATGAGAATTGGTAAAGGCAAGAAATAACTTGTGGGAGTTGTGTACAGGCCCCTTAATAGTAACTACATGGTAGGGTGCAGCATTAAGGAATAAATAACAGGAGCTTGTCAGAAAGGCACTGCAATAATCGTGGGAGGTTTTAATCTACATATAGACGGGAAAAGTCAGGTGGGCAAAGATAGCCTAGATGAGGAGTTCATAGAATGCTTCCGGGATAGCTTTTTAGAACAGCATGTTCTGGAGCCAACCAGAGAGCAGGCTATACTAGACCTGGTATTGTGCAATGAGACGGGATTAATTAATTATCTCATAGTGACGGCGCCCCTAGGTAGAAGCAACCATAATATGATTGAATTTTACATTCAGTTTGAGGGAGAGAGGACTGGGTCTGAGACTATATTTTTAAACTTAAATAAGGGCAACTATGAGGGCATGAAAGCTGAGCTGGCTAAAGTGCATTGGCAAACTGGGTTAAGGGATAGAGAACAGAGATGCAGTGGCAAACATTTAAGGGCTTATTTCAGAATACAAAAAATAGATACATTCCAACAAGTAAGAAAAAGTCCAAGGGATGGACACACCATGTGCGGTTAACTAGAAAGGTTAAATATTGTATCAAACTTAAAGAAAAAGCATATAATTGTGCAAAAATAGGTGGAAGGTCAGAAGATTGGACAGAATATAAGGAACAACGAAGAATGACAAAAAGATTAATGAGGGGGGAAAAATTAAAGTATGGGAGAAAGCGAGCCAGGAATATAAAAACAGATAGAAAGGGTTTCTATAAATACTTTGAAAAGAAACAAGTTAACAAAGTGAGCGCTGGTCCTATAGAAAGTGAGTCTGGAGAATTGATGATGAAAAACCAGGAAATGGCAGAAGAATTGAACAGGTATTTTGCATCAGTCTTCACTATAGAGGACACAAGTAACATCCCAGTAGCAGCTACAAATCAGGATATGAAAGGGAGGGAGGAACTCAGGAGAATTACAATCACCCGACAAGTGATACTGAGTAAATTGTTGGAACTGTGGTCTGAAAAGTGCCCATGTCTTGATGGATTTCATCCTAGGGCGTTAAAAGAAGTGGCTAGTGAGATAGTTGATGCATTGGTTTTAATTTTCCAAAACTCCCCAGATTCAGGGAAGGTCCCATTAGATTGGAAGATAGCAAATGTAACTCCATTATTCAAAAAGGGAGAGACAGAAAGCAGGGAACTACAGGCCAGTTAGCTTAACACCTGTCATAGGGAAAATGTTAGAAGCTATTATTAAAGAAGCTATAAGTTCCAGGTAATTAGGCAGAGTCAACATCGTTTTGTGAAAGAGAAATCATGTTTAAATAACTTATTGGAGTTCTTTGAGGAAGTAACATGTGCTGCGGATAAAGGGGAACCAGTGGATGTGCTGTACTTAAGTTTCCAGAAGGCATTTGATAAAGTGCTACATCAAAGGCTATTGCAGAAAATAAAAGCTTATGGGATAGGGGATAACAGATTGACATGGAAGATGATTGGCTGGCTAACAGGAAGCAGAGGGTAGGCATAAATGAGTCTTCTTCAGGTTGGCAAGATGTTACAACTGGTGTGCCACAGGGATCAGTGCTGGGATCTACCTCAACTGTTTATAGTTTATATAAATGACTTAGATGAAAGGATAGATGAGATAATTGCCAAATTTGCTGATGACACAAAGATGACACAACCTGAAAAAAGACTAATTTATGCCTACTGTCTGCTTCTTGTTAGCCAGCCAATCTTCTATCCATGTCAATATGTTATCCCCTACACAAAGATAGGAAGGAAAATAAGTTGTGAAAAGGACAAAAGGAGGCTACAAAAAGATATTGATAGGATATGTGAGTGGGCAAAGATCTGGCAAATTGAGTATAATGTGGGAAAATGTGAAATTGTTCATTTTGGCAGGAAGAATAAAAGAGAAGCTTATTATCTATATGGTGAGAGATCGCAGGGCTCTGAAATGCAGAGGGATCTGGGTTTCTTAGTGCATGAATTGCAAAAGGCTTGAATGCAGGTATGGCAAGTAATTAGGAAAGCTAATAGAATATCATTTATTGCAACAGGAATTGAATACAAAAGTAGGGAGGTTATGCTTCAGTTATACTGAGCACTAGTGAGACCACATCTGGAGTAGTGTACAGTATTGGTTACCTTATTTAAGGAAGGATGTAAATGCATTTGGAAGCAGTTCAGAAAAGATTTACCAGATTAATACCTGGAATGGGCAGTTGCCTTTTGAGAAAAGGTTGGACAGGCTTGACGTGCATACACTGGAGTTTAGCAGAGTAAGAGGTGACTTGATTGAAACGTATAAGATCCTGAGGGATCTTGACAGGGAGAGGATGTTTTCTCTTGTGGGAGGATCTAAAGCTAAGTGTCATGGTTTAAAAATAAGGTATCGCCTATTTAAAATGGAGATGAAGCAAAAGTTTTTCCTCAGAGGGTCATGAGGAACTCTTCCTGAAAGGGTAGTAGAAGCAGAGTCTTTGAATATTTTTAAGGCAGAGGTAGATAGATTCTTGGTAAGCAAGGGAGTGATAGGTTATCAGGGGTAGGTGGAATGCAGATTTGAAGTTACTATCAGATCAGCCATGATCTTATTAAATGGCAGAGCAGGCTCAAGGGGCCGAATGGCCTACTCCTGCTCCTTGTTCATATGTTCATATATTAAAATATTATACCTGCTAAGTTAAAATGTTTTACATTGTTAAACTGCCACATCGATAAATGAAATAACTTATAAAGTAAGTTTAAAAATATAAAAGAAAAATCTAACTTCCAAGCCGCTACAGATCCTCCCCCTCCCAACCTCTGGCCCTTCCACTCCTCCTCCTTGACCTCCAGGCCGTGGCCCCTCCCCTACTGCCGAAACTCCCACTCCCTGACTCACCCTCTTGTCGCTTCCCTCTCGTGGACCTGCATTCCTGTTGAAGATCCAGGTCTGATCCAAAGCCGGCGCTCCAGTGTTGTGGAAGTGCGAGTCCTGATGGTGCAGAAGTGCCAAGTTGGGGCTACTGCAATCCATGTTTTTTTTAAAATTGCTCCTGCTTTCCACTTCCTCTCCTGAACCCCCGCTCCGAGCAAGGACTCGCGAGAAGAGCAGCAAGGTGGGAGCAGCTTCGACGATTATTTTTTAAAAATTGATTGTAGCAGCCCCAGCTCAGCACTTCTGCACCATCTGAACTTGCACTTCCACAACATCAGAGCTCCAGCTTCGGATTGGATCGGGATCTTCAACAGGAATGCAGGTCCAGGAAAAGGAAGCAGGGAGTGGGAGGTTCGGGGAGAGGGAAAGCCAGAACTCGGAAGGGGAGGCCGCTAGGTCACTCCAAAACGCCACCAGTCACGCGGGAAACTATGTTAAAACAAATCTCGTGACAGTCAATAAGATTACAGGCCCCATTAACTTGCAACATTAAAGCAAAACGTTAAACAAGGATTTACTATTTCTCCTTGTGTGGCTGTGTCATATTTTGTTTTAGAATGCTTCTGTGAGGCACTTTGGGACGTTTGATGTGAAAGGCACCACATAAATAAGCTGTTCAAAGCAAACAAGCAATGTTCCCTCTAATTTCTGTTTGCTGTGTGCAGTCTCCTTGTTGCACTGCATGGTTCCTTTAAAATGGACACACGGCCATGCATGCACGCACCTTAAAAGGAATGTTGTTTTGTACGCACCTGTTTGTTCCCTATGCGGGACATTCCTGAATGGTTGCACACCAGGTTAAATTTAAAATAAGAGGGATCAACAATCAATTTTTTACCACGTATTGGGTCATGCAGCATGCTGTAGAAGATCAATGTTCATGGGCTTGGAAATATACTGGTACTTAAGTTTGAGTTTTAAAAGACTGTAGATTCCAGAAGGAAGGAAGACTAAATGAGATGTGCAAGTCCACAATTTTGGGGATCAAGGGGTGAATTAATTATTAAACACTTCTGAGATGGAGAAAAATAGGAGGGCATTGTACAATGAGCCCTGATTTCAATACAAGGAGTGTTGGAGAAGAAAAGCTGTAGGTATAGAAATGAAGGAAGGTTGAGATAAGCACTGATCACAATGGTGATTATACGAAGGTTGTAGCAGGCAAGTTGGAGGCTAGAGATGAGAAAAGCACTGCCCATCAGACAATAAGCTTTGATTGTTTCCTTGTGTGAGGAGGCCAGAACAATTATATCCAATATAAAATTATATCCAAGTCATCCAAGGGTGATCTTAGGAAACACTTCTGCACACAAAGGGCAGTGTAAATCTGGAACACTCACTGCCAACAAGGTGTTTAGGGTAGATCAATTGAAGATTTCAAACAGAGAGTGACAGATTGTTATTATGCAAGAGTTCTGCCTAATTTTTTTTTACATTAATTTAATGAAAAGCATTGACTATATTGCTTACAGCATTTAACATTTCTTTTATTTAATGGTGTGTGTGCAGTATGATTAGCTTAATATGCTGCTATGCTGTTCTGTTGTGTTTTGAGTTTTAATGTACCAAGTTCTTTGATGTTCCCCTCGAAGGAGTCAGTGTGAAAGATTCTTCCAAACTCTTCTAAGGACTTACCTAGGACTGCACGGACCATTTTCCTTCATATTGAGGGCTCAGACAGCAGTCTTGTATGCCAGGAATAAAGACAACACTGTGGAAGCTTGATGCTTTGTGGTAATTCTCCTCTTACTTATAAAAAGACCTGGCCCTGCACTTCTGCATGCATGTCAATGCTCGAGGCAAATTATGACTGCGGTCACTGATCTGTGAACAAAGGCTGTGAGATGTCTGAATCTCTCTTTGATGGCTGTTCCTGGTGTGTTTTCAAACACATCAAATAAGCCTTTATCATATCTTAAACACTGAACCTCAACATCAGCAGGAAAATGGGTGGGGGCTACTCTAATTATGCTTCCCAATTACATGCCTATTGTCCCTCCTGATGCTGCAACTATTCAAAGGCAATGAGCAGGGAAGGGAATTATACTACCCAGTTGAGTGGTAAAATGATTTTGCCCAATTCTGGGGTAGAATCCGCAAGTCCACTGAGACCAGACTGGACTGGCTGGTGCAACCAATTTGTAAAAGTGAAGGGTCCTCCATTTCAATGATGGAATTCCCTTCCTCACAGCACTGTGGGTGTACCTACACCACGTAGGCTGCGGTGGTTCAAGAAGGCAGCACACCACCACCTTCTCAAGGGCAATAAAAATGTTGGCCTAGCCAGCAATGCCCATATCCCATGAAAAGAATAAAAACATCAGAAATTTCTGCTTTACTCAAGATGCAGTTCTAGTCTGCAGAATAATTTCCCGCAAAGACTGGCCCACTCAAGCCATTTATTTTTGATGTATTTGACGTATTTTCAAATTATTTAGCATATTTACTAAGTAATGCATGAATGCAGGGACATTTAGCACATGTGCTATACTGAATTTAAACTCAGATCACCAGAATGAGATAAAACTTCAGTGATGACATTATATACAAGAAGCTTGAAACATTACCTCAACAACTTTTGGCTTGTTCTATTTGGAAGTGATGGTCTTCAAGTGTAAGTTTCCCAAGATGTTAGAAATATTTGAACCACCAAGGGAAGAAAATACCTTGAAGGCTCCAAGAGTCCCAGAATCATATGTGACCCTCCATGTGATTCAACACACCCTGTCTGCATAGAATTAAAAAGGGGTTAATCGATTACAAAATCCCAGAACCAATCTACCATGCTTAATAAAGGGCCATCAAAATGAATCAACTTCAATTTTATTAATTACCCTGGATAAGTGAAAAAAAAACAGGGATGTGACCTTGACTACTGTAATTAAATCTAAACACATTCCTTCTGGAGATTAATTTCTGGATAACTTCACTTGCAGAACCTTTCAGAACTGGTTTCTAATACAGAATCTATTCATGAGGTTGGACTTCATCTCTGAACTTTCTACGCTAAAGCAAAATATTGATCACAAAGTTTGGGAATTTCTGCCAAAACCAGGCTCAAAAGTGGACGCCTTTAAGGCAAAGGTAAATTTTCCCCCATTTATTCACAACAATGTATTTGGTTGCCAATATTCTTAACAAATTGCTATAAAGCTCATCTATGAAGATAAGCTAAGCTAAATAAATCACTTAAACACGAGACTATTTTTGCAAGTTAACAAATGTGTTGTTGGATTCAGACTTCGTCCATCCATGGTTCCTTGAGGTACTGGTCTCATCCTCTGAGGGAGATGTCAGTCAACAAAGTTAGGTACTTGGGAAGGAAAAGGCTGGTCTATAATCTGATTAGAACTGTCTTCAGATCAACATTTCAAATATTACTTTGAATTAATAAAATTGCTTTAATGTCTAATATTCAGAAAGGATTAGTTAGAGCAGGCTTACCAACAGATTTACTTTGTACACATTAAATATAGCAACTGCCATCAATTTTTAGCATTCACATACATCAAATTTGAATCCTGCTCACACAGGGATGCTCAAGCTGCATGTAATCCCAAAATATTGAAAACTAAGGGCAGCATTTTCCCCCCATTGTGGGGGGTTGTGCGGGAGCGGGCTCGAGTGGGCGGGTTCCCGATCGGCACCCATTTTAAGTGGGCTGGCCAATTAAGGCCCGCCCAGTGTGACATGCACCCAGAAGCGCTGTGCACTCCCTGATTGGGGCGGGGGCATTCCCTGAGCTGGGAGTGCGCTCTTTCGTGCATGCGCATGAAAGAGCACACAGATCTCTCTGAGGCCAAGTGCTGCCTCAGGAAGACCGGCTCAAATGTGAAAAACAGATTAAAGAATAGAAAAAATTTTACTGTCACATGAGATGGGACATGTCTATAACTTTTAAGTATGTTAAGATTTTAAAACCCTCATGAAACCTCATCACGCCCGTGGATGAGGTTTCATGTTTTTTCTGAAGGCTGCCTGGGCTCTTTGCCTGCCCGCCAACCTTAAGGTTAGATGGGCAGGTTTATTAAGTGTTTTAAGTACCTCACTAATGGCCTTAAATGGCTGTTGACAGGTCGGCGGGCGTGCAGCCGACTCGGCTGCGTGCCCGCCAAACTGAAAATCTAAATGACGCGGGGAGACGTCAGGATGCACGCCCGACGTCACCCCACATCATTTTACATGTTGACGAGCGGGCCCTGCCCCCGATTGCTGAACAGAAAATGCTGCCCTAGGAATCTAAGGTAAATGAGTTCCACACGAGCTGTAGCTTTGCATTTCTGCAATTTACAATAGAAGCTTGATTTATAGAAGAAGCCTAAGACTCTTTTGCTGAGTTTTAAGAGTTCTAAAAAGCTATGATGGCATTATCTTCAAAGGCCATGACCATGGCCAAGCATTGTGAGTATCTTGATGCTGAATGCTCAATAGAAATACCTTTCCGTGGTATGACAGGTTCTGTCTTATGAATATGCACCTTCTATGAGATTCTTAAATCTCTTAATTCTTGTGGAATCTGGTGACTTGCAATAATGATCAAACATTAAGTCTTCCATCCATGTCAATCAGGACATGTAACAAATAATTCCCAATTAATGACAGAACCAGTGTTCCTAAATATCAAAGTGTTAAACCCTGTTGGAGTGGCAAATTAACACAAGAATGAACGATCTGGGGAATCTTCCAAGATTAATGGCTAAAATTAACAGTAGCTCAAAAGACCATGGTCAACTAACTCCTAAGGCCAATATCAATAAAATATGCCCAATTCCCTAAATAGGCAACACTATTCAAGTATGCACGCCTCTTGTCAGCCAACTCAATACTAAAACATTGGAATACTAGAAATCGGCCAATACGGTGAGAACAAAATGTACACCACGAACTGGGATATTTTTTTTTAAATGCTTGCCAAGGATTCACAACATTCTATGCAGGTCTTGAAAGTTATCCTAACATTGACCAGCATCAAAGACAATTCAATTAGAGTTACCCAAAACAAGGAATGGAAGGTATGAAAATAATGTGACACATCAGAAAAATTGAATTGTTAGCATTTGAAATCAGAACTTTCCCAAAGATGTTAAGAAAAGCTGATTTTCCATTTCTTCCCTCTATTTTTGGAGCGTCTAGATTTCTATTATAAATTTTAGATCAACACATTCCACGACAGTGATCTCTCCATAAATGGGCCTTTCATTCCTTACTAAGAAGTTACCTTTACAAACCGCGCCCACTCTCCAACCCCGAGATCTAACCTTTTAACAGCATGATCCAATGATCTAAACAGTGAAATCCATAATCTTGTGCCAGGCCCTGTGTGTTCCTCTCCTCTATTCTGGAAGGTAGACCAATAACTTGTATTTGTGCACCACCGCCTTTAATGCAATAAAAAGAGCCAAGGTGCTTCACAAGAGTGCTACAGGCAAAGTAAGGTGATATTAGGGCAGATGGTCAAAAGTTTGGTCAAAGAGCTGAGTTTTAAAAAAAATCTTAAAAGAACAAAAAGGTAGAGAGCTGGAGAGGTTTATGGAGGGAATGAGAGCTTAAGGCTTTAGCAGATGAATTATAGCTACCAATGGTGGAACAATTAAAATCAGATGTACAAGAGGCCAGAATTAATCCAATGAACACTCTGAGATGAGGCCAATTGTAAACCAACAAGCTATTTTTAAACACACACATAATGCTTGAATGAACAAAATAAAGTTTACAGAAAATTTCTGTCTATTTCATATTGCTCATCATAATATAGAAACTAACAAAGCAATCGACACCATCCATTGGCTAATCTCAAAAAAGTTAGTGCTAGTTTTTTGGAATAATTATCCCTCACTGCTAGCCTTCCATTCTAGAGTCCTGTAGGTTGTCTTGTACTATAATTAGATTGGAAACTGAACCACCACTATTTCAACTCAAAATGTTTTGGGGGAAACACCAGGGGCAGGATTTTACGTTCGTCGGTCAGGTGCGCGCCTGACGCAATCGGACGTAAAATAGTGCGCGATTACTTCGGGGGAGCGTCCTGACATCATCACACAATATTTCGATCAGCAGGCATGCACAAGAGTCGGCAGCGTGCCCGCTGGCAATTAAGAGGGCTATTATGCCCAATCAATTAATTAATTAAGTAGTATTTTTCACTGCCCGTCCAACCTTGTGGTTGGTGGGTGGGCGATTTGGCCAAGCAGCCATTGGATTTTTTAGGAAGCCTCATCCACAGGCGGGATGAGGTACCCAAAAGTAATTTTTAAAAATAAAAATTTTTAAACATTTTCACTATGTCCCTGTTCATGTGACTGAGTTACATGTGGGGACGTTTCCCTTTTTAAAAGCGCTATTTTATATCGTAAAATTTTTCGGCCCCCTGAAGCAGCTCTGTGCCTTCAGGGAGCTTTCAATGCACGCTCCCCCCCTGCATGCACAGGCTTTAGCGCTTGCGCTCCTCCCGTACCCCAGCAGCGCTGAGGTTTCACGCTGGCCGGCCGTTAATTGGTCAGCCAGCATGAAGTCGCGGGCGGCAGTCCGTTTCGCGGCCACTCCCACACCCACCTGACAAAGGGAAAAGCCTGCCCAGTTCTCCAGCTGGGTGGTCTGAATCCAATCACATTCTCAGAAGCAAATGTGGTGTGTGGGTTTAATGTCATGTGGGCTAAGTTTATTTTAAAAGCAAACTTTAAAAAAGTTACTCTGGAATCCCTCCTAGGCCAGATAATTATAACTTCTAAAATGTGACAGCTAAAAACTAATGAGGGATGCATTCCAAAATTATACTTTATACAGACTCAAATCGTATTGCAGTGACTCATCACACTGTCTTTCACCAAATTTGAATGAATTAATTTCCTATTTGCAAATATCTGCTAAATTTTTCAGGTAGTGGGAGGTTCATGCATGAAACCACAATCTCACGCCTGCCCTTCTGCTTAAAAATCACACTGTCATGTTAAAGCTGGCCTCATTTACCACATTGAAGTGTGGTAAAGGTAACTAGTTATGAGACTGGTATCTCTGCACTGTGAGAACATTTCACTGCTCTCATAAGCACAATCAACTCACCAGCTGACAGCACACAAGTAAACAACTGCAGCAGGCGGAAAAATCACAGCATTAACGCAAGAAGGTGCACAACTCTAAACTTAAATGAATCCAATTCCATAGGTATGAAAGGAGAGTTAACTAAGATTGAAAAATTAGATTAAAAGGTATGAGAGTAGATAAATAATGGTAAACATTTAAAGAAGTATTTTATAATTCTCAATGAATATACATTCTACTGGAAATAAAAATTCCTGGGGAAAATAGATCCCTCCTTGACTCACTAAAGAGGTTAAGGATAGTAACAGGTTAAAGGAAAAGGTTTATATTGTTGCCAAGAAGTGTAAGCCTGAGGATTGGGAGACTTTTAGATACCAGAAAAGGATGACAAAAAAATCGATTAAAAGGATGACCAAAAAATTGTTAAGGGAGAAAATGAGAGTAAACCAGCCAGAAACATAACAACAGATAAGATCTTCTAAATGAATGTAAAAAGTGATAGCCAAATTAAATGTGGATCCCTTGGAGGCCGAAAAGGGAGATTTTAGAATGGAGGAATAAGAAAATGGCAGAGACATTGTAAACAAATAACTTCTCGAAAGAAAACACAATAAACAAACCAGAAACAGTGGGGAACCAAGGATCAAATGAAAGTGAGAAACTTAAAACTAATATTATTTTTAAAAATGTTCTGGAGATATTAATGAGATTAAAAACAGCCAAATCCTCCGGACCTGACAGCCTACATCATAGGGTTTTAAGAGAGATGACTGCAAGGAGAGTGAATGCATTGGTTTTGATCTTCTGAAATTTCTTAGATTCTGGATAGGTCTCTGTGGATTGGAATGTAGCAAATAAAACACCACTACTCTAGGCAGGAAGGAGAGGGAAAACCAGGAATTTCAGGAAAGTTAACCTGACACGTTGTTGGAAAAATGCTGGAATTCATTATTAAAAAAGTGGTAACAGGGCACTTAGAGGCAACATGGTTTTATGAAAGGGAAATTGACAAATTCAGAGTTTTTGAGGATAAATCGTAGGGCGAATGAAGGGGGATCAGTGATGTTGTATATTTGGATTTTCAAAAGGCATTTGATAGGGTACCACACAAAAGATTGTTAAGGATTCAATAGACTTTTATTCTTTCATAGGATGTGGGTGTCGCCGGAAAGGCCAACATTTGTTGCACATCTCAAATTTCCCTTGAACTGAGTGACTTGCAAGGCCATTTCAGAGAGCAATTAAGAGTCAACCACATTGGTTTGGGTCTGGAGTCACATGTAGACCAGATCAGGTAAGGATGGCAGATTTCCTTCCCTAAAAGGCATTAATGAGCCAGGTAGATCTTTACAATGATCAATGATGGTTGTGGTCACCATTACTAAGACTAGCTTTCAGTTCCAGATTTTTTATTAATTGAATTTAAATTCCACCAACTGCCATGGTGGGACTTGAACCAGCGCCCCCAGAGCATTGGCTTGGGCCACTAGATTACCAGTACAGTCACATTACCACTACACCACCATCTCCCCCAATATATAGTGGGCGCAATTTATTAGCATGAATAGAGAATTGGGTAAACGACAGGAAACAGAAAGTAAGAAAATACGGGTAATTTTCAAGTCAGCGGGCTTGGGGCCTGAGCTACTTACAATTTACATTAATGACTTAATCGAAGAATAATGTATCTAAGTTTGCTGATGATACAAAACTTTGGTGGCAAAGTAGGCTGTGATGAGGTTACACAGGAGCTTCAAAGCGACATAAATAAGTTGTGATTGGATAAAAAGGTGTAGCCAGAGTATCATATGGGGAAATGAGAGATTATTCACTTTGGTAGGAAGATTAGAAACATAGATTTTTTTAAACGCTGAAAAGTGATTAAAGCGGGATTTGGGTGAAGTACAAAGTTAACATGCATGTACAGCAAATAATTAGAAGGCAAATGGTATGTTGGCCTTTATTGCAAGACCAAGAACAAGAGTAAGAAAGTCTTGCTACTATTGTACAGGACTTTAGTGAGATCATACCTGAAGTACTGTGTACAATTTTGGTCCCTATACCCAAGGAAGGATATATTTGCCTGGTTTGGTGGGGTGGGGGGGGATGATAATGAAATAAATGTTCACTAAATTGGTTACTGGGTTGAGAGGGTTGTTCAATGATCAAAGTCTACATAAAGCGGGCCAATAATCTCTAGAGTTCAGAAGAATGAGAGGAACCAATTCACTGAAACAGAGTTAAAATCAGGCCCCGAAATTTTGAGAGGGCTTGACAGGGCAAATGCTGAGAGGCTGGTTCCACTAGCTAGAAAGTGTAGAATTAGGGAGAACTGGAATTAAGTCACAGGTTAAGAGGTTGACTATTTAGGATTGGAATAAGCAGAAATTTGTTCAGTATATTGTGAATCTTTAGAATTCTGTATCCCAGAGCGCTGTGGAAGCTTAGTCACCTGAGCATATTAAAGTCTGAGATTGGCAGATTTGCGGCCATTAAGGGAAGCAAGGGAATGCAGTTGAGGTTGAAGATCAGTCATGATCTTACTGAATGACAAGAGCAGGCTCAAGGGGTCACGTGGCCTGTAATGTTTTAACATTGGTATGGTGGGTAACTTTTTAAAGGCTAAACAATACGCAAAGAGACTTCGAGGTGATTGACCATTGCAGCTCTCGCTTATTCTACTGCAATAACAGAACTAACAAAACAACATGGATTCTGCAATCCCATAATGCACTGACTTGCAAAGTGCAACAAGCTAAACAAGACATTCAATACATGATATGACCTACTCCCACTCCTATTTCTTATACTCTAAACTGTAATTCTTTTAGCTGCAGATATTCTAGACTTCTGTATTTGAACACCATTTCATCTAGTAACAAACCATAGAATAAAAGTGGCAAGAAGCCAGTGAAGGAAAAGGTTGGTATGGTGAGACTCAGTGGAGCAAAGAAGAGACAGAGAAAGGAGGAATAAAACAGAGTGCAGAAGAAAAGAAGTTACCAAAGGAAAATTATCACTTTTTCATTGAAGGATAGAATAAGCTTAATTTTATTAAATAACATTAAATTGATCAATGTTTTTTATGCTTCCTTTCATTGGAATTTAATTGACAAAGAACTCTATACATATGTGGTCCCAACACTGACCCCTGCGGAACTCCACTAGTCACCGGCCGCCATCCTGAGAAGGACCCCCTTATCCCCACACTCTGCCTCCTGCCAGACAGCCAATCTTCTATTGCATGCTAGTACCTTGCCTCTAACACCATGGGTTCTTATCTTACTAAGCAGCCTCCTGTACGGCACCTTGTCAAAGGCCTTCTGGAAGTCCAAGTAGATAACATCCATTGGCTCTCCTTTGTCTAACCTACTCGTTACCTCCTCAAAGAATTCTAACAGATTTGTCAGGCATGACCTCCCCTTGATGAAACCATGCTGACTTTGCCCGATTTTACCATGCACTTCCAAGTATTCTGAAATCTCACCCTTAATAATGGACTCTAAAATCTTACCAACGACCGAGGTCAGGCTTATCTGCCTGCAATTTCCCGTCTTTTGCCTCACTCCCTTCTTAAACAGGGACTCAAACTTTAGCATGCAGGACTGTTTATTGGTTTTTCAGTTCCTGCGTGGTGCTTCCCATTGCCACCAGGAGCTGCAGTTCAGATCATTTCAAGCCAAAGTGAGGGACTAATGATAAATCACCTAATAACAGAAAAATTAATGCAATTTGAAGTATTAAAAGTCATCCCCTCTGACCCATTTGAAATGCGCAGTTTTTTTCCTTTAGCCCAAGGAAGATTTGCATTGCAAATAATTGTAACCCTGGCCTCTCCTTAGCCAAATGTACCTTAAGGTAGGGCAGATTCTAATGTGCATGGTGTTTTTTGCATGAGATGATTTCTAACTGATTTGCAAAATCAAATCAAATAAAATGAACATTTTCTCTCAGTTACCAGTTCCAAGTATTTTTCTTTCATGATCCCATTCATATTATTGCTGTTTTAATTTCACTGTAAACCTTTAATATGGATGTTTATTTCCTTTGGCTACAAATTATTTTACACTGTGTTTTCTTTAAACAATACTCAAAACAGATTATAGTATTCTTTCCCAATCAATCTCAGTTTGTGGTCAACTGGACAGCAAAATTTTTTTTCTGCTAGTCCAGTTCTAAAGCTAATTTATATTTTTGAATAAAATGTTTGCGTTATATTTATAAGGGCTGATGTTATGTAATTTCTTCTACAATTTGTGTACATATTAGGAAATTAAGTAATGATGCACAGTGAGCCCAAGCTTTAATTTTTTGGCCTGACATGCCTCAATTTTCTGGTCAGTATAGCGTGTGATAATCTTTACCTTTTCTAGCTGAAACCATGAAGTCAATAAGCATTGAGAATTCAAACTGGAGACATGTCAGACTCAATTTAGTCATCTGTACGGTGTAACTGAAAATTATTTCAAGCTCAAATACCATTAGCACTGTCCAGGCAGTTTCACAAAAATCCAAACACACTTTAGATTCAAGATCCAATTGGTAGATTTCAATCACAATACTGTTGGCATTTCATTTTTCATTCAAGATGTATTTACCTTCAATCCATGAAGTCTATTGCTTAAATAAACACTCCAAAATATACAACTCAATAGTGCTGCAGACCTTAGGTTTTCCAACATGGTTAGAGTATTGACTGACTCACTGCAAAGCAGCTACATAAGTAGTCACATATAATAAGTACGACCATTTTTCTGCCTTGGCCAAATATTCTCCCCAAAAATAACTGTCAGACGACATACCAGAATCTTCAGTTCGATGCAAAATATACCTGGTTCAGCCCAAGGAAGACTCGCATTGCAAATAATTGTAACCCTGGCCTCTCCTTAGCCAAATGTACCTTAAAGTAGGGCAGATTCTAATCATGTTCATTTTCCATTTTACTTGTTACTTGTGTGAATCTTCACATCATACACAAATAAATTAAATCAAAATCTTGTGGTCATCCTGATTTGGTAAAGCACTTAGAAAACTTGACGGTCAAATGGTCCAGCAAGTGTTTGCAGATAGTTCATTAAAATGTATTACATCAGTTTTTAATTAAGAAACTCTACAAAAGAATGGTAATTGTTCATCTGAATTACTTTTTTTATATAACGGATCCAGACTGGATTTTAGTCTGTATCATTGGCATAAGTCAAACAACTACTTTGCATTTTGTACAATTTTTGCACAATAATATATACTTAAAATAGCTATAAAATTATTGTTGATATATCATGCTGGCTCACCAACAGTGCCAAACCAGTTTAGGTTTGAGTTATCGATGTTGACATTGCCAGCAAATCCTTCAGAGTTGCTACCAAACTGGATGGTACTCCCCACATCCTAAATGAGTGGGAGAATGTCAAAACATCAGAAAATTGACATACATTGCCATTTTCAAAACTATTCTTGAAATAAATTGGGATAATATAAATTAAATCAAATAAGCATAACTAGAAAGTTATACATTTTGATATAAGGAACGTATCGTCAATGTTGCAGGCAGAAGTTTACTCATCAGGTAGTGACATCAGAAAGCTATTTTTAAAAATGGTGTAGTTGTATTCCTGCCTTAACATGGAAAACATCTGAGGGGAGTTAACACAGGAGGCTTGGGCAAAGTCATGGAAGGATTTCAAGATAAGAAAAAGCATTGTAAATGTAATGCTTTGGGAGACAGGAATGCAATTTAGGAGGAAACAAATAATGCTGTGCAGGTTGAGCACTGCTGAGCACTGCCTCTGGCATCACCTGGCTGAGGCCCACACTTTAAATTAGGCAGTTTCCTCACTTATTGTTGACCCCCTTAAAATATGTCCTCAGCTATTTGCTTCCCTGCTCTTCATCTGGCCTCCACATTCACCAGATGTTCATTTGGTTCTTTTTGAGTATTTCACAAGATGGTCTCCCTGTCCCAACCCAGGCCTGAGTCTCCAAAGCTTTTTTCTCTTTGGCCACTAGCTCCTCCTTCTATCGTCTCCATCTTGCATTTCCTACTTTCGCCACCTTCCTTCTTCACAGTTCCCAAGCACTAGCTGGGAACCTGCAGTTTCTTTATCAACATGCCTATAATGTTATATAAAATTCTGTATGTGCTCGAGGAACAAACTGATGGCTTCCAAGTTAGTACTGGAAAACCAGCATTAGGCTGCTGGAGTAAGGAAAAACTGGGATAAGGGAATGGGTGTTTGCCACTAGGCTGTTTAAGAGGGAGGTGTACTGATGGATTGGCATCATGCTGATTATGGGGGCGGAACTGGTGTTTAAAATGAGCCTCATGGTAGAGAACAGAATGGGATGTTGGGCTGACATGAGGCTTGTGGAAAGGAAGGTATAGGATCTGAGTGCAGACACAGGGGCTGGGATTTTATACTGGGCCACATTCCTTGCTCTAGTAGTAGGGTCTGGTACATAAAGGGTCAATGTGGGACTTGGTGCAGTATCGCCCACAGTGATTTAAGAAGACACATGATCTAGAGCTAGATTCAGTCTAGAGATGGAAAGAGATGTGTAAAGACCTAGGTTGGAGACAGCTCCATACCTGTACCCTCTACTGTATATATGTATATAGTTATGAGTTGTTAATAAAGGCTAGCTGTTGATATACTCAAGGCTACAAAGCCTACTTCATGGCGTCTGAAGCAGGATTCTTCATAGTGGCAGCATCCGGATTAAAACCCTCATCTTCACAAGAATGCTGAGAAACTTTAAAAAAGGGCACCTTCAATGGATTCTGCACTGAACCTAACTCCCAACTGAAGCTACAGACGCTGAGAAAACGCACCAGGGAAAAAAGTGATCAAGAAAAAACTCCAGAGGCAGAAGAGCCTGGAAGCAAACAGAAAAGGTAGAAGTTTTACTCAAGAAGAAAATTCCATTGCATCCTCCTTTGAAGTACAGCTTAGCAAGCAGAGCTCACAGCCAACTTCCAAGCCAGCTTGACCTGGAACACCCCTTTCAAGTAATTCAGTTATAAGCACCATTTGAAAACAACCCATCACTAAACCTGATCCCAGACTCTGAGTCTCAGCATGTGGCTCCCAAGTACAGCAAAAACAAATCATTAATAGCTGATTTTGTCTATTCCGGATACCTCGCGCCATCCCAAGTTTGGAAACAGCAAGCCCATGGTTCTTTTCCAAGAGTCCTGACTCAATGCGGTACCACTGAATGAATTAAGTCGGCAGCCAGCTGAACCTCACCGCCATCATGGTCCCTCCTTCTTCAGGCAGAAGCACAGTCGCCATTTTGAAAAGCCCACCAAAAACCAGCAAGTACAGAAAGATCCTTTGTTCAACTGTAACCGGCGATGCCACCTTGGAAGCCTATAATCTCTTAAAGTTGTACCCACATTTTTTTAAAGTCATCAAGAATTAATTGCAACTGCACACTTCAGTTCCACTGGGATCCACCCATGGTCCAGGCCAGTCACAGAATTGGAGTCTTTGGAGGAGGAGATTTTTAAGATACAGAATTGCTGCAGGTCTAAATAAAAATATCAGAGGCAGAACAAGTTAGTACACTTCTTCACTCGATTGGGCCAAGAGCAGGCAACATCATTGCATGACAAGCTATTGATGAATCATCTGCCAAATTTGATGATGTTTTGAAATCTTTCGATATCTATTTTAACTTGAGATCCAATAAAATACTGGCGAGCACTAAATTTAAAAAGAATCCAGCTCCCTGGGAAACCTGTTGATTCCTTCGTTAACAATCTCTATAGGATGGCAGAAGGATGTGAATATGGCGATTTAAATTCTGAGCTCATCTGAGACAGAATCGTGGTAGTTATTGCAGATGAATTACTCTCTGACCTGCTACAAGCTAAAGATGACCTTACCCTCGACAAGGCTATCCAGCTAGCTAGACTGTCTGAGCTACGTGAACATAGGACCATCCAAAGGGGAGAGGACACTTCATGGGGCAGAAACCAACCCACAGTCTACCATTTCAAGTCACAAAAATGGGACCACCCAAGTCAGGGAAAGCAAACCCTGCACCACCCAGCAGTGACCTTGCCAGCGCTGCGATGCACAGCACCCTCACAGGAAAGATCAGTGTCCTGCAAGTACTGCCTAATGCTTCCACTGCAACAGACAGGGATACTTGGGTAAACTCTGCAAGTCAATACCCCAGCACCGCACAGGCATCCCAAAGGTCATCCATGAGGTCAAGACAGAAAGCCCAGAAGGCGCACAGCCATTCTTCTTGGGTGAGATCAAAGACAGCGACTCTTCATTTTGGAACGTGGACATCCTGGTAAACGGTCATCTAACAAATTTTATATTAGACTCAGGTGCCAGTGTCACAGTGCTGTTGGGCAAGGGACCATGGCTGAAAGACCTCCAGCCCCAAATGACAGAAACTTTGCTTCACGCAGCAAGAGGGCTCCACCTTCCAGGCCACTCTGCAGTAGAAGGACAAAACAATCCATGCAACACCCTTCATGGTCCACAATCAGGACTACTCTCTGTTAAGCCACAACGCCTGCATCAAGCTTAACCTCCTGTAACAGATTGGCAACATCAACCAGCAAGGGTCTGGCTCCAAGTTCAAACAACAGTTCCCGAAGCTCTTCACAAGACGGGGCCACCTTAAAAATGCCTACCAGATCACACTCAGGAGAACCACCAAGCCAGTGTGCCTCTTCACTTCATGAAAGGTTTCTCACCCCCTCATGTAGGAAGTATAGCAGCAGCCGGGTGGCATGGTAAACGTGGGAATCATTTCCCCAGTCAAGCAAACTACCACATGGTGCTCAGGGATGGTCGCTGTCCATAAACCTAATGGGTCTCTCCTCATCTGCGTAGACCTCACAAACCTTAACATGTCTTCAGTGGACGAGCAGCTGACCAAGCTTTCAAGGAGCAGCATATTTTCCAAGCTAGACGAAAAGTTGTTTCTAAAAGCTCCCCCTCGAAAAGCTCCTAACTACATTTATTACCCCGTTTGGCAGATTTTGCTTCAACCGTCTGCCCTTCGGTATTACATCGACACCAAAGGCATTCCAATGTATGACGTCAGACATCCTGCAGGGTCTTCGTCGGGTTATTTTCCACATGGACGATGTCCTGGTGCATGGGGTCATGCTGGAAGAACATGATTAAAGGCTCACAACAGTTCTGGAGTGACTTCAAAAAGCAGGGCTGACACTGGACGACAAACGTGAGTTTACCAATACCTCCATCCGCTTCAGCAACAAAGGTATCAGAGCAAACCTACACAAAACCAAGGTGATCACTTCATCAACCCTGACCTCCAGTAGCTCCTAGGAGTGGTCAACCAGGTGGCGAAGTTTTTGCCTCACTTGGTAAGTGTCACAGAACCACTGAGACACCTGCTTTAAAAAGACCAGGCGTGATATTGGGACTCCCAGCAGGAGCAGGCGTTTGCTCATATCAAGGAGATGTTCCTTGGGCCACTATGACCCGGCTCTGCCCATCACCATAGTGGCCGATGCTTCAACCACAGGTCTCAGGGCATTTTCTTTCAGGAGCAATTGGATGGCACAAGGCAACCCATCTACTACGCTTCTAGGGGAATAGCAGACACGGAAACCAGGTATGCCATCATTAAGAAGGAAGCTCTAGTGGTCACATGAGCTTACAGGAAGTTTTCCGACTACATCATCGGCCTCAAAATCACAATAAAAGCAAACCATAAGCCACTGGTCTCCTTGTTAAGCTAAAAGGAACTCGCAAAGACACGTCCTTGGATCGAGAGGTTTCGCCTATGCCTCATGCAATTCACATACTTGACCATCTATATCTAGTGAAAGAATCAGACAACAGCTGATGCACTATCCAGGACCACTGTGGGACTTCTAACCAAACACGACGTTGCCTTCATTGCTAAGCTGGAGGCTACTCTCACACCACTATCACACTCCTACCGCCAAGCACGACCTGGTTCCAACAACTCCACCAAGAGCAGCTCCACAAAAAAGAGTATGCCAACATCCACACCGACTGCCAACAGGGCTGGCCTTGGCCTCAACAGAGACCAAGCAGCAGTTCTGCCATAAAATTGGTTTGAACTACAGAGTCACTTCATAGTCATCGACAGCTTCCTGGTCTATGACGAACAGCCAGTCATTCCGGCCTCTCTGCAGGCAAACATCCTTCAGAAGGTACACCTGGGTCACCTGGGAATCACTAAGTGCAGGGCACAGGCCCAATTGGATATCTGGTGGCCAGGCATCGCCAAAGCAATGAAACAGACCATTGCAAATTGCTAGGTTTGCACGTTGCACCGCCAAGACCAGAGGGAGCCATTCGTTCCCATGCAGTTCCCCAATTTGCCGTGGGAAAGGCTGGCCGCCAACTTGTTTGTCTACAATGGCAGATCCTTCCTAATTGTCATAGGCTAACTTCTCCATTTGGGTTGAGGTGAAGCAACTTCATACAACCACCACAGAGGCGGTCATCAAAGCATTTTAAACAGATGTTCGCAGGCCATGGCATTCCAGACGAGTTCATATCGGATAACAGTCCACAGTTTTCTAATGCATGCTTCGCACACTTTGCAGCCATTGCCGGCTTCCACCATCGCACCAGCTCCCCAGGATACCTGCAGTGAAACGCTGAGGCGGAATGAGGAGTCCGTGCGGTGAAGGCCCTCCTGAAGAAAAATGACGATTTCCTCACCGCACTGCTCATTTACAGGTCCACCCCCTTACAGTGCGGCCTGTCCTCGTCTGAGCTCGTAGTGGGCAGGAAGCTTCGTACAAAGCTCCTAATCCTGCCGAAGAAACTCCTACCAGGGTTGATAGCCGAAGATTACCAGACTGTACAAGCAAAAGAGCAGTCCTACAGACAGAAGCAAGCTTCTGCCTACAACAGACAGCACCGCATCAGACACTCACCGCAGCTGCAGCATGGTGACAAGGTCCGGATTAATGTTAATAGTGTAATAGCAAAAATGTTAGAATAGCATTAAGGCTCTAACAATGAGGTTATTGCACAAGGCTTATAACAATGTAAGACTTGTGGCTGAAACGCTCAACTCATTTAAAAGGTACCTGGATCTGTATCTTAAGTGCTGTAACCTGCGAGGCTACGGACCAGGTGCTGGAAAGTGGAATTAAAATGAGCGGCTGGTGTCTTTTTTCTCTTTGTGGTCGGCGCAGACACGAATGGGCTAAAATGGCCTCTTTCTGCACCGTAACTTTTCTATGGTTCTAACAAAAGTAATTCTACATCTATGGGATAAAGACTTGGAGGGGTGCAGCAGCAGGGTCTGGTACATATAGGGTTAATGTGGGACTGAGTACAGTACCACCCACACAGTGATGTAAGGAGGCACATGAACCAGAGTTAGTGTCAGTCCAGAGATGGACAGGCTGGAGTCAGCTCCATACCTGGGTAGATGGGATAAATATATAATGTCACCCTCTACCAGGTACCATCTTGACTGAAACATATAAGATCCTGTGGGGTTCTGACAGGGTCAATGCGGAGAGGATGTTCCCTTTTGTGGGAGAATCTAGTACATGGGGCCACTGTTTAAAAGTAAGGGGTCGCCCATTTAGGACAGGGAGATGAGGAGGGATTTTTTTTTTCTCAGAGGGCTGAGTCTTGGGAATGCTCTTCCTAAAAGGCAGTGAAAGCATACTGAATATTTTTTAAGGCAGAGGTAGATAGGTTCTTGATAAGCAAGGGGGTCAAAGGTAGGCAAGAATACGGAGTTGAGGGTACAATCAGATCAGCCATGATCTTATTGAATGGCGGGGTAGGCTCAAAGGGCTGTGGCCTACTCCTGCTCCGAATTCATATGTTCATTTGTTCTGTACTCCCTACTGTATAGTTATGAGTTGTTAATAAAGACTTGCTGTTAATATAATTCAAGATTACGGAGCCTACTTCATGGTGCCCGAAGCACAATTCTTCACCCAGCAGGCCAATAATTGGCTTGTGCCAGGGCTTCCGACTCCATCTGAGAAGGAAGTCCTTCATCTGAGCACTTCCAGCCAATCAAATGGCCGGCAGCTATGTGGCCCCAGCAGAGCCACCAGGTGCGGTGGCCACTGCTGGTACTGCAGCAATTCCCCAACGGCAATCATCACCGGAGCCAGATGCGAAGGTTAACTGGAGGGGGAGAGGGGTGGTGCAATCGCGGAGCCAGGTTGGGAAGCCCCGGCGAGCGGGGTGGTGGCCGTAATGGACAGACCGTGGGGGTGGAGGTAAGGGCGAAGTTAGGAGGGCCTCCAAATGGCCTAGGGGGCCGTAAAGGAGAAAGACACCCACCCCTCCCCCAGCAATCAGCCTGCACAGTGAAAGCTGCTGGGCTTCACATTTGATGCGGCCTCTGCACGCTGCTGGGAAAATTGCAGTGGGGGCGGAAAGAGGCAATTAAGTGGCTATTAAAGGGCTCAGTTGGCCTTTTTAAAATCAAATAAAACAAAAAGGAGTATATTAGATGTACACAAAATTTAAAATGAGCACATTTAAATTTTACACATTTAACATTTTATCTGTGGACTAAAACACTCCCTTGAAAGATTATGCTCTATTCAGCATTTCAAATCAGTGCTTACACATAAAGATCAGAGCACACCACATCACAAAACATAAGGCTGAATACAAGAGGATCAATGTTAAAATATCTAAGTTAGCATACGGCCTTATTCTTCGGCCAAATATTCAATATGAAAACAACTCAAATCTAGGAAAGTTGAATGGCATTTCAAATTGATTCTAAGCACCTATTCTGGCTACTGAACAGCAAGATTTCCCTTCCTAGTTTCACAAAATTAAAGAGCTATTGTTTATTAGTAAATAAGAATATAATGTCATAGTCAATCATGACAGAATAATGCCACCAGCCAACCATCTACTATTTTAAAAACACCTTTTGAAAAGCATCTTAATACTGTGGGAAGTGAAAGCTCACAGGGCAATATAGGCAACATCTGCTGCAGTGCCAACTTTACTCAGTGGTAGCCAACATTGTTATGTTATAGCAGTATGTTCAGAACAGGCTGTTCAAGGTTTTGCCATGGAATCAATCATGCTAAAAAAAACTCTCTAATGAGATGTCAGTATCTAATCAAGCAAAAACTTTTAAAATAAATCCTTTACAATAAACCTTTCCAAGGTCACATACACAAAGCATGACAGATTTTGCACTGTATCGAACTCAGAGCTGAATGAAGCACAATATGCGAAAGGTCCAGATTCCCCCTGTTTATATTCAAATCAATGTCACCTTTCACACATTATTTGTCAAATTACTATCATGATAATGAAAACATTGGATTGTTTGAAGAACAAACCAAACCCTGCAAAAGAGACAGGTGCAGAAATTGTAAATAATTACAGCTTTAGATAAAAATCAGCCCAACCGGCATTAGGTGTAGTGTTATGCATATATGCTGAATGTGCCAGATAAACTGCTATTAAACAGAACCCTATTGTATGTTTTTATTGTTTGCTGCAAAGAAAATGAATTACCATATCAGTACTCATTCAGGAACTATTTCAAACCAATATTTTGTGCAAATCACTTATGAAATCAACTATGTCACCCCTAACCTTTGAGAGTCACACATGATCTACATATTTTAACAATTGAAGTGGCAGATATTGCAAGGACATTTTATGGATGCAAAATACAATAAGAGACTCAAGGTAGGCAAGGTGAAAACCATTAACAATTTGCCTTATTCTGCAACTTCCACATTGATAAACATCCCAGATGAAAGTAGAAATAAAAATAAAATGGAACAATGAATCAATAAATGTGAGATGACGAAATGGTGATCATAAAGTTTGGTCTTAGGAGGTTTTTAAAAGATAAAAGAGAAGCAGATGGTTTAGGGCAAAAGTAGATCCAAAGCAGCTGAAGAATTTGCTGTGGGAACTAGGTGAAAGGGGAGAAGGATGAATAGAGGAAAAGTATGGGGCTGAAAGGTGAGCAAATGTAGAGAATGAGGTTGCACAAGTAGGGAAGTGTAGGTTCATGGAGGCAACAGCATGAGGAATGTAAATTTCATGCATTTGGGACAGGGATTCAATACAGGTCAGTGCGCTGGCAGTAATGGCCAAACAGAGCTTAATGCAGAACAGAATAAAAACAAAAGCATTCTGAAGTCTATAGAATAGTCACCCAGCTTTGGAGAATTTTGAATCTATCGAGTCCAGAGGCAACCAAAATATGGTCAATAGATTTAGCAAGGATGGAGTTCAGGTAGGGCTGAAGGTGAGAGACTGAGCAAGTGCTCTTGTGATGGATAGGATCTGGCTTTTCAAGTTCTGTTCCACGTCAAGGAGGACACCCAGGTTTTCCCAGTTCTGATTTAGTCTGAACAGATGGCAAAGGAAACACATGGTTATGCCTGAGGGTGCCTTATGGGGTGCCTGAGAAGATGGCCTTCCATGTTGATCTTTAGATGGAGCAAATTTTGAATATTGAAGTGAGTGTGGGAATTGCAGAGGCACTAGCAATAATCTTTCAATGTTCCCTGGATTCTGGGGAGGTGCCAGAGGACTGGAGAATTGCAAACATTACATCCTTGTTCAAAAAAGGTTATAAAGATCTGCCATGCAATTACAGACCAGTCAATTTAACTTCAGTGGTGGGGAAACTTCTAGAAACAACTATTCGGGATAGAATTAATAGTCACATGGAAAAATTTCTGTAATGCTGCAGATCTTGGCCAAATGTATGTATCCCGAATCACCATGTTTTTTCAGAACTGGAAGGTCCACAATTGATATCTTCTCAGTCCAGCAGCTTCAAGAGAAATGCCCTGCAAAAATGAGGCCGCTATATATTACCTTCACTGATTTCACCAAGACATTCGATCACGTGAGCAGAGGCAGTCTATTTAAGCAGAACAAAACTGGAAGACAGCCAAAGCTGCTCAGTGTAATCTCCTCTATCTGTGACAACATGAAGGGCAAGGCCAACTAGGAATACAGAAACATAGGACTTGGGAGCAGGGGTAGGCCATCTGACCCTTTGAGCCTTCTCCACTATTCAAAAGATCATGGTTGATCTGGTTGTGATCTCAACTCCACTTTCCTGTCTGCCTCCAGCTATGACAGGGCAACATCTGAACCCTTTGAGACCCACAGTAGGGTCAAACAGGATTGCATTCTGGTGCAGCACTCTTTGGTATATTCTTCTCTTTGCTGCTGTCATATGCCTTCAGTTCATCTACAGAGAGTATCTACTTACATACTGGGGCAGCAGTGGTTCAAGACAGCAGCTCACCACCACCTTCACAAGGGCAATTAGGAATTGACAATAAATGCTGGCCTAGCCAGTGACGCCCAGATCCCGTAAATGAATTTAAAAAAGCCAGAGCCACCGAAAAGCTGCTCAGCCTTGCCCACCTGAGATCCAAGACAAAAGAACGCCAAGTTCACATCAGAGAGTTGCTCCATGCTGATGATGCCTTACAAGCATTCCACACCGAGGAACACAATCAACAACAAATGGACAGACTCCCTCGTGCCTGTAAAGTGTTAAGTTTGACCATCAGCATCAGGAAGACGAATATCATGGTCCAGGACATTGCCATACTACCAGTGAGCCCTGACAATATGACGCTGGGGTCATTAATAGCTTCACATATATCTAGGCTCCATGAACACCAGCAATCTGTCACTTGATGCTGAAATTAACATGCGCATTGCCGATACTGCAGCTGTTATGTCCAAGTTAAGTAAGAGTGTGCGGAACAACAGCTGCAAGTCCACCAAGTCTGTGTCCTCAGAGCACTTCTCTACAGTTGGATGAACAGTTTCCACCTTTGTTGTCTCAGATATATCCTCAGCATCTCTTGGCAGGGCAAGGTCACAAACTCAGATCCTAGAGCATGCTGATTCTCTAAGTGCACATGCATTATTAAGCCAACGATGTCTGCGATGGCTCAGCCATGTTAATCAGATGGATAACTGCCATAGATATTCTGCACATTGAACTGGCCACTGCGTCATGACCTGCCGATGTCCACACCTTCAATACAAGGACGCCTGCAAGCAAGATATGGGGATGGCAGACGTTTATACTGACAACTGGGAGACAGCCGCTGAGATAATGGACCTCTGAAGGCTGATTGTTCAGAGGGACATCGGATGAAGTGAGGAGAAACGGAAAGCTCAGCTGCTTAAGAAGAGGGCCCAGAGAAAACAGAGGCCAGCAAATCATGCACCTTCTCACCACTGCTTCATCAGCAGCAAATGTGGCAAAAACTTCCGTGCCAGAGTGGGGCTCCTGAGCCAAATCAGGTGATGTTTAACACAAAATTGGCCACTGTCATTAAGCTATACCCCTTTATTTTTGAAAATATGATTTTTCAACTTTCAACTGGCTGGGAATTTTTAAAGCTGAAATGAGACAAAATAAACTACTTAAAAAAGCCATGACACCTTCCAAGGTGAAGGTGAGGAAAGCAAACAAGACACCCCAAGGGACTGTGAAAAAAGGAACATTTATGGCAATTTACAAATTCATCGAAACTCATCACTGTCTAAGGAAGCGGTATTAAAATGCAAAGTGCTGGATTTTAATAACTGTAATCTTATTAAGACAATGGGGGACAATTAAGACCTGGTTTATATTTTCTGCGTTTAATTTGCATTCAGAAATACAGAATTTGTAGTTTGAGCCAGCCAGCAGATACAACTTGCACTCCACCCAAGTGGGAACAGACACTCAAACCCCCCTGAGGTGTGTGAAAGACCCCCATCTCATGTTGGGTTTCACTTTCTTGAACTCACCAAAAGTTTTGAGATGAAACATCAAAAATGTGATTAGCTATTCTACAACGCAATGACTACAGCAGACATAGTAATCAAATTCCTCTGGAGTATACAGCCAGCAGAACTTTAAGAATGGTTTACCAAACCATTAAAGTCAGAGGGAGATTTTTTCCAAGAGACTTCAGCAGAAGAGAAAGGATGAAGATCTCTCTCTCGGAATAAGTGTATTAACCAGAATTCAATGTCACCAGAAATTTACCAACGAACTGAGATCTCATAAGAAATGCAACGTTTTCTACATCTGATTGCATCCAAGAAACCAGCTAACTTAAATTGGCCGCAACGTTTAGCAATCTGCGCCCCAAGGACACTCAAAGAACACTTAACATTATACTCTTTTATCTTTTTTATTGGACTCTAATTTCCCTTACTTCTGACACCTGGACGTGTGTTTGACATTGCGTTTTTATTTTTTCTCTCGGGTTTAGTGGCTAATAAACTTGCTCTTTCTTTAACTCAAGAAAATCTTGTTTGATTGGCTCCTTATTGGTCACTGCATAAATAGTGAAGAGATTTTGATTTGTCATAGAGGTCTACAGCACAGAAAAAGGCCCTTCGGCCCATCGAGTCTGCGCAGGTTAAACAAGTACCTAACTATTCTAATCCCATTTTCCAGCACTAGGCCCAATAGAAAAATTTGAAAAAGCATATCCTCATAAAAAGAAAATTTAAACCTTTGTTGTAACCAACTGCGGAGGTTGAATAGAGGGGAGTCAGTTCACTGCCTGGTCATAACAAAATTGGAGGCTCATGTCCAGAATTTGTTCCCACAGACTGACAAAAGAATTAGGATGGGGAAAGTAAATTGTTCCTTCAGAAACAATTTTAAAACCGCAAAAGGTTTTCTTAGGTCGATAATATTGAAGTGCTAAAATGTCCACATTTGATACCATTGCCTTTCTAGAGCAGATGGAAATTACTTTTGATAATTTAAAAGTTCTGCCCCTCTAAGAGTTAAAAGAGGTGGCTAGGTACTTAGAACTAGAACTTCATCCGAAAGCCACAAAACCATAAATTTTAAAACTGGTGGCGAAACATCTAGAGGTAGAAATTGAGGACACTGAAACAGACAAATTAACAACAGAAAAATTCAGATTTGAGCAGCGGAAATTGGAATTGGAATTTGAGGGAAGAAAGAGAGAGAGAGGAGGAAAAAAAGGAAAGGGAAAGAAAGGAAGCTTTCCAAGAGGACTGTGTGAACTAGATAGGGAAATAGAGGCAGCCAAGGCAGGCTGGAGAATAGTACTCCCGACAAGTCATTGACAAGATGGAGAGGCTGAAAAGGCTGGAGAAAGCCAGCAGCAATCTGAAGGATTCTGTCATGGGATAGTGGTTATGGACACAGCATAAAACTGTTGTTAATATTTCACTCCTCTTTTGTATGGTAGCAGCAAAAAAAAACAAATATCAATATCCAAGTAAGATATTCAGGTCAAAGTTTCCAGGGTAACAGTGTGAATATTTTGTAGTCTGCCAATAAATTTCCTGAAGGCACTTCGATGAATTTCTCCAGAGTCTGACTGGAAGCCTCAAAGTCACATGATGGGAATTCCTTAATCTTCCAAATGTGAAAAAATGGAGGCATCTAGCACTGTTGAGGTGGTCGCTGATTGTCCACTGCTTGCAAGGGAAGCTTGATTCTTCAGGTTATACCGTGGGGTCCTCTATAAGGAACCTATTTATGTTCCATTGAACTGTGATTCTCACTCAGCCTTCAGCATGCTCTCCTGAGATTGCAGCTAAAACATGTTGCTTAGCAGTACAAAGGAAGCTTTGCTCTGCAAATGGCTGAGCCAGATTGCTAGATCCACATGTGCCTGAACTTGACACTGGGTTAAGCGAAAAAACACTGCTTCCCATGCTGCCATCCCTCACGTTGATGAGCAACAACATTCACTAAAGCTGTTTAAAAAAATGCATTTAATTTACTAGTGTTCTGTACAAAGCCAATAAGATCACTGATAAGGGGCAGGTCAATTTAAAGCTACTGAGACTTACAGCTGTCTTTCTTTCTCATGTACAAAGAGAAGGAAATAAACTTGTTTATTTTCTCCCCAGACTGAATTTAGCACTGAAGAGATAAAATTCACCAATACTCAATGTCCTCAAACCAGTGATTTCAAACTTTTGAACTGGCCTGGCCTTGGTGACTAGCAATAATAAAGGAGTAAAAGTTAATGGTGATTATACAAACCGCATCCTTCTGTGCTGAAAAAGAAATGAAAATTACATCTAAAATGGATGGCAAAGCTCCAAAATGCTTTTAAATGAGGTGCTCAGATTCTTCATTGTTATGCAACCTGAATGAAACAGCCTCTGTGGTTGTTCAGATCAGCCAGGTAAATTGCTCTTTAGATTCAGTGCAGTGAGATTCTATTATCATATCTGAAAGTAAATCCCCTGTGGCAGATTTCTAAAAAAAAACATAAAATAAATAGTCTGTCAACAAACCAGCATCTGGTGAGCACTCAACCATGTGAGAGTAAACACAGGCTTTTGTGATTGCTTCCACAGAGCATCTGTCAAACAAGTGCCGTAAATGGTGGTGTATAAAACAACCCCATTTTCCAGACCCAAAAATCATGTTTTTGCATAAACTCGGTGAAAAGTCAACCCCTTTTTCAGCCACGACATGCTATACTTGCACCCATAGGCAGCCTCAATTCTTCACCCCACAAATGCTTGGTTTATTTACTAGCATATTGTAACTGGATCAACAGGTGATATGGGCTGTGTTGCGAAGATGTGCAGGAGTTAAAGGCATTCTTTACATCAAATGCAGATGATATTTCTAAATGGCAACCAACCACACCACTTTTATACTTGGAGTTTAAGTCAACCCCGTTTTTGGAGGGATCTTGAGAGGCTTCAAAGGTCAATTTATATGCCAACATTTATGACAGCTTTCAAAACACTATGGGCACACAAATATGTTCCAAGCAAATTCGAAGACCTGTGGACTCTTCCTCTCCCACATCTGTTTGAGAGTCAGGTACACGATGAACCATGTTGACAGAATATATTTGCTTCATTCACGCACACACATGTATCTGATGGTACTTACAGAATACACAGTGAGAATCTGAAGAGCAAGGTTGAGGAGCAGAGTGACAGCAGCAAGAGTTTAAACAGTTTATAAAGAGTTTAAAGAGTCCTCCATTGTCATCCCTGGCTATGTCCTTTCCCACCAGCCAAATGAGGTGCCAATTTGGAGAAGTTACAACACAAGATTGTATGCAATCCTGTCACATCCAGTCGTACGTGGTGGTGGACAATTAAAAAATTAACCAGAAGAGAGATTCCATAAACATCCCCATCCTCAGTGATGGTACAGCCCAGCACATTAGTCCAAAAGACGAGCCTCTAGCATTTGCGACCATCAGTATGTGCCAAGTGGATTGTGATATCTTTGCAGGGCCAAAAAGAGACCATGTGCTGCATATGGAGTTCTAAATACCAACTGAAACTAGTTTAAACTAGTTTTAGCTATACATACACATACACAATTGGTCACAAGAGAAGGTGATTACAGTCTTGCAGTTATACTCCTCCTTCCTTAATGAGAAAGCACATAATGTTCAAATTCTATACAACTTATGCACATTTCTTGCCTTTATTTGCAAATCCAACTTAACCACTGGTTTCCTATTCCTAAGAGAATACCTTCTTTCCTGACCCATACTTTCAGAACTTGGGGAAGGACCTGGGCCCATCTGGGCTAGAGTCTGAGCAGAAGCTTTCTCCAACAAAGATTGATGCTGCCCTTGACCTTCAATTGAAATTTTCACGTCATCAGACATGCCTAGGAGTCCTGAATATCAACTCTAGGCCACATGAAATCTCGTGTCACCAGGTCAAACATGAGCAAGGAGGCCTCCTACTGGTTACAATCTACCCTCCCCCACCACCCTCCTCCCCCAAGTCAGCTGATTAATCAGTACTCCTCCAAGTTGAACACCACTTAGAAGAGGAAATGCAGGTGGCAAGGGCACAGAATGTATTCTGGGTGGGGAATTTCAAAGTCCATCACCAAGAGTGACTCGGTAACACCACTACTGACCAAGCTGGCCAAGTTTGAAAGGACATAGCTGCAAGATTAGGTCTGCGGCAGGTGGTAAGGAAACCAACAAGAGCGAAAAACATACTTAAACTCATCCTCACCAATCTACCTGTCGCAGATGCATCTGTCCATGACAGTATTAGTAGGAGTGACCACTGGACAGTGCTTGTGGGGACGAAGTCCCACCTTCACATTGAGGATGCCCTCCATCGTGTTGTGTGGCAATACCACCGTGCTAAATGGGATAGGTTTCGAACATATCTAGCAACTCAAACACAGCATCCACGAGGTACTGTTGGCCATCAGCAGCAGCAACAGAATTGTATTCAACCATAATCTATAACCTCACAGCCCAGCACATCCCCCACTCTATCATTGCCATCAAGCTGAGGGATCAACCCCGGTTCAATTAGGAGTGCAGGAGGGCATGCCAGGAGGAGCACCAGAAATACCTAAAAATGAGGTGTCAACCTGGTGAAGCTACAACACAGGACTACTTGCATACGAACATACGAATTAGGAGCAGGAATAGGCCATTCGGCCCTTTGAGTCTGCTCCACCATTCAATAAAATCATGGCTGATCTGACCGTAACCTCAACTTCACATTCCTGCCTACGACAGATAACCTATCATCCCTTTTCTTATCAAATCTTTCTACCTCTGCCTTAAAAATATTCAAAGGCTCTGCTTCCACTGCCTTTTGAGGTAGAGTTCCAAAGACACAGGACCTCAGGAAAAAAAAATTTCAGAGGGTCGTGAGTCTTTGGAGCTCTCTTCCAGAAAAGGCAGTGGAAGCAGAGTCTTTGGTGCTAGACAGCAGAAGCAGCATGTGAAAGACAGAGCTAAGCGATCTCACGGACTCTGGATCAGAGCTAAGCTCTGCAGTCCTTCCACATCCAATCGTGAATGACAGTCGACAATTAAATGATTGGAGGAGGGGGCTCCACAAAAATCCTCATCCTCAATGATGGGGGAACCCAGCACATCAGTGCAAAAGACAAGGCTGAAGCCTTTGCAGCCATCATCAGCCAGAAGTGGAGAGTGGATGATCCATCTCGGCCTCCTCCAGAGGGCCCCAGCATTACAGATGCCGGTCTTCAGCCAAATTGATTCACTCCACATGATATCAAGAAACAGCTGAAGGCACTGGATACTGCAAAGGCTCTGGGCCTTCACAACATTCCAGCAATAATACTGAAGACTTGTGTTGCAGAACTAGCTGCACCCCGAGCCAAGCAGTTCCAGTGCAGCTACAACACTGGCATCTACCAGCAATGTGGAATATTGCCCAGGTATATCTTGTCCACATAAAGCAGGACAAATCCAACCTGGCCAATTACCGCCCAATCACACTACTCTTGATCATCAGCAAGGTGATGTCAACACTGCTATCAAGCGGCACTTACTCAATAATAACCTGATGATAGGTTTGGGTTCTGCCAGGGCCACTCAACTCCTGACCTCATTACAGCTTCACCGTAGAAGATTTAGAAAACTTCTCAAAGATATTTGAAAATCGAGAGGTGAGCAGGAGGGAGGAACTTAAAATAATCACCGTCACTAGGGAAATGGTAGTGGAGTATGGAGGCTTCACTGCAGCTGCACAGGGCATTGTTGAGACCACGTTTGAAGTACTGTATACAGTTCTGGTCTCCTTTTTTGAAACAAGATATAATTGCAATAGTAACAGTTCAAAGAAGATTCAATAAACTCATTCTTGGGATTAAGGGCTCATTTTATGAAGAAAGGTCGAACAGTTGGACCTTTACCAATTGGAGTTTAGAAGAATGAGAGGTGATTTTATTGAAACATATAAAATTCTGAGAAGATTTGATAGGGTAGGTGCCTGGAAGACATTTCCACTTGTGGAAGAGACAAGAACCAGGGGACAGAGTTTAAGAATAAGATGTCTACCATTTAAGACATAGATGAGAAGAATTTTTTTCTCTCAAAGCGCTGTTAGAATGTGGAATTCTCTTGCCCAGAATGCAGTGGCAGAATTTATTCAAGGCAGAGTTAGAAAGATTTTTGATAGGCAACGGTTATGGGGGGGAACGGCAAAGTGGAGTTGAGACCACAACCAGGTCAGCCATGACCTTATTGAATGGCAGAGCAGGCTCCAAGGGACTGAATGTCCAACTCCTGCTCCTAAGTTCTACGTTCCGATGTACCAGCCTTAGTCTAAACATGGACAAAGAGCTGAACTCCAGAGGTGAGGCAAGAGTGATTGCCCTTGACATCAAGGCAGCATTTGACCAAGTATGGCATCAAGGATCCTATCAAAACTGGAGTCAACGGGAATCAGGGGGAATCTCTCAACTGGTTGGAATCATACCTAGCACAAAGGAAACAGTTGTGGTTGTTGGAGGTCAATCATCTCAGTTCCAGGGCATCACTGCAGGAGTTCCTCAGGGTAGTGTCCGAGGCCCAACCATCTTTAGCTGCTTCATCAATGACATTCCCTCCATCATACGGTCAGAAGTGGGGATGTTCGCTGACGATTGCATAATGTTCAGCACCATTCACAACTCCTCAGAGACTGAAGCAGTCCATGTTCATGTGCAGCACGATGACCTTGACAATATTCAGGCTTGGGTTGATAAGTGGCAAGTAAAATTCATGCCACAGAAGTGCCAGGCAATAACCATCTCCAACAAGAGAGAATCCAATCATCTCTCATTGACATTCAATGGCATTACTATCGCTGAATCCCCCATTTTCAACATCTTGGGGTTACCAATGACCAGAAATTGAACTGGACCAGCCATATAAATACTGTGGCTACAGGAGCAAGTCAGAGGCTGGGAATTCTGCAGCTCCTCCTAACTTACCCAAAGCTAGCCCAGCGTCTACAAGGCTCAAAGTCAGGGGTATGATGGAATATGCTCCACTTGCATGGATGAGTGCAGCTCTAACAACACTCAAGAAGCTCAACTCATTCAGCACAAAGCAGCCTGCTTCACTGGAACCCCATCCACCATTCACTCCCTCCAACACACAGTGGCAGTAGTTTATACGATCTACAAGATGCACTGCAGGAACTCACCAAGGCTGCTACAACTGCACCTTCCAAACCCATGACCTCTACCACCTAGAAAAACCAAAGACAGCAGATGCATGGGAACACCACCACCTGCTAGTTTCCCTCCAAGCCACACACCATTCTGACTTGAAACTATATCGCCATTCCTTCACTGTCGCTGGGTCCAAATTCCGGAACTCCCTTCCTAACAGTGTAGTGGATGTACCTGCATCAAATGGACTGCAGCGGTACAAGGCAGCAGCTCACCACCTCATCTCAAGGGGAATTAGGGATGGGTAATAAATGCTGGCCTAGCTAGCGATGCTCACATCCCAAGAAGGAATAAAAAATAATAATAAAAGAAAAAGTCTATATTACTCTGACTCGGATCAAGCGACGCCCACACTCCGTGAAAGAATGAAACATAGTTATAAAAATAAAAAGTGTCTGTCTGACTCAGATCTGAAATAGGTTCAGGCACAATTTGTGTTGGAGTAACTATTAGTACTCCATTTAGCAACAAAAAGTCAGTGTTTGCAGAAACCTGAAGCTGGCAGTATTGGGAGAATGCAGGAACATAGAAAATAGGAGTAGTTTTTTTTATTCATTTACATGATGTGGGCATCACTAGCTAGGCCAGCATTTATTTGCCCATCCCTAATTGCCCTTGAGAAGGTGGTGGTGAGCTGCCTTCTTGAACCACTGCAATCCACGTGGCGTAGGTAGACCCACAGTGCTGTTACAGAGGGAGTTCCAGGATTTTGACCCAACAACAGAGAAGGAACAGCGATATATTTCCAAGTCAGGATGGTGAGTGGCTTGGAGGGGAACTTCCGAGCGGTGGTGTTCCCATGTATCTGCTGCCCTTGACCTTCTAGATGGTTGTGGCCGTGGGTTTGGAAGGTGCTGACTAAGGAGTCGTGGTGAGTTTCTGCAGTGCATCTTGTAGGCAGTACACGCTGCTGCCACTGCGTCAGTGGTGGGGGGAGTGAATTTTTGTGGAGGGAGTGAATTTTTGCGAAAGGTGTGCCAATCAAGTGGGCTGCTTTATCCTGGATGGTGTCAAGTTTCCTGAATGTTGTTGGAGCTGCACTCATCCTGGCAAGTGGAGAATATTCCATCACATTCCTGACCTGTGCCTTGTAGATGGTAGATAGGCTTTGGGGAGTCAGGTGGTGAGTTACTCGCTGAAAATTCTTAGCCTCTGACCTGCTTTTGTAGCCACAGTGTTGATATGGCTAGCCCAGTTAAGTTTCTGGTCTATGGTATCGCCCAGGATGTTGACAGTGGGGGATTCAGTGAATACTGCCATTGAATGTCAAGGTGCGATGGTTAGATTCCCTCTCATTGGAGATGGTCATTGGCTGGCACTTATGTGGTGTGAATGTTACTTGTCATTTATCAGCCCAAGAATGAATATTGTCCAAATTTTGCTGCATATGGACACGGACTGCTTCAATACCTGCAAAGTCACGAATGGTGAACACTGTGTAATCATCAGCGAACATCCCCACTTCTGACCATACGATGGAGGGAAAATCATTGATGAAGCAGCTGAAAATGGTTAGGCCGAGAATACTACCCTGAGGAACTCCTGCAGTGAAGCCCTGGCATTGAGATGATTGATCTCCAACTACCATAACCATCTTCCTTTGTGCTAGTTATACCTACAGCCAGTGGAGAGTTTTCCCCTGATTCCCATTAATTTCTGTTTTGCTAGAGTTCCTTGATGCCATACTGGATCAAATGCTGCATTGATGTTAAGTGTAGTCACTCTCACCTGTGTCGGAACAGAATCTAACCCTTTATGCTTTTATTTTTTAAAAAATCTTTATTGCTATTTTTAAACTGGACTTTTCAACTGAACAAAGACCATTATGATGGCTGGCCCTCTGTCTATGAGGTAGCATCTGTGAGTCTCCGGACAAAAGAATTCACTTCTCACTTTTGGGAATGTCACACCCCGTCGTGTCTAATAAGCTTCTACTAGATCACCTGGGGACCGCACAGCCCAACTTCAAAGGGAGCTACCCAGAAGGCCGTTTGTATTTGACAAATCACACTTGCTAGCAGAGTCTGAAAGTCCCAAAACACCAGACCCTCAACAAATAGCACCTCTTTCAACCCACAATGGCTGAGATATTATCAGCCTGGGACACAAAGCCAATGTGCAGATACTGGATAAACATCCTTTGTTGAAGACATTGTGCAGGGGTACGGTCACATGTCCTAAGACTTTGGCTTGTTGAACAGGTTGATACTGCCTTCCTGAGCTGCAAGCTCCAGCCTGTTTAACATCTGACTGGCAGGCCACACCGAAGCAAGCCCTGGCCAGGCTGAACAACTGGTCCCCATCTCACCTGACTCTGCTCGAAGTTTTGTACCTACAAAACAGATTCATCTCTACATGTCTACTTCATCTTCTAACATCAACCCCACCGGAAAAGCAAATTTTACAACACCAGTTTTTAGCCCGCCAGCTTCCGCGAAAGAATTCTTCATTGGACTTTCAATTCTGGATTCTGGAACTCACATGAGCTAATGTTTATTTTCTCTGGGGACCTTCTTTCTCTATCCCACCCTTTACTGTACGAGTGCGGAGGAGGAAGTTGCGGACCCTCCTTTTTGCAGTTTTTTTGAAAGTGCAATAAAATAACCTTCTGAGTTAATCCTACCACAAATTTGCTGTGGGGCTATTAGTAGAAATCGGAACACACAAAAAGCAAGGGGTTGGGAAATATGCCACCGCTTATTAAAGAAAAAGCAATTCGAAACACCTTCTGCTTACGGACAGGTGGTTAAGAGGAAAAGTCAGTGCTGTTTGAACTGACCCCATCCTGTTCATAACAATGGCCTGCCTCTTATTGAGACTGTCTTCCACTGATTCTAGGCACCCCATCCAGGGGGAACATCCTTCCTAAGTAAACTCTATAGAACATAGGCCCAATCTCCCAATATCTCCTCACAGGACAATCCAGCCATCACAAAAGATCAGTCTGCCGAATGTTCATTGCATTCCCTCGATGCCAAGTCTATCCTTCCTTAGGTAAGGCGACCAAAAATGTACACAATACCCAGATGCGGTCTCACCAGGCTCTATACAATTGAGGCAAGGTTCCTTTGGGCATTCACACTTCCCAATCTCTCACCATTTAAGAAATACTCTGAATTTCCTTTTTTTTCCAACCAAAGCTGATAACTTCATGTTTCCACATTATAGTCAATCTGCTATGTTCTTGCCCAATCACTTGTGTAAATCCCCTTGAAGCTTCTTTGCATCCTTCTCACAACTCACATTCCCACCTAGTTTTGTGTCAACTGCAAACTTGGGAATATTTTACATTTGGTCCCCCCAGCCAAATCATTGATATAGATTGTAAATAGCTGGGGCCCAAACACTGATCCCTGCACTAGTCCAGCCGGTACCCCACCAGTCACAGCCTCTCAACCTGAGAATTACTTGTTTATTCATACTCTGTTTTCTGTCTGTTAGCCAATTCTCAATCCATGCTAGTATATTACCCCCAATCCCATGTACTATCATTTTGCTTACTAACCTCCTGTGGGGCCTGATCAAAAGCCTTCTGAAAATCCAAATACACCACATCCACTGGTTCCCCCTTATCTATTCTGCTGATCACATCCTCAAAAAACTCTAAAACGTTTGTCAAACATGATCTCTCTTTCATAAATCCATGTTGACCCTGCCCAATCCTACCATTATTTTCTAAGTGTCCAGTTATCACATCCTTTATAATAGATTTTAGCATTTTCCTTACTGATGCCAGGCGAACAAATCTGTCCTTCCCTGTTTTCCATCTGCCTCCTTTCTTAAATAGTTACGTTTGTTACCTTCAAATCTGCAGGAACTGTTCCAGAATCTTTAGAATTTTGAAAGATGCCCACCAACAGATCCACCATCTCTACAGCCACCTCGTTCAATACTCTGGGAAGTTGATCATCGGGTCCAGGGAATTTATTAGCTTTTAGTCCCATTAATTTCTCCTGTATACTTTTTACTAATACTAATTTCCTTCAGTTCCTCATTCTCGCTTGTCCCTTGGTTCTCTAGTATTCCTGGATTATTTTTGTATCTTCCTCCATGATGACAGGTAAAGGTAAAACTTGTTTAGTTTCTCTGCCATTTCCTTATTCCCCATTATAAATTTATGCTTTATTTCAAATAATGATTTTTAATTCACTAGCTAGTAATCTGAATCAAACTTTTAACAGATCTTTTAAAAACACAGACGAGAGTGACTTGAAGTCACAGCCCAAGATGGCTGACCCCAATTTGCATTGCTATATATGATCCACATTCCTATTCATTGGAGTGGTGTCAGTCTGTCTGCAAAACCCATAAAAACAATGGCTTCAGGGGTTTGTGAAGGACTTGCATCTCCTGTCTCGTTAGCAGAGAATCTATGGCAATCACCAGAGGCATTAAATTGTTGGAGACAGGCCATTAAGTCCAATTGCTTGGACAATAGGACCCTGGATAAGTTAACTTCTAGACATGAGTTAATCAAGTCACCTTTGGAATACATAGACAATGTCTTTTTTGAATTCCCCTGGTAGTTGGAGAAGGAAGGTCGCATGACAAGTCAACCCGCTACATGTTTAAAACATGTTCCTCAGAAATGAGGACAAGGTGGGGAGAGGATCTAAGTGGGGGCCCTCCTGCCTCCTTTTTCTCCAAAACATTTGGTGAGCTTCGAGCCCTGTTTGTTGACTGTGGCCATCCAGGGACAGCCAGCTGCAGACAGAGATTTCTTAGAAGAATCCAACCCAGCACGACTGTCTCCTGAAGAAGATCCAACTCAATCATCTACATATTTAAATTGGAAGTACTGAGACCACTGAATTCAACTTGAAGCCAACCGAGTCACCAAGCTACAGTCTGTGTACTCTTTTACCTTTTTCTAAAAAAGGACTCTTAGCCACCCTATCCTTCCCCACTCCGTAATCTGTATGTGTGTGTGTGAACTTCAAACGTGTATGCGTGTGAAAGATCGGTTTAAGTGTAATAAAGCTAACTTCTTTCTATGTTAAACTCAAGAAAACCTGTTCTTTCGGTTCTTTAATGATCACAGCACGTAAACTGTCACGTACTCGCTGACTTGGCAAGCATATCCATTTTAAAAAAAACCTGTTGCAGTGAAATGAGGAGAGAATAAAAAGGGGAGCCATTCGACCCCTCCTTACCTGGTTGTAACACAATCCGTGCCCACATGCAGCAAGACCTGGACAATATTCAGACTCGGGCTAATAGGTGGCAAGTAACATTTGCACCACACAAGTGCCAGGCAATGCCATAAGACGTAGGAGCAGAAGTAGGCCATTTGGCCCATCGAGTCTGCTGTGTCATTAAATGAGATCATGGCTGATCTGATAATCCTCCACTTTCCTGCCTTTTCCCCATACCCCTTGATTCCCTTACTGATTAAAAATCTGTCTATCTCAGCCTTGAATATACTTAACGACCCAGCCTCTACAGCCTTCTGCGATAAAGAATTCCATAGATTCACTACCCTCTGAGAGAAGAAATTCCTCCTATCTCTGTCTTCAATGGGCGACCCCTTAATTTGAGATTATGCCCTATGGTCCTAGACTCTCCCACAAGGGGAAACAACCTCACAGTGTCTACTCTGTCAAGCCCCCCAAGAATCTTATATGTTTCAATAAGGTCACCTCTCATTCTTCTAAACTCCAATGAGTACAGACCCAACCTACTCAACCTCTCCCCATAAGAAAATCCCTCCATACCCAGAATCAACCTAGGGAACCTTCTCTGGACTGACCGCAATGCCAGTATATCTTTCCTTTGATAAGGGGACCAAAACAGTTCACTGTATTCCAGGTGTGGTTTAACTAGTGCCTTGTATAGTTTTAGCAAAGCTTCCCTATTTTTATACTCCATTCCCTTTGAAATAAAGGCCAACATTGCAATTGCCTTCCCTATTCCCTGCTGAACTTGTATGTTAGCTTTTTGGGATTCGTGCATGAGGAGCCCCAAAATACTCTATGCTGTAGCTTTCTGCAGTCTTTCTCCATTTAAATAATATTCAACTCCTCTGTTTTTCCTGCCAAAGTGCAAAACCTCACATTTTCCCTCATTATATTCCATCTGCCAAATTTTTTGCCCACTCACTCAACCTGTCTATATCCCTTTGTAGACTCTGGGTCAACCTCACCACTTGCCTACCCACCTATTTTTGTGTAATCCGCAAACTTGGCAATCATACATTCACTTCCCTCATCCAAGTCATTAATATATATTGTAAATAATTGTGGCCCCAGCACTGATCCCTGTGGCACTCCACTAGTTACAGGTTGCCTTCCTGAAAATGCCCCCCTTATCCCAACTCTTTGCCTATTAGTTAGCCAATCCTCTATCCATGCTAATGTACTACCGGCAACATTATAGGCTCATCTTATTAAGTAGTCTTATGTGCGATAGTTTACATCAAATGCCCTTTGGAAATCCAAATATATTACATCTACTGGTTCCCCCTTTATCAATCCTGCTCGTTACCTCCTCAAAGAATTCTAATACATTTGTCACACATGATTTTCCCTTCATGAAGCCATGCTGACTCTGCTTGATTATATTATGCATTTCTAAATGCTCTTTTACATACTTAACAAGAGACTCTAACATTTTCCCAATGATAGATGATAAGCTAACTGGCCTATAGTTGCCTGTTTTTGTCTCCCTCCCTTTTTGAATAAGTGCATTACATTGGCTGTTTTCCAATCTTCTGGGACTTTTCCAGAATCTAAGGATTCTTGGAAGATTACTACCAGTGCATCCACTATCTCTGTAGCTACTTCCTTTAATATCCTAGGATGTAACCCATCGGGTCCAGGGGACTTACCGGCCTTTAGTCCCTCGTATTTTTTCTCTAGTGATAGTTATTGTATTTATTTCCTCCCCTCCCCCCTTTCACCCCTTGATTATATAGTATTTTTGGAATGTTTCCACTGTGAAGACTGATGCAACCCCTCTGCCACTTCCTGGTTCTCCATTATTATTTCCCCAGCCTCATTCTCTAAGGGGCCTATGTCCACTTTCGCCTTTCTCTTCCTTATTATATATTCAAAGAAGCTCTACTGTCCGTTTTTATATTACTTGCCTCAAAGTTTATTTTCTTCCTCATTACTTTTTGGTCATCTTTTGTTGTTTTTTAAAACTTTCCCAATCCTCTGGCATACCACTAATCCTTGCCACAATGTATGTTTTTACTTTCAATTTGATATTATCCTTAGCTTCCTTGGTTAACCATGGTCGTTTTATCCCCTTCCTAGAATCCTTCTTCATCGCCGGGATATATCTTTGTTGTGAGTTTTGAGCTATTTTCATAAACGTCTGCCATTGTCCGTCAACCGTCTTTTCTGGTAAACTCCTTTCCCAGTCCACTCCAGCCCCAACTCTGCCCTCAGCCCTTCGTAATTACTTAAAATTATTTAAGTTTAGCACAGTTGTTTCCGACTCAAGTTTCTCACTCTCAAACTGAATGCTAAATTCTACCTGTTGAGGTGTTATACATGTTATGGTCGCTGTTTTCTAGGGGGTCTTTTACTCTGAGATCATTTATTAAACCTGCCTCATTACACATTACCAGATCCAAAATAGCCTGATCCTTGGTTGGATCCACAACATATTGTTTTAGGAAACTGTCCCGAATACTCTATGAATTGTTGCTCGTGGCTCCCTCTGCCAATTTGATTTTCCCAATCTACATGAAGCTTAAAGTCACCCATGATTAATGTACTGCCTTTTTTACATGCCCTCATTATCTCCTGATTTATTCTCTGTCCTACAGTATAGCTACTGTTAGGGATCTATCGACTACTCCCACCAGTGTCTTCTTCCCCTTGTCATTTCTTACTTCCACCCATATGGATTCTACATCTTCAGTTCCAAGATCATTTTTTGCTAACGTACTTATTCCATCTCATACTAACAAAGCTACCCCACCACCCTTTCCTTCCTGTCCTTTTGAAAAGTCACCTACCCATGAATATTTAGTACCTAGCGATAATTTCCTTATAACCATGTCTCCGTAATAACTACAAAATCATACCAATTAACCACTATTTGTGCCAATAATTCATTTATTTTGTTCCGAATACTATGTTCATTCAAGTGAAGCGCCATTTTTCCACCCCTTTGACCCTATTTGCTGCTTTTTATTTTAAATGTTTATACATTCTGTCCCTTCCTGTCACACTCTGGGTTTCATTACCTAAATAGCTGCTCTGTAATGCTGCCATATCCTTTTGCTTTGTAAGCCTATGAATCCCTTCTCCAGAACCCTAGTCCCCCCCCGCCTTATTTAGTCTAAAGCCCTCTCTACAGCCCTAGTTTTCCGATTCTCCAGGACACTGGTCCCAGCATGGTTCAAGTGAAGCCTGCCCCACTGGAACAACCCCTTTCTATCCCAGTACTGGTGCCAGTGTCCCATGAGCTGAAACCCATTCCTCCCACATCAATCTTTGAGCCACGCATGACTTTATTTACCGTATGCCAGTTTGCCCATGGCTCAGGTAGTAATTCCAGGATTACTACCTTGGAGCAAAAACAGAAAACGCTGGAAAAACTCAGGTCTAACAGCATCTGTGGAGAGAGAAGCAGAGTTAACGTTTCGAGTCTGTACGGCCCTTCATCAGAGCTGTGGAGAGAGAAACAGGCGTTTTGCTTTTATCTTAGGGTTTTCCAGCATCCGCAATATTTTTTGCTTTTATTACCTTGGAGGTTCTGTTTTTTAATTTAGCTCCTAACTGTTCAAATTCTTTCAGCAGAACCTCCTTTCTAGTCCTATCAATGCCGTTTGTACCAACGTGGACGACGACAGCTGGATCCCTCCCCTCCCACTCCAAGTTCCTCTCCAGCCCTGAGGAGATGTCCTTCACCCTGGCACCGGGCAGGCAACACATGCCCATCTGCAACAAGAAAGAATCTAACCATCTCGCCTTGAATTCCAATGGCATTTCCATCACTGAAACCGCTCATATTATGTCAGCTGCGGGCAGGGTGAGGGCGGCGCAAGTTACCACTGACCAGAAACAGAACTGGACCAGCCATATAAATACTGTGGCTACAAGAGGAGGTCGGAGGCTGGAAATCCTGCAGCGAATAACTCACCTCCTGACTCCCCAAAGCCTGCCCACCATATGAAAACTACAAGTAAGTAATGTGATGGAATACTCATCACTTGCCTGGATGAGGGGAGCTGCACAAATACATGTCGACTTTTTCTGCAAACTAATTCATAATCTAATTAGTAAAACATACTGAAAAAAACATTCTCTGTTCAACTACTCTTACCAATTGGAAACTAATCATTGGACCAATGGTTGCATTTTATTTGTGGCAGATACTCATTCTTAGTTCTAACTTGCGTTGTGTTGTCCAGATATTGGAAGTTGGAATTTAAAGATATTTTGGCAGAAAAGTTATAAATGGACTGAAATAACTTTTCTATTTATTACATTGCATCTGAAAAAGAAGCCAATGTGAACTGCATGTAAATAGGGCCGCTAAGCCTTATTCAATTATTTTTAAACTCGTTATGGAACAGATTACTTGTTAACCGTTACTAGAACAAAATGAATAATTACTGCTAATAATAGCATTTTGAACAATATTTGTATAAAGTTCCTAATAAAAACTGAATACTGTGTGGTGCACTGTGGCTTTTCAATGTTAAATTTTTAATTCATTTATTTGATCACTTTAGCCTATTCAGCAGCCCTGTCAAAAAGGTGCCATGCCACCTCTTTGAAAGAACACCAAGAAATGCAGTACTTATTTATAACCCAAATACACTTGCTGTGTACTCTGCATCTCAACTGTAGCAAAAAACAGGATGTTTTCCACTCAACCACAAAATGCAAACAAGTCCAATTCCTATCGCAGGATACAGTTAGAATTATTGAAACAACAGACAAAACAAAACTGAGTACGGACAAGTGCTGATCATGTTGAATCCTGTAGTAGCAAGTAACTATGTAGTCTAAATCTTATTTCTTCAGTTCCCGCAAATCTAAGGCTTCAGTTATTAGAAAAACTGCCAAGTTATTTTTAATTACATAAACACTGAGCTGAATCACAGCTGTCACTAGCACATGTACAATAGCAACCTTTCTACCTGCTACACTTCAGAAAGACCCAAACACAATTATGCTACTTAAACAAAGATATTCCACACAAGAGTGGACAAGGCAGACAGCAATAAGAAACAGGGACTTAAACAAAACTTCTTCAAGTGGAAGTTAGTTTGAGAGAGAATTTCTTGCTCCCTCATTTTACATAGAAAAATCACAGAATCAAATATTACTGCTCAAAAACAGGCTAAATGGTCCATCGTTTTTGTTCAGCAGTTTTTCTCCAAAAATAAGCCACTTAATCTAATCCCTTCTCCTGCTTGTTTCCCATTACTTAAACGTCTCTTTTTCAAGCAATTACTTAATACTCTCAAAACAATTTATGGCCTCGACATCAACAACTTTGAGACAGGGAGTTCCATATTCTGGCTAATTTCTATATAAAGAAGCTAATCACATGAATCTGATTTGTTATCTATTTAGAACCATAATTTTATTACTGACGTAGAGACACTCCAACCAGGTTATGTCTTCGCTAGGTCGCTCCATGACTTCATTGGCTGGAATGCCCTCAGCATTGCTATTTGGCTCAATACACTGCTCCACACACCCTCTGCCGACTCTCATTGTTTATGTTTCCAATGAACCTATTAATAAGAATGGTCATCTTGTAACAGTGCCATTGGAGGGCCTAATTCCACAGTTATAAACACAGAGTCATAGAATTGTGCAGCACAGGAGGTGGTCACTTGATCAATTGAATTTACACTGGCTCTTCCGGAGAGCGATCCATTTTGTCCCATTCACCTGCTCTTTGCCCATATCCCTGCAACTTTTCTACTTTAACAATAACAACAATTTACATTTATATAGCACCTTTGACATAATGAAACTTCCCAAGGCGCATTATAAAACAAAGTATGACATATACCCACATAAGATGATATTAGGTCAGATGACCATAAGTTTGGTCAAAGTAGTAGGTTTTAAAGAGTGTTAAAGGAGGAGAGTGAGGTTTAGAGGAAGATGTGTGGGGAGGCAATTCCAGAGCTTAAGGCCTAGTCAACTAAAGGCACGGCCATCAATGGTGGAGCATTATGATTGGGAATGCACAAGAGGCCAGGATTAGAGGAGTGCAGACATCTGAGGACTGTGAAGTTGGAGGAGATCACAGAGATACGGAGGGGCAAGGCCATGGAGGGATTTGAAAACAAGGATAAGAATTTTAAAATCAAGATGTTGTTTGACCGGGAGCCAATATAGGTCAGAGAGAAAAGGGGAGATAGGGGAACAGGGCTTGCTGCGAATTAAAACACAGACAGCAGAGTTTTGGACAGCCATGAGTTTACAGAGGGTAGGGTGTGGGAGACAAGCCAGAAATACATTGGGATATTGAGTCTTGAGTTAACGAACGCACGGACGAGGGTTTCAGCAGAAGATGAACTAAGGTGGGGCGAAGTCAAACAACGTCACAGGGGTGGAAAAGGGTGATCTTAGAGATGGGACAAATATGAGATCGGACGCTCATCTCAGGATCAATGGTGGCACGGAGGTTGAGAACAGGCTGGTTCAATTTCAGAGGGATGGAGTCAGTAGTTAGGGAATGGAACTAGGAGTTGGGACCAAAAACAATGGCTTCAGTTTTTCCAATATTTAACTGGAGGAGGTTTCTGCTCATCCAGTACTAGATGTTGAACAAGTAGTCTGATAACTTAGCAACAGTGGAGGAGTCAAGAGAGTTAGGGTTGGATATCATCACATACATGTGAAACTAATGCCATATATTCGGACGATTTTGCCAAGGAGCAGCATGTATATCAGAAATAGGGAGGGGCCAAGGATTGATCCTTGGCAAACACCAGAAGCAATAGTGCGGGAGCAGGAAGAGAAGCCGCTGCAAGTTTAAAAATGGAAACAAGTGAGAGCAGTCCCACCCAGTTGGACAACAGTGGAGAGGTGTTGGAGGAGGATGTTGTAGTAAACTGTGTCTGCAGACAAGTTGAGAACGATGAAAAGGGAAAGTTTACCTTTATCACAGGCATATTAAGGTTACAAATGGCATACTATAAGAGCCGTTTCGGAGCTGTGGCAGGGGTGGAAACCTGATTAGATGAATTCGAACATGCAGTTCTGGGAAAGATGGGAAGGGATTTGGGATGGAACAACACATTCGAGTACTTAGAAGAGAAATGGGAGGTTGATCATAGTTTGCAAGGACGAACCAGTTAAGCATTTTTTTTTTACGGAGTGGGGTGAAGACTGCAGATTTAAAGGAGAGAGAGACAACACCTGAAGAGAAACGGCTAACATGAGGGTCAGGAGGGGAGGTTTGGTGATCAGCAGTTTATTGGGAATATGATCAAGGGAGCAGGAGGTGGGTCTCATGGATAAGATGAACCCAAAGAGAGCTCATGAGGGGAGATAGGAGAGAAACCAGAGCAATATGTAAGTTCAGGCCTAGGGCAAGGAGTAGCATTAAAGGAAATTTGGCCAGGCAGGTAGTGGGAGGGAGGGATGTGGCACAGGCAGCTGATCAAATTGTCTCAGTTAGAAGTTATAGTTATAAACAAGTCCATGAGCTCTTTACAATCGTTGTTGGAGGTCAGGGTGGAAAGGACAAAAGAGCGCGATTTAAGAAAAAAAAGTCTGCAGTCGAGAAAATAAGCCATGTGCGTTCTCCTTGCATTCCAGGATGATCCAGGAATAATGAGTAGTTTTAGCAGATGAGAGCAGGACCCAATGGTGTTTTAAGTGGTCCAGCCAGATCTGGCAGCGCTTGGCTAAATAGTTATATGCCATATGCTTTCAAGCCCACGTCCCTTGGGTTTAAGCGAGCAGAGATGAGGGCCATATCAGGAGGAATGGCCAAGGTGAAAGAGAGTGTTGGTTTTATAGGGCAATAGGACATCAAGGATTTATCAAAAGGCTTTATCCAATTCACATCTGAAGGCTACTATTGAAGTTGCATTCCAAATCCTAAACTCTCATTGCTTTAGGAGGTTTGCCTCAGGTTGCCTCTGGTTCTTCAGCCAAATGGAACTGAGGGCAAATTGTTGTCCTGGTTAGGAAATTAGCTGACTAGTAGCAGAATAGACTAAGGCCTGGGCATTAGCTGCACAACAAATATATTGTTATGATCCCTGTAGAGACTGATTTTTTTTTAATTCAAACTTCCAGTTGTCAGCTGAAAGGATGACATGACAAGATTTCACAATTTAAGACTTCTACTGTAACAAACAGATTAAAAGCACTATTGACTAAACACTTGTTGTAAGCAACTTACACTTTAAACTACAGAACAGAACTTTTCCCTTTTACAACCGAGAAAACGCGCTTCACAGGTATACGTTACACTGTTCCTTAATAAGTCATTCTATTTTCCCGGACCCAGTCCAAAGTGGTTCTCTGCTCCCAAGGGTTTACTTCCATTCGTTTTTATCGTACAAGGCTTTCTTCCCCAGCCTGGTAACATTTAACCCCAGAACTGTCTTTCACAGTGAGGGTTCTTCCTGGCGATTCTCCCTCTAGGTCAAGCTAGGCAAATCTTCCAGCCTCATTTCAAATCCTCACTAATTTGGTCTTTTCAATCTGAGTGTGTGATCTCCCACACGCATTCCAGGGTGGTGAACCAGAGACTTTCAGCCTCTAGCTTCTCCCTTTCTCCCAGATCCTGGCTGGCTCCCCGTGCCGAAGAGTTTCAGGGATATTTTCGAAATCCTTCCCCTATCAAAGCCCTGTCCGTAGCAACGTGAATAACATGGACCTCGTATCAAGGTTGAAATGCTGATTAGCTATCCTTGAGACCCCAATTTTCTTCTTTCTTGGAAGTAAATGGACAGTTTAAAGCATAAGTGTTTACAAACTGACATTGTCAACACCTTCCTGGGATTCTGGTGACTAGCAGTCTAATCACTGTAAAAACTGATCCTGCTGCCATTGTCAAGTGTGAACACCTTACACCTTCTTTCCAGCAAAACAGCCTGGGCCTCCCATTAATCTTTGACAGCCATGTCACGAAAGCTTATTGTTAGGCAGACTTCAGAACAGATCACAAGACCTCTTCATTTTATCCTAAATTAAAGGCATAGTCCCAAAATGTAACAAATCTTATAAAACTTCATATTTGTAACGATATTCAACAGTGCGGTAGCATAGTGGTAACGTTGCTGGAATAGTTATTCAGAAATCCAGACTCATGCTCCAGAGTCATGAATTCAAATTTCACCATGGCAGCTGTAGGAATTTAAATTCAATTAATTAATAAATTTGGAATAGAATGTTTGTCTCATTAATAATGATCATGAAATCATGATTGGCGTAAAAACCCATCTGATTCACTGAAGTCCTTCAAGGGAGGAAAGCCATCCTTAGCCAGTCTGGACTACCTTTGAAATGGCCCAGCAATCCACTCAGTTGTATCAAACTGCTACAGCAAAGTTGACAAGGACAATTAGGGATAGCAAAGTTCAAATCCCAAGAACAAATAAAAAGCACATTAAGTGCACAATAACAATGACACATAGTAGATTTTCAGATAGTTTTTAAGCTTTATTATTCCATGGTGAAATGATCACAACTGCTGCACCAAACTATAATCTACATAATATCCCTACATGGCTGTTCCTTTTTCCCCTCTCACCAACCATGAAGTCTCTGGCCTGACTCCTGAGATTTCAGACTGACTCTAAAATTTGGACAAGAGAAGTCTAAAAGAGAAAACAGGGCTAAGAAAATTTAAATATTTGTTAAACCCACTACCAATTAAATACACCTACTTATTCAACCTAATTCAATCAGAAATTTGAATGAAATGGCTTGGAGTGTCCCATGGAGATAAGGCTCAGCCAAGTAACAGAATGCAACTGTTTTGTTAAAATAAGCCTGGACATTTTTTTTTCTCAGAGTGAAAATTAATTTTAACCAGAAGAAAAATTGCCAGAAAGATAATAGGCAAATAATTGAAACATGGTTGATTCATGAAGTTTAAAGGAGAGAAAGGCAGCCTCTGTATTTATTATCAGCCATGCCATGCCAAAAGTACATATATCACTTTATCAGCTGGGGTGGCCAACTTTGGCTGACTGCGTTCCTGGAGTTTTAACACACAGCCTCCCACCTTCAAATGCCACACACATTCAAACCTTTTATCCCATTTTAAAACTTATGTAGCTAATAAACAGGAATGTTCAAAGAAAATGGAAACGCACACAATTTTCTTTTTTTCCCTTTGGCTGGTCATAGCAGTGACCAGAAGATCAATCTCTAATTCCTGGAGATTCCTGGGCAATCATAAAAGGCTGGTAACCCTTTGACCAGCGATGATGCAGTCACATTTTACTCTCTTTGGCCTTGTCCAGCAAAATGTTCCCTTTCACCCTGGAATTCCAATCGATTTTGCCTTGGGTTTGAGATAATAAAGGATATTCATTACAAATCAAGATGACTAGATGCATAGGATTTCAAATAACTGCAGTCACACAAGATTTATTTGTTGCTGCTTCCCTCTCTGTGAACTGTTCACCTGGTTTTGAAAAACACATTGTGCCTGTTTGGCCATTTGCCAAAACATGCACTTCATTTTACTGTAATAATGAACCTAACAATTTAATTTCTGGACTGTAGCAGCCTTTTGACCACCATTAAAGTTTCAACTCCAAAAGAAATAATGTGGACATTATTTAATGAGAAAAATACAAAAAGTACAGTAGTCATTCATTTTTCATGGGGAATTCTGTGAAATTTCATGATTACAAATACATATTTCAGAATTATCACTTGACAAATTGGATGGTTTTAAACTATTATGAACTAAAAGCTACAGTTTAATATACTCTGAGACATAACATTAAGGTTAATAAGGTTATATAACATAAGGTTAATTTGATCCAAAGCATTCATACTATATTACATAGTGTGTTTAAATACTTTTAGAAATAGGAACAAAATTTGCAGCATGACTGAGAGCGTACCTTTGTGTAAGTGCAAGCTGTTTGCCTTAGCGTAACAGGAGGAAGAACTGGCCCTGTTTTTTGGATGGAAACTTAACAATTTGGGGCTTTAAAATACAAGTCTTACACCTGTGTATTGAGTTATTTTCACAGTTGGCTCAATTAAACAGGATAGGAGTAAAATTACCGAGGTGCAAGGCCAGTAGCAGTGTTAAATCAATGATTGTCTATTTTATAAGCTACAATATTAAAGACATTTATAATGTCCTCGCCATCTCCCAGATGTTACTGGGATTGTGTGAACTCGCATGCGCCAAATACAGAACAGCGGCTCATGAACATATTATACAAGTCTGTAATACAATCAGCTCATTAAATTGGTGTCGGAAACCACCAAACTAAAGCAAAAGCTGTTCAATCTGCCTAACTGGGAAGCAGCGTAGACAACAAGTGGCAGAACTAGGTTTGGCGGCTCGGGAGAGGGTTTCAAACCTGGGATTTGGCCAATTTGGCAGGAGGGAGAGCAAGCTGGGAACCAGTCCGAAGGCTAAGTCAGGAACCAATCCTGGAGGCTGAAATAAGGTGATAATGGTTTTTGAGACAGAGTATAATAACGTTGACAGACCTGAATATAATTTGGGGACAGCATGACCCCACCTTAACCCACCGCCTTCGTGACTTTAGACAACCATCTATCTATATTGGCAAGGAGGAAAAATGATTCTGAAGATTTATATTTTGATCAAAATGAAGTCCATGATGTTTGCATAGAAATAATCCAGTTAGTCAGGGACCCAGGATCTACAGTACAGGGTACCAACTCACAGCAATACCATATGCATCACTGTAATTGTAGACCATTTACTTCAAGGTCACATGAGGAACACAAGCTGCTGTAGTCGCCAAATGAAAGGGCTTTAAAAGGAACAGTCTGCCCTGAAAATTGACTTAAAGAATTAAATAAGGATGACTTTTAGAATTATTACAATAAAAAAATCTAAATATTGTTGACTTCAGGTTAATAGGTAATCTTTGGTTATTTCATTAACTGATCTTTCTGAAGTATGTGAATAATTTGAGGGTGTATCACTTCAAAACTGGCACCAACAGAATTTGTATTGTGTGGTGTTGCATTTTCTAACTGTACAGTTGATCATGTGCTGTGTATTGCGTTGAAGTTTGCATTGTTGAATAGTTCCATTCAAATGTTCAATTTTGGACAAACTTGGTCCTAGAGAAGTTAACTTTGATTCCAGTCAACAATATGGAGGAGATACTAGCAATAATGAACAGGAAAAAAAAATGAAGAGGTACTTTAAAACTTGACAGCCCTCAAAATAGAAAAGTCACCTGATCCAGATGGGTGGCAACCTGGGTTACTGAGGAAAGTAAAGGTGAAAACCATGAAGATTGGCCTTAATATTCCAATCCTTATTAGACATGGGGGTGGTACCAGATGATTGCAAATGTTACACTCCTGTTCAAAAAAAATGGGAGGGATAGGTACAGGTCAATCAGCCACACACTGGTGGTGAGGAAACTTCTCGAAACATTAATCTGGGACAAAATCAATTGGCATTTTTAAAATTATGGACTAATTCAAGGTTAAGTGCAAACTATGTTTGACTAACTTCATTTAGTTCTTTGATGAAATAACAGAGGGTTGATGAGGGCAGTATGGTTGATGATGCATTTGGATATATCACTCCAACATTGGCAGCCCAGCCTTTAGCTGACAAGGCTCAAAGTCTGCAATTCCCTCTCTGAAGCTGTCAGCTTCTAAACCCTCTGTCTCTTTAAGAGGCTCCTTAAAATCTACCTGCTCAGTTAAATTTTTGGTCACCTGTCCTAACACCACCTTATGTAGCTTAGTGCCAAATTTCATCTGGTAACTAACATTCCTGTGAAGCATCATGATGTGTTTTAATACATTAAATGAGTTCAACAAAAGCAAGTTATTGTTGGTTAGCACCTTTTTATAAAAGATTTGTAAGCACAACTGTACCTATTTGTGGTACTCAAAAGTCCATGCCAACATGCAGCAAGACATACGAACATACAAACAAGGAGGAGTCAGCCATTCAGCCCCTCAAGCCTGCTCCACCATTTAATATCATGGCTGATCTGATAGTAATCTGAAATCTGCATCCCACCTACCCCTGATAACCTATCACCCCCTTGCTTACCAAGAATCCATCCTCCTCTGCCTTAAAACTATTCAAAGACTCTGCTTCCACCGCCTTTACAGGAAGAGAGTTCCAAAGACTCACGACCTTCTGAGTGAAAAATTTTTGCCTCATCTCTGTTTTAAATGGGTGACCCCTTATTTTTAAAGTGACCCCTAGCTCTAGATTTTTCAATGAGGAAACATCCTCTCCACATCCACCCTGTCAGGACCCCTCAGGATCTTATATGTTTCAATCAAGTCACCTTCTAATTCTTCTATTCTTCTAAATTCTTCTATTCTTCTAAATTCCAGCAGAAATAGGCCTAGTCTGTCCAATCTTTCCTCATAAGACAACCCTCCCATTCCAGGTATTAGTCTGGTAAACCTTCTCTGAACTGCTTCCAACGTATTTGCATCCTTGCTTAAATAAAGTGGCCAATACTGTAAACAGATGTGGTCTCATTAGTGTCCTGTACAACTGAAACATAACCTCTCTACTTCTGTGTTCAATTCCCCTCGCAATAAATGATAACATTCTATTAGCTTTCCTAATTACCTGCTGTAATTGCATACTAGCCTTTTGTGATTTATGTACTAGGACACCCAGATCTCACTGCGTTTCAGAGCTCTGCAATCTCTCACCATTTAGATAATATGCTTCTCTTTTAATCTTCCTGCCAAAATGGACAATTTCACATTTTCCCACATTATACTCCATTTGCCAGATCATTGCCCACTCACTTAATTAATCTATCTATATCTTTTTGCAGCTTCCTTATGTCCTCCTGACAACTTACTTTCCTACCTATCTTTGTGTCATCAGCAAATTTGGCAACCATCCCTTCATCCAAGTCATTTATATAAATTGTGAACAGTTGAGGTGGACCCCAGCACTGATCCCTGTGGCACACCACTCATTACATCTTGCCAAAAAGACCCATTTATGCCTACTGTCTGCTTCCTTTTAGCCGACCAATCTTTTAACCATGCCAATATGTCACCCCTTGTATCATGAGAGTTTATTTTCCGCAATAACCTTTGATGTGGCAATTTATGAAATACCTTCAGGAAATCTAAGTACAGTACATCCACCAGTTCCCCTTTATCCACAGCACATGTTACTTCCTCAAAGAACTCCAATAACTTGGTTAAACATGATTTTGCTTTCACAAAACCATGTTGACTCTGCCCGATGACCTTGAGCTTATTCAAGTGCCCTGCCATAACTTCTTTAATAATAGCTCCTAACATTTTCCCTACCAAAGATGTTAAGCTAACTGGCCTGTAGTTTCCCGCTTTCTGTCTCCCTCCCTTTTTGGATAAAGGAGTTGCATTTGCTATCTTACAATTTAATAGGACCTTCTCAGAATCTAGGCAGTTTTGGAAAATTAAAACCAATGCATCATCTCACTAGACACTTCTTTTAAGACCCTAGGATGAAATCCATCAGGACCCGGGCTCTTACCAGCCCGCAGCTCCAACAATTTACTCAGTATTACTTCTCTGGTGACTGTAACTTTCCTTCCCCACTTCCATTTCCTGGTTTATGGCTGTTTCTGGAATGTTTCTTGTATCCTCCATAGTGAAAACTGATGCAAAAATACCTGTTCAATTCATCTGCCATCTCCACGTTTTCCATTATCAATTCTCCAGACTCACTTTCTATAGGACCAACACTCGCTTTGTTAACTCTTCTTTTTTAAAATATTTATAAAAACTCTTACTATCTGTTTTTATATTTCTGGCTAGCTTTCTCTCATACGCTAATTTTCCCTCCTTATTCATCTTTTAGTCATTCTTTGCTGTTCCTTATAGTCTGTCCAATCTTCTGACCTGCCACCTGTCTTTGCACAATTATATGCTTTTTCTTTAAGTTTGATACTATATTTTTAGTTAACCACGAATGGTGTGTCCATCACTGGACCTTTTCTTACTCATTGGAATGTATCTATTCTGTACATTCTAAAATATCCCCTTAAATACTAGCCACTGCATCTCCATCGACCTATCCCTTAACTTAATTTGCCAATTCACTTTAGCCAACTCAGCTTTCATGCCCTCATTTAAGTTTAAAAACTTAGTCTCAGGCCCACTCTCTCCCTCAAACTGAATGTAAAATTCAATCATATTATGGCCACTGCTACCTAGGGGCACTTTCACTGTGAGATCATTATTTACTCCCATCTCGTTGCACAACACCAGGTCTAGTATAGCTTGCCCTCTGGTTGGCTCCAGAACATGCTGCTCTAAGAAACTACCCTGGAAACATTCAATGTACTCTTCAACTAGGTTATCTTTGCCCGTCTGACTTTTCCAGTCCATATGTAAATTAAAATCTCCTATAATTATTTCTGTGCCTTTCTGACAAGCTCCAATTATTTCTTCCTTTATGCTCAATCCTACCATGTAGGTACCATTAGGGGGTCTGTACACAACTCCCACAAGTGAATTCTTACCTTTATCATTTCTCATCTCTCCCAAACCGTTTCCACATCCTGATTTCCTGGCCTTGGGTCGTCCCTCTCTATTGTGCTAATACCATCATTAACTAATAGAGCTACCCCTCCACCTTTTCCTCACTTCCTGTCCTTCCTAAATCTGTACCTTCAATATTTAGGTCCCAATCCATGTCCTCCTGCAGCCATGTCTCCGCAATGGCTACCAAGTTGTAATTATTTATTTCTATGTGTGCTCTCAGTTCATCTGTTTTGTTTTGAATGCTATATGCATTCAGATACAGAGCTTGTAGTTTTATCCGTTTATTCTTGTTATAACCTCTAGTTTCATCTGTCGATTTACTGTTAGATTTGTATCCTCTATCTCTTCCTGTCATGGTCTGTTTTTCATTTTTCATAATAACACCTTTCTCTTTTGTCTTGTCCCTGCTCTTTAATTTACCATATCTTCCCAAATTTGATCCCTTGCCCCCACTATTTAGTTTAAAACCCTCTCTGCTTCCCTCGTTATGCGGCTCTCAAGAACACCTATCCCAGCACGGTTCGGGTGTAGATCATCCCAACGGTACAGATCCCACTTTCCCTGTACTGGTGCCAGTGCCCCACAAACTGGAACCCACTTCTCCCACACCATTCTTTGAGCCACGCATTCATTTCCCTGATCTGATTTGTCCTATGCCAATTTGCATGTGGCTCAGGTAATAATCCAGAAATTATGACCTGTGAGGTTCTGCTTCTTAATTTGGTACCAAGCTCCTCATACTGACTATGCAGAGCCTCCTTCTTTGTCCTGCCTATGCTTTTGGTACTTACATGGACCACGACGACTGGGTCCTCTCCCTCCCACTGCAGGTTGCCCTCCAGCCCCAAGCAGATGTCTCGCACTCTGGCAATGGGCAAGCAACACAAATGTCTGGACCCACGCTTTTTGCTGCAGAGAATGGTGTCAATCCCCTTGACTATATTATGCCCTACTACCACTGCATTCCTTTCTGCTCCCCTCATTTGAATATATCTGTACCACAGTGCCACGGCCAGTTAGCTCATCCACCCTGCAGCCCTCACTCTCATCCAAACAAGCTGAAAAAACCTCAAACCTGTTCGACAATTGTAAAGGCTGAGGCTCCTGCCCTCTCAGGCCCCTTACCTGCCTAACTCACAGTTACACTCTCCTGTCCCTGACCACTGATCAAATCAGAAGACCAATCACAAAGACCTAGATAACATTAAGGCTTGGGCTAATAGGTGGCCACACAAGTGCCAGGCAATGGCTGTCTCCAACAAGACAGAACCTAATCTATCTGCCCTTGACAGTTAATGGCATTGTCATCACTGAATTCCCCAGCATCAACATTCTGGGGGCTTATCATTAACCAAAAACTGAACTGGATCAGCCATGCAAGTACTGTTGTTGCAAAAGCGCAGGCCAAAGGGGGAGGATTCTGTGGCAAGTAACTCACCTCCTGACTTCCCAAAGTCTGTCCACCATCTAGAAGGCACATCTCAGGAGTGTGATGGAATACTCTGCATTTTCCTGGATGAAACCAATCCAACAACATAAAGAAGCTCCACAACATCCAAGTCAAAACAGCCCTCTTGGTCAGCACCCCATCCACCTCCTTAATTATTCATTTCCTCTAAGTGTGCTAAGTGTACACAAGTGTGTACCATCCACAAGATGCACTGCAGCAAATCACCAAGGCTTCTTTGACAATACCTTCCAAACCCACTAGCTCTGCCACCCAGACGAACAAGGGCAGGTGCATGGGAACACCAGCACCCATATATCTCCCTATGAGTCACACACCATCCTGACTTGGAACTATCTTGTTATGATCTTGTTATGGTCCCTTAATGTTTAAAGAAGAAATCCAAACAACCAGCAATTAACCAAGAGAACTACACCACAAGATTTCACGTTTTTAACAAAAACAAACTTTACTGTTTGTATAAAGAGAAATTAAACAAAGCAAGCACCACTAACCTAACCCTATAGCTTATAAAGACTCATGCTATAAACTCAGTTCTACCACTTACTTCCACCTCCCCGCCCCCCCAACCCCACAAGAGTTCCCTTATCTTACAGAATCTTGAAGATTCATTCACCTTTCCCAGGACCAGCCCAAAGGTATGCCACAGCCCTCCGGAATTTACTTGATTGTCCTTTGTATTCCAGCTATTTTTCTGAGGTAAGGTTCTATGGGGGTCCTTCCATTAGCTTTTTGGCTACCCAACCTTCCACCTTTTCCTTCATCCACCTCACAATTGTGAATGACTCATCTTCTTGTTCCAGTTGCCAGCAGATATCCAACGGCCTTCCCACAGTTTTCCAAGCTAATTCTGTTGATTGCTTTCTACTATAAGGCTGTGAGGACCAGTGTAAATTTCTTCCACTCACTGCAAACTAGAGCAAATCTTTCAGTTGCTTTCCCTCACAAAATCCAAACTGAGATAGAGCTCCACCCGCATTCCAGGCAGTGAGCGGTGAAGTTATTATTTTCTCTATCACCTCCAGCTGGCATTCAATCCATTGAGATGTAGTTTCCACTAAAGCAAAACTACATCAGCCTCTCTCTGTTCCCAAACTGAATTGCCTGCTTCAATCAGCAAAAACACTCGGATAAATTAATCAAAAGAACATTCTAACCAAGGGTCCACCCTAAATCACTATCTCTATGGCAACCTGACCCAGGTAGAAATGCAAACTAACTATCTTTTAACTCCAAAGTTTTCCTTGATTCTGGGAAACAATATTTCTATCTCTAATTGATTATTACCATTCTCTTCCCCAGAAATATTAGCTTTATGCTTCTTTTATGGAGACAACGATAGCCTGGCTCTACCAAGAGGTCCGGAAAGGGTCATTTATTGTTCACTTTTTTCATCATCAACATGACCTTACAAGATAAAGATAGGTTAGCTTTTAACTGTAATTAACTCCAAGCTTGTTTGAATTGCATTTACTTCTGAATTGCTTATCAGTTTCTCAATCCGATGCCCCCATTTATCTACAGTTAAAGCTTTAATTCCTAAAACTAGAAGTTATATTCTAAAACTGTAAACCACGAACTAGATATCCATAACAATATTCACCGTTCCTTCACTGTTACTGGAATCCTGGAACTCCCTCCCTAATAGCAAAATGAATGTACCTACACAACATGAGCTGCAGTGGTTCAAGAAGGCAGCTCATCACCACCTACTCAAGAGCAATTATAGATAGGCGATAAATGCTGATCTTGCCAGTGATCCTTATGTTCCCAAGAATGAATAAAAGAGTCATTTTTTACAAACATGCTTAGAAGAAGTCATCTAAAGCATTCAGTTACAGCAGCAAATAATCAAGCAAAATCATAATGAAAATTTCTAAGTAATTGAGTTTGAGATTTATGGGGTTACGTAGCCATCTTTGTGTCATCTGCACAGTTTCAAAAAAACACTTTCACAGTAGATGCAAGCCATATGGAACCTGCCTAGATGGCTGGACCAAGCCAGTTCACTGCTTGTCATAGCTGTTGGCAAAGTCAAAGCCCAGGCTACAGTATCTCAAAATTTATTGACACTTGTTTGGACAATTATCACAAAGAATCTTAATAGTTGTCGAGATCGATTCAACATTCCCTTTTATTAGGATAACTTTGAGTAGTTGTTCAAATCCCTCATGCAGAACACCTACATTTTTCTGCAAGTAAAGGACACAAAAAAAGCCAAGGTATTTGGAAAGAAACTCCTCCCTGCTTTTTTGACGTATCATCTTCATCAAGTACAGTACTTTGAGGCAAAAAAATGAACTGAGACCACACTATCTAACATGTTTCTTATAAGTGTGTAGATGTATAAAGTATGGTTAATAAGGTCTGTGAGCCACAAATGTAAATAGCCACATGGGAATATGATATAATGGCAATAATTGAGGCCTAGCTCCAAAAAAAAAAGGACTGGTTGGTTAATATTCCTGCAAACGAGGTACTCTGGAAAGATAGGGAAGACAAAAATGTAGGTGGCTCGTAGTTTTGATTAGGGAAAATATTACAGAGCGAGGAAGAGATAATGTCTTTGAGGGGTCAAAAACTGAACTCATTTAGTTGGTGTTAAGAAACATGAAAGGAAATATTGTGCTTAGTGTATTTTACAGTCCACCAAATGATGGGAAGGACAGGGAGGAGCTGATTTGTAAAGAGATTACTGTGATGTGCAATAACTATAGAAGTGATAATGGGAGACTTCAACTATCCCAATATTGAATGGGGCAGTAACTGTGTCAAGGGGAGGACAAATTTAGGAAGTGCATTCAGGAGAATTTTCCAGCCCAACGAGGAAGGAGGTATTGCTGGATCTCGTCCTGGAAAATGAAGTAAGTCAGATGGAGATTGTCAAAGTTGGGGCTCATCTCAAGATAGACATTATAGTATGATAAGGCTCAAATTAGTTATGGAGAACAACAAGGAACAATCTAGAATAATAAAAATACTTAAGTGAAGTAGGACTAAGTTCAGGGAATTGAGGAGGGATCTGGCCCATGTAAATTGGAGTCAAAGACCAGCAGGCAGAAATGTAATGAAGCAATGGGCATCGTCAGGTGCTTCTTCAAGCTCATCTTGCCCATGAGATCCACATCCTGCTTTCTCAACCCTATTCCCAATAAACCACCTAGCTACCCTTCATGGCTCAATGTGAGCTAACATTGTTAATGGTTCTCTCACGTCAGTTTCTGTCTCTTTCTCCTTCAAATTTAGTGTCATCACCCTCTCCTCAAAAGACCAAAACCCTTGACCTAACTGTCCTTGCAAACTACCAACCCACCTTCAACCTCCCTTTCCTCCCCAAAGTCCTTGAACGTGCTGTTGCCTTCCAAATTTGTGCCCGCCTTCCTGAAACTCCATGTTTGAACCCCTCCAATCAGGTTTCTGTCCTGCCATAGTATCCAAACGGCTCTTAAAGTCACAAATGGCATTCTAAATGACTGAGACAAAGGCAAACTATCCCTCCTCATCCTTCTCGACTGTTGGCAACCTTTGATACAGCTCATTACATCATCTTCCTCCAACGCCTCTCCATCATAATCCAGCTGGGTGGGACTGCACTCGTTTGGTTCCATTCTTATCTATCTAAATCGTAGCCAGATCAATGGCTTCTCTTCCCATTCCCACACCCTTACCTCTGCAGTCCCCCAAGGATCTATTCTTGACCCACTCCTATTTCAAATCTACATGCTGCCCCTCGACATCATCCAAAAACATTAGTTTTCTTATCTACCTGATGACACCCAGCTCTACCTCACCATTATCTCTCTTGACCCCTCCAGTGTCTCTGAATTGTCAGATCGCTTATCTGACACCCAGTATTAGATCAGCATAAATTTCCTCCAATTTAACACTGGGAAGACTGAAACCATTGTCCTTGGTTTTCACCACAAACATCACTCCGTCACCACCTCTCCTGGAAAACCGGCTGAAGCTGAACCAGACTCTTCCCAATCTTAGTGTCATATTTGATTCCCAAATGAGCTTTCAATCACATATCCACGTTGTCACTTAGACCATCTATTTCCACCTCACAACATCAGCTGTCTCTGTTCCTGCCTCAGCTCATCAGCTGCTGAAACCCTTATCCATTACCTCCCGAATTGACTATTATAATGCATTCCAAGCCAATATCTCACATTCTACCCTCAATAAGCTTGAGGTCATCCAAAGCTCTGCTGCCCATGTCTTAACCTGCACCAAATGCCCTTCAACCATTACCTCCATGCTATCTGATCTACACTGGCTCCTGGTTAAATAATGCCCTAATTTTAAAATATCCATCTTGTTTTGAAACCCACAGCCTGACCCCTCCCTGTCTCTGTATCCTCCTAGAACCCTACAAACCTCCAATTCCAGCCTCTTGATCACCCCTGATATTAATCACCCAGCATTGATGGCCATGTCTTCAGCTGCCTAGGCCTGGAGCTCAGGAATTCCCTCCCTAAACCTCTCTGTATCTCTACCACGCTTTCCTCCTTTAAGACACCCCTTAAAATCTACCCCTTTGAGCAAGCTTTTGGTCATCTGCCCTAACATCTCATGTGGCTCAGGGTCATATATTGTTTTATAATGCCTCTGAGACACGCTTTGGGATGTTTCAATATATTAAAGGCACTATATAAATCCAAATTGTTGTTGCTGTTGTTGATTAAGGAGACATGATTCATGTACAGTCTAGGTACATTGTCACAAGGGAGAAAGAAAGGGCAACCAAAGTCAGAGCTCTCTGGATGACTAAGTGATTACAGTAGGATGAAGCAGAAAACGTAGACATAAGACAGATGTCAGCTTGATAATACAAGGGAAAATCAGGCTGAATATAGAAAGTACAAAGGAGAAACAAAAAGGGAAATAAGAGGGGCAAGAATAGAAACAAAACTAACATAAATAGGAATCCAAAGGTTTTTTCTTGCAAGATTAACATTTTTTTTTAAAACTGTCAAATGAGTGCTGCAGCCGATTAGGGACAAAAATTAAGGTCTATTGGTGGAGGCAAAATGCATGGCTGGTGTACTAAATGAGAACTTTGCCAAAGCTACAGTAAACAAGGAGGTTGCCAGGATATTGGATGAGACAAAACTGGAAGTAACTCTTTCGAGTTATCAACAGTCACAGATTGTAACTCTTTTGAGTACATTCACAGTTCTTGGTTTCCAGGAGTGGGACATGAACCCACAACCCTCTGATTCAAAGGTGAGGGTGCTATGAACTGAGCCACAGCTGACACCAAAAAAGCTGGTGTCACTTAATCTAGATAAGTCACCTGGTCCAGATGGACAGCATCCCAGGTTGCTGAGGGAAGCGAGGGCAAAAAATTGCAGAGGTACTGACTACAATCTTCCAATCCTCCACGGACACAGGGAGGTACCAAAGGGCAGGAGGATCGCAAACATTACACCCATGTTCAAAAAGAGAAGGTTAAACCTGGCAACTATAAGCCACCAATCAATTCAACATCGGTGCTGGGAAAGCTTTTAGAAAAAATAATCCAGGAGAAAATTAACTGCCCCTTGAACAAGCATGGACTAATAAAAGATAGCCAGCACAGCACTGTTAAGCGCAAATTGTATAACATCAGAAATAGGAGCAGAAGTTAATCATTTGGTCCCTCGAGACTGCTTTGCCATTAAATAAGTCATCACTGATTTGATTGTGGCCTTAGTTCCATTTTCCTTCTTGTTCCCCCACAGCCCTTAACTTCCATGCCGAACTCAGCCTTAAATATATTCAATGACCCTGCCTCCACAACCCTCGGGGTAAAGAATTCCAAAGATTACGACCCTGTGTTTTAAGAGGGAGAACCCTTATTTTGAAACTATCCACCTAGTTCCTGATTCCCCCTTGTGGGGAAATATTGTTTCAGCATCTACCCCCCTTGTCAAACCCCCTAGGCATCTTATATATTTCAAAAGATCACCTCTAATTCTTCTAGACATCAATGAGTACAGGCCCAACCTGCTCAACCTTTCCTCATAAGACAACCCCTTCATTCCAGGAATCAACCTAGTGAATGTGAACTGCCTCCAATGCAAGTATATTCTTCCTTAGATAAGGAGACCAAAACTACACAATATTGAGTGCAGTCTCACCAATATCCTGTACAGTTGTACCAAGATTCCCATACTTCAATACTTCACCACACTTAAGTTTAACATTCCATTTGCCCTCCTAATTACTTGCTGTACCTGCATACTAACTTTTTTTGGATTCATGTACAAGGACATGAGATCCCTCTGTACCACAGAATTACGCAGTATCTTTTTTATTTAAAAAATATTCTGCTTTTCTACTTTTCCCACCAAAGTGGACAACTTCACATTATACTCCATCTGCCAACTTTTTGCCCACTTAAATTGTGTTTGACTAATTTAATTAAATTTGATCACATTTTTTGATGGGGTAACAGAAAGGGTAGATGATAGCAGCACAGTAGATGATGTGCATTTAAACTTTCAAAAGGCATCTGATAAAATACCCCATATTAGGCTTGTTAACAAAATGGAAGTTCATGGGATAAAGGGATGGTAACAGCATGGAAACAAAATTGAGGTGAATCCTTGTTTTTTGGAATGGAGGAAGGTATACAGGATTCAGTTCAAGGACCACTACTGCTTTTAACAAATGGTTAATGACTTAGGCTTGGGGATACAGAGCACAATTTTGAGATTTGCAGATGACATAAAATTTGCAAGCATAGTAAACAAATGAAGTGAGAAATGTATCACTTCCCTTTTCTGTGTTGAATTTCATCTATGTGTCTGTCCATTCCAAAAACTTATGTCCATGTTCTCTTGGCCAAGAGAACACGGACATAGGCTGGTAGAATCGACAGACACATAGATGAAATTCAACACAGAAAAGGGAAGTGATATATTTTGGTAGGAAGAATGAAGAGAGTTAAGCTAATTGGTACAATTTTAAAGAGAGTGCAAAAAGTGAGAGACAGTGCATATGCACAAAGCTTTGTTGACCTAATCTGCCATCTTCAAAGCAATTAATAAACCATATGGGAACCTGAACTTAATAAATAGAGGCTGAGTTCAAAAGCCAATAATTATGCTATACCTATATAAAACACTAGTTCGCCACAGCTGGAGCATTTTGACCAATTCTGGGAATTTTAGTAAGTATATCAAGGCTTTGGGGAGGGTGCACAAGAGATTTACTAGAATGATTCATTAAAATGAGCAATAACGGTTACGTGGATAGTCAGGAGAAGGTGAGGTACTGGGAAGGGAGGGAAGTGGCAGAGGCAGTTGATCAGATGGTATCAATCTGAATGACAAAGAAGTCCATGAATGATGCAATGCTCTCCACTTGCCTGGATGAGTGCAGCTCCAATAACATTCATGAAGCTTGAACCACTCAGGACAAGGCAGCCCGCTTGATTGGCAACCCATCCACCGCCTTCAACATTCGCTCCCTCCACCATTGATGCACAGTGGCAGCAGCGTGTACCATCTACAAGGTGCACTGCAGCAACTCACCAAGACTCCTTCAACAGCACCTTTCAAACTCGCGACCTCTACCACCCAGGACAAAGGTAGCAGTTGAATGGGAACACCACCACCTGCAAGTACCCTCCAAGCCACACACCATCCTGACTTGGAACTGTATCGCCGTTCCTTCACTGTCCTTGGGTCAAAATCCTGGAACTCCCTTTCTCACAGCATTGTGGGTGCATCTACGCCACATGGCCTGCAGCAGTTCAAGAAGGCGGCTCACCACCACCTTCCCGAGATCAATTGGGAATGGGCCATAAATGCTGGACGAGCCAGCAATGCCTACATTCTGTGAACAATTTTTTTTTAAATGAGCACCTCGCACTTGTTGTTGGAGGTGCAGGTGGAAGAGATAGGGAGAAGAGTTTAAGAAAACCATTTGCAGTAGAGAAAAGCATCCAGGCATTACCATTGCATTCCAGGGTGACCCTAGAATAGTGAGCAGTTCTGGCAGATGAGAGCAGGACCCAATAGTGCTTTAAGTGGTCTAACCAGATCTGGCAGATAATGGCCAAACCAGTTGTCCAACATATCCACTCAAGTCTGCGTACCTCAGACTTAAGGAAGCAAAGACATGGGCTATACCAGTGTAGCAGCCAGCTCGAAAGACAGTCTTGGTTTTAGTATGGACCATGGCATCGAAGTTGGAAGCAAGGGTTTGATTGAGCAAAATCAGAATTTACAAGGTTATTGAATGAATACACGACAAAAAAATAACTAAAGTTTGAGTAGATAGCAACATTTCAGTAAAGAAACTGAGTTATTTTCCAAAATGGTCTGTTGTTGGTGGATAGGGTGAATGAAAAAAGACAGCGTTTCTCTCCTTCTACAATGGTACCTCTGACACTTGCAACCTGACAATATGATTCAGCAAGTTTTTACAACTGAGTAATGGAACAGCTGATCTTGCATAAATTTGATGTGCAACACATGAAAGTTAGTGAAATTTGTATTGGATCTAGCCCTAAAATATAGCCCTAAAATAATTAAAAACAAATAAACTCGTGTCAAGCAAAGCTTAAGAACTTTATTAATAGTTCAGAAAATTGTCAATGGGGTGAAGACAATGCCAAAGGCACATTCCAGAAAGAGGCAAAAACTAAAAAGGAATTGCATTTTCTTTCATTTTTAATGCTGCCAAGGCTTTGTTGATGAATTGCAAGAGAGAAGTCAATTTTGACTGCTGAAATGCAGAAGTTGTTTTGTTTTTCTATCATTCTGTTACTATCATTTCATCCCTTTACATTTTTGGACAATGGCAAAATCATAGCTTGAGACCAGAAAAATGTCAGCCACACACCAATGTGAAGATTCAATAACCTTCATTAGTTCCTTATGAGTTGCAAATTCATTTAGAGAGCCCAACCCAAATGACTGAGTGACTGTTAACATCAAAAGCACACATCAACCTAATATCCTGCCCAGATGAAAGCAAAATAATAAAAATGCAAAGCAGTTTCAAGCTTAACCTGACAGTTTTTATGCAAATATGAGTGTTCTCTGAGCTCAAAAGAAAGCGTCTCAATCAGAGCATTTTAATGATTTGCATGGGAAAATATCTTAAGAGTACAGACCATAATCAAATTACCCCATTGTAAAGTGAAAGCAAGAAGGGTTTTGCAAACCTCACAGCTGTTTTTCACAAGTCATGTATAACTGAAAAACATCCAAAAATGTAAACCAAACTAAGACTTTCCCCATTGTAATAGTGTACATCTGCTTATTAGATCAAATTCACTTGATCTAAAATATACGTGAACAAAATTTAATTAGTGGTCAACTATCCCTAGTAGAAAGTTCATTTTAATTTTAGAATATGCTACAGGCCAGTTAATCAACATTAATATAGTTCAATGGCTCTGAAACTTTATGCTGTACAGACCACTAGGCGGGGCAAAAGACTCCATGGACCACCAACCTATCCTATCTCACCTGCTTTCGCTTGTCACTGCAAAAAAGCTCATCAGAATTAATGAAAAGAATGGAGCTGCTTTTAATAGGGTTGCCAACCCTCCAAGATTGGAGTCTCCAGGAATTGAAGATCAATCTCCAGGGCACTGCTGTGTGTAACCCTGGAGAAAAATAATAGGGTCATTAAAAAAGAAAATCTTTTTTTTTATTTTCTTTGAGCATTTCTTTATACCAGATATAAAACTATTGAAAATGGGAAAAAAGGTTGTTTGGCTGACAACGAAGCATCATCCAATGAGATAATGAGTTTTTTTGCTTCCCAATTGGCATAAGAGGGCAGTACATTGCAAGGATGAATGTGTCAGCCAACTAACGGCTGGAACATGGGGGCAAGTATTGTGATGAACTCCAGAAATAGATTCAATCTCAGTTGGCAACCCTAGCTTTTAATGAAACACCAATGAGGTGATGTCTGGTTCCAAGTTGAGGTTCCAAGCTTCAGTCTCTTGTCGGGCTCGACATTCAGTCGATTCCTCTTAGTTTTCAGTCCCACAAGTGCTGAAAATCTGCTCTTGCAGTTGTATCTTGTAACACTAACATAATCATAGAATCATAGGTGGTTTATGGCACAGAAAGAGGCCACTTAGCTCATCGTGTCTGTGCCAGCCAAAAAATGAGCCACCCAGCCTAATCCCATTTCCCAGCATTTGGTCCATAGCCCTGCAGGTTATGATACTTCAAGTGTATATCTAGACACCTTTTAAATGTGTTGTGGGTTTTTGCCTCTACTACCCTTTCAGGCAGTGAGTTCCAGACCCCTGTAACCCTCTGAGTGAAAACATTTTTCCTCATCTCCCCTCTAATTCTGCTACTAATCATTTTAAATCAAAGCCCCCTAATAACGGACCTCTCTGCTAAAGTAAATGGGCCATTCCCATCCACACTCTCTCACAATTTTGTACGCCTCAATCAAATCTCCCCTCAGCTTCCTCTGTTCCAAGGAGAACAGCCTCAGCCTATCCAATCTTTCCTCATAACTTCAATTTTCCAGTCATAGCAGCATCCTCGTAAATCTCCTCTGTACCCTCTCTAGTGCAATTACATCCTTTCTGTAATGAGGTGACCAGAACTGTGCACAGTACTCAAGTTGTGGCCTAACTAATGTTTTACACAGTTCCAGTATAACCTCCATGCTCCTATATTCTATACCTCAGCTAATAAATGAAAGAATTCCATATGCCTTGTTTACCACCTTATCGACCTATCCTGCTACATTCAGGGATCTGTGGACATTCACTCCAAGGGCTCTCACTTCTTCCACTCGTCTCAATATCCTCCTATTTATTGTGCATTCCTTTGCCTTGTTTGACCTCTCCAAATGTATCATCTCACACTACTCTGGGTTGAATTCCATTAACTACTTTTCTACCCATCTGACCAGTCCACTGATATCTTCCTGCTATCTACAGCTAAATTCCCCTGGATCCCATGGTTTTTTTTTAAGCCAGTCTGCCATGTAGGACCTTGTCAAAAGCCTTGCTAAAATCCATGCAGGCCACAACAACTGGACTACCCTCATCAATCCTCCTTGTTACTTGCTCAAAAAAATTCAATCAAATTAGACACGACTGCCCCCCAACAAATCCATGCTGACTGTCCTTGATTAATCTGTGCCTAAGTGACAGTTTATCCTGTCCCTCAGAATTGATTCCAATAATTTGCCCACCACCGACATCGAACTGACTGGCCTTTAATTATTCAATCCATCCCTCGCTCCCTTTTTTTTAGCAAAGGTACAACATTAGCAGACTTCTAATCCTCCGGCAACATACCTGTATCCAATGAGGATTGTAAAATCATGGTCAGACCCTCCATTATTTCCTCCCTGGCTTCTTTTAGCAGGCTGGAGTACATTTCATCCAGCCCTGGTGATTTATCCACTTTCAAGGATGCTAATCCTCTTGATACTTCCTCTCTCCCTGTGTTTATCACATCCAATACTTCACACTCCTTAACTACACTGTCTGTATTATCCCCAACCTTTGTGAAGACAGACGCAAAGTACTATTTAATAACCGTACCCACACCCTCTACACAGGTTATCTTTTTGGTCTTTTATGGGCCCTACTCTTTCCTTCGTTACCCTCTTACTCTTAATGTATTGATAAAATATCTTTGGGTTCTCCTTAATTTTGCTTGTCTGTATTCTTTCATGCCCTCTCTTTGTTTTCCTAATTTCCTGTTTTCCTAATTTCCTTTCTGATTTCACCCCTCCATTTTCCATGCTCTTCTCAGCTTTCTGTAGTATTGAGTTCTCGGTATCTGACATAAGCTTTCCTTTTCTGCCTTCTCTTACCCTGTAAGCTCCTTGACATCCAAGGGGCTGTAGATTTGGCCACCCCACCCTTTTCCTTTGTGGAAACATGTCTACTCTGAATCCCTCGAATCTCTCCTTTGAATGCCTCCCACTGTTCTGATACTGATTTAGCTTCAAATAGCTGTTTCCTGTCCATTTTTGCTAAATCACTCTTCAGCTTAATAAAATTGGCCTTGCCCCAATTTAGAACTTTAATTCCTGTCTTATTTTTGTCCTTTTCCATAATAATGTTAAAACTAACTGAATTATGATCACCACCACCAAAATGCTCTCCCACTGTCACTCCTTACATCAATCAGCCCAGCTTCATTTCCTAAAATGAAGTCCAGAAGTGCACCCTCTCTCGTTGGGCTTGCTGCATTCTAGACAAAAAAATTCTCCTGAATGCACCTGTTCCCTCCATTCCCTTCATACTAAAACTATCCCAGTTAATATTGGAGTAGTTAAAATCCCAGACTGCTACTGCCCTAGTGTTTTTGCACTTCTCAGAGATTTGCCTACATATTTGCCCCACCACCTCCCTCTGACTGTTTGGGGGTCTATAGTATATTCCCAGTAGTGTGACTGCCCCTTTTTTGTTCCTAAACTCAATCTATACGGCCCCAATTGATAATCCTTCTAACGTACCATCCCTCTTCACAGATTTAATTGCTTCTCTAACCAAAATTGCCAGAGCCCCCCTCCGTTTTTATCTCCTCTCTATCTTGTCTGAAAATCCAGTAACCAAGAATGTTGAGCTGCCATTTCTGTACCTCAGGCACAGAGTGGCCAAGAACAAGGCATCCCACCTACTGGGCAGCAGGCAAACCCAATAGGGTTTGCTGGGTGGTCTTAAGTAGCCCTTAAATCGCTACTTAAAGGCTCAAGTGGCCTCCAGGGTGAAGGCTGCCCTCCACCCTCTACCCTTCCCGGGGGCTTGATCGGGGGAAGTAGGGAAGATGCCTGGGGGGGTGGGCATTAAATTCTGCTCTATGAAGCTCTATGTTTACCCTTGATGCTAGAAATTAGGAACTTGCATTTAAAAATAACTTTGAATATTCACAGAATTTTTAACAGCTCAAAGAATTTTTGCTGAAACGCCAAGTTAGCAAACATAGGAACCAATTCCACACAACAAAGTCTCTCAAACAGCAAAGTAGTAATCTATTAATCTACTTTTAGACCCACCCTTGAACCTCTGTCCCTGCAAACTGCCGCTCCAGCTCCAACTTCCCTTTCCTCTTAAAAGTCCTAGAGTGTGTTGTTGCCTCCCAAATCTCTACCAATCTTTCCTACAGCTACATGTTTGAACACCTGCCACAGCACTGAAACAGTTCTTATCAAAATCACAAATTACCTTCTTTTTGACTGAGAATTCTAGACTCTCCTGATACTTCTCGGCCCATCTACAGCCTTTGGTGCAGCTGGCACACCATCCTCCTTCAAAGCATCTACCCCATTGAGGTGAGTAGGACTACCCTTGCCTAGTACCATTCTTAACTATCCAGTCAGAGGAATCACCTATAATGAATTCTCTTTCCACTCCCACACCGTTATCTCTCAAGTCCCTCAAGGATCTATCCTTTGCCACCACCTATTTGTCATCTACGTGTTTCCCCTTGGCAATAATTTCCAAACAGACATCATCTCACACAAGACAACTAACGACACCCAGTGCTACTTCATCATCTCCCAACCCTCATTCTGCTGTCTGATATTCAGTATTCGATAAGCAGAAATTTCCACCAATTAAATACAAGGAAGACTAAAAACCATCACTTCCAACACCCACCACAAATTCCATTTCTTAGCCAAAAGACTCCACCCCTCGCCCTGACCACTGTCTGAGGCCGATCCTGACTGGACGCCAAGGTTGCGAACAATCTGACCCCGAGCTGAGCTTCTGACCTTAGCAAATCGCTATCACCAAGGCCAAATATAAAATTCTCTTCCTTGAATTCAAATCTCTTCAAGGCCTCTCCCCTCCCTACCTCTGTAATCTCATTCAGCCCTCCTGAATTCTGAGATCTGTATGCTCTTCTAATTCTGGCCTCTTACAGATGGTTCAATCATTAGCAGCCTCACTTTCACCTACCTAAGCCTTAAACTCTGGAATTACTTCTCAAACTCTATTTCTTTCTTCAAGATGCTCCTTAAAACCTACTTCTTTAATCAAACTTTTGGTCATCTGACTTAATATCCCTTTATACGGCTCAGTGTCAAATCTTGTTTTGAATGCTCCTGTGAAGCACCTTGGAATATTTTACTTCAGTAAAGACACTGTATATAAATGCATGGTTTTTAAAATGTAACATGTTTTTAATTCAGATATCTAACATCTGCAGTATTTTGCTTTTGTGTTATATAAATGCAAATGCCTATAGTTGTGTTAGTATGGGGTGAATGTTGACCAAGGCACAAAGAAAAACTTCAGAGTACTATTCTTTAAATAGAGAGATGGAGCCTTTTACATCCACCTGAACAGAGAGTCAGGGCTTTGGTTTTAACGTCTCATGCAAAAGACAGCACCTCCAGTAATACAGCATTCTTTCTCAAGTATTGAGCTTAGGAAATACACTAGAGTGCTACAGGACAGTAGTAACAGTATGGAAGCGGGGAGGTAGGTTATATACTTTAGTTTTTCCCAATCCTCCACGTCAGATCTACCAATTCAGGCTTCATTAATAAGCCAGGCTAATATTCAATCAGGGATACCCTGGAAAAACATAAACCTGCCTGGGTTTAACAAGGAAAGTTGACTTGCTTCTGAGTTTCCAGCATGGATCAAGAACTCAGATTTCCCCGACCCCGCCTACCTCCTTCCTCAACAAAAAAAGTGACCAGTTAGAATCATAGACAAGAGTTCTGTGTTGTAACCATCTATGTTACAATTACTCCATGAAGAATACAATGAGCTAAATACTTTGAGATGTTTAAAGTTTGTTGCTTAATTGGCAGATGGTATGGGTAAGCCAGGCTGACCTTTCAGATGAAAGTATAACTTCAATTCTGCACCAAACCCATCAAGGTCGATCAAGCATTTTTTAAAAAATATCAACATTGTATACAAGCCTTAAAAAAAAATCCAGACTAAATCAGTGTTGACCAGAGGGTGTAGCTACCTACCTAAGGGCTTTTATGGTTGTCAATTTTGTCCTAATAAGGATCATTCAGTGCTGATGCCCATTATGAATACCGTTAGAAAGCTCAAGGAAAATTTAATGAGCAGTAATGATATGTTTTGGCAACAAGTGCCTTCATGTTTTGATCATGCCCAACAGGAAGACAATAGACTATTGCATTTTACTCCAAGCTTCAAGCTTTAGTTGAAGCTTGATATGCCATTTCAACTGTGGAGGCACTTTTCACTGCATGGATTGGCGATGAATGCACCCAATGGCAAAGGGAGAAGGGAGGGTATGGAAAAGACAAAATGTCCATCTCTACTTCCTGAATTACTGGGCTTATTATACCATCAATAATAACATACTGGTATTAAGAGTTTGAAAATCAGCACCCTTACATCATGGCTGACAAGATCCACTAAACATCACAATCAAGCTGGGTATATTGTTCTCAGTTTTAGCAACGCACCAGAAAGTGGTTAAAAACCATAACTTTACATAAAACTAGTTAATTGACAATGCAGCATGCCTGATCCTCTCATACCAATGAACCAAAAGCAATAAGTAGTTGCGTAAAGCAAATTACCCACTGGGCTTTCAAATTTCCTCTAAAACTGAGATTTGTTAAAGACTACAAACACATATTCAAATGGAATGAACGAGGCAGTTCTTTGAATGAATTGTGCATATACCAGCCGTGCCTACAATTAAAGCAAAACAAGAGTGCCATTTACAGTCCAAGACATGACCTCACTGGTATCCTCCTGATCTTAAAAGGATACATTTTGAGTACTCTATTATCTGGGACTCGGAATTATCCCATCTAAGTGGTATTGTGAACAAGACCACTAAAATGTTATAAGAGATCCATACCTGGGTGTGCTCAAGCTGAGTCACACATCAAGTGCAAACAGAAAAAGAGTCTTGAAACCATTAGATATATTTCTGCAGTGAGTGCTAGCTGAGTCACTCCAGGTATAAATGGAAGTGAGACTTTGGACAGTTTGCAACCTATTTGCCCAATGATATTCAAATTAGGTTTTCAAATACCAATATTCTAAAAAGGTTAACAAGTGGAATGCTTCAATCTTAAAAACTAAGCAATAGCAGAATATTTCTAACAACAGCAAGAACGTTTAAGGTTTTAAAACTCTGTAAATGGTATACTTCTTGGAATTCTCATCAGAGGGAAAGGCTTGTTTTTCTATGTATATTACTCTTTTGAAATACAGAGTATGGAAGAAAGATAATCAAATGTTAGAATATTAAAATCCCTAATTTCTTCATAAATCTAGGTTTCCAAATAGAAAGTTGAATTAAATGTTGCAAAATTTTAAACACATTTTTGCATAATATCTGGTTTTTTTTCTTGTACTCCAGCATCTAATACAAGCCACAATGGGCAAAATTTTACGGTCCCAACCTCCGGTGGGATTTTCCAGTCTGGCAATGAACTTTTGAACAGATTATCACATTTTACAGCCCCACCCACACCACGATAGGGCCATAAAATTCCACCCAACATCTCTGTTAGAGATGAGGAACCAAATATTTAATAGATATTAAACCTGGTTAATACTGGTACTTTTGTTTTAAGATTTAGTTGTTTTTCCACATTGCTATAAATATTACTTAATTACTATTTGGAAATCATGAATCTAAAACACTATCTTATTTTGTCCAACTTTAATTAACATTAAAAATTACACTGTCTAAAATTAACAAGATGCTGATGGAGCTCAAAATATCAACAAATTTCAGTCAGAGCCAATCAGATTTCCCTCATAGTACTTACTTAATCGAGTTTCTAAAGTGGTCTTCAGCTGGGTTTTTCACAGTACAACTATTTAACAGCCACAAATCTGCATCAAGTGAATTCTCTGCAAATGAAAAGAAATAATAGCATTTTAGAAAATAATGGTTTCTGACAAACTTCAGTAAACAAGCATTGTATTTGCACTTTTGATTGTAAATTCAACAATTATTAAAAAAAAATATCTGGGCCTGAATTTCACATTTGGCATGCGCGCCAATGGGTGGGCCCGGTAGCAGACGGATAATCCACTCCCGGGCGAGATCGCGTTTCCAATCAGGTTTCATGCTGGGTGGCAAATTAAGGGCTGCTCAGCCCTGTGGGGCACCGGGTCCAATAGTGACCCGGTGGAGAATTTAAGAGCAGCAGAGGCAGCTCCCTGAGGGCTGCCAGGGCACACTTTGTAGCTTTGGGGTTGTTTGACAAAACATCTTTTTGGAGTTGTTATGGCACCTGCACCTGCTGGGCACACGAGGCTTGAGGGCACATCCTGTGGGTACTCGGCCCCCCAGTTCTCGGATGAGAGCCTGGGAATCCTCATGGAGGAGGTCAGTGCCAGGCGGGACATCCTCATCCCCCGGGGTGGGAAGAGGAGTCCACCGCACCTGACCAAGAAAGTACGGGCAGAGTTGGCAGCCCAGGTTAGCAGCCATGGTGTGCAGCGCACATAGGTGCAGTGCCGCAAAAGATTCAACGATCTGCTGCGCTCGGCAAGGGTGAGTACTGAGTTGGCATAGATCTGTGGGGAGAAGTGTTAATGGCTGTCCGTCCCCCAACGGTGCTCAGGGATGTAAGAGTCTGAGTGCCAACTATCAATGACATTCGTGCCGGCCAATGCAGTGAGCTCTGACTGCTTGGCCTGATTGAGGGTTGAGGGCCACGACTTGGATGTGCCCTGCAAGGTGTTCCTCAGGTGGGGTTGACCTGGCTGCAATGGCGCTGCCGGTAGAAAATGGACTAATCAACGATCCTCCGTCCTTTCAGAAGAGAAGCCATAACAACATTGAGAGGTTAAGGATGGGCGGAGGCCCCCAAAACTGCTTATAGTGGCGAAGTGTGAAATGGATGCCTTAGAGGCGGAATGCCATCACCCAGCTCGGTCCACCAGTTGTGGAGAGGCAAGGGTCTCTGATGAAGGTGCAGTGCAGTGCACAGATGCAAGAGTGTCAGAGTGTGTAAACATTGTTGTGCTGTCTCATCTGTAATGGAAACCTCAAACCTGGAGTTCCCATTCTTCATTGAAAAGACAATGGCACCATGGTGCAGATTTCCATTGTCTCACCAGCCCACCTAGCATGCACAGTGACAGTGCGATGACTAATACTAATGACGTCGATTTTCTCCCCTAGAATCGCCATCCAGCCAACGAGCGCAGGACCCCAATGAACCACCCTTGACGCCAGAGGGCCAGTGGCCATCAGATGCACCTGCATCACACCCGCTCTTTGCAACAGGCACCAGCGCAGATGCCAGCACCTCAGTGGGCATTAGCTCATCAGCTACAATGTCGGTGCACAACGGTGAGGGCATGGCACACTCTCATGAGGCGGCGGAGGCAGGGTGTGCCCAGGGCACCGGCAGTCGGAGGACTGCTGGAAACCAGGACTATGCTGAGTCCGAGGCAGATGAAAAGCCTCTGGAGTCATCATGGAGGAGTCCACGCAGAGCATGAGTACTGTATTGACCCTCAGCATCAAGTGCACTGCTTCCTCCATTGAGAGGGTGGTGACTCTCATGGAGATACAGCTCCAGGAACAGAATCATGGGTTCCTGGGTTACGCTCGCCCTCAGGGTGCAAGCCCTCACACAGGCAATGACCTCAGAAGGTTTTTGCCAATGTACGAAATGAATGAGGCACCTAATATCTCTGCTAGGTGCCTATCCGTCAATGATAAGCAGGGAGGTCCAGACCAACCTCACGTTGGCACTCGAGCTGCTTGTTGCCTCTGGGGTCTCCTCTCAGGACGCTCTGGATGACGGCATCAGCTCCTCTGCCAGCGACCGTGGCATCTGATGAGACTGTAATATTTGAGGAATGCCCAGCCATGGCACTGGACTCTCCCTCTCAGGTGGGCGTGCACAGGCTTCACTGGCCAGAGGACGACTGCCAAGGTCATCAAGGCCAACAGGACAGCACAGTCAGCAGGCTGCCTTCAATGCTGCTGCCAGTAAATGGGGGGGGGTCACCAAGACGTAGCACTCGCAAGCGCAAGTTTTGGTGCAGGGCATGCCAGTATGTCATGCTGGATGTGAGTGGCGCTAAACGTTTTGCACAGGTACTGAGTGGACTTTGGGTTCAATGGAATGGGTCATTTCAAACATCTGGTAATGAGGCAGCACCCCTGGCTTGAGGTGAAAGCAGTGCCTTGGTAGCCTAGCTGAAGGAGCATAGAATAAAGGCCTCTTTGGTGTCCCTGCCTCTCTGAAGGTTCCAAAGGGGCCTCTTTGGTGTCCCTGCCTCTCTGAAGGTTCCAAAGGTCTGCCTCCACATGCTCACCATGTTCTTCCCCGTCTCCTCTTCTGATCCATCACTGAAAGCATCATCTGTGGCCTGTGGAGAGGCCTCATGATCCTCCTCATCCAGTGGGTCCCCCTTTGCCAGAGCAGATTGTGGACAGCGCAGCATACAACAACTATCAGAGACACATGCTCTGGAAGGTATCGTAGTTCTCCTCTTGAACGGTCCAGGCACCTGAATCTCATCTTCTGCAGGCCTATGGTCCTCTCACTCACTGTCTTTGTGGAGGCATGACTCCTTATTATACCTCTGCTCTGGTTCTGTTCTCTGCTCCAGGTGCCAAAAATGCGTCATGAGCCACCTTTTCAAGGATTAGCCCTTGTCATCCAGCAGCCATCTATCCAGTTGGGCTGGAGCACTGAAGAGCCTCGGCACTTCGGAGTGTCTCAGGATGTACGCGTCATGGGAACTGGCAGGATACCTTGCACGGATTTGCAGAATCTGCATCCTGTGGTCACACACTATCTGCAAATTCATGGAGTGGAATCCCTTCCTGTTAACAACGGCACCCGGCTGACCCACTGGCACCTTGATTGCCACATGTGTGCAGTCAATTGCATCCTGGATGCAGGGGAACCCAGCAATCGCTGCAAAACCTCTGGCTCACTCAGCCTGGTCGGCCTCGTCCGTCCGGAAATGACGGAAAATCAATACCTGACTGAAGAGAGCTTCTGTCACCAGCTTGACGCAACTGTGGACAGCTGATTGGGAGACTCCATACAGATCCCCCACTGACCCCTGGAAAGAGCCGGATGCATAGAAGTTGACCTTCAGAGCCGCTGGCATGGGGTGTCCACCCACACAATCGGAGCTGATCTCAGGCCCGATCATCTGGCAAATGGAGGTCACAGTCTTCTTGGAAAAGCGGAGCCTCCTTCGGCACTACACTTTTGACATGTTGAGGTAACTGCATCGCTGCCTGGATAGTGGCATCTTCTGCAGCCCCTTCTGCCTTGGACTCCCTGCTGGCCCTGCACCTCTCCCCCCACAGATCACTCCCTTGGATGCTGCCTACGGGCACCTGGCCTTCTCTCCCTTCTGTCCCTCTCTTCCTCCTCTGAGGAGGTGCCACCAGTTGAGTACACAATCCCCATTACCAGATAAACAGAAGGCTGTCTGGTGACTGGAAGGATCCACACAGTATAATTCCTCCAGGGGCCTTGGAGACACCACTAAGCCCTAAAATGAAGGTTAGCAACGAAAAGACCGAAGCTCAAAACAGAAATAAAGTTCTCAGGTTTCATGAAGCAACCAGCAGCAAACTATCTCCTAAACTCTGCACTCCTCACAACGGCAATGTTCCAGACACTTTTTATCCCGCCCCTGGATGACATTTCATTAAAAACGGGCTGCCTGCCTGCCCATTTTGCCCGTGCGATTAGCATGAAGTTGCACTGGCAACATAAAATCGAGTACAATTGGCTTTTTAATGGCCTTTAATTGTCAGCAGGCGTGGCTCCGGATCCAGCGCACGCCCACCGACCTCAATATTGCTCGCATGTGCGATGACGTTGGGACGCACACCAGACATCATCTCGCACAATTTCACGTGCGTTCGGGCCGGGCGCACCATGAAATTCAGGCCCTGGTAAACAATATAATGAAAACAAAAGCAACATAAAATACATACTTCTAAAACTGTACAAAAAAGTTACAAGAAATGAATGAAATAAAAAATATTGAGTAGCAGCCCTTTACATAAACATTGTAGAAACAAGAAATACAAGAGGTCAAAATATATTTCTTAACGGCTCTTCATTTTGCAGGGGCTACTTCCTGGGCTTTCAGGGGCTCCTTTTTCATTCTCTCAAACTCCATTATTAGCCACGCAGTCTTGTAGTATCATTACCTTCTGTATGTGTGTGATTTATATAATGTAGATAATAAATTATATACATATATATATATTATACACATAATATATTATTAAGCCATTTAACTTGGAATTTACAGAATCCCTCATTGATGCCTTCATTACATCGAGACCTGGCTATTTCCAACACACTCCTGCTGGTCTTCCACATTCTACCCTCCTTAACCATGATGTCATCTTCTGCTCATGTCTTAACTCACAGCAAGTTCCCCTATCACCCCCATGCTTACTTACCTACATTGACTCCCAAACAAGCAACGTAATGTTTCAAAAATTTTCATCCATGTTTTCAAATCCCTCCAAAGCTTCACCCTTTTCTAGCTCAGCAATCTCCTCCAGCTCCACAAACCTCCCAAGATATCTAATTCTAACCTTCTGTGCATCCCCAATTTTAGTTGTACCACAAATGGTGGTCATGCCTTCAGTTGCCGGGACCCTAAATTCTAAAATACCCTCCCTACCTCACTTTCCTCCTTTAAGACACTCATTAAAACAAACCTCTTTCACCAAGTTTTTGGTGATTTGACCTATCGTCTTAAATGGCTCGATGTCATACTCTGTTTTATACAAACATATGAAATAGAAGCAGAGGTAGGCCATTCATACCCCTCGAGCAAGCTCCACCATTCAACAAGATCATGGCTGATCATGTGTTTCGAATTCCACATTCCAATCTACCCCCAATAACTTTTGATGCACTTGCCTAACAAGAATCCATCTACCTCTGCCTTAAAAATATTCAATGACCTCGCTTCCACCGCCTTCTGCAGCAGAGTTCCAAAGTCATGCGACCTTCTGAGAAAAATAAATTCTCATCTCTATCCTAAAAGGGCAAGCCCTAATTTTAAAACAGTTCTGGACTCACCCACAAGAGGAAACATCATTTCCAAGTCCACCTTGTCAATGCCGTTCAAGATCTTATATACTTCAATCAAGTCACCCCTCACACTTGTAAACTCCAGTGGAAACAAGCCCAGTCTGCCTAACCTTTCCTCAGAAGGCAACCACTCATTCCAGGTATCTATCCAGTCAACCTCCTCTGAACCGTCTCCAACGCATTTACATCCTTCCTTAAAGAAAGATACCAAAACTTTACAGAATATTCAAGATGTGGTCTCACCAATGCCCTGTATAACTGAAGCATAAATCCTCACTTCTATGTTCAATTGCTCTCGTAATAAAGGTTAACATTGCATTAGCCTTCTTAATTACTTGCTGCACCTGCATAATAACTTTTTGCAACTAATGCACTAAAACACCTAGATCTCTCTGCACCTCGGGATTATGCAGCCGTTCTCCGTTTAAGTAATACTCTGCTCTTTTATTCTTCCTGCCAAAGTGAACAACTTCATATTTTCCCACATTATACCCCATATGCCAAAGTTTGCCCACTTGCTCAACCTACCTATATCTGTCTGCAACTTCCATATGTCTTCTTCACAGCATATGTTCTTACCTACCTTTGTGTCATCTGCAAATTTAGCTACCATGCCTTCACTCCCCTCATCTAAGTCATTGATATAAATTGTAAAAAGTTGAGGCCCCAGCACAGACTCCTGCGTAACTCCACTCATCACATCCTGGCAATCAAAGGCCCATTTATGCATACAGTCTGTTTTCTGCCAGTCAGCCAATCTTGTATCCATGCTAATATGTTACCCCTTACACCATGAGCGTTTATTTTCCGCAATAACCTTTGATGTTGCACCTTATCAATTGCCTTCTGGAAATCCAAGTACAGCACATCTACAGGCACCCCTTTGTCCACAAAACTCCAATAAATTGGCTAAACATGATTTCCCTTTCACAAAACCATGGTGACTCCTCCTGATTACTTTGAGTTTCCTGAGTTTCTCTAAGTATCCAACTATAACCTCCTTAATGATCGATTCTAACAGCTTCCCCACAACAGATCTCAAGCTAATTGGCCTATAGTTTCCTGTTTTCTGCCTTCCTCCTTTCTTGAATAGAGGGGTTATATTTGCTATTTTCCATTCTGATGGAACCTTTCTCGAATTTAGTGAATTTTGGAAAATTGACACCAACGCATCTACCACCTCATTAGCCACCTCTTCTAAGACCCTAGGATGAAGTCCATTAGGACCCGGAAACTTGTCAGCCCATCAGTTTGCTCATTATCACTTCCCTAGCGATTTCAGTTTCACCAAGTTCCACTCTCCCTTCCAGCTCCTGGTTTACAGCTATTACTGGAATGTTTTGTATCCTCTATAGTGAAGACAGAAGCAAAATATTTGTTCACTTCATCCGCCATTTCCTTTTTATCTATTAACTCCCCACTGTCATTCTTTAGAGGACCAACACTCACTTTACTTACTCTTTTCCTGTTTAAATACCTGTAGAAACTCTTGCTATTCATTTTTACATTTCTAGCTAGCTTCCTCTCATGCTCTAATTTCTTTCTACTGATTAGCCTTTTAGTCCTTCTCTGTTGTTCTTTATATTCTGACCAATCATCTGACCTGCCACTCATCTTTGCACAGTTAAATGCTTTTTCCTTTAGTTTGATGCTTAACCACGGATGGTGGGTCCTCCCTTCAGAATTTTTCTTTACAGTAGGAATATACTTATTATAAATATTCTGAAAAATCCCCTCAAATGTCTGTCTCTGCTTTTCTATTGATCTATCCTCTAGCCTAGTGTCCCAGTTCACTTCAGCTAGCTCAGCATTCGTGCCTACATAGTTGCCCTTATTTAAGTTTAAAATATTAGCCTTAGACCCACTCTTCTTCCTTTCAAACTAAATGCAAAATTCAATCATATTGTGGTCACTACTACATAGGTGTGTCTTTATTCTGGAGTTATTAATTAATCCTGTCACATTGCACAATACCAGGTCTAATATAACCTGCTCTCTGGTTGGTTCCAGAACGTGCTGCTCTTAAGCATTCTATGAACTCCTCATCCAGGCTACTACTGACAATCTGATTTTTCCAGTTTATATGTAGATTAAAGTCACCCATGATTATTTTCGTCCCTTTATCACAAGCACCCAATATTTCTTCTTGTATACTTTGCCCCATAATGTGATTACTGTTAGGGGGCCTGTAGACCACTCCCACTGGTGAGTTATTTCCCCTACTATTCCTCATCTTCACCCAAACCGATTCTATATCCTGATCTGCTGAACCAAGGTCATCTCTAACTATTGCACCAATGTCATCCTTGGTCAACAGTGCTACCCCTTCATCTTTACCTAGCTTTCTATTCTTCTTGAATGTCATATACCCCTTAATATTCAGGCTCCAATCCTGGTCATCTTGCAGCCACATGTCCGTAATGGCTACCAGATCATATTTCTTTCCTTCAACGTGCACTATCAAGTCATTTACTTTGTTATGAATGCTACACGTATTCAGATCAAGAGCCTTAAGTTTTATTTTTCTGTTATCTTTGTAACATTTAGTCTTGACTATTGGTGTATTCTTAGGTTTAATCTCTCTGTCCCTTCCTACTATTCTATGACCCTCATTTCCCACTTTACTATTATGGTCCCCAGCCTTGAATCTACCCCTTGATTTGCCACATCTACCCAAGCTTAATCCCTTAACCCCATATTTAGTTTAAAGCCCTCGCTACTTCCCTAGTTGTATGATTCGCAAGAACACACATCCCAACACGGTTCAGGTGCAGACCACCCCAAAGGTACAGCCTCCACTTTCCTCAGTACTGCCGCCAATGCCCCACAAATCGGAACCCACTTCTCCCACACCAGTCTTTGAGCCACGCATTCATCTCTCTAACCTTATTTGCCCTATGCCAATTTGCACATGGCTCAGGTAATAATCCAGCTGAATCTTTGAGATTCAGCTTCTTAATTTGATACCTAACTTCTCTTACTGACTATGCAAAACCTCTTTCCTTATCCTATGTCGTTGGTAGCTACATGGGCCATGACGGCTGAATCCTTCCCAGGAGATAGATTGGGAGTTGGAGTGAGAGCTAGAGGTCTAGTTTGGGTCCTGAAGGAAATAAAGCCTCCTCTTTTACTGCAAGTGCCACTAGTCCAGCACAGGATGAGCAAAATATAAATTTAATAATCCAAAGGCTCTTGCCAGAGACACCTTACTATTGGAGGGAGTCAGAGATGGAGTTGTTGTAATGGTGGACCAACCTGTTTCTGATCTGTTTACTTGTGTTTTCAATTATCTCTCTCAATTACGCTCTGCTTCTCTCTGGTCTGTCCAGGTAATTTTTAGCTCCCATCAATTGAGGTAGGTCTTAACCTTGTCTGATGTTGAGTCAACAACCTGTTTTGCACCTGTCCCAAGTTTTTTCCGTTTTCCATTATTGCAAGAAAAGTTAAGATCTACCCCTGCCCTCCCAAACCATACTCCGCCAGTGTGCTCCCTATGCAAATCGATGCCTGAAACTCTTAAAAAAAATCTAACATCAGAAAATTGAGTGACAATTTTAAATAGAAACAAAATGCTGGAAACACTCAGCAGGTCAGGCAGCAATGTGGGAAGGAATGAGTTAGTGATTCAGATCAATGACCTTACATCGGAAATGTCTAGACTCCCGAGTCACCATCAAAAAGTGCAAAGAAGCATCCTTGATTTATAAAGCATTTAGTCACATAAAAGGCACTATGAAGTACTGGCAACTCACAGTGCTTACATATGAGATTTGTTCTGGCGGTACTTTCAAGTCTTGTTATAAGACCCTGATTGCATCAACAAATCTTCATTTACTGACTTATTGGCACATTAAAGAACAATACATACTTAAGGTGATCCAGTTCTAATAAACAAATCCAGTCCTCCATCAATTTATGTTCAGTACTCACAATATTCTCTAATGCCTAATATATAACACATTTATTTTATCATTTTATCTGGATTCTAGATGATAAAACAGCTTTCTTACTATGTGTTTCACTTACTTGGCAGTCGTCTTTAACTGCCATATAGAGAATGCTTAGAACGTTTTATCGGCAGGTAGTGGCAGGAGGCAATTTCTTTTCCCCCCAAATGTTAAAGCTTTCAAGCTGTCCCCATTGAACAGCCACTTGGGAAAAAAAACATCCCCAGGTCTCCCGTCCTTGCAGCTCCTCCAACCACAGGTTGTGTCTCTGGGCAAGCAGCAAGATCTGGAGAGATAGAATCTGTGATTGGAGGAGCAGCTCACCACAGGTTCTGTCTCTCCCACGTTTGGGGGCAGCTTTTCTTTATTGGTCACCCCCCCATAATTTAATTTTCCAGGGCTTTGGAGAGCACATTTGTCCACCACCATGTATTTTGAACTCCGATATACAATCACATGGCACAAAAGTCTGGAAAGCTTTCAGATGCTAATAAAGCTGGTTTGTGACATAAATCAGTCTTCATAATTAAATAAGTTAGCTACCATTCTGACATTAAAGCACACATTCTGCCATTCCATGTTCTAAAGTTCCCATCTTCACAGCCATTTCCTTAATGCTGATTATACGACATCAATGTATAACTTGTATTTCCCGAAACCCATTTGATATGCATTAATCCTGCCTCATTCCATGAATCACCTCACCCATGCCAACTTTCAAATATCTTTGCCAAGACCAGCCAGATACAGCATAAACTTATTTAAAGAATAATAATTTCAACGCATACACAACTAAACAGCTCAGAACAAACTAAATGGACAAGGTGACTGGCATCTGAGTTTTGGATGGATGAAACAGAATTTAAAATTGTCTTGACTTCTCAGAAGTCCAACCAAAATCAAAAAAACGTAAGTATCACAAGAATTAGCACTTTTGATTTAAGTAATAAGCTTTTAAATTTGTAGTATACAGGACTTAATAATGAATATAGACTTCAAATGAAGAGTACAAGAATGCAAACAAGACCACTGATTTCTGGCTTTCATGAATAAAAGTTTTGCTTAGTTATACTTCAGAAATTATGATTTTTTTTGGATCTGCTTATTTGCTATTATTGTTCCAACCAACATTCATCATGAAATAGCTATAATTTGCTACCAGTCTACAAAATGCAAAAGAACATTTCTAAATATATGGGGCAGGGTTTTTCAAATAGCAGGGTTTCCCGCCCTGCCACCTGAAGAGTCAATGGGAAATGCATCCCCACTGATACTGGTTGCCTTGCAGCCATTTAACACTCCAAGAAGCGTTAATTGGTTGGAGATGGAGCTTCTGCCCCTCACTCAGGAGAATGTCCCACCTCAGAGCTGCTAGCCAATCTGATTAGCCAAGAGCTCAGTAGTCCCAGCAGCACCAGTAGCACAGTGGCCAGGACTGGGACTACAAGCAGCCCCCAAATTCGAAGTCCCCAATTCCAGGATCAGATAGGTGTGGGTGGTCTCATGGTGAGGTGGAGAGGTGAAACCCGGGGAGGTGGGGACAGAGGGATGGAGGTCTTGATGGAGAGGTAAGGGTAGAGGGTGCACCCATGGATAGACCTTGTGGGGGGACAGGCACCTGATGTGAAAAGGAGGCCACCTCCCCCACTGCCTGCCCGAGGTCTGAGCAGGGTGACCTTCCAGGCTTCCCCCTGCTCCTGAACTACTCTTACCTACTGAAAGATTGAGGCAGAGTCATTAATTGCCCACTCAAGGGCCTCTACTGGGGAAGGGTAGGTGGACCAGCATAAAATTGCAGACGTTGTGGCAGGTGGGAGGGCAGTGGGAAGGGTATCTGAGGAATTTTATGGGCCCCCCCATCTGCAGACCTGCTAGCAGGGAGCATAAAATTCAGCTCATGGTAAGTTGCTCAAGCTTTGCTCCAGTGGGTTGTACTTAGCCAAGTTTAACAGCCTACAACACAGTTCTTCTGCACTTAGGGTTGCCAACTCTGGCTGGACATATTCCAGGAGACGTTGGTGGAAGTGACGCAACAGAAATCCAACGGGAGTGGCGAGGTGGAAAGCTAGTGGTGTGGCATAAGCTGGTGAAACCAGAGAAAAGGCGTGTGACACTGAGTGAGAGGGAATGAAACTGTAGCCACTAAATTCCAGTACTGTGAACAATTCCTTCCCCTGCCAGTTGCTCTTGGAGGACAGGAATCCGGAGCGCACAACAGTCCACCCGGTCACGAGCAATTCAATCCGACACTAATTAATAACATTAATAACACTAATTAATCACTATACCAACATCCAGCCAGTCTCAGCGGAGCCTAACCTTTGGTCATAATCAGTGCCCTTTCCTCCAGCCCAAATGGGCATCACCTCAACTAACTGGAGCATTGATCACGTGGTCTGTAGGCCACTCGGATATTTCTGTCAAGTGGCCTCCGCCAATTCGGGCTTTTGTGTGTGGGGGAGTAGGTTCCATAAGTAGAAAAGGTCATGTGGTACCAGAATGCAGGTTGTGATTGGCTGACGGCCAGTCCCCGATGTACTGAAAGTCAGGTGGTACTCCAGTGCAGGCCAGCTATGGCTGCCGTTGCCAGGAACTGACGTGCTCCCGGAATGCTTTGCTTGGCCACCAGGAGATTGAGTCCAATTCTGAGGGAATTCCGGCCATTCCGGGAAGGTTGGCAACCCTATCTGCACTATAAAAGTGCAATTGACCCCAATGTGCAAGACAGCAAAGCTGCCTCTCAAAAAAATAAAAAAGCCCAACTGCCCCATGAACTGCAAGCTCCACAGCACACAATGTTAAACTGAGCATGGGGGTAAGGTCAATACAAATTCCCCAATTTTATGTACGAATGGCTATTGATGTACTGTAGCTATGCTTTTTGTGGTTTTATTAGGTAATTCTGTGGAATCATAGATTTTGGTCAAAGGAATTAAATTCCGTACAAATCTCAATTGCAAAAGAGATTCTTGCATTGACTAGCTTCATACATGCTGGTTCTATGCCTTGTGGATAGCAAAGGTACACTGTTGGAAATTTGGAAATACACATCAGGCTGGTCAAGTTCTCATTTTATTTGAGGTTCCAGAAATTTGGTGAGCTGATGTGGTGGAAAGGTGGTTTATGGCTCAACTTAGTGTTCTAGAAGGTTCTCCAGAGCAGTGAAGGCGAAGAGGAGGTTTGATAGAGGCGTTTAAAATCATGAAGGCTTCAGGTAAATAAAGAGAAACTGTTTCTAATGGCTGAAGGGTTGATAACAACAGTGCACATGTTTAGGGTGATTAACAAAAGAACCAGAGGCTGCAAGAGGAATAACTTTTTTATACAACACATGGTTAGTGTGTCGGATATAGATTTAATAGTCACCTTCAAAAGGGAATTGGATGATTACTTGAAAGAAAAATAAATTGCAGGAAATTCCTAGCACATGCTCTCCTGGCTTCAATTAACGCCCTTACTGCATGAGACCAGCATGCATAAATTATCAGCTGAGCAATTACATGCATGGGTTCCAGAAAAGGTCAACATAATGCAACATTCACCACAGAATATCACACAAAAATTTCACCATGGAAACGGGCCTCTCGGCCCAACAAGTGCCCTGTTGGTTTTTCTCCTCCAACCTTTGGCCACTGAATGTATGAAAGCATAATTGGAGAAGAAAATTACTGATATCAGCAAGGATTTCTTTGGAAAATTGTGATTTATTTTAACTGGAACTAACTGCATAGATTAACATGAATATTATACCAATGAACCTGTATATTTCAGCAATTTTTCTGTTTGATACGTAAAATCACCTTTTTTTTTCTTTATTTTCATATTCAGGAATGGCCAGTGTCAAATTAAGGCGAGTTCACCACCCAAGAAGCCATCAGTAGTAAACAATAGTGCCTTTGTCACAAGCCCAACAAAGCAATTAAAGTCTGCTGTCTGAAGTGCAAAGGAAACACTATTGAAAAGAAACATGGGCAAAATATTTTACACATTATAAATGTACCTAACAAGCTACCACTAAATCATATAAAGAAAGAGCAGGGGAGTGTGAATAGTTGGACAGCTCTTTCGAAGTGGCAGTGCAGACTCAATGGGCCAAATGGCTTCTTACTGTGATATACTATTCCTATTGATGCATTTACTATTTCAAATCAATCCCAGTTATCGATTAATCTCCATTTAATAAGCACAAGAGTGCACTTACAAATCTTCCTTCAGTAAATTTGATATTTTCAGCCATTTTGGTCTTTTAATCCACATTCCATTTCAGTATAAAACTAATACCAGTTTATGTTTTAAAGATGCTAACACATCAAGTTTAAAAAAAAGATTGCCTTTGGGTGCACCATATGCAACTGGGGAGAATCAGTAATCTAGTCATTTATTTTTTTCACCGGTGTATACTGGATTACATTCCACATGTGTCTAAAATCTTACATGTGTGCATACTTCCTGTTCAGCACAACTTTCAAAGAAACATAGCTTTGCACCAGTTTTTTTCAATGGCAAGATCCTATATAAACTTACTATCACTGTGCAATGAAGCCACTAAATTTCCACAATTTTCTCATTTAAAAGGCTTAAAATCATTTTTTGAATTGAAAGACTATATATTTCAAAATGACTTAATTAATTTTATCCATTGCACTTTCCTTTGTGCCTTTTGAAGGCTTTGTTGAACTCGCTACTTGAAGGTTTTAGTCTCTCCCAAAAGCATGGGCTTGGACTTGACGTATTTGCCCATACCTGTGACTCAAACTGTAATTGGATTATACTGTGTACCTAATTGTCCAGAATGCTCTGATATCAGTAAGTTGTAATGAAGGAATATTTCTCTTTATTTCCCACTTCATTGTCCTCCATAACTGTTCTTCAAATAGCCATTAAACGCAAGGTCACATTTCAAAAGATCTAAGTTTTACCTAAGTAAAAGCAAGTTTTATTTATATGAAAGTGGTTGTTTTAAGCATGTGACAAACTTTACAGTTTTGATTACACACCTGTTTCAGCTTTTGCATTCTATGAACTTTGAAAAGTGTATCAAAAAGTTAGTACGCAAGTTATTAAAAAGGCTAATGGAATGCGATCCTTTATTACGAGAGGAATTAAACCTAAAAGTATACAGTTGTACAGGGCTTTGGTGAGACCACATCTTGAATAGTATGTGCAGATTTGGTCTCCTTATTTGAGGAAGGATGTAAATGCGTTGGAGGCGGTTCAGAGGAAGTTTACTAGACTGATACCTGGAATGAGCAGGTTATCTTATGAGGAAAAGCTAAACAGACTGGGCTTGTTTCCATTGGAGTTTAGAAGAGTGAAAAGGATGTCTCCTCTTGTGGGTGAGTCCAGAACTAGGGGGCACTGTTTTAAAATTAGCAGTTGCCCTTTTAGGACAGAGATGAAGAGAAATATTTCCTCTCAGAGGGCTGTGCGACTTTGGAACTCTCTGCCTCAGGTGATGGAGGCAGGGTCATTGAATATTTTTTTACATAGGTATATTGATTCCCTTGCCTAACAAGAATCTACAGTTATCAGGGGTAGATGGGAATGTGGAATTCGAAACACAAACAGATCAGCCATGATCTTAATGAATGGCAGAGCAGACTCGAGGAGCCGAATGGCCTACCTCTGCTCCTATTTCATATGTTCGTATGTACATTGTATGTATCAAGGTGGAGAAAGGGAAAAATGGACAAACGCTGAGGTCACAAAGTGGATGAGAGCGCCTTTCAGTTTTTAATGTTACTTCAACTTTGAAGACAAGACTATCTAACGTTTTACTGACAGTTATAAAAAGTCAATGCTAATTATTTGCATCTGTGACAGATTCTAAAATACAAATATTAACAGAAAGAGAGAGAAAGACGGTGATAGCAAAGGCAGGCAGGCAGGCTGTTTTCTTCTTTTAATTTGATTTCTTTTTTAAAAAACAATTCGAACCTAGAAAGCAAACAAAAACTTTACAGGAAACATATAAAAGGAAGGGTGAGGGGGAAAGAGTGCAACTGGTTAAGGCAGAACTGATCTGATTTCTCATCACCTAGTGCATGGGAATGAACAGGCTGTGGGTTAAAGCTGAGGCAAGTAACAGTGAAGCAAGGAGGACAACGTGATATAGAGGTTGCATGGATCGCTCAAAGGGGAAGAGATGGGGTGTTGATAGAAGCGATAGATTTGAAGGCTGGTTGGGGTCAAAGGCTCCAGTGATTTGGGGGAAACGTTTTGCACATTATTCCCATAACCCTCATTCTAAATTCAGTCAACAGTCAATGATGGCCCTTTTCCCGTCACATCACTGAAAAGAACGAAAAAGAAAAGCCAGAGCAAAAAAAGGACAGAAAAGCAAAATGGGTTAAAAAGAGAAAAGAGCAGAAAATGACAGAACCGGCAGCAGAGACAGAAAAACAGTAACAGAGAAAACGCAGGTAAGAGTAACAACATTTTCTGACTTGCCAAGTGCAATGCTCAAGATCTACTAAGGCCATTAAAAATCTTGCACCTGCTGGACAGGGGTCAAATTTTTTTTTAGGGCTCTCCTTTTGATATTTTGGAGGGCTACTTTTTGATTGCAGGGGCTACTTTTTTTTTGTTTTCAGGGGCTCTTTTTCCATTCTCACGGGCTCCTTTATTGGGTGATGCAGTCACATAGCAACATTGGGCAGGATTTTCCAGTTCCACAAATACTCGCCCAAGTTTTTGGCTGTTCCCCAAATTTTCTGGTCCTGCCCGCAGCAATTCCCACCATGGCTGGGACTGGAAAATCCCGACCATTAACTTCTGTACTTGCGGTGTGTGTGAGCGCGCGCGCACATATATACACACACGTTACACACATATTCATTCATGGGATGAGAGCGTTGCTGGCTAGGCCAGCATTAACTGCTCATTCTTAATTGCCCTTGAGAAGGTGGTGTGCTCACTTCTTGAACCGCTGCAGTCCATGTGTTGTAAGAACACCCACAGTGCTGTTAGGAAAGGAGTTCCAGGATTTTGACTCAGTGACAGTGAAGGAATAGAAACATAGTTCCAAGTTAGGACAATGTGCGAATTGGAGGGGAACTTGCAGGTGGTGGTGTTCCCATGCATCTGCTGCCCTTGTCCTTCTAGGTGGTAGAGGTCGTGGCTTTGGAAAGTGCTGTCAATAGAGCCTAGGTGAGATGCTGCAAAATTTTGCAAATAGTACACACTGCTGACATTGTGCATTGGTGGTGGAGGAGGTGCCAATCAAGCGGGCTGCTTTGTCCTGGATGGTGTCAAACTTCTTGAGTGTCGTTGGAGCTGCACTCATCTAGGCAGGTGTAGAGTATTCCATCACACTCCTGACTTGCATCCTGTAGATAGTGGACAAGCTTTACAGGGTCAGGAGGTGAGTCACACTCCGCAGAATTCCTAGCCTCTGACCTGCTCTTGTAGCCACAATATTTATATGTTCGGTTTCTGGTCAATGGTAACCCTCAGGATGTTGATAGTGGGGTCAGTGATGGCAATGCCATTGAATATCATGGGGCGATGGTTAGATTCTCTCTTGTTGGAGATGGCCATTGCCTGGCACTTATATCAAATGTTACTTGTCACATATCAGCCCAAGCCTGAATACTGTCCAGATTTTGCTGTATATGGGCATGGACTGCTTCAGTATCTGAGGAGTCGCAAATGGTGAACATTGTACAATCATTAGCGAACACCCCCACTTCCTACCCTATGATGGAAGGAAGGTCATTGATGAAGCAGCTGAAGATGGTTGGGTCTAGGACACTACCCTGAGGAACTCCTGCCCTGGGCTGAGATGATTGACCTCCAACAACCACAGCCATCTTCCTTTGTGCTAGGTATGACTCCAACCAGTGAAGAGCTTTTCCCGATTCCCATTTACTTCAGTTTTGCTAGGGCTCCTTGATGCCACACTCAGCCAAATACTGCCTTGGTGTCAAGGGCAGTCACTCTCACCTCACCTTTTCGGCTCAACTCTTTTGTCCATGTTTGCACCAAGGCTGCAATGAGGTGAGGAGCTGAGTGGCCCTGACAGAACATGAATAAGTGTGTGTGCATATATGCGCATGTACATATATATATCCGTGCGCACATGCATTTGTGTGTATATGTGTATGTGTGTATATATGTATACATTTGTATATATGTTTATATGTACACATGTGCATGTGTACATATGAACATATTTGCGTGTATGTGTATGCACACACCTATATATATGTATGTATATGCGTATGTGCATGCACACACCTATATATATGTATATATATATAATTAAATCTTCTAACTTTGAATCTATAAGTAAGATGTTTGTGTTAATTTATTATAAATAAATCTCCCATACTCTGTTTCCAAAATGAAAATTTTTACCTATTTGCAATTGTTTCAACTCGTCAAAGCATAAAAAAAACTAGGAGAGTCCAATTTTGTCTTCACTCTGTTTTGGCATTAACCTGTATGGGATCAAACCACAATTGTTAAGACTTTATAACAAAATCTGGAAATGATAAATGAGATCTCTTAATATATATTTTTGTTAATAAAATGTGAGCCTTAAATTAGATAGAGAGAAATGAAGAAAAACTAAGCAAATTACAGTCAAAGGATGGGAGGGAGGCAAGCTTAATTTACTGGGATATTGCTCCCATAGATAAACTCACTGGTTGATTATGAATATTTATTAATTTTTTGCAAAACAAAGTAACTCCCCATCCTGGTAACTGAAGCAAAGGTAAAAAAAAGATCAACCTTAAGCTGAGGTGAAGATAACATCGCCAACATTCTTTAATATATGTATATAAAATAAAAGTGGGCGGCAAGAGATCATTGGAAGAGGGGGAAACAAAAGGGCTGACAATGTTTAGAGAGCAAAAATTAGAATGGTGGCAACAGCAACAGCAGCCCGGGAAAGATGTGGGGGTGCTGCCATCAGATGCATGACTGCAGGGGTATCGCTCATGCCCTCAGTGATTGACAGCTTGGCAGACCACACTAACCTGCAGGCGTGAGGGACGGCCTGACTGCTGATGAAAGATAAAAACACAACCGAACTCACATCCGCTTGCACTGCCTCTAACTCTAACCTCCGCAATTGGCTAATCTGGATCTATTTGATTACTGCTTGTGTTTCAGTAGGGCATTAGTGGCTTTATGTTCAATGCTGATATGGTGCTTCACCCGTGCTGCACGGGGGACTTGGTGCGCCCCGATGGGTGTGCGAAGGGGCTAGGGTGCTGCTGCCACTCGGGTGTTCAGACTCTCATGTGCCGCCACTCATTTTCCCGCTGCTTCGCCAATCACAGGCTGTTTCCCTCCTCCGTTCACTGCTGATGGGCTCACTAGGGAGATGCAATTGAGTCTATCAGCAGTAATTGCAGAAGAGAAATAGCCTGTGATTGGAGGAGCAGCTCTTCACTGATTCTGTCCTTCCACATAGGGGGGGCGACTTTTCTCTTATTGGTCACCCTGTGATTGTATTTTCCTGGGTTTTTTGGGAGCTTTCAAAGGTGAATTCACCCGCTGCCCCATCTATTTTGAACCCTGCTGCTGGAGCGCTTCCAATGGCAGGAGGATATAATTACAGTGTAACATGCTCACAAATAATTCAATTAAAAATTACAATGGAAATGTATAAAAAGCATTGCATTCAAGTTGGAACAAACACATGTTTATCTGCCGTGGTCCCTACTTCGTCTAAAGACTGCAACTGGTCTCAATCTTTCATATGAAGTACTGGTTTAAGAGCTGGAAGATGTAGAACATTTCCAAAATGTCAGACACAATCAGTGTTGTACACTGGAGCAAAAATGTTGATTACTCAACCTGAATTAGAAATGGAGCAGAGACTGCAGCACCATCTGGTATGGAGATGTCAAACAAGAATCAAGAAAGGTAGTCCTGTCTGGGTGGTAATCCATGCCTACTAGCAGCCAACAAAAAGGAGCACTTTGCAAAGATCTGAAAGCAGGCTGCTTAATCTCTCACCAGGAGAAGTAGGTGCCCAGTGCATGATAAAGATGGATCACTTACTTCAAAAACAAGTTAACAAGTGAAAAAAAATTTTTTAAATCTCCCAATATGATTCTCAAGGTACAAGAAATTGTACACAAAACATTTTTACCTCCAGTCAATAATAAATGAACACTTTTCAAATATGAGCATTCAGTGGAAAGCCAGTACTTATTTCACACAAACAGGCTCCATTTCCAACGTTTAGAGTATGCAGCAATCTAATGAGTACAAAAGAGCAGCTGTTATGCAGTTACTTATACAAACAGCAGGGTACAATAGTAGGACCATCCATAATAGTCATTTATTACTAGACAGGACCGGGAGGGAGGGGAGCTCAAGAGAAATGATGGTGTTTAATGCTGCAAACACAGTACTTAAAACAAAATTATCCCACTGAGCGACGGAACATGGATCCAATCCCACCACCAATCATCTGATTTTCTAATTTCTTGGATCAGATAAAATCAGATCGTACATTGTTAATATGCAGTTCAAAATTTAAGATTTTCTAAACATGTAGTTTTCTCTCTCAAATAGGGCCCCTTTCAACCACTCCAGTCATTTCACCTACAGTGAGCATCCCAGTACATTCTAGACCGAATCTATTAGGGCGGAAGGCCAAACTTCAAAGCGTTCTGAAGGCCATGCTGGTGTAAGCCAGCACTCAAACTATCAGTATTTCCAGGTGGTAGTGAGGTTTCCTGGGGTTGACTTTTCAAAGTGGAGGCCAAAACAGGAACTGGGTCTGTTCTTGGGTCAGAAACCTGCCTCCGGTGGGAAACTGATTGAAGTTCAGATTTTCCTGGGGGTGAACCTTAATTGATATGGAGACTGTTTCCTAACCATTTAAAGCTAGTGGGGGTGGGAACAGAGGCAGATCAGTTAAGTGTGGGACTCATTTAGACACCTTATGGCAGCTGCTTGCTGGAGAAAGAGGTCTGATTCTGCCAAAGCCTTCTACTTCACCAGGGGGAAACGAGATGTCACAGGGGAGCCGGAGGCCTGCCAACTGGAGCAGGGCAGACCCTCACTTCATCGACGTTAACCTGGATCTAATTCTAGAAGCCATGAGGGAGAGAGGAAGATCCTCTTCCCGGAGGATAACAGGAGACGGCCACCTCGTCATGCAACAGGGGCATCTCTCTATTAAGTAACATTCCCTCCTCTTCCTGCTGCTTCTCTCACCTTCTGCTTCTCCTCCTTCCAGGGCTTCTCCATCCACAAGATCCACACCTCGTGGAGCACCATGTTATGGAAAGCTCAGCAGACCGCCACAATGACCAAGACCCTGAAGGAGGAATTGAAGCACACTATCCAACTGGTCCAGGAACCGGAATCACATCTTCACAATTCTGATGGTCTGCTCAGTAGTTATTCTGCTGAGCAGGTGGCATTATTTGTGCCTCTGTATGGGACTCTCATGGAGAGGTGAGTAGCCGTCTTTTCAAGGGATTTTCCCTTGCCCCCTAGGGCCCATCCATGCACTTTGAGGGTTCGAATGAAGTTCTGAGGCAGCCTGGACTAGCACAGCATGAAGTCATGACAGTCGCCAGGGAAGTGGGCACACTCGTGGAAGTTGAGGAAGTAGAAACCCTTTCTGTACATGAATCTGACTCGCCGGTCTCTGGGTACCTTGATAACCATATGGGTGCAATCAATAATGCCCTGCATCCAGAGGAATCCAGTGGTGGAGGTGAAATGTAATGCTTTCTGTCCCTTCGAGGCCATGTCTGTTATTAAATAAATGTTCTGACCAGCTCTGGCAAAGTGGGTATCAGTAACCAGTGAGATGCAATGCTGTGCAGCTGTTTCTGAAATGCTACTAAAGCCCACAGCGGGTCCTTGCAAGGGGCCAGAAGCAGAGAAATTCAAGGCCCGGTGACTTTGGACAGCCACATGGAGGGCATGTTGATCAACGCTGCAGGTTGCGAGGTCTTCGTCGATAAAGGCACAGACATCTGTGACCATCTGCCCCGAGAGTTACAGTCTCCTGCAGGGGGTTCTCAAACATCTCCAGGTAGCTCCATTTTCAGCAACAGACCTTGTCTTGAGGGTTTGGCCTCCGCTTCCTTGTTGCCCTTCTTTCCTCTCCCTTGCCCTCCTAATACTCAGGGTTTTGCCCTTCCTGTGGAGATTGTAGTCTCCCATTGTCAGTCATGCCAACTGGGGCTTTCCTTCTCGGCAGGTGGCCGCTCATTTGTCTTTAACAGCCTTGCTCTCACGATACAAGGTGCCGACCCTGTTCAAAGCCTGGGTGCTGAGTTACCACTCTCCCTGCCATCTGTGCAATGGCAAGGTCACCCCATTATCAAGTGCCCGGTGCCTTCCTTGCCCAATTGACACTCTTATGGGGCCAAGGTGGTGCCCTAGGGTAGCCATCGCTGACTCCCCACTTACTACCTACCTAATTGCCTTCAACTGATCAGATTCTGAAGGCGATGGTAACATGTCTGCCCCTTTTCAAATGTAAAGGCCACCTCTTAACAATCTCTTAGAGCTTTTTAATTGATTTAATTGGTTCAAATAGGAAGGTGCTGGGCTCTCTGTCCTGCCCTCCCCAGCCCTGATGATTATTGCCTGCACCTGGTGTTAGTGCCTTGAAATTGACATGCCACCTGACGCCGGTATTTTCAGAATCCCCCACCTTCTTCAAGGGGCCCTAAAAATCCAGTCCCGGGGTCAGGCAGCTCTGGAGCAACACCGAGACCAGTTTGAAGCTGTGCCTCACCCAACTTTTTGCAGAGAACCCCTTCCAAAATTCAGAGAGTTACATGTTGCAGCAGGCAAAGCAGCCTGGCAGGAATAAAGATCCAACTTCATGTGTCTCAAGACCACGTCCCCAGACTGTCAAGAAAACAGAATTCTTTTTTACATTTGAAGAAATTTCAGACGAATATCATTTTTCAAATGTTAAAAGGAACACTGTGTAAAAAGTTGTTGTTCTAATGTCTTCCTTTCTGTTTAAACAGAAAACGATAAACTCCTCTTGCTATTCCACCTTAACTATTGTTTTGAATGTGGCTGAAGTGAGTAGGCTGGAGCTCTGCTTTAGTTCAGTCCCATTTTCCAATCCACGTAGGTTTCAGTGACAGGCTACCACCTTTCACTCCAGGTAACTAGGAAACAACATGAACAGGAAACTCTTGTGTAGATTAGGGGTTTAATTCGCCAGAAGGAAAATATATAAAAGAACAGAATTGGGGTTTAAAATTGAAGTAACATAGCCGAGTTAACAGAACCAGTATTTTTTTTTAGAAAACCTCTGGTTTGTAAAAAAATGGAGAGTAAAGGCTTCATATACTGCATAATAGAGCAAATTAATTTTGAAATTGCTCAAGGTTTACTCTTGCAGTTTCTGAGAAGAGCAAAAAGCTTTTAGCGTATGTATTGAGTTTTAATGAGCATGCCTTGAGTTGTTTCAAAACCTAAAACATATATCAACGCCCCCGAATCATCTGTTCAACTTTGTGGTTGAACAGCCACACGAAAAAAGAGGCAGAATTCCTGGCAACACTTTGTCTCAGAGGAAATTCCACAGGCATACTTACTGGACCCCAATTATAAAACATAAAAACGTATTTATTGTGCTAGATGCACACCAATACAGATTTGAAGCTCTTTTTAAAATTCCTGTACAAAAATAATAAAAACAAAAAGTGTCGGAAATACTCAGCAGGTCTGGCAGCATCTCTGGAGAGAGAAACAAGAGTTAACGTTTCAAGTCAAATATGATTCTTCTTCAGAACTGGTATATTTGATTACAAATTTCTGTCATCATTTCTAATTCTGTTTCTCCAAGGGCTTTTAGATGTTCTGTTGTTACTTCATCTATGTCAGTTGTCACTGCATCTATTTCCTGTACTCATGAATTTCAAAGCATTCTTTACCTCTGATACCAGGGTCCTTCATTTGCCTCTATATCTTGAGGACTCGCTCGATTTAGATCATCTTACTGTTCACATATATTCTGTCCATCTTTTTAGTACTGCATCATTTTCAAACAATATTTTATCAACTGCCTTTTATGTACCCACTATCTGTTTTTATCCATTTCTTTCTATCAAAGATTTTACCTTCTGGTGCATAACTCTCAATTTTGTGATTTCTTTCCAGTTCCACTACTTCATCACATATCTCAAACTATTTCTCTCTACCCTGCCTACATGCATTCTTTATTTTCTTTTCAATTTCATCTTACTCAGATGCGTTTCCCTCGTTCTATCATCATTGCTAATATCTCATCTGTCATCAACTCCTTGTCTCTCTTTCTTTTCCATTTTGGTAATATTTCCTTTGCAGCATGTTTTATAATCCCTTTCATGTTTTCCCATGTGTTTTCTATTTCTTGTTCTAAGGCCTCTGTTGGTTCCGTTTCCTCAATCCTGAGACATTCATACTTGTTTTTTTTATTTGAAGAGTACTCTATGTCTTTATTTATGAAGCCCAGGGTCTCTACGTCTTATTAATCACTTTGTCAACCTGCTCTGCCACCTTCAATAATTCGTGCACGTATGCCCCCAGATATCTGTTCGTGCAACCTCTTTTGAATCGTAGACTTTAGATTATATTGCCTCTCCTCATTCTGCCTACCAAAATGTATCACTTCATACTTCTCTGCATGAAATTGTTACAAATGCATGCAAGATTATTTTTAGTTTGGAAATTGTAATTTTTAAATGTAGGATAAATGGAACGCCTGGTCCGAGGGGCTGGCAAACAGACCTGAGGTAATTACAGATCAAAGGGAGGTCCATGTTATGTGAGTGAAGCTATGATATGGAATGTTAAAAGTTAAACAATGGGAGCCTCACGAAAAGAGAGCCCACGAGGGCTCAGGAAAAGATTTGTACTATTCGTGTCATTTCCCCGGATCAGCAAAGATTTGAAGGGCACTGGTAAACAAGAGAAGGTTTCAAAGTATCAACATAATTTTCAGATCATAGTAGCTGTTTACAGTTAAGGTAATTTGCATTTCTATCTGAAGGTGTGTCACGTTGCCATGGCATTAGGTTGAGAAGGGAAGGCTCCTTTGTTTTAATACATCTCTGCTGTTTTGACAGTCTGTGAGGTAGTCAGCCTGGGTGCAGTCTGTGAGAAGGAAGTCTGTGGCTGAGGCAGTTTGAAACAGGCAAAAAAGAGAGACTGCCAGAAGCTCAGGACAGGAGCAACACAGACCAGGGGTGTTTCTGAGGGACATTGTGCAAAGATGTGAGTGAAGACCAAGCTCAAACCAAAAACGCCTGAATTTATGAGAAATTAAAGATTGCCAGAACTGCCAAGTAAAGCTAGAAGAGGAGATCAGCAGTGAAACCCTCAAAGAGTGTGTGTTCTAGGAGTCTAAATGTCAGACTGGGAAACTGACTCGGAGTGCTTACTACAAAAGATAGTGTTGAGTTCACCGTGCTTCTGTCAGTAAAAGTTTTTCACTTTAGGTCTTGAAATTTTGTTGCATGGTCTTTTCAGTTCATAACTGGGAATTCAAATTTCTTTTTAAAAGTTACTGGTCTCTATAGAGATCGTAATAAAATTTCACCTGCCATGTCCACTTGAAGTTGAACCCTATCCTCCTTGTAGTTCACAACACTTCCAAGTTTTGTATTATCTGCAAATTTTGTAAGTGTGCCCTGCACAACTAAGTCTAAGTCATTAACATATGTCAAAAAAAGCAGTGGTCATAGTATTGATCCCTGTGGAACAGCACTGCATAACTACCTCCAGTCCAAAAAAAATCATGTACCACCACTCTCAGCTTACTGTCATTCAGCCAACTTCATATCCATGCCACCACTGTACCTTTAATTTCATGGAACTCAAATTTGCTGACAAGCTTATGTGGCACACTTATTAAATACCTTTTGGAAGTCCATATACAGTACATCCACTGCATTCCCAACATCAACCCTCTTGATCACTTCATCAAAAACTCATTAAACATGATTTTCCTTTAACAAATCCATGTTGGCTTTCCTTTATTAATCCACCCTTGTCTAAGTAATTGCTAATTTTGTCTTAGATTATCACTTCTAAAAGAATTCCAGCCACCGAGGTTAAACTGACTAGCCTGTTGCTCCCCCATCACAGTATCCGAGCAGGTTGAAGATTATGACCAGTTCCTTCGCAATCTCAACCCTTACCTCCCTCAGCATTCTCTGATGCATACTACCCAGTCCTGGTGATTTATCAACCCTTAAATGCAGCCCAGCTTTTCTATTACTTCCTCTTCATCAATTTTTAGCGCATCCAGTATCTCAAGTGTCTCCTCCTTCACTGCAGCTTTGGCAGCATCTTCTCCTATGTGTTACGACCCTAGTAGAGATATTAATGTTTAAAGCGAAATCCAAACACCCAATGATGTACTAAAAGAATGAAACCACAAGATTCCGCTACTTAAAAACAAATGCGTTTTAATATACAAGAATCAACTAAAGCAAACACTGCTAAATAAACACTGTCTTAGATAATTACTTCTACTTTATATTGACAATGCTCTTGAATGTTATCCACTTTCTTGGGACTAACTCCAACTTTTCCATAGATGCCTTGTAAGGTCTGAGACTTTCGTTCAAGCCTGAACTTCATTCAATTCCTGCAAAGTGACTTTGACAGAAAATTAGAAACACCACTGGTTTCTAATAGCTCTATTCGCCTGGTCCACAGCTGTTCCACAGCTCTTGGCAAACTCTTTCCCGCGGCCTTCGAAACCTGAGGGCTTATACCCACCAACTTGGGTACTTTCAGCTCCAACCCCAAAGGCCTTCTGGGAAAATCTCACAGACAACTTCCCAGAATTCCAACCAAGGCTCCACTTTGAATCACTCATCTCCATAGTAATAGATGTTAATGGTGTGTTTATCATATTATCAAGGTTAAGGATACACAGGTGAAGGGCATTGTTTAATAAAGTACCTAGAGCAGATACATTTTCCCAACAAGATGGCTCCTGCTAAGAAAGGTAGAGCGAAAAAAGGCCGTCTTGCCATGAACGAGGGGTTTTAAGAGATGCGCTCCTCGTGCCATTAAGGAGATCCATAAATTTGCTGTGAAGGAGATGGGTACTCCAGGTGTCCACACTGATACTCGTTTGAACAAGGCTGTTTGGGCTAAAGATGTAAGGAATGTTCCATATCACATTCGTGTGCATTTATCCAGAAAACGCAATGAGGATGAGGACTCTCCCAACAAACTCTACACATTGGTAACTTATGTTCCTGTCACATCCTACAAAGGTCTGCAGGCAGTTAACATTGATGAAAACTAAATTGTAAATGTTTTGTTAAAAATAAACTGCAACAAGTGAAAAAATAAATAAATAAATAAAGATAGCTGGGACTCTGGGTTGGTCGTAGGTAGGGGTAAGACATATGTAATGCTGCATTCTGTAAATAAACCTATTATCAAGGAAAAGGATTGGCATCCAGTTTCATACTTCACCATCTGGCTTGGGATTGAATTAACAACAAAGCTTATCTGAGATGTCCAATAGGTATTTAAATTAAAACAAAAATAACTGGAAAAACTCAGCAGGTCTGACAGTATCTGCGGAGAGGAACACAGTTAACGTTTCGAGTCCGTATGACTCTTCAACAGAACTAAGGAAAAATAGAAAAGAGGTGAAATATAAGCTGGTTTGGGGGGGGGGGAGATGACACGCGACAGGTAGAGCTAGATAGAGGGCCAGTGAAAGGTGGAGATAACCAAAATATGTCATAGACAAAAGGACAAAGAGGTGTTGAAGCTGGTGATATTATATAAGGAATGTGATAATAAAGGTACAGATAGCCCTAGTGAGGGTGGGGTGGGGTGGAGGGAAGGGATCGAAATAGGCTAAAAGGCAGAGATAAAACAATGGATGGAAATACATTTTAAAATAATGGAAATAGGTGGGAAAAGAAAAATCTAAATAAATATTTGGAAAAAAGGGGGATCGGAAAGGGGGTGGGGATGGAGGGGAGAGTTCATGATCTAAAGTTGTTGAACTCAAGCTTCAGTCCGGAAGGCTGTAAAGTACCTTGTCGGAAGATGAGGTGCTGTTCCTCCAGTTTGCGTTGAGTTCCACTGGAACATTGCAGCAGGCCAAGGATGGACATGTGGGCATGAGAGCAGGGTGGAGTGTTGAAATGGCAAGCGACAGGGTGGTCTGGGTCATGCTTGCAGACAGACCGAAACACCTCCCTGTCACTTGCCATTTCAACACTCCACCCTGCTCTCATGCCCACATGTCCGTCCTTGGCCTGCTGCATTGTTCCAGTGAAGCTCAACGCAAACTGGAGGAACGGCACCTCATCTTCCGACTAGACACTTTACAGCCTTCCGGACTGAATATTGAGTTCAACAATTTTAGATCATGAACTCTCTCTTCCATCCCCACCCCCTTTTTTCCAAATATTTATATAGATTTTTCTTTTCCCACCTATTTCCATTATTTTTAAATGTATTTCCATCCATTGTTTTATCTCTGCCTTTTAGTCTATTTCGATCCCTTCCCCCCACCCCACCCCCACTAGGGCTATCTGTACCTTTATTATCACATTCCTTATATAATATCACCAGCTTCAACACCTCTTTGTCCTTTTGTCTATGACATTTTTTGGTTATCTCCACCTATCACTGGCCCTCTATCCAGCTCTACCTATCCCACCCCCACTTAAACCAGCTTATATTTCACCTCTTTTCTATTTTTCCTTAGTTCTGTTGAAGAGTCATACGGACTTGAAACGTTAACTGTGTTCCTCTCCACAGATGCTGTCAAACCTGCTGAGTTTTTCCAGGTATTATTGTTCTTGTTTTGGATTTCCAGCATCCACAGTTTTTTGCTTTTATCCAGGTATTTAAATTAATCAACTTTTAGCTTCAAAACCAAACCTTTTGATTTTGGAACCCAGATGAATAATTTATATCTCCAATGGAGCTAATGACCCTCTCTCCAGACTTGCTGGTTCCTCCCAAGAAACCCCCTTGTTTACAAAGGTGCTTTTAGCTTCTTTGATCGCGGCACTACATGACTAATTTAAACCCCTTATGTAAAAAAACTGTAGACATCTCATCTCTACCAAAACTCAGGAAAAACAGCCCATTGTTTAGTCTTTTCACACTTCTACCTCTGACCTCTTCACGTAAATATGGACTATCCTTTGAATGGTTTTACCAATTTCTCAAACGCAGGTTTTTCTACTTATCTTACATTTAACACTTTAATTCCTGAAACTAAAAGTTATACCTCTAAAATACATGAATTATGAAATAAGATATTTGTAACACTTGATAAAGACAGATGCAAAATACTAATTTAGTACCTCAGCAATGCCCCTAACACCATGCATACATCCCCTTTTGCTATTTTATATGTCTATAGGTGTTCCTGGGAAATCAGGTTGTTCAGGTCACCTGTCACAGATTCGCACTGAGAAAGAGAAACAATTAATCAGCGATCTCAGGAAACAAGAGGGATGGATTCTAAAATTAATGGAGGAGGAAAATCTTCTGGAAGTTCAAGAGAATTTAAATTCTAATGAAAAGATTTCAAAGTTCAGAAACAGAGCAGCAAAAAAGACGCTCTGACATTTTTGAAGGTGAGGAATTATATTGCGTATCCATTCAGTGAAACTTTACATAGTCAAAAATAACCAATAATGCTTGTTGAATAGCCACACCCAATTTAGACCAATTGATTTGCCTATTCTGGGGCAGTTCTGCAGATTTTCACAGCTTCAACAAAATCTTGCATTTATATCATACCACTAACATAACAAAATGTCACCCAATTCACATCATAATAATCATAAGGAAATGAAGAAAATAACAGCACTGAGTGACAAATCCTCAAAACCAATTATTTTCTATCCCAGGGTTTTATAGGAAGTAGGTGACAGCATTGCCAGATTAGAAATAGAGCATCTGCAAATTTCTATCAATTCAGGAACTGTTCCTTTAAGTTGAAAAATTGCACACGATTCCACTAAGTAAGGAAAGTGGAAGAGGGAAACCAGGGAAAAATACATCAGTTTATCTAACATTTGTCAGAAAATTATTGGTGACATCATAATGGGCAATACAAACACACAAGAGACTTTATTGACAAGTTTAATAATTTTGCACTTTTCCCCATCTTTTTCCATCACTCTTTATTGTCATTATATTCTTAATTGCTTTTCAATTAATTATATTATGAATCCCCACCCTGATTCAAAACTAGATGCTTTGGGGTGTCCAAAATACTACTGTAAATACTGACACAAAGTTAATCAAGTGAGAAATTAAAGTTAGAACTTAAGTCTGTCCTGTTTCCTCTTAAGTGTCTGTTTCCTACCTGCTCACTTGTGATTTGTTGCTATTTATGAAAATGCATTTGAGACAAGACAGGCACATGACACCAGAAGTACTCTAGATACAATATTTGACAGTGACAAGAAAGGAGAGGGACGGCACATCCACAAGTGCACATAAAAGATGGGGGGGCGGTGGGAGGCAGGCAGGAATGTAAGGGAGAGATGGAAAAGATGGAGGAAAAGGAAGGAAGGAAAGACTTAAATTTATATAGTGTCTTTCAGGACTTCAAGAGATCCCAAAACACTTTACAGCCAATGAAGTACTTTTGAAATGTAGTCACATTAAGCAAAATACATCAATTTAACCACTGCGCTCTCGCCAAGCAGATATCAAAAGCAACTGGAATCTACAAAGCAATTTACGATATAAGGCACTGTCACCCATAACACAGGAACTACAGGAGACAAATATATGGTTAATTAACTATTTCTCATCCTACACATGCTCAAGTAACCAGCAAGTAACAAGAAAATATTGGAGTATGGTAATATAGAGGTTAAATTATTGAAATAGTAATCCAGAGGACTGGGCTAATAAACCCAAGAACACAATCTCAAATCCCACCAGACTACTGTCAGTTGAGAATCTGAATTTAGTATGTAAAAAAAAACTGAAAACAAAAAAAAAAATCAGTAAAAGGGATCATGAAATGCTGATTTTTGCAAATCAACTGGTTCACTAATATTCTTTAGAGAAGGAAATCTGCAGTCCTTACCCCATCTGGCCTAAGTATGGCCCCAATCCCACACACAAATGGTTGACTTGTGACTGAATATTTAAAAGAACAGGTACTAAAAAAAAGAGACAGGAAAATCCAGTCAAGTGAAGTTGGTTTCAGTCTATGCAAACACAGTCTGGATAAGGACAATTCATTCAATACATTGCAGCAGTCACACCTCCTTAATCAAATGAATCTGCAATGACAGGATGAACGTGGAAAACTGAAGATATATTTGCAGTGACTTCATGTGAATACATGAGGCAACTGGACCAGCTAGATTATCAATTAATGACAAATTTATTCGGAATAATGCAAAAAAAGTTTAGACAAAAGCTAAACATGTAGCAAATATCATTTATAGAATGGAAGTGTGAGCAACAATTAAGGAAAAGGAGCTGACCATTAAGTAAAACTGTATTGCTACATTCCCCGCACAAGATAATGAAATAAATTTGCTAACCCTAAACATCCGACTGCTTATGTGCAGCAAATGTTAGTGTTCATGAAAAATTCTTTCAACCCAAATTAAACATGTATCTGTACTCCATCCAGCATCACCTTTAAATACAGTTTGGTGGATAAAAATTATATTTTCTTCACAGATACCTGAATGCCATCTAATTTGTTTTTGATATCTGTTAAGTAGAAAATGCTGTAGCATCTGAAAACTATTTTTCTGAAACTATGAATAAGAATTATGCTCCCAATATGACTAACCTTCAACAGAAATCCTTCAGCAAGCCAACCCCTTTATCTCCTTTACTGATGCATATTTTTGAAAACTACAATTCCTTTCCATTAAAAATGCACATGAATTTCATTGTACATGTGTGAATCATGTTTTTAAGACCCCGTTCTCACTTCCACAAGTAAGACACATTTTCCTGGATAGAATAGCCCTCCGTGCCTTTGGAATGTAGTTGGGCAGGAAATAAATTCAAAAATGCCAAATTTGTGACTTAAACCGCTGACTGCAGAAAAATATTTGGAAGAAATCAAATAAACAATTAGATAAAATCAAGTTCGATCCTTCAAGTCTTCAATTCTCACACAAAATTGAAGCAAATGGATTTTGATCGGAAGGGTTTCCCAAGAATGCACAAACGACCTAATCTGGAGCAGCTGTTCATGCTTTGCACTCGTTTTTAGCTATTAAAAGCAACTCTTTATTCAGTCATTGCATTTGGTCGTTGGCCAGGCCCAGGGCCTGCTTCATGTATTTTCTGAAGTCTCTGTTTTTTCTGCAGCAGCCCTTATCAACACTGCAAACATGTGGATGGATAGCAGATGGCTTTTGTCAACATCATTCTAATGGGGTTCATGTGCAAACAGAAGATAATAGGGCACAGTGACAGTTTACCCCTATATAAAGCAGAAAAACAGAGCAGCTAAACAAACAATTCTACTCTGGAGATAAAAACAGTGCAATGCTGGCAACTTGAAATAAAATCAGAAAAAGATTGAAATACAAAGCAGTACCAGTGGCATTATCATGGGAACCTGGGTGGAACATCTTCCCATTCACTGCTTCCCACATCCAGATCCCAAACATTCCAGCAGACAGCCATTTACATGCAATTTCTCCAATAGAATGCATTTTCTGTTCAGTGGTGTCAGCTATAGTTAATGACTGCTTTGCCTGGATGACCCTAAACCCCACTTGCTGTAATATGGTGCCAGCTATGGTGTCTCAACAATGAGATCTTGTGACTTGTGTATTTAAGTATGACCGTTTATTGTTATCCTTTATTTACAAACCCCAGGTTACTGTCATGCATGGTGCTGTTACACCTCTATGCAGGCTGGTTCCAGAGTGTTCTCGCTATAGACTGTTCTCTCACAGTCTATTACCACATGACTCGATACATCATACCATGGATGGTGCTATTCTCCAGTGCCACATTGACCCTTGCTCTGCCGAGCACCTTTACATTACAACGGTATGCAGGCACATGCAATATCATACATCCCCCTTTCCTCTCCAAAAAAAAACCTTCCTTCCCAACGGAGTGTAACTATTTGTAATACAATCTTTACTTGCTATCCCTGCTCCCCCATCTCAAGTCTCTGACTTTATAAATTCAGGCGGTCTTTGACAATTCTTCCACATCTTGGTCTGTCACGTTTGGAGGAATGGTGGTTGTACTCTGTGTTTCTGGTACTTGGATATTCCCATTTGATTCACTTTTTGCACTCCTTCAAGTTGCACTTCTCTTTATTAACAACTTGTCTGCTTTTCTCGGACACTGAGTTTGGCCGTTCCTTCCAAGCGGAATGTGTATTCCGTTCATTCCTAAAATGAACTCAAATTTTCTTTTTCTGTGATGTTTGCCATGTTCTTGTTGAACATGGATGTTTTGCAAAAGGAACCTTCATTTGCTCTTTTCATTTGTTTGTTGTTGTGTTTTCAAATCATTTTGAAGCTTATGAATCTTTTCGTTCAGCGCAGCTTTTTCTTCTTCTAGTGCCTTGCGCTTTAGTGTCGGATTTACATTTTCTGATCTCATTTCTGTCTTTTCTTTTTCTATCTGTAACAGAACTTTGTCCCTGTCTTTCATTGTGGTTTCACTGTTGGCCAGGTCTGTCTCCAGCGAAGTCTTAACTTGTTTCAGTTCTGTAATTGTGCTACTCATGGCTTCATTATCCGCTCACAGTTTGGAAAGTGCCTCCTCTTTTACATTCAAATGCTTCTTTAGCTTTTTGATATGTTTCTTGTAGCTTTTGGTTTCCTCCCATAATATTGAACATTGCTGAATCTGCTCTGCCAACTGGTTCTTCAGTTTTTTTCAGTGACATTAAGTTCATTTTCCTTCTCTTAGGAATGTTCCAGGGGAATAAACTTTGGCTTGAGGGATTCTTGTAGCATGTGAAGGGCTTTCAACAGGTTTTCCTTTTCTTTGCAAAGCTCACTTGCTTCAAGTTTTCCAGTAATTCAACTGAGTCTCTTCGAGTTTCTCCTGTTCTTCTTCCATTCTACGGTTTAAAAGAGTCTTCATTTCACTGAATGGTTACATACTCCTTTTGCATTTGATCATGAATGACAATTGTTTATTTTCTTGTTGCCCTCTTGCCGACTCCCTCTGGGCTTCAGTGCATCATTTCGTTGCTACTGAAAATTCCAACGCAGTTTTTTCTGAAGTAACATTCAACGTCTTTTTTTAGCTCCTCAAGTCTTTCCATGATTGATTCTACAAGGAGTCTTTCAAGGTTGTAACTTCTTTGCGTGCCTTTTCTACTTGCTGTTTTGTCTGGTTGTACATCTGGTTACATTTTCCCAGCTCCTGCTTTGATTTGCCAACAGTGGAACTGAGGGTTGTTATCTCCTCTTGATACCTTTGTGTCGTCTGTGAAATATGTTTGCTCAGATCTCGAACAGCTTGGCTCATTGAAGACTTCAGTTTATCCTGCGTCTTCACAGGTATAAGCTCAGCTTGAATCTTGCGCTTTAAATCTTCCAATTCAGCTCTGATGCAAATACTTTTCTGTAGAACAGCTTCATTTATTTTTTGCACGTTTTGCTTCTTTTGAGTTACCTTCAATAGCTTTCCTTCATTCGTAATGTAGAGTGGGCAGGTGGCTGTTGCCCTTCCCTCTGGGGTCTCAAGTTGCTCTCCTTCTAGGGTCTCTTGTTGCCCTCAGCAGAGCTGCCCTCTCTCTTTAGGGTCTCTTCCAATTTTCTGTCCATGGCTGTTTTTTTTCCTTGTAGTTACAGCTTTAAATTGTGTTGCCTCTTTAAGACAGGGTGCAGTAACCGTTTTTTTTAAACTCAGGCTGTAGTTGCTAGTTGAATTCAATACAGTTGAATTTCCCCCTCTTTGTTTTGAGTCTTGTTGCTGGGGAGACTTTTGGTTCAATTTAAAAAAACTGCTTTGCAGGTATTGTATTTTGCAGCACATTTATAAAGCCAGGTACAGTGTGTTCCAGCTTTTTGTACTGTACTGGGCTTGAAAAATAGCATCACTTTTTTTTAAACTGGAAAACTTGACTTTTCCCAATTGAAAAGCATTCCCTTTCTCAAACTCTGCAGGCTTTTTTTTAAAATTTACTAAGCCCTGCATGTTTCTCTCTTTTTTAAAAAACTCTGCAAGTTCTGCTTAAGTGTTTGACTCTGGCAGCCGATTTCTACAGGTTTGTTTTGTCTTTACCTGCAGTTATCTTTCACCTTTCTCTGGATGCTGAGCCCTTGGGACAGCCACATATGCTAAAATGTAAGTAGAGCTACTTTTTTGTATTTTTGCTCACCATCTTGTGAACTGTGTCACTCAGGTTCTTGCAATTTTCTGAATTGGACTTCCGCTCACTCTAGTGTATTCCTCACTTCCAAGTCTGTAATGAAGCTTCTTCAACATTTTCTTCAAGTTTTCTTCTTAGGTGAACATCTCTCTAGTTCAGCTTCAGCTACTTGTAGTGTTTCATACCTTGGGATACTGTTCTGGGTTTATGCATTTAATAGACACCTTTCATATCACCGAAGGTCACCAAGTCAGGTTATCGTACTCTCTCTGATCTGATATCTTGTAGAAGCGACCACCACTGCCAACCGTGTCGTGCCATGCTGATAGCGCTGATATCTTTTCAGAACTCCCACCACTGCCAACCATGTTGCAATATGGTGCCAGCTGTGGTATCTCAACGATGAGATCTTGAGACTTGTATATGCAAACATGAACCATTATTGTTATTCTTTAACTATTTACAGATCTCAGGTTACTTTCATGCATGGTGTTGTTACGTCCATGCAGGCTGGTTCAAGAGCGTTCCCTCTAGACTGTTCTCTCACAGTCTATTACCATGTGACTCTATACATGATACTGTGGACTGTGCTATTCTCCAGACCCACATTAACCTTTGCTTTGCTGAACACCTTTACTGTGCCATGGCATGGCACATACATCATGCAACACCACTTGAACTTCCTCTCCCATTCTCAAGCTGATCTTCTTGTTTTTTGAAATACTTCAATCAAGCTCGACAAAAATTTCAGGAAGAGTATCATCTTTCAACAGGACATGTTGCAAAAGCCTCTTTGTCTGACAACTGTCTTCAGCAACTTTTGATCATTGCCCCCAATTTGTCAGTTGTTCTTTTTGCTCTGAATCGATTTTTGTTACATTATAAATACCATTAAGGATACAAATGAGCAATGAGTTCCTGATCACATCCTCAGTGAAGATTAATGATTGTGTTGTAGTTATGACAAAATTAGCAACTGACCATCAACAGCATATTTCCAGATATAACGCATCATTTTAAAAAATGGATGGCTGGAAGTACATCAAGGTGCCCAGATATCAAACTTTTGACAATGAAGCTTGAGCTGCTATCGGAACCCCAAAATATGATTACAACTTTAAAACAGTTTGCAGTTTTCAACGCAAAACGTGGACATCCATCTTTATTTAGAATCACAATCCTCAGTAATAAAATGGTGGTTTTGTGCTTTGGGTTTCATTTTCTTCCCAATTGTAATGCTCAGCCTATAGATCATTGGTCAGTACATCCCATAAGGATTGAATGTGGCTACATTTGCACTATGTTGGAATTTTATTAAGAATCCACAGTAAATTATTTAAAAATATTGGCAATCTATGCTATAAAGACATTATGAAATCTTAATGTAAAGGAATAAGTAATTATACCAAATTATGATTCAGTTCTATAAAAATCAATCAAGGCATGTTTGTTCATAATATGTTGAACATGGTCCATTATCATCATTGTGGGTCTTGTTACGATCCTTGGCCAGACTCCAAATTGTTGGTGAGACCCGGTTCGGGACCAATAACATTTTGTTTAAGGTAGACAAAATTTGACATTCAAGACACTTACTAAGTGAATAAAGCCACAATATTCCACAGATATTCACAAAAATAAACTTTATTATACAAGTTCAGAAAGATAGAACAACATGCAATATTGTTATGATCCCAGCTGATGTTAATACCGAACAAGTCAAATACCAGGGTGGAACCCGGCTTGATAGATCCTAACTATTTTTTGTTAGGATACGTGGAAAGTGGCTACTGAACAGAGTCACATAAGTCAGCTGATGAACTTTTAACAAAAGAATAAAACATTTATTAAACCAGAAAAGATGAACAATATTGTAACACTCCTTCACCCACACTAATACCTTTACAGATATATTCAGATTCATATGGATAACACAAGTTACAGAAGTTATCTTATACTCTAATGTTCACAGTAAGTACACAGTACATGTAAACCAATAGGCGACCTGTGGTCAAATACACTACACTCTGAAACCAAGGGCGGGATTTTCCACACCTGGCCGCCACTGTGATTATCCGGTCCCACCACAAGTCAATGGTCTTCTGGCTGGGGTGCCGTCTCACCCATGGCAGGTCCCGCCTGCGATGGGGCCAGAAAATCCTGGCCCAAGTGACAGATGCCACCCAAACAGGTGATGTGGATCTCTCGTCAACTCCCTCCAGACACTTGTCACATGGTGAGCCAACTGGTCTCACTGAACTATGCCTTTCAGACGATGGTTTCCAATCTCCACTCTCCAAGGCCTAGCTCTGGAATCTTCTCCTAAACAACGCTTTCTCTCAGATGCCTTCCAGAAGTGTCCACCTTCAGGGTTTCGAATTCTTCTTCTGATGTTCCTCTCCCCAGATCACCGCATGCATTCGAGCTTTCTTCCACGCACTCTCTCTCACCAGCTCAGCCATAACAGTACGCCACTGCTTCACATGCCCATGGGAAAGATTTACAGATCTTCAGCTGTCTCCTTGGACTTTCTGGCTTCTCGCACACCCATCTCTTTAAATCTACTTCCTGCAGCTTGCTCCCTTTAAGCTTGAAGCCTTCCTCTCTGCTCCTTACTATCACTTCCACAGAATAGAACCTTTCCCAGACTCCTGCTCTTCCTTTGACTAGGAGGCCTTCTTGGGATCTTTCCTTTCTGTCTCACTCATTGACGTTGAGACCTTTCAGTTCTTTTGGCAAATCTGCTCTCTCTACAGTTCTCTCTCCCTGTATCCAGTCTCTCCGGAATCTTGGCTTCAATTTCAGTTTGGGCCTTGCTATCTGTCCCTTTGCTGTCCAGTCTCTGTGGCAGCTACTTGTGCTTTTTGCTAGCTCTGCCAGGCCATCATCCGCAGACGCTATTTTGGACAGCTTTGTTTAACTGTGTGAGGTCAACACCGATTCGCAGTGAGCCATTTGGTTTTAGTACTGGAACGATGTCTGAAGACCAACTTATAGATTTTGTTACAGGTAAGGCTACTCTGATGCAGCATTGATGCAATTTCTTGCTTCACCTTCTGTAAAAATGGGTGTAGAACTTTCTTTGGGGGTGAACAAGGACACTGGTTTGGCATCTGGTCTCAATGTGATGTGATAGGCTGTTTTTAGCTTCCCAAGACCTCAAAATAAGTTTGAAAATTTTGTCCTGAATTTTTTCGTTTTCTCTTGGCATCCCAATTCATCTAATTATAGATGAGTTGTAGATCCATGCAAGCTTTCTGGTTTAGTAATGAACACTCTTGGTTTTGGATCACGTGCAAAGTTTCTGTGGCTTTCTCTTCCTTTGTACTGAAGTGTAGCAGGCAATTGTCCCTTGACCTTCAGTTGAATGCCTCCTGGACCGTAGAGTTCTATGATCGATGGGTGGAGGAAGTCTTGCTTTAGCCATTGTTCTGTGTCTGAAGGAACTGAAGCTTCTGCTCCAGTATCTAATTTGCAGTTTGTTTTCTATCTGTTGACTATAATGTTTGTGCTCCAACAGTTCCCATTAGATCCTGTAATTTCTCCCAAGAATGGCACTTCATTGTCTTGCATCAATTTCTTGAGTGCTACATGCTTTAATTGGTTTCTGCTTAAATTTCTGAGTTAGGAGTTTTTTGCTTCGGTATACAGCTTTAAAATGCCCTCTTCCCTTACAGGGATGGCACTCCACATTTGTGGCAGGACATTCTTCATGCCAATGCTGCCTTTTCCTGCCACAGGGAGAACACTGAGTAATGGCAGCTATCACATCCTCCTCTCTTTGCCAGTTTGACCTGAGTAGGTGCGCTGCTACTTCTGCTACAAACTGCACTGCAGCAGTCGCTTTCTCCATGAAACCTCCCTTGGAACAAATACCCAACTTTGCTTTCTTACTTCTGCCTGCCTTGCTAATTGCACAGCTTTTGATAGTATTAAATCCTCCCTTGACTGTAGGAAATCTGATAAAGTTTCCTCTAAGACTCCTACAACAACTAATCGCAAATTAATTTGCCTTTCAGGGCTCCATCTTCACAATTCTCAGCTAGTCGATACAAAGCAGCAGCCGATTTTTACACCAGAACACTGAATGAATTACTTATGAAGTCCAGCCATTGTTGCAATAGTTAAATGTACTAACTCTTCAGCCTCAGATACACAGCTTGCTGATGAAATGACTCGGTGTTCAGCAAAGTTAGCAATACATGCATCTCTCCATGAGGAACTAGCAAAACAGAGAAAAGGTCAATATCCTTTGCAGACCAGAGGAATGTACACTCTCCCCCTGTGGGTACATCTATTGAACTTCGCCCGATTTTTATGTTCCTTCTAAGACTGAAATATGTATCAAAAGCGTTTACAACATCGTTGCATGTCACTATTTCTTCATTTATGTCCTATCAGACCATTAAGTGGGAAATCTCACGTACACCAAAGAATAATTCTGAATTATTAAAATCCATGTTTAATCTTACAAACTTAACATTTCCACAAATGTGCAAATTGATGCTAATAAATGCCTCATTAAACATCACAAACAAGTAAAATGATTTATTATCTATGCATAGATGTAAATGCTGGGTTTTGAATATATACCATGTCTAGATCAGTGTGAACACGAAATGTTTATGTATAGATCCTTAGTTGCTCGTCAATTCTCCCATTTCAAAGTGCAATCGGTTTGTAATGTTTAGTTTCTTGAAATAAAAATGCTCACCGATGTCAACTTTAGCCATAATATATTCAAAGTGGCTGTAGTTAATCAATGTGATCGTACAACATAAAACTAACAATGCTCCAGCTTTATGCAATCTACTCCAAAAATTCTCTTCTCCATGAATTATTAATTCAAGTGTTACTTCCCTCCCCCTTTATATTTGTTGCCATACGTTTCCTTAAATACCAAAAGGTGTCAATTAAACACAAATTAACAGATGGTCAGGCCTAATTACTAATATAAGCTCAATTCTGATTTGGTAGCACTTGTCCCTCCAAGTCAAAAAATTGAGAGTTCAAGCCTCACTCCAAAGACTTGAACACATAATCTAGGATGAAATATGAACATAATGCTGAAGGGTCGCTGCATCGTTGGAGCTGCTTTTCAGATGATCCATTAACCCAAGATTCTAACCGTCTTCTCAGATGAACATAAAAGATTCTGAGCAAGGGAGTTCTCCTGGTGTCCATGCCAACAAGTATCCCTTAAACACCACCACTGGATTAACTGGTTAATCATCTGTTTACGGGACTTTGTTGTGTGCAAATTGACTTGTGCTTTCCCACTTAAGAGTGACTACACTTCATAAGTAAATGATGGAGTGTAAAGCACTTTTGAAAGTGGGGGCAGGAAGCTCATGTGGAGAATACATACCAGAATGGACCAGTTGGGCTGAATGGCCTGTTTCTGTCCTGTACATTCTATGTAATTCTAAGTAATATGCTTGGAGCCAAAAAAAACAATGATATATAAATTCATGTTCTTTTGTAAATAAAACAGTGCTAACGATCAAAGCCTAATTACTGAGGAATCTTCTAAAATTGAAGTTTGCTTTATGTTTCAACTCAGTAGTCAAAATTATTCCACATTCTGATCAGAATTTTTATCTTGCTGTATGTCATTCGGGATTAAATATTAAAATACCTGTCAAAATACTATGTAGTGATTCCATCACATTCCCTGGGGCACACCACTCAGCACCTTCTCCAACCCAACAAGTATGCATTGTTATCTTTCAGCAATTTTCTTATCCACCCCCAAGGTTTACCCTGAATTACCAGTTTCTAAGCTTTCCCGTGGAGCTTTGTCAAATGCCTCAGGGTCTAGCCAGAATGTGTTGTTCAGCTTCCCAAATATGGTATATCATTTCAGCTCAAGCAGCATCTTCCCCTTCTGAATTTATGTTTGTGATTGTTTAATAAGTAATTACTGTGAAGACAATCTTAGTGTTTACACTGAAAAGTCTATTCCATAGGATTCAAATAATGCTAACATTTCGAGTCCATAAGACTTCTTCGGAGCTCTGAAGAAGTCATATGGACTCGAAACATTAACTGTTTCTCTCTCCACAGATGCTGCCAGACCTGAGTTTTTTCAGCATTTTCTGTTTTTGTTTCTGATTTCCAGCATCTGCAGTGTTTTGCTTTTACTCAAATAATGCTGATGGATCTGTACTTATCCATGTCTGGTTTGTCACTCTTTTTGAACATGGGCACTACGTTCACCAGTTATCAATGTAGTGACTCCCTTAAAATGATCGACAATGTTTGATATATTTTGTTCCTAGTCTCTATGCACTCTGGGATAAATGCCAACTATTCTTGAGGGTTTAATTGGTTTGACACTCTTTAGTTTGCCTAGAACTTCCATTTCCTTCATATTGAAGTCACTCATTTTTGTCTGGATTAACTCTGGGGAGGGTTTGCTGCTCATACTGTTCCTTGTAAATACCTGGAGGAAGTAATCATTCATAATATTTACCATCTTGTGCTCATCTGCGGTTTCAAGTCTTGTGCATTTTTTATGGTTCCTATTTTTTCTCTCCAGCTGTCACTTTACTGTTAAAGTACTTAAGTAAATTGTTACTTTTTTAGAGAAATGCAGCAGCCGATTTTTACACCAGAACACTGAATGAATTACTTATGAAGTCAAGTCATTGTTGCAATAGTTAAATGTACTAACTCTTCAGCCTCAGATACACAGCTTGCTGATGAAATGACTCGGTGTTCAGCAAAGTTAGCAATACATGCATCTCTCCATGAGGAACTAGCAAAACAGAGAAAAGGTCAATATCCTTTGCAGACCAGTATTAAGAGTAATTTTCAGGGAGTGCACCTTATCGTGGGAGCTGGGGAGTGCAATACAGGTTTCCCTGGGACATGCTCAATTGTCTATGTGCACAGAAAGGTCCGATAAACAACAGGCAAGATAAATGGCCAATTGATGTGTTTTGGTATCCATCCAGAAACGTCCAGAAACGAAAGCTGGCCAGAACACTAAGCAAATATTCCACATCATCCCAAAGCAGCAGCATCACAGGGCCTTTCCACCTGAACAGGGGGATAAGGCCTTGGCTTATGCCTCAAAATCTGAACAATTTCAGTAATCTTAGCAATCAGATCCAATAAAATGGCACCTAAGATTGCAATCTGAAATCTAAATTGTAATCTTCTTTTATTGCACCATTTGCATAGTAAGTTGTCCCAAGGCACTTCATAAACACAGGCAACAAAACAGACACTGATTCAGAGGAGGAGGCATTAGGGCAGGTGATCAAGAGCTTTGCCAAAAAGGTAGATTTTAGGGAGCATCTCAAACCAAGAGAGGCAGAGAGATTTTATGGAAGGAATTGAAAACTTGACAGCTGAAGGCACTGCTACCAATGGTGTAGCAAAGTAAGTCGGAAATACACAAGGGTTTTAAGTTTAAAGTGTTCGTGGACCTGGAGCCAATGTAGGTCAGTGAGCACACTGAACAGTGAATGAAGCTTGGTGCGAGTTAGGATACGGGCAAGTTTGGATAAGCTCAAGTTTACGGAGGTGGAAGCTGGGAGGCTAGCCAGGAGAACATTGGAATAGTCAAGTGTGAAGGTAACAGAAGCAAGGATGATTGTTTCAACAGCTGATGAGCTGAAGCAGGGCCAAAGACAGGCAATGTCGCCATGGTGGACAAAGATATCCTTTGTGCTGGAGAGGATATAGGATCAGAAGCTCAGATCAGGGTCAAATAGGATGCTGCAGTTGTGAAGAATCTGGTTCAGCCCAAGACAATGGCCAGGCAAACAATTAATTTTGACTCACTTAAGGCTCTATTTCACAATTATGAAATGTCAAGTGGACACAGCTTTAACTTGGCAGCAGAAAAATAACTGTTACATGTGCAATGCTCTTGTTCTTATAAAACAACAGATAATTTAACTAAGAGCAATGCAGATCTCCTCAAATGCATTTCTTATAGTGTGCCTCACAGTGAGTCAGAGGTGATGTTATTATAAAATGGGGATGGGGTGGGGTTAGTGATTAAAGAGATGCAGAAGTAGGATAGCATCCAAATTTCGAATGAAAGGAATAGGGCACAAATTTGCGAGAGATTCCTCAGAAGTGACAGCACAAAGGTTATCTATTTCCACCATGTAATATTGCCTGCCTTTGGCCCTGCTTTAGCTCATCAGCTGTTGAAACAATCATCCTTACTTCTGTTACCTTGATTGGTTTCTGAAAAATTAGTAAGATTTTCTTTATTTATCCATCCACCTGTGATGGGTAAAGATAAAAGTTACATTTTTCGTAAATGAGCCACTGCAAGTGAAATGGGACAGCAGCGTTACCTTTACTGTCCATCAGTTCAAGAATAGATTTTTAATTCAAAATCCAAGAAAATTATGAAACTAAATAGATCTGTAACTTCTCTTTACTAATTTTCTCTGCAACAGCACTTAGTGCGACCAGTCTGTGCAAAATTCTTTCGCAAACTGCAACAATGGTATAGCTTTTTCAAAACTTGCCATTGTTTATATGAATCAGTGCGCTTCACAAGTTGGAGTTCTCAGATAAACATAAAGAAGTGCAGCTAATGTTTATATTTAGAATACATTACGAATGTTTGACCGCCAGCCATGCCTACCAAGCTAGGCACAGTTCCCTCTTCAGCTGCATTTCTTGCCAACTATAGCTGTGGGAGATCAGGCAGTATATAGCGGACATGAGGAACTTTGCAAGAAAAAAACAAAGAAAAATTAAGTGCCACTCAACCTTCTTTTGCCATTATATACAAAAAAACTTTCGCTACTCGAAATAGTGTCGTAATACAGTAATTAGCCCTTAGTACACAAAAGCAGAAGCAAGGATTTGCAAACAGGAAGTCATGCTATGCATTGTTAATGGTTAGTCTTACTTTCAGGAAAGTAGAACAGCCACAAGGATGTTTAACATGTAAAATAAATATGTAAAATAGGTACTCTGCTGGTAAGCAGGACATAGACAAATAGGATGTTTAAGTCATTCAGCCCTCAAGCCTGCTCTGTCATTCAATAAGATCGTGGCTGATCTTCTCCCTCAATGCCATTTTCCTGCATTATCCCCATATCCCCTGAGGTCTTTAACGTCTAGAAGTCTATCGAGCTCTGTCTTGAACATACTCGATGACTGAGCCTCCACCGCCCACTGGGGTAGAGAATTCCAAAGATTCACCAGCCTTTGAGTGAAGAAATTCTTCCTCAATTCAGTCCTAAATGGCCTATATTGTGAGGCTGTGTTCCCTGGTTCTGGACGTCCACCCCCACCCTCGTCCACCCCCACCCATCCAGGAGAAACATCCTTCCTGCATCTACGCTGCCGAGCCCTGTGAGAATTTTGTATGCTTCAATGAGGCATACATTTGACCTAACAGTAACTAGTTACCAAGAATACATTTTAATGATGGCTACTAGCAGGATTGCTCAGGCAAAAGTACTTGATGCCTTTAGGAGGCCCCTTCTGCATCTGGGTGGCCTGTAGTTTATATGAGGGATTGGGGCAATTGTAGCCCTCCCTCTCAGAGTTGAATCAAGTCCAATGGCTGAAGTCGCATCTCGGTGCTTTGAGCTGACAGATAGAAGCTGACAACTCAATGATTCCGGAGACAGCCAAGCTTGTCAACAGGAGAGGCACAGCAAAAAAATTTAAAAATTTTATGTTGATGAAGAAGCTAGAGTAAAAAAAACGGAAGAACAAAAACATATGAGCAAAAAGAAACAAAACACTTTCAAAATTCAAGGCAAGGATCAACAGTATTTTCAATCATCCCCCAATTTCCATTATCCATCAGATGCCCCATACATTGCAATGGGTTCAAACGTATTTTTGAAATGTTATGTATATTTTATTACTTGGTACACAAAAATCAAAATCAAAGAAAATTCCAATGATTAAAAACATGCTCATTTATTGATTGGTAGAGGGTGCTGAACTGCTGTATGAGTGAATGTTAAAACTTTGAAGTAACAAGGATTTAGGTTTTATTCTCAAACATATTTTACATTTCACTGAGCACAATTGCACAGTTGCACTGACAGGGAATTCATGCAGTGCCAGCACATTTTGAGCAGCAATACATTTATTCCTTTCAATTTTCCAAAACAATACAGTCTAACATGAAGCTAAAATGTAAAATCTAGAATGCACTGCAAGTCTTCCATCAAATTGCTCCCGTTTGTTATCCTCACAGCATCATACTTCCATGATTAGCTTAAAATAAAATAGCAAATCAAAAATGAAAGAATTTAAAAGCAAGAAAACTGTCAATGAAAAACTACATAGGGATTATTAACAAATGCAGCGAAGAGAACTGCCATTTTAAAAAATGAAAATAAAAGTGAACAAACTACACAAAGCATTTTATAAAAATGTTCTGCTGCTGAAATAATCTGCCAAACAAGAGTGACGATAAACCAAGCCCTCCCTCATGCTGCCAAGACACACCTGTCCTCCCCAGCTCTGAAGACAATCAAATATCTATACCTAATTGGTGTACTATGCACTGAAAACTCAACTTCAAAAAATAGAAATTGATTAAAAAATTAAATACATAAAAAATGTTAAAAATTGAAGGCCATTTATTTATAACTTTCACACAATACTGGATAGTCCTGGTGTTTAATTAACAAAGCACAATATGAACCCCCAATATCATGTAATAAAACCCAAATTTATTTTATTTAGTCACCATAAATCAGTGACCATGATATTATACACCATTTTTATAACAAAATAGTGCATCCTTCAATTAACCGTGAGCAGTGCCATGGAATATATGTGGATCACATAAAGCTCTTATCTTTCATCCTGTAAATTTTCATTTTCAGTTTTTGTCACTTAAAATCCACCAATATATCTATTCGCATGCTTTTAAGCTATCTTTATGAATAGTGTTGGAAGCAAAACATCAAGAACAAGCAGTTGAGGTTGATGTTATAAAAAACATCTGGACTTGATGCTTTTAAGATCTACCTATACAATAAAAATGGTCTGTAGCATATATATTATAGCGCATTCAGATTTAATGAAATAGCATGAATCATTATGTCCAAACTCCAAAGTAACCTTCAAAAAAAGCTATGCAAGGAAACAAATGTCGCATCATGAACAAATACGGCCTTATCAACATGATACAAACCTGAAATTCTGTCTCTTTTTGCGCCTACTTATATTTAAAAAGTGTTGCATCCGGATGTACGACACTGCTGAACATGCTGCATTATTTTTAACAGCTTTTGTATTCAGACATGGTGCTACAATACTAGACATACCTTATTGTAAGCATAACTGCATTTTAATCGTTCCTGCCTTCATTTCTTCCTCCTCTCTTCCATTAAGATTGATTTTTTAAAAAATTATTCAGATCAAAAATGACAAACTGTAACAAGCTAGCTTCCCAGTTTACAGCACTGAATAGGACTAGCTAGTGCGCAATGAGGAAACATGAGTTCTTCTGATTGGTCTAGGCCAGGCAGCATCGCACAGCTACCATGGCACCATTTAGCTTTATTTCCATCAGCAAACAACTACTCTATACATTTAAGACGCTAGGGCTGCCTGCACTCTCATACTGTTTGTCTCGAACCCTTTAAATTCTCATTAATCACAGCCCATCTTTCCCAATCAGTTACCATAGCAAAATAATCCATGCAGCAATTAAAACTTTTTAAAATTGCTTAGTTCCACATTCTAATATGTTATTATGCTCACTTTTTTTTAAACCTATGTGTTCCTGGCGGTTTCACAAATGTGCATTTTAACTGTGTATAATACAGGTATATTTTAGGTAAAAAGGAACAAAAGTTGGTTTCTTGTTTCAAAAGTGCTTGAAAATTTCAACTTTATTTGGTAGTGCAGTATTTCTGATGAAGCCAAGGGATAAACCAGGAAATATGCAAAGTTACAAGGGATAAACACATCACAATAGCAAGTTGATGCACACTTTCAATGTCAAGGGCCGTAACTTCCTTGGAGTCAGTGTCGGATTGCCACTCCGTGCCCAATTATTTATATGAAGATTTTTCCAATGCTGTCTAGCCCAAACTTCTGACTCAGGCCAGGCAAGATCAAGTCAGTGCAGCACGTCCCCAGGGACTAGTGTCGAAGTCTAGCTCTGCTGGGTCAATCTGGGTCTGCACAATAGTCACCCAGAAATTAGAAAACAAAAACAAAAATACCTGGAAAAACTCAGCAGGACTGGCAGCATCTGTGGAAGGGAGCACAGGTAACGTTTCGCATCTGCATGACTCCTCAATAGAGTCTGTTAGTTCTGTTGAGGAGTCATGCGGACTCGAAACGTTAACTGTGCTCACTTCCACAGATGCTGCCAGACCTGCTGAGTTATTCCAGGTATTTTTGTTTTTGTTTTCGACTTCCAGCATCCGCAGTTTTTTGCTTTTATCACCAGAAGTTAGCACAGGTTTTAATTCTTCTAACTTTTTCTGAGTAACTACTGGTGCAACACAGTCAGAACCAAACAATGTTTGCGATTTAAATTGCATCTTCAGATGACTCCCAGTGCAATGCAATTACTCAGAGGAAGTTTGCGCTTCTGGGCAATTGCCGTGCAAACACTTAACCTGGGAACCTCCGAAGGGGATTGCCCAGTGCATCTTTGGGATACTTCCCAAATCTGATGCTGGGGAGCTTGGAAGTTACGGCCCTACTTCTGTAAAATAAAAGTATATCTTTGGTACAGAGAAACAGAAGGTGCTGTTCTAGTTCAAAAGTGCTTTAAAATTTCAACTCTACCTGGTAGTTTAGCATTTCTGCCTAAGGATAAGCTAGGAAATATGCAAGATTACAAGGGATAAACACATCACAGTAGCAAGCTGACACTCACTTTCAGTGTCAACTGACAAGCATGGGACAGCTGCAGATCAGAGACATGGACAAAATGGTAATTCTTTGTCAAACACTGCCACCTACTGTCCAAACAGCTGAGCCTGCCAAATGTTCCAGAAATTGCTTTAATTATATTTAACAAAAAGCCTAGCTATTTAAATAAAATTAGACCGGATATTTTTTGAGTGCCGCAGGTGCCTTTTTACCTTGCAATGATTATCATGTCCACAATTTAAAAGTTCTACATAAAATAGACCGTGTGGAAGGCCGGTACCATTCATTCATTGTTAGACAGTGCCATCTAGTGATCTCAAAATTAATTCTGAGCATGTCCAGTCTCTTCTGGTCTTTAAAGAGAGTCACTATGGCTCTGGCATTGCAGACATATATTTTATACAAAGCTTCCAACCTGATAGTCGCCCAACCTCAGACGGCCCGCTTCTACCTCCTACCCAAAATCCACAAACGGAACTGTCCTGGCAGACCGATCGTGTCAGCCTGTTCCTGCCCCACGGAACTCATTTCTCGTTATCTTGACTCCCTTCTCTCTCCCCTTGTCCAGTCCCTTCCCACCTACATCCGTGATTCCTCTGACACATTACGTCACATCAACAATTTCCAGTTCCCTGGCCCCAACCGCTTCCTCTTCACCATGGATGTCCAATCCCTCTACACCTCCATCCCCCACCAGGATGGTCTGAGGGCCCTTAGCTTCCTCCTTGAACAGAGGCCCGAACAATCCCCATCCACGACTACTCTCCTCCGTCTGGCTGAACTTGTTCTCATACTGAACAATTTCTCCTTTAACTCCTCTCACTTCCTCCAAATAAAAGGTGTGGCTATGGGTACCCGCATGGGGCCCAGCTATGCCTGTCTCTTTATGGGGTAAGTGGAACATTCCTTGTTCCAGTCCTACTCTGGCCCCCTCCCACAACTCTTTCTCCGGTACATCGATGATTATTTCGGTGCTGCTTCATGCTCTCGTCGGGACCTGGAAAAATTTATTAATTTTGCTTCCAATCTCCACCCCTCCATCATTTTCACATGGTCCATCTCTGACACTTCTCTTCCCTTCCTTGACTTCTCTGTCTCAATTTCTGATGATAGACTGTCCACCAATATCCATTACAAGCCTACCGACTCCCACAGCTACCTTCGCCTCCGTCGCATCTGTTCTGATGACGCTACCTTCAAAAACAGTTCCTCTGACATGTCCTCCTTCTTCCTTAACCGAGGTTTTCCACCCACGGTCGTTGACAGGGCCCTCAACCGTGTCCGGCCCATCTCCCCGCGCATCCACCCTCACGCCTTCTCCTCCCTCCCAGAAACATGATAGGGTCCCCCTTGTCCTCACTTATCACCCCACCAGCCTCCGCATTCAAAGGATCATCCTCCGCCATTTCCGCCAACTCCAGCATGATGCCACCACCAAACACATCTTCCCTTCACCCCCCCGGCAGCATTCCGTAGGGATCGTTCCCTCCGGGACACCCTGGTCCACTCCTCCATCACCCCCTACTCCTCAACCCCCACCTATGGCACCTCCCCATGCCCACGCAGAAGATGCAACACCTGCCCCTTCACTTCCTCTCTGCTCACTGTCCAAGGGCCCAAACACTCCTTTCAAGTGAAGCAGCATTTCACTTGCATTTCCCCTAACTTAATCTACTGCATTCGTTGCTCCCAATGCGGTCTCCTCTACATTGGAGAGACCAAACGTAAACTGGGCGACCGCTTTGCAGAACACCTGCGGTCTGTCCGCAAGAAAGACCCAAACCTCCCTGTCGCTTGCCACTTTAACACTCCACCCTGCTCTCTTGCCCACATGTCTGTCCTCGGCTTGCTGCATTGTTCCAGTGAAGCCCAACGCAAACTGGAGGAACAGCACCTCATCTTCTGACTAGGCACTTTACAGCCTTCCGGGCTGAAGATTGAATTCAACAACTTTAGATCTTAAACTCCCCCTCCCCCCATCCCCACCCTGTTTCCTCCCCCTCCCTTTTGTTTTTTTTTGTTTTCAATAATTTATATAGATTTTTCTTTTCCCACCTATTTCCATTATTTTTAAATCTACAACTAATACATTGTCAATCTTTCCACCCCACCTCCACTAGAGCTGTACCTTGAGTGTCCTGTCATCCATTCTTAATTAGCACTTTTCTTAGATAAGATCACCACCTTCAACACCTCTTTGATCCTTTTGTCTGTGACATCTTTTGATTATCTGCTCCTATCACTGCTTGCTTGTCCCTACAACCACCCCACCCTCAACTTCTCTCCCCCCGCCTCCCAGCTTAAACCAGCTTATATTTCACCCCTCTCCTAACTATATTTCAGTTCTGTTGAAGGGTCGTGTAGACCCGAAACGTCAACTCTTTTCTTCTTCACCGATGCTGCCAGACCTGCTGAGTTTTTCCAGGTAATTCTGTTTTTGTTTTGGATTTCCAGCATCCGCAGTAGTTTTTTGTTTATATTTTATACAATGTTGGAAATGAACAGATTATTTGGCAAGTAAAAGATAAATTTATCAGGTTAAAATTTCAAACAACACGATCAGGACTGATGAAACAAATTCATAAAATTCACATCTAAAACATTTAACTTATTTTTCCTATCAGACACTGATTGATATCAACAGGGGAGAGGGGGAGGCAGCGGGGGCCAGAGCGACGCGAGAGGCAGCGGGGGCAAGAGTGACGGGGAGGCAGCGTGCACACAAGTGATGGGGTGCGAGAGAAGAGAGCAAGCTCGTGCGCCAGAGGTAGAGAGACGGAAGTGTCTGTGACAGAGAGAGGGTGTGTGCATGTCTGTCTGGTGAGGGGGTGGGCAGAGTGTACGTGAGTGAGAGAATCAGAGAAGGGGGGGTAGTGTGTGCACACATGCATGGGAAGAGGGAGAGGGAGGGAAAGACAGAGGGAGCTTGAGAGAGAGGGTGGGAGGTGAGAGGGAGCAGACAGTTTCTGACTCATTCCCATTCTCATGGTTCTCATTCAGGCTCACCCCACACACCTTAACAGGCACTCTCACAGTGGTTGAGGGTGAGTGAGTGGGCACTCAGACTGAGAGTAAGCTGGACACACATTCTCTCACTTTTTTGCTCAGCAAGTTGTTTCTTTTCATACAACATTTTCTTGAATTAAAAACAAAAAACTACTGCGGATGCTGGAAATCCAAAACAAAAACAGAATTACCTGGAAAAACTCAGCAGGTCTGGCAGCATCGGCGGAGAAGAAAAGAGTTGACGTTTCGAGTCCTCATGACCCTTCAGCAGGTCATGAGGACTCGAAACGTCAACTCTTTTCTTCTCCGCCGATGCTGCCAGACCTGCTGAGTTTTTCCAGGTAATTCGATTTTCTTGAATTTCATGTTTAATGTTGTGTCAAACCTCATCTTTCCAAAATTTGCTCATCAACCCTCCGATTGTGAGAAAAACTGAAATGTGCCCCTGACCCTGACCAGTTGAGGGCCCTGTCAACCACAGTGGGTGGGAAACCTCGGTTAAGGAAGAAGGTAGACATGTCAGAAGCGCCGTTTTGGAAATTGGCATCATCGGAACAGATGCGACGGAGGCGAGGGAACTGAGAGAATGGGATGGAGTCCTTGCAGGGTGTAAGAAGCTGTGGTCGAGGTAGCTGTGGGATTGGTGGGCTTGTAATAAATATTGGTGCACAGCCTATCATCAGAAATGGAGACAGAGAGGTCAAGGAAGGGGAGGGAAGTGTCAGAAATGGATCATGCAATAGAGGGGTGGAAATTGGAAGCAAAATTGATAAAGTTTTCCAGGTCCAGACGAGCGGCACCAAAACAGTCATCGATGTACCAAAAAAAGGACTGTGGGAGGGGGCCTGAGTAGGGCTGGAACAAGGAATGTTCCACATACACCATGAAAAGACAGACATAACTGGGGCCCATGCAGGTACCCACAGCCACACCTTTTCTTTGGAGGAAATGAGACAAGTTAAAGGAGAAATTGTTCAGTGAGAGAACTGGTTCAGACAGACGGAGGAGACTGGTGGTGGATGGGGATTGTTCGGGCCTCTGTTCAAGGAAGAAATAGAGAGCCCTCAGACCATCCTGGTGGGGGATGGAGGTGTAGAGGGATTGGACGTCCATGGTGAAGAGGAGGGTTTTCGGGCCAGGGAACTGGAAATTGTTGATATGATGTAGGGCATCAGAGGAATCATGGATTTAGATGGGAAGATACTGGACAATGGGAGAGAGAACGGAGTCAAGATAGGAAGAAATGAGTTCCATGGGGCAGGAATAGGCTGACACAATCGGTCTGCCGGGACAGTCCTATATGTGGATTTTAGGTAGGATATAGAAGCACGCTGTCTGGGGTTGGGAGGCTACAAGGTTGGAAGCTGTGGAGGGAAGATCTCCTGCTTTATGTAAACTGGATTTGGTTTGCAACACTAAAAGCACAGCAGAGAAATGGTTACAGAATTAATTTGGTTTATACTCCTTTTCCAGATCTTGGATTAAGCTTTCCACTGGGTACATGAACGTGTGCAATAATGCACATATGCCAATCTACGCCAAACTCCTGACATTGGCCCAATTTGACCAAACTAGATTACAAAAGTGACTACATTTCAAAAGTATTTAATTCAGTACTAAAGTACTTTGCAATGTCCTGCAAAAATAAAATTCGAAGTCTTTTTTAAAAAACTAAGTTTAATACTGCGCCTGTAAGTCAAATCTGAATCAACCATACCCAGGCTACATATGTTGGAAATGAGGTAGCATCTGTATACCATTTTTTTCCACAGAGTTCAAGACAGTAGGTAACCTGAAAGATAAGATGGGCAATGAAAATGTGAAGGAAAAACTAAGGAGTCAGTGGATTCTAAGTTATATTGTGTGTGCAATTGCGATCAAGCTACACAAAGGTAACTTGCCTTAAAGACAGTGGTGTGTCTTAATTGGCAGTGTCACAAAAAATCAATGATTTGATACCATAAATATGTCAAATTTATCTCCAAGTAAATACTAAGCTGAGTCGTGCACCTGTGGCCTACAGCCATTTTTAATGTGGCAGGCTAAGAGGTTTATGGCTGTTCATTTTCATTCACTTGCAGCCAAAATTTCGCCTCACTTGCAGCCAATCCAATTTCCCAAAGCTAAATACGGTGTCAGTCAGCCTATGTGATTCAGAGACACAAATATTTAAGTCACTTTATGAAAAGAGAGAGATTAGATTTCTGTGACTAAATAAATCTTGCAAAAAACACACCATTCTCCAAAACTGTGAAAAATCCATATGCAGAATTGGTTTTAGGCATTCCAGAAAATTCCTTATTAAAAATACTACAAGTGAAGTGAAAACATTGAGCTGGATTTACAAGGGCCACAGTCCCCACTGCGCCGAGCTAAAAAATCGGGGGAGGGTGGTGGGAGGCTGCCACTATCCCAACAGCTAACCCATAACAATTTAACGATGGGAACAGTATTAATTGTTTTAAGGCGAGACTTCCACCCCTTTCTGGTGAAGCCTAGGGATAAACTTGGAAATAGATAACTGCCTGCCAATTGGAAGGCCAGAAGCTCTGTAGTCCTAACAGTGCCAGCAGGGAGTGGTGGCCACTGCTGGGAGTACAGGCAGTCCAGTCCCCATGCTGAAACGCTCAGCTAAGTCAGGGGTCATGGCGAAGGGGATAAAGGGCTGCATTTAAGAAGCCAGGCGAGCGGGTTAAAGGGTGAATTTTTTTATTATTCATCAATGGGATGTGGGCTTCGCTGGCTTAGCCAGCATTTATTGCGCATCCCTAATTGCCCGTGAGAAGGTGTCGGTGAGCTGCCTTCTTGAACTGCTGCAGTCCCTATGGTGTAGGGATATCCAAAGTGCTGTTAGGGAATGAGTTCCAGAAATTTGGCCCAGCAACAGTGAAGGAACGGCGATATATTTCAAAGTCAGGAAAGTGAGTGGGTTGGAGGGGAACTTCCAGGTGGTGGTGTTCCCATGTATCTGCTGCCCTTGTCATCCTAGATGTTTGCAGTTGTGGGTTTGGAAGGTGCTGTCTAAGGGGCCTTGGTAAGTTTCTGCAGTGCATCTTGTAGATGGCACACTGCTGACACTGTTCATTGGTGGTGAAGAAAGTGAACGTTTGTGTATGGGGTACCAATCAAGTGAGCTTCTTTGTCCTGGATGGTGTCAAGCTTCGAATGTTGTTGGAGCTGTACTCATCCAGGCAATTGGAGAGTATTCCATCACACTCCTGACTTGTGGCTTGCAGATGGTGGACAGGCTTTGGGGAGTCAGGTGGTGAGTTACTCATCGCAGGATTCCTAGCCTCTGACCTGCTCTTGTAGCCACAGTATTTATATGGCTAGTCCAGTTCAGTTTCTGGTCAATGGTAACCTACAGGATGTTGATAGGTCCAATACCATTGAATGTCAAGGGGCGATGGCTAGATTCTGTCTTGTTGGAGATGGTCATTGCCTGATATTTATGTGGCGCAAATGTTACTTGCCACTTGTTAGCCCAAGCCTCGATATTGTCCAGCTCTTGCTGCATTTGGACATGGACTGCTTCAACATCTGAGGTTGTGCCGAGGAAACTACCCTGAGGAACTCCTGCAGTGATGTCCTGGAACTGAGATACTTGACCTCCAACAACCACAATCATTTTCCTTTGTGCTAGGTATGGCTCCAGCCAGCAGAGAGTTATACCCCTGATTCCCATTGACTCCAGCTTTGCTAGGGCTCCTTGATGCCACACTTAGTCAAATGCTGCCTTAATGCCAAGGGTAGTCACTCTCACCTCCGATGGATCCAAGGGGTTCACAAAGGAGATCCTGCTTCCTTGCTTGAGACCAGATTGCCGAGCTAAAGCTGGTCTTCCTGCATGGCATGGGCCTCCCCCGCCATGGGTAAAATACCAGTGGCGGTGAGATTTCTTAAGTGGCCACTAATTGGCTATTTAAGGGCCACAATAGGCCCAAGGGCGGCAGGCCACCTGACACCCCCTCCGACCCTGTAAATTTTCAGACATCATGGCTGGTGAGTAGGTGGCAAGAAGGCCACCCACTGGATTTAACATGCCCACCCCCAAACCCTTGCCTTCAAATTTGCTAACGGGGAAGAATAAAATCCAGCCCCATGTTTCAGTAGCATTTAAACAGCAGCCCTGAACAATAGCAGGGAAAACATCAAATCATGTTATTTGTCTGAGTTCTTAAGCTCTCATGAGCAAATCACCAATAAATAAAATTGGGTAATAGTGTAGACATGGAAATTATCTAGCTCCATGTTTTAAACTAAGCTTATACATACTTTGGCCAAACTATTCTACATGGGGAGAAAACAAATTAGTGAAGAAAAACAGATTTCCTTTTAAACAAACCAGGTTTTTTTTAAAAAGCCCTTTCTTTGACTTTAACTTTGAGCTCTCTTGAAAGCAAGGAGAGCTGCAGTTCCACATGTGGTTGCACCTCATTCAAATGGCACATCACCCATGTAAATCTGGGTGATGGTCAGTAGGTTGTTCAACTATGCAAGCCACCACAGTTGAGCCTGATCCTGTTGACATCTAAGGATGTGTAGACCTCTCAACTGTTACTGCTTCACACCCCGTAACTTCATCGGGGGTACAGCAAAAACCTCGTTTCTGTGAGAAAAACGGGGTTTCTATCCTAGGTTAGGGGACTAGAACAGGAGCAGCTGACGAAATTCCTGGTCACAGGTTTCCAGCAAGGTTCATCAATAGAGATCCATATCAGTAACTTGCTGATTTTTTTCCTTCTTTGTATCTAGGATCTATCCCTAGCCCCTTCCTATTTCTCTTCTACATGCTACCTTCACCCAAAGGCACAGCATTAGTTTTCAATTGGTGCTGATGACATCCAGCTTTACCTCATCATCACCTCCCTCGACTCCTCCAATGTTGCCACGTTATCTGACGACTTATCCAACATCCAGTACTGGATGAGCAGAAATTTCCTCCAATATTGGGAAACCTGAAGCCATTATTTTCAGTCCCACTCAGAACTCTGTTCCCTAGCTATCAACTCCAACTCCCTCCTGGCAACAGTCTGAGATTAAAGTCAGTCTATTCACAACCTTGGTGTCACATTTGATCCCGAGATGAGCTTCCAACCTCACATTTGCGCCACCATTAAGACCGGTTATTTCCACCTCCGTAATATCACCTATCTCAGCTCATCTGTTGCAACCTTCTTTCATGCCTTTGTTACCCCTAGGCTCAACTATTCCAATGCACTCCTGGCCAGTCTCCCACATTCTGTCACACTCCATAAACTTAAGTTCATCCAAAACTGAAGCCTCTTAACTCACAACAAATCCTATTCCACTATCACCACTGTGCTAGCTAACCTACATTGGCTCTCGGTCAAGCAACATAAGAAACAGGAGTAGGCCATTCAGCCCCTCAAGCCTGCCCCACCATTCAATAAGATAATGGCTGATCTGTCCCAAGCCTCAACTCCTCTTTCATGCCAGCTCCTTATAGCCCTCAACTCCCTGATATTTCAAAAAATCTATCTCCTCTTTAAACACTTTCAGTGATCTAGCCTCCATAACTTTCTGGGGTAGAGTTCCAGACATTCGCTGCCCTCTGAGACAAGAAATTCCTTCGCATCTCAGTTTTAAATTAGTGCCCTCTTATTCTGTAATTATGTCCCCTAGTTTGAGATTCCCCCACAAGTGAAAACATCTCAATATATACCCTAAACAAAAACAGAATTACCTGGAAAAACTCAGCAGGTCTGGCAGCATCGGCGGAGAAGAAAAAAGATGACGTTTCGAGTCCTCATGACCCTTCAACAGAACTGAGTAATATTAGGAGAGGGGTGAAATATAAGCTGGTTTAAGGTTTGGGGGGAGTGGGGGGCAGGGGGGAGAGAAATGGGGAGGGGGGGTGTGGTTGTAGGGACAAGCAAGCAGTGATAGGAGCAGATAATCAAAAGATGTCACAGACAAAAGAACAAAGAGGTGTTGAAGGTGGTGATATTATCTAAACGAATGTGCTAATTAAGAATGGATGGCAGGACACACAAGGTACAGCTCTAGTGGGGGTGGGGTGGAAAGACTAACAGGGCATAAAAGGTATAGATTTAAAAATAATGGAAAGAGGTGGGAAAAGAAAAATCTATATAAATTATTGGAAAAAACAAAAGGAAGGGGGAAGAAACGGAAAGGGGGTGGGGATGGAGGAGAGAGTTCAAGATCTAAAGTTGTTGAATTCAATATTCAGTCCGGAAGGCTGTAAAGTGCCTAGTCGGAAGATGAGGTGCTGTTACTCCAGTTTGCGTTGGGCTTCACTGGAACAATGCAGCAAGCCAAGGACAGACATGTGGGCAAGAGAGCAGGGTGGAGTGTTAAAATGCTCTCCGTCTATTCGTCTATGAATAAAGCCTAACCTGTTTAGCCATTCTTGATAAGTCAACCCCTTCATCCTAGAAATCAGCCTCGTGAATCTCTTTTGAACTGCCTCCAATGCCAGTATAACCTTTCTTAAATATGGAGATCAAAACTGTATGCGGTACTCCAGGTGCAGCCTCACCAACACCCTGTACAGTTGTTACAAGACTTCCCTATTTTTAAACTCCAACCCCCTAGCAATACAGCCAAAATTCCATTTGCTTTCTTAATTACTTGCTGCGCCTGCATGCTAACTTTTTGTGTTTCATGCACAAGAACACCCAGGTCTCTCTATGCTGCACTTTTTTTGAGTCTCTTTCCATTTAAACAATAGTCTGCCTTTTGAATTTTCCTACCAAAGTGCATGACCTCACACTTTGCTACATTAAACTCCATCAGTCAAGTTTTTGCCCACTCACTCAACCTGTCTATATCCCCTTGCAGATTCCTTATGTCCTCATCACAACATGGTCTCCCACTTATTTTTATATTGTCAGCAAATTTGGATATATCACACTCTGTCCCCTCCTCCAAATCATTAACATAGATAGTAAATAATTGAAGCCCTAGGACAGATCCTTATGGCACTGCACTATGTACGTCCTTCCAATCTGAAAAAAACCTATTAATCCCGACTCTGTCTTCTGTGTGTTAACCAATCCGTAATCCATGCTAATACATTACCGCTTCAGCAACATCTTCATTTTAAAATTCTCATCCTCGTCTTCAAATCCTCCATGGTCTCAGCTCTCTCTACCTCTGTAATATCCTCCAGCCGCACAACCAAGATATCTGTGCTCCTTTATTTCTGGCCTCTTGTGCGTCCCCAATTTTAATTTGTCCAACAGACTGTGCCTTCAGTTACATAGGGCCCAATCTCTGGAATTCCCTCCCTACACTTTTCCACCTCACTACCATTCTTTCCTTTAAAACACTCCTTAAAACCTACCTCTTTGACCAGGCTTTTAGTCATCTAACCTAGTATCTCATTTGGCTTGGAGTCATACTTTGTTTTATAGTGGCCCTGTGAAGCATCTTGAGACATTTCATTACATTAAAGGCACTATATAAATGTAAATTCTCATTGTGTTGTAAACTGTGAGCATTTGGGCAAACAGCAGCATCTCCACCAACAGTACTTTTAAAAAAAAGTCAAAGATTAGATATCTTGGGGCTCTTGCAACTCAGTGCTCCCAGATTGCATTGCTGAGTATCATATTAATTTTTATTCCAACTTGCAACACTAAATGCAAGTTTAAGGCACCATTATTCAGTGCAATTTCAAAAGTATATTAACATTATGCCAAAGTAATTTTATCTAATTTACCATAAGCTCAATAAGAGAACTAAATGAAAGGAAAGCTGTAATCAAATCGCTGCTACAGCGGGTTAGTACTTTTAAGTGCTACTCACTAAAGTGCCTACTGTTTCACACATAATAAATATCTTATTTTCTTAACTAGGTCTATTCTTGTTATTGTTCATCCCCTGGGGTATATCCTCATCATGCACTATATTATAGAAAGCCAGCAAACTGAACAAAGGCCTTTGCAATATCGTTCAAGGACAAGTTATTTATGTAGGAATGGCATCACACAATGTAGCTGATTTACAAGTTACCACAACCAGGAGCCTAGGAACTGATTATATGCACATTAAAAAATGGTAAGTTCCTTTTATTCCCCTGTGGTGGAAGATGAAACTGAAAATTATCGATTCAATCTACAAGAGCTCTCGCTCAGCAATATACAACTCTATGACAAAGTGGTCTTCAGAGATGGCAAGTTCTTTTTCAATTACTTCTGCAATCATACCTGGTGCATTGGACATTCCAGTGAACCAAAGCATAAGTAGAAACTCGTAAAGCCCAACCATGGTTCAAAAAAGTATTTGAACGAATTTTAAATTAGTAAGAAAACCAAAAAGCAATTGAGAGTTATGCAGTTTGCAAGGATGTTAAATAAAACAAACTTTGTATGTTAGCTTATTTTTCAAGACAACAGTTCCACTGCAATTAAATCAATGTCATTCATTAAGAACACTACAATCTACCAAAGAACAAAAAATTATACATCAAAAGCATTAGAAATCAAAACGGAGTGTGAGAATCATCTCTGCATCAATGCTTACATTTTTTCTTTAACACTGGTGCAACAATAAAAATATACTATTTGCATGAGGCATGCAAGAGATTCATCAGAAAACAGTACGTTAACAGTCTGGTTCACATACATAAAATTCTGACATATAAAGAGTCCATTTTCAGCTACATTTTATGGAGTACAAAAGTGCTATTGTGACTATTTTTTTAAGATCTGGGTTCAGCCAGCACGGTTTAATGCACCCAACAGCTAAACGAGTCTTTAGCTGTTAGGCAATCCAAAATCAACACATTTAATAAGCTGCTTAATAGCTAAAAATTGAGTTTGAAAAATGCTTATGGCCTCAAAAAGAGATTTCACTAAATTCTGTGCTTGCACTCATATCATTTTCGATTATTCATGTTTATTTTCCATAGAAGGTTTGGTTTATTAGGTTGTACAGGGAGAATTCATTTGCAAAATGCAACAGACATTTAATTAATTAGAAAAAAGGTTTTCCAACTCAGGTTCCAAAGCAAGGAGAAATCCACATGGGGTCCAGGGGGTCCCCCAGATGGATAACATTTCTGTATCGTTCTCTGCTGGCTTGCTAGCACCAGTTTTTTTTCTGTAGCATACTCAAAAAGTTTTCTACAATACACGCGATTTTTTTCCTTTGGGCAGCTGAGACTACCTTACAGAGGACAGGGTGCCCGAGAGTATGTCAATATTTGCAGGAGATCCTGGATATGCCAACATTTCCAGGGGCCACACAAAAAAATTGAAAGCCACTAGTTATTGGTACAACTTCTTGAAGTGTCAAAAACCATCTGCAACCTCCATAAAATCTCATTTTTGTCAAAGGGAAAATGAAGCAGAATTTATAACACAAATTTAGATAAATGATTCTGCTTTTCCATTTACACCTCCGCCAGAGACATCTGTTGTTTCTTTATTTGCCTAATTATCATCCCCTTTTGTCATTTAATCTCTCCTGTCTTCCACCCTAACACAGACCTGCCCTTTTGTTCTATGCTCCTCCTCACGCATTTCCCTGAATTCATACTTATTTTAAACTTGTCACATCTCTAACTTTTTCCAGTTCTGATGAAAGGCCATCGAGCTGAAACGTTTACCCTCGTTTTTCTCTCCTCAAATGCTGTCAGACCTGCCTAGTATTCCAAGCATTTCTGTTTTTACGTCATAAATAGCTGACATGCTATCTGATTTCTTGGCCACTAAGTTTGGTCAATATTTCCCAATGGATGAGACTAGCTCATATTCAACTTCTACTGGCCAAAATCACTGTCAATGGATGAAACATCCCATCCCCCTATATGAATAGAGCTCAATACTGGCAGACAAAGAAACAATCAACCACTCTCATGTAGAGGACATAAAAAAATTCATCAAGTAGTAGCAGTATGTTAATTTGTACTTTATTCTCCCCCATCATCACTTATCACTTGCCTGATGTAATAGTTGTGCAGGGTAATTTACCTGCCTCTCTTCTGTAACAACTGTAATTCCAGCTAAATGCAACATCATTTATGAAGCTGCTCAATACTGAAAGTTAAGCAGAAAGGTGCAAAAACAAATTCTTCATTCAAAAAAAAACTATCATGCGAAACAAATTGCCTTATAAAAGAAAACCCTAAACGATCTGGCAGTCATAGAGAAATTTTAAGTATCATGGCCATAATCTTGCACGTCCAACATACATCAGCTGCAAATATTCCTTTTGTAATTTGTAACAAGCCCAAATATTCCAACTTTTCAACTTAATCAAATCAAAATACTGCAGATGCTAGAAATCTGAAATAAAACAGAAAATGCTAGAAAAACTCAGCAGCTCTGGCAGCATCCGTGGAGAGAGAAACAGAGTTAACGTTGAGTCCATATGACTCTTCTTCAGAGCTCTGAAGAAGTCATACGGACTCAAAACATTAACTCTGTTCTCTCTCCACAGATGCTACCAGACCAGCTGAACTTTTCCAGCATTTAGTTTTTATTTCAACTTAATCATTTTGGGACTAAAGCATAACCTCTTGGACGGCTTCCAGATTCTTTTCAACTTTCCCATAATTCATAAATTTTACAACTGAAAAGCTACTTTAAATTATACCAGTCTGGTCGATGGACCAGAGTACAAATTAGCAGAGCGTGAACCCCTACCGGCTGATAAGATTTAAAACTTGGTTTATTTTCAAGCTGTCACTCTGATAACAAACAGATGTTGGATCATTCCAACACCAGCACTAAGAATAAGGGGCCTATTAATGAGAACACGCAAAGACAAGTTGGATATAAGAAACAGGAGTAGCAGCGATATGGATCCTCAAGCCTGCTTCACCATTCAATGTGATCATAGCCGATCTTCAGCCTCAACTCATTTTCCCACTCACTCCCCATATTACTCCATTCCTGAGACTCCAAAAGTCTGTCCATTTCAGTCTTAAATATATTCGACGATGGAGCATCCACAACCCTTCAGGTAAAGAATTCCAAAGATTCACAATCCTTGAGTGAAGAACTTTTTCCTCAGCTCTGTGCTAAATGATCGGTCCCTTATCCTGAGTTTGTGCCTCCATATTCTAGGTTCCCCCGGCCAGGAGAAACAACCTCTCAGTATCTAACCTGTCAAGCCCCTTCATAATCTTGAATGTTTCAATGAGGTCACCTCTCATTCTTCTGAACTCGAGAGTATAGGCTCAAGTTATACAGCCTTTCATCACAGGGCAACCCTCTCATCCCAGGAACCCAATTTTAACATCTCCTAAGCAAGTATATCCTTCCTTAAACATGAAAAGCAAAACTGCACCCAATACTCCAGGTGTGGTCTCACCAAAGCCCTGTACAACAGTAGCAGGACTTTAGAGTCATAGTGTCATAGAGGTCTACAGCACAGAAAAAGGCCCTTCAGCCCATCAAGTCTGCGCCGGTCAAACAAGTACCTAACTATTCTAATCCCACTTTGCAGCACTAAGCCCATAGCTTTGTATGCCATGGCATCGCAAGCACACATCCAAATACTTCTTAAATGTTATGAGGGTTTCTGCCTCTACCACCCTTTCATGCAGTGAGTTCCAGTTTCCCACCACCCTCTGGGTGAAAAACTTCTTCCTCACATCCCCTCTAAGCCTCCTGCCCCTTGCCTTAAATCTATGCCCCCTGGTTATTGATCCCTCCGCCAAGGGGAAATGTTCCTTCCTGTCTACCCTATCTATGCCCCTCATAATTTTATACACCTCAATTATGTCTCCCCTCAATCTCCTCTGCTCCAAGGAAAATAACCCCAGTCTATCTAATCTCTCCTCATAATGCGGATTCTAGAACTGCACACAGTACTCTAGCTGTGGCCTAACCAGCGTTCTATACAGTTCTAGCATAACCTCCCTGCTCTTATAATCTATGCCTCGGCTAATAAAGGCAAGTATCCTATATGCCTTCATAACCACCTTAACTACTTATCCCGCTACCTTAAGGGACCGGTGGACATGCACACCAAGGCCCCTCTGATCCTCAGTACTTCCCAGGGTCCTACCATTCATCGTGTATTCCTGTGACTTGTTTGTCCTGCCCCAGTGTATCATCTCACACTTATCCGGGTTAAATTTCATTTGCCACTCATCAGCCCATTTATATCCTCCTGTAATCTAAGGATATCCTCCTCATTATTTACCACCCCCCCAATTTTCATGTCAGCCGCGAACTTACTGATCAATCCTCCTACATTCAAGTCTAAATCGTTTATATGTACCACAAACAGCAAGGGACCCAACACCAATCCCTGCGGAGTCTCACCGGACACAGGCTCCAGTCAAAAAAATAACCCTCGACCATCACCCTCTGCTTCCTGCCACTCAGCCAATTCTGGATCCAATTTGTCAAATTGCCTTGGATCCCATGGGCTCTTACCTTCGTCATCAGTCTCAAAAATCTTGCTGAAGTCCAAGTAGACTACGTCAAATGCATTGCCCTCATCTACACACCTGGTCACCTCTTTGAAAAATTCAATCAAATTGGTCAGACATGACCTCCCCTCAACAAAACTATGCTGACTGTCCTTGATTAATCTCTGCCTCTCCAAGTGTCGATTAATTCTGTCCCTCAGAATTGCTTCCAATAGTTTCCCCACCACTGAGGTTAGACTGACTGGCCTGTAGTTCCCTGGTTTATCCCTTCCTGCCTTCTTGAATAACGGTACCACATTGGCTGTCCTCCAGTCCTCTGGCACTTCTCCTGTGGCCAGAGAGGTACTGAAAATTATTGCCAGAGCCCCTGTTATCTCCTCCCTTGCCTCATTCAACAGCCTGGGATACACTTCATCCAGACCTGGAGATTTATCTACTTTTAAGCCTGCCAGACCACTTAGAACCTCCTCCCTTTCTATGCTAATTTCTTTAATTATATCACAGTCCTTCTGCCTGATTTCCATACCTACGTCGTCCCTCTCACTTGTGAACACCGACACAAAGTATTTATTTAGAACCCGGCTCCACACAAAAATTCCCACACTTACTTACTATTGTCTTCCAATCTCCTTGCAATAAAGGTCAACACACCATTTGTCTTCCAAATTGTTTGCTGCACACGCATGCTAACTTTCTGCGTTCCGTGTGCAAGTACACCCCTGAACATCAAGGTTTACAGCTTTCATTTGCTGAGACATGATCCAGCCTCCATTTTCTCATTAAAATATCACCCTTAAAGTAATAACATACTGGAATACATTTTGCTTCTGTTTCCGAGTAAGCTCTCTGTTATAACTGTTTTAACTGCAAATCATTTTTCTGTAACTCCACTAACCTCCTTGAGTTATTCTTGCTACCAAAGTGAATAACCTCACAATTCCCCATACTATACTCCATCTGCTACCTTGATGCCCACTTTCTTAACCTATCTCTCTGCAGCCTCTTTGTGTCTTCCTCACAGCTTACATCCCAACCTAGCTTTGTATCAGAAACATTAGATACATTACTCGGTCTCTTTGTCTAAGTTATTAATATAGTTGGGTAAATAACTGAGGCAGCTCTAATCCTTGAGGCTCTAGCTTGAGGCCAGCTTGAAAATGTCCCAATTATCCCAACTCTGCTTCCTGTGTGACCCAATCCTCTTTTCATACTCATACATGACTTCCACTCCGTGACCCTTTATCTTGCGTATTAATCTTTTGCATGGCACTGTATCAAATGCCTTTTGGAAATCCAAGTATACTACATCAACTGGTTTCTGTTTATCTACCCTACTTCGTTATATCCTCAAAAACCTAATAAATCTGTCAAACACAATTTCCCTTCTTTAAACCCATGTTGACTTATCTGAATATATTGCAATTTTCTAGGTGCATTGTTAAGGCTTGCTTTAATACTAGATTCTAGTATCTCACGACAATGGATGTCAGGCTAACTGGCACGTACTGTATTTCTCACTTTTGTTTCTCCCTCTTTTCCTGGATAGCGAACATTTGCTAGTTTCCAAACTATTGGGACTGATCTAGGGTCTAGGGAATTTTTGAGAATCATAACCAGCGCACCCACTATCTCTGCAGCTACTCTTTTAGAATTCTATGATGAAGCCGTCAAGTCCTGGGGATTTATCAGATTTAAGTCCCTAAAGTTTCTCTGATACCTTTTCTCCGTTGATATTACTGACCTTAAGATCCTCACTCATATTAGCCCCTTGGTTACTTTCTATTTCTGGTCTGTAATTTGTGTCTTTCACTGTGAAAACAGACACTGCATAGCCATTTAGGTAAGTACTGATCTTCAACTACTTCTGAAATTAAAATATTCCTGCAGCCAGATGCCACATTATAAATTGTATACAGTAAGTCCTTATTTAAAGTTGTGGTTGCATTCCTGAAAATTGTGACTTTAAGCGAAACGACTTTAAGTGAATCGTGCGTTCCCATTGGAATCAATGTAAAAGCCAGAGTTAACTTCCTTCAGACATTTCTCAAAATACTGTACATGTGCAGCATTCCAAGCTGATATAACTTGCGAAACAAAATACATCACTAAATATGAAAGAAGTATAATATACGAATTAAGTTCTTTAAAAAAATTACAGAACACTACTCTCCTCAGTACACAGTACTTTTGGATGAAGCCCACACAAGTTCAGGAACAGAACCACAAGCAGGAGTCAGAAGTCACTGGAGAACAGACCTCGGGGATTCAGGTAAGAACAGAGGCTGGGAGGCAAGGGTGGGTAGGGGGTGTTGGAGAAGAGGTAATTAAGGCTAGGGGTTGACAAGGCCGGGAGCACAAGGAAGAGGGATTAAAGGCAAGGGTGGAGGCACTGGGGCAAAAGTTATATCAGCAGGCCACAGAAGAGGAGTTTGTGGCAAACAACGTTAAAGTGAAGCCAACAACATTGAACGGATATACCAACACCACTTTATTAATGACGGTAAGTGAAACAATGTTAAGCGAGTCAACATTAAACAAGGACTATTTCTATTTCACCAAGAGCACAGCACCCCATGTATTACAAATTTCTGGCACGGAAGCAAGTTCTGGGCCACTTTAAAAAGCAAGGTACCCATAGAAAAAAAACAATATTTATTCTGATCTAATGGTACCCAACAGGGCTATCAAGCGGCACTTGCTTAGCAATAACCTGCTCACTGATGCTCAGTTTGGGTTCCACCTAGGCCACTCAGCTCCTGACCGTAACACAGCATGGACAAAAGAGCTGAACTCCAGAGGTGAGGTGAGAGTGATTGCCCTTGACATAAGGCAGCATTTGACCAAGTGTGGCATGAAGAAGCCCTAGCAAAACTGAAGTCATTGGGAATCGGGGGAAATCACTCTGCTGGTTAGAGTCAAACCTAACTCAAAGGAAGGTGGTTGCAGTTATTGGAGGTCAATCATCTCAGTTCCAGGAGAGCATTGCAAAGAGTTCCTCAAGGTAATGCCCTAGGCACAACCATCAGCTGCTCCATCAATGATCTTCCTTCCATCATAAGGTCAGAAGTGGGGATGTTCAGCACCATTCACAACCCCTCAGGTACAGAAGCAGTCCATGTCTGAACGTAGCAAGATCTGGACAATATCCAGGTCTGGGCAAGAGGCAAGTAACATTCACGCCATTCAAGCCCCACAAGTGCTGAGCAATGATCATCTCCAACAAGAGAGAATTTAACCATCAGCCCTTGATATTCAATGGCATTACCATCGCGAATCCCCCATTATCAACATCCTGGGGGTTACCATTGACCAGAAACTGAACTGGACTAGCCATATAAATATTGTGGCTACAAGAGCAGGTCTAGGAATCCTGCAATGAGTAACTCACCCCCTGACCTCCCCCCCCAAAAGCCTATCCACCATCTACAAGGCACCAGTCAGGAGTGTGATGGAATACTCTCCACCTGCCTGGATGAGCGCAGCTCCGACAACACTCGAGAAGCTTGATACCATCCAGGACAAAGCAGCCCGCTTCATTGGCACACCATCCACAAACATTCACTCCCTTCACCACCGACAAACAGAGGCAGCAGTGTGTACCATCTACAAGATGCACTGCAGGAACTCACCAAGCCTCCTTCACACAGCACCTTCCAAACCCATAACCACTACCACCTAGAAGGGCAAGGGCAGCAGATAGATGGGAACACCACCACCTGGAAGTTCCCCTCCAAGCCACTCACAATCCTGACATGGAAATATATTGCCGTTCCTTCACTGTCACTGGCTCAAAATTCTGGAACTCCCTCCCCAACAGCACTGTGGGTGTACTTACACCACAGGGGCTGCAGCGGTTCGAGAAAGCAGCTCACCACCACCTTCTCAAGGGCAATTAGGGATGGGCAATAAATGCTGGCCTAGCCAGCAATCCCCACATCCCATGAATGAATAATAAAAAAAAAAATCACATAACTATCGAACCCTAGTTGGGCTTGACCAAGACGTTAGGTGCTTTAAATAACTGATTCAATAAGGAACTGCTCACATAGTAGATACTAGCTGATAGTGAAGCCAATTATTTACTGTTAACCTCAGAATTATCACCAAACTATTACTTGATAATTATATCATGAAGGCATATCTGTAAACTTCAAAATTGTATAAAAATTCAATGTTAGAGGTAGAGAGTTGAGTATTATCAATATTCATGTGCAAGTTAATTTGTTTGAGGTTAGCACTAGGGACTGCTGGGAGTAACAGAGTGACACCTTGAAGGAGTGCAGTCCAGCCCAAAGAACCAAAGGGCAAGGGAATGCAAGAGAGAACAGCAAAGATTAGAAATGCAGTGGAGGTTCCATAGTTAGAGGGACAGACTCGTGCTTCTGCAACTGTCATCATGAGTCCCACATGGTGTGTTAGCTCCCTGGTGCCAGAGTAATCATGAAGAGGATGCAAAATATTCTGCAGGGAGAAGGGAATGAGCCAGAAATTGTGGTACACATCATTACCAATAAGAAAGAGAAAAGGCATTTTGGGTCCTACAGCCAGATTTTCAGGAGCTAGCGGGAAGGTTAAAAAGCAAATCTTCAAAGATGGCATTCTCTGGATTACCACCAGTGCTCGGTGCTAGGGAGAGTAGAAATAAGAGGTTAAGGAGGATCAGCAGGAGGAGGGGCTTCAGATTCTTGAATAATTGGGGCCAGTTCTGGGGCAGGAGCCACCTATCAAAAGGGATGGGCTACGACTCAGCAAAACTGAGACCAATGTGCTTGTGGCAAGGTTCACAAGTGTGGTTAGGGAGTAAACTAATTTGGCATGGGGATGGAACCAATATAGAGAACTAAAAAAGGTGGCTAAAGTAGTGAGTTTTGGATAGTACTAGAGAAGGAAGTAGTGCCATATTAGATAGGAACAGACTGAGAAAGACTACAAGGAATACAAAGACAGGTTTAAAATGCATGTAAGTAAATGCACAAAGTGTGGTGATTAAGGTTGATGGGCTATCAGGACAAATGTGGGAAGATGATGTATTGGCAATAAAGGAAACATGGTTTTAAAATGGTGAGGACTAGACACTTAATATTCAAGGATACAAAGTGTTCAGAGAAGATAAGGAAGAAAAAAGAGGAGGTTGGGTGGTAGCGCAGATAAGGGAAGATATTCTAGTGTTGGAAAGAGAGGATGTCCTGCAGAGGGCAAAGACAGAATTCATTTGGTTAGAATTGAGGAGCCAAAAGGGGATGATCACACTACCCGGAGTATTCTATAGGCCTCCAAAATATTGAAAGCGAGATAGAGGAGCAAATCTGCAGGGAAATCAGAGGTGTGTAACTATAGAGTGATGATACTGGGGGATCTGCATTACCCAAAAATCGACTGGGATATTTTTCAAGAAAAGGGCAAGGAGGAGGAATTTCTGAAATGTGTTCAGGAGAACTTCCTTAACCAGTATGTTCTCAGTCCAAATAGGAGGGAGGCATTGCTGAATCTGTTATTGGGGAATGAATTGAGTCAAGTGGACCAAGTGTCTGTGAGAGAACACTTGGGTAAGAGTGATCATTGTATCATTGGAAAATAACAAGGGCCAATCTAAATAGGACTTCCAAATTGGAAGAAGGTTAGCTTCAATGCAATGAGTGTGTGAGATGTGTTGCAGCTGTAGTATGTGGGTGCTGGGGGACACCGGTGCCATCCACAGTGACCACATCTGCAGCAAGTGTTGGCTGCTCGAGGAACTTCAGCTTAAGAGTTGGTGAGCTGGAGTCTGAGCTGTGGACACTGTGGCACATTAGGGAGGGGGAGAGTTACCTGGACACTGTGTTTCAGGAGATAGTCACACCCCTTAGATTAATTACTTCAAATTTGGACTGTGGTCAAGAACAGGAGGGTGTGACTGTGAATGAGGCAGGTATGGGTATCCAGAACTTAGCTTTGGTGGCGCCTCAGCCAGTGCCCTTGTCCAATAGGTATGAGGCTCTTGCTCCCAGTGTGGATGAGGACACAGATTGCAGGGAGGATGACCAAACTGACCACAGCATCATTTAAAGGGGGGGGTGAAGAGAAATGTAGTAGTAATAGGGGATAGCATAGTTAGGGGAATAGATACTGTTCTCTGCAGCAAAGACAGAGTCCCGAAGGCAGTGTTGCCTACCTGGTGCCAAGGTTAAGGACATCTCTTCTGGGCTGGAAGGGAACTTGGAGTGGGAGGGGTTGGATCCAGTTGTCGTGGTCCATATAGGTACCAACGACATAGGTAGGACTAGGAAAGAGGTTCTGCTGAGGGACTACGAGCAACTCGGGGCGAAATTAAAAAGCAGAACCACAAAGGTAATAATCTCCAATTTCTACCCGATCCAAGTGCAAATTAGCGTAGGGTAAATAAGATGAGAGAGGTAAACGTGTGGCTCAAAAATTGGTGTGAGAGAAATGGGTTCCAACTCATGGGGCACTGGCACCAGTACTGGGGAAGGAGAGCGCTGTTCCATTAGGACGGGCTTCATTTGAACTCCTGGTGAATCGTATAACTAAGGTTGTACATAGGACTTTAAACTAATTAGCGAGGGGGAGGGTTCAACTGAAGGGAAATTTAAAAAATCAAAAAGACACGAGAGAGCAGAGGTGCAGCGTAGTGAAGAGGCAAACGATAATCAAAGTGTGACAGGAAGGGGCAGAAAATATAAGCAGAATAGTGCAGCAGAAATTAGCACCAGAATGAGTAATAATGGTAAAAAGTCAAAGTTTAAGGCTCTTTATCTGAATGTACGCAGCATTTGTAACAAGATAAATAACTTGACAGCACAAATAGAAATAAATGAATATGACTTGACAGCATTACAGAGATGTGGTTGCAAGGTGACCAAGACAGGAAACTCAATATTCAAGGGTATTCGACATTCTGAAAAAATAGGCAAAAAGGAAAAGGAGGTGGGATAGATTTGATAATAAAGGAAGCCATCGGTGTGGTGGTGAGTAGTGATATAGGTGCAATAGGTCGTCTTGTGGAATCAGTTTGGGTGGAAATAAGGAATAGCAAGGGAAAGAAGTCACGGGTGGGAGTCGTCTATGGGCCCCCGAAGAGCTGCCTCACTATAGGACAAAGTATAAATCAGGAAATTATGGAGGCATGTAAGAAGGGTGCCACAATTGTCATGGGTGATTTTAATCTGCAATATTGACTGGACAAATCAGATTGGCAGGGTAAATTGGAAGATGAATTTGTAGAGTACATCAGGGATTGTTTCTCAGAGCAATACGTTACAGAACCTACCCGGAAACAGGCTATTTTAGATCTAGTAATGTGTAATGAGGTAGGAGTAATAAGAAGTCTCGTAGTTAAGGATCCTCTAAGGGATAGCAATCACAACATGGTAGAATTTCAAATTCAGTTTGAGGGCAAGCAACTCGGGTCTCAAACCAGTGTCCTCAACTTAAGTAAGGGCAATACAGAGGTATGAAGAAAGAGTTGTCTAAAGCGGACTGGGAAAATAGACTAAGGGGAAGGTCAGTGAATGAGCAGTGGCAGACATTTAAGCAGATATTTCATAAAGCTCAGCAAAAATTTATCCCAGTCAAAAAGGACTCGATGAGAAGGATAAACCACCCGTGATTAATAAAGGTGGTCAAGGAGAGTATCCAATCATAAACTAAGGCATACAAAGTGGCGAAAACTAATGGTAGGCCAGAAGATTAGGAATTTTTTAGGAATCAGCAGCGGATGACTAAAAAGCAAAAAAGAGGGAGAAAATTGATTATGAAAGTAAATTGGCAAGGAATGTAAAAAGAAACAGGAAGAGCTTCTATGGGTATATAAAACCATGTTGACTCTGAGCATGAGACCCTTGGAGGATGCAACTGGAGAATTGATAAAGGGGAATAGGCAGTTAACTTAAACCAATATTTTGCATCAGTCTTCACTGTGGAGGACACTACAAACATCCCAAAGATATCAGATAAGCAAGGAGCTAATGGGAGGAAAGATCTTGTAACAGTCTCCATCACGAGGGACAAAGTATTTGACAAACTAATGAGACTAAAGGCAGACAAGTCACCAGGACCTGATGGCCTGCATCCAAGGGTTTTAAAGGAAGTAGCTACAGTAATAGTGGAGGCATTGGTTGAAATGTTCCAGAACTCACTGGATTCCAGGGGGGGGGGGGGGTGTGTCCCAGCGGATTGGAAAGCCATTAATGTGACGCCCCTGTTCAAGAAGGGAGGGAGACAAAAAGAAACTATAGGCCAGTCAGCCTAACATCTGTTATTGGGAAAATGCTAGAGTCCATTATTAAGGAAGAAATAGCAGGACATTAGAAAAGTTTAACGCAATCAAACAGAGTCAACATGGTTTTGTGAAAGGGAAATCATGTTTGACAAATTTGCTAGAGCTCTTTGAGGATATAACAAGCAGAGTTGATAAAGGAGAACCGGTAGATGTAGTGTATTTGGATTTCCATAAGTCATTTGATAAGGTGCCACATAAAAGGTTAATGTACAAGACAGGAGCTCACGGTATTGGAGGTAATGTATTAGCATGGATTGAGGATTGGGTAACACACAGAAGATAGAGTCGGGATTAATGGGTCTTTTTCAGGTTGGAAAAACATAACTAGTGGAGTGCCACAAGGATCAGTCCTAGGGCCTCAATTATTTACTATCTATATTAATGACATGGAGGAAGGGGCAGAGTGTGATATATCCAAATTTGCTGACGATACAAAAATAGGCAGGAAGGCATGTTGTGATAAGGACATAAGGAATCTGCAAGGGGATATAGACAGGTTGAGTGAGTGGGCAAAAACTTGACTGATGGAGTTTAATGTAGCAAAGTGTGAGGTCATGCACTTTGGTAGGAAAATTCAAAAGGCAGGCGATTATTTAAACGGAAGAGACTCCAAAAAAGTGCAGCACAGAGGGATCTGGGTGCTTTTGTACATGAAACACAAAAAGTTAGCATGCAGGTGCAGCAAGTAATTAAGAAAGCAAATGGAATTTTGGCCTGTATTGCTAGGGGGTTGGAGTTTAAAAATAGGGAAGTCTTGTAACAACTGTACAGGGTGTTGGTGAGGCCACACCTGGAGTACTGTATACATTTTTGGTCCCTGTTTTAAGAAAGGATATACCGGCATCAGAGGCAGTTCTAAAGAGGTTCACTGGGCTGATTCCTGGGATGAGAGGGTTGACAACTAAACAGGTTAGGCACTTATTTATTAGAGTTTAGAATAATGAGAGGTAATCTTATTGAAACGTACAAGATTCTGAGGGGGCTTAATAGGGTAGATGTTGAGAAGATGTTTCCACTAGAGGGGGAATCTCGAACTAGGGGACATAGTTACAGAACAAGGGGACACTCATTTAAAACTGAGATGCAAAGTAATTTCTTGTCTCCGAGGGTAGTGAATGTCTGGAATTCTCTACCCCAGAGGGTTGTGGAAGCTAGATCACTGAAAGTATTTGAAGAGCAGATAGATAGATTTTTGAAATATCGGAGAGTTGAGGACTATGAGGAGCTGGCACGAAAGGGGAGTTGAGGCCTGGGGCAGATCAGCCATGATCTTATTGAATGGCGGGGCAGGCTTGAGGGGCCGAATGACCTACTCCTGCTCCTATTTCTTATGTTATGTTCTTTTAAAAAACGGCAACGTTAGGATCTACCAAGTCAAGTTTCACTCCGGAATCTGACTTGTCCAGTACTAACATCAGCTGGAATCAGAACAATAAGTTGATAAGTAAAGATGAAAGCTTGACTGGCAAAAAGAGAATATGAGAACAGAATGGCAGTTAACATAAAAGGATACCAAAAAATCTTCCAATGGTGTATAAATAGTAAACAGATAGTAAGAGGTGAGCTGGGTCTATTAGGGCCAAAGAGGGTGATATATGTTTAAAGACGCAGTGCAAGGCTAGGATACTTAATGAGTATTCTGTATCAGTGGTTACTAAGAAAGAGGACGATAACATAATATCGGTAGAAATGGAGATGGTAAAGGTGATGGATGAGGTGAAAATTGATAGGAAGGATGTATTGGAAAGGTTTGCTATGCTGAGATAAGTCACCTGGGTCCAGGCCTGCATCTCTGGTTGTGAAAGAAAGCGGGGGTAGAGATAACGGGAGGGCTGCCATAATCTTCCAATCTTCCCTGGACTTGGGTAGGTGCCAGAGGATTGGAGAGTGGCAAATATGACATCCTTATTGAAGAAAGTATAAACAAGGATAAAAATGACTACTCAGTTCTGCTACATCTAAGGTTGCAAGTTTCAAATCATACAGGATTTAGGTCCAATTCTGGAAACAATACATTATGAATAAGAAATGAGCGGGTAAAGAAAAAGCTTGAATTTTTTTTTATTCATTCATGCAATAAGGGTATCACTGACAAGGCCAGTATTTATTGTTCATTCTTAATTGCCCTCGAGAAGGTGGTGTTGAACCTTCTGAACCACTGTCAGTATTGTGTAGGTTCACCCAGGATGCTTTTGGAGGAGTTCCAGGATTTGACCTAGTGACAGTGGCAGGAATGGCAATATATTTCCAAGTCAGGATTGTGTGTGACTTGGAGAGGAACTAGCAAGTGATGCTGATAGCATTGCCTGCAGCCCAGTAGGGTTACAGGATTAGAAGGTGCTGTAGAAAAAGTCTTGGCAAGTTGCTGCAACTGTGCTACCACACTGTTGCCTCTGTGCACTAGTGGCAGAGGGAGTGAATGTTTAAGGTGGTGGATGGGTATCAATGCAGCAAGCTGTTCTGCCCTGGATGGTGTCAAGCTGCTCAAGTGTTGTTAGAGCTGCAATAGGGAGTATTCCATCACGCTCCTGACTTGTGCCTTGTAAATTGTGGCAAGCTTTGTGGAGTCAAGAGGTTCAATGGTCTGCCACATCTTTAGTGATTGACAAGGTATCGGGATTGCTAGCATCTGAAAAACAGAACAGGCAAAAAATATGTACCACTTGTAAAAGGAAAAGCAAATTTTAACAGCATTGGAAGCTCTTATTTCTTCCTTTTCAGCAAGCAGCTTTCCTGAAGACTTCCTGCATTCCTGTTGTGAAGGTACAATGGATTGCATTTTGGATTTGTAGCTCAGGAAAAAAACCTCTCATAGGAACTTGAATCCCTTCTTTTATATATTTTAAATTCCATCCAGTAAGAATCATAAACTGATACTGAATAAAAGGTGATTGTGTGGTCCATCATAATGGCACAGAAAGATGCCGATTGACCCATCGAATCCATGCATGCTCTTTGTAGAGTAATCCAATCAGTCTCATTCTGCCGCTTTAAACTTGTAGCTCTGCAAGTTAATTTCAAGTGCCAATCCAATTAGCTTTTGAAATCAATCATCATCTCCGCTTCCAATTGCTTTGTAGGTAGCAAGTAGTAGGTCATTCCCACTTGCTGTGTATAAAGGTTCTTCCTCACATCACGCCTGCATCTCTTCCCCAAAACCTTAAACCTGTGTCCCCTAGTCCCTGTACCATCAGCTGATGGGAACAGTTGTTTTTTTCTCTATGTTATTATCTTAGTCTTGTACATCGTTATCAAATCTCCTTTGCTCCATGGAGAACAACCCAAGCTTCTCCAACCTAACCCTGAAGCTAAAATCCCTCATACCTGGAACCATTCTGGTAAATCTCCTCTGTCCTTCTCATCTTTCCTAAAGTATGACGACCAGGACTGGGCTTAATGCTCTGGTTGCATAACCCAGAGCTTTATAAAAAGGTTCAACATGACTTTCCTGCTTTTGTACTTAATACCTTATCAAGCCTACAATCCCAAATGATTTGCTAACTACTCTATCAATATGTCCTTTCCATTCTGGAAAGACTGATCCAATTATTCCCACTCCCCAACTCTTGCCCCATAGCCCAGTAATTTTTCCCCTTTAAATATTTATTTTGAAAGTTGTTATTGATTATGTTCTCACCATCCTTTCAGGCTACGCATTCCAGAAATGTGCTGCGTAAAAGAATTCTTCACGTGACCACTGGTTCTTATGTCTGTTACTTTAAATCTGTGTCCTTTGGTTAACAACACTTTCGCAACTGGAAATAATTTCTTATTTATTCTATCAAAACCCATCAAGACTGTAAATACCTCTATCAAATCTTCCTTTAAACTTCTCTGCTATAAGCAGAATAATTACAGCTTCTCAAGTCTCTACAAGTAACCATTCTAGTAAATTTCCTCTGCACCATTTCCAAGGACATGATATCCTTTCATAAAGTGTACTGCCCAGAAATGAACACAAACAAGGACTTGGCTCGTGTTTTTTAAAGGTTTAGCATGTTCTATTTCTCTACATATAAAACCAAGGATTCCATACACCCTTTTAAACAACTGGTCCTGCCACTTTAAATACAAAGTATGGAGAGAACAGGAAAAGGAAATGAGGGGCAAAGACAATGTATGGCGATGTATTGGCAAGTAACATAAAAGGGAACCCATAAGTCTTTCACTGTAACTCCTGCCACCGACCAGAAAAGATGCACAAGAACAGTTGCGCATGTGCACTCAGTCCACACCGCAGCTGCCGGTGCATGCGCAACTAATCATGTCACCTTTCCAGTCAGCAAAGAGGCGTCATTGTTAAGCAAGTCCAAATTACAGCCAGCTCATTTTATAGGTAATGGGGCTCTTAATCCCAGTGTGTTTGATTTGAGCCCCACATTGGGCGATGATTTTTAAATTTATTTTTTTCTGTATTTTTATTCAAAACACTGAACAATTGTGTTGAATAAAGGTCTTTGTCGCAGGTATAATAATCATAAAGAGTAAACAGGGGTTTCCCAGGAGAACCCAGCTACCAAAGGATACATTGTAGAAAATAGTAAACATTAGTAAACAAAGCAACATGAAGCAAGCCCATATCTGTTGAATGCTTCTCAAAGTCTTTTTGATAGCATCTGCAAAAAGTTCAATTAAAAAAACAATATTTCTGATGAGAATTCTAATGATGACTGACAAATGAACAGATATGATTCTGGTTTAATTTACTCCCTAATAACATGCTTCTGTTTGCATCTCAAAACTTAACTCAGGTTGTCTGATTAGTTGCAACTGACAAAAAAAAATGGGTTACCAGACACCAACTGCACTTAAAGGTATCTCTCACTTCCTGCCACTGACATCTCTGCACATGTGCAGGAAGTGCTCCCCCTTGTGTTGCAGCACAAATAAGCACAGCTGAAGTCTTTTATGGACAAATAAATAGTAAAAGGATAGCCAAAGGAAGGATGAGGCCTATTAGGGACCAAAGAGGAGATCCTTTTGTGGAGGATGAGGGCATGGCTGAGGTATTTAATAAGTACCTTGCATCCATTTTCACTAAAGAGGATGCTACTGGTGTCACAGGAAAGGAAGTAGTAGTATAAAAATTGGATTGGATAAAAATAAAGGAGGTACTTTGTTCTCCTTCCCCATCTTTCGAAATACATTCTACACAGGAGGGTCAAATACCCATTCAGCCCTTTTTTTGAGCCAGGTCTCTGATATTGCACCCATTTCATTATCCCATGTGACTACCTACTTGTGCTGGCAGCTCACTAACCTTATTTACCATACTCTAAGCATTACACACATGCAGTCTAAATCCACCTTCGTTTGCCTTGCATTACTATGTCTGATCTCCCTATTTCTGAACTCTCTTTATCCCATTGCAGCTTGTCTCCCAGTCCTCTTATGCACCTTGTATCTCTTCTCCAATGTTTCATCCTAATTCCCCACTCCTGTCAAACTAGTTTATACCCTCCACTACAGCACTAGTAGTCTTGTTGAGGTCTCAATCATCCATCTTATACAGGTCTCTCCTGCCTCAATGGTTCCAATGCCCCAGGAATCTGAAATAAAAACAGAAAATGCAGGGAAAACTCAGCAGGTCTGACAGCATCTGTGAGAGAAAAACAGAGTTAACACCGAGTCTGTCTGATCCTTCTTCAGTGCTAAAGAGAAGTAGAAATGTGATGAAATTTATACGGTTTGCTGGGGGGGGGGGGGGGGGGGGGGGGTGTGCAGGTGAAGCTGGATAGAAGGCCAGCGAAAGGTGGAGGCTAAGGAGAGATTGACAAAGATGTCATGGACAAAAAGACAAAGGGGGTGTTAATGGTAGAGGTAAGGGCTAAAAGGAGGTGCTGATAGCAGCATAAAGGTAAGAAAGAATGTGTTAATAGTAGAACAAGGGTGAGCACTCTGCAAAAGAACAACATGGAATAAGTTTTTGGGGGTGGGGTGGGGTGGGGGTAGGGGCAGTGATTAGGGAAAAAGGATGGAAAAAGGGATAAAAAGAGATAAAACTGAATAGGTATGAAAATAAGTGGATAAAAATAAAAAAATTTTTAAAAAGGGGGATTTAAAAAGGGGTGAAGATAGGAGAGTTCATGGTCTGAAGTTGTTGAACTCCGTGTTAAGTCCGGAAGGCTGTAAAGTACCTAATCGGAAGATCTGAAACCCTTCCTGCTGTACCATTTCTGCATCTTACTGCTTCCATACTTACTAGCACATGGCACTGGGAGTACTTTCCTGCAACCCCTCCTTTCCACTACATTACTCAATTGTTCCTCTAACTTCAACTACTTGTTCATCCCCACCACCCTTACATCACTCATCATTGGTGGCTGTGTCTTCAGCCAGCTAAGTCTGTCATCCTGAAATTCTCTCCCTAAATTACAGAACTATAGAGTGGTGATAATGGCAGACTTTAATTATCCTCATGAAGGCTGGGATAGTAATAGCGTAAAAAGGAGAGACAGAGAAGAGTTTAAGTGTGTTCAGGAGAATTTTCTTGATCAATATGTTTCCACCCAACAAGGAAGAAGGCATTGCTGGATCTGGTTCTGGGGAAGGGTCAAATGGATCAAGTGTTAGTTGGAGAACATTTCGGGAACAGTGATCATAATGTTATATGGGTTAGATTAACCATGGAAAAGGACAAGAAGCAATTTGGAGTAAAAATCATTAATTGGAGGAGGGTCACAGGGCACAATTTCAAAATTTACAGAAATGAAATGAAACTTGGAAGCCTTGTGAATTGTGAGGAGGATAGTGTAGAACTTCAAAAGGACATCGACAAGTTGGTGGAATGGATGGATAGGCAGCAGATGAAGTTCAATGCAAAGACGTGGGATGATTCATTTTGGTGGGAAGAACATGGAGAGACAATATAAAATAAATGGTACTAGTCTAAAGGGGGTGCAGGAGCACAGGGACCTGGGTGTATATGTGCATAAGTCATTAAAGGTGGCAGGACAGGTTGAGAGCGCAGTTAATAAAACATACAGTATCTTAGGCTTTATTAATAGGGGCATAGAGTACAAGAGCAAGGAAATTATGTTGAACTTGAATAAGACACTAGTCCAGTTCTTGGCATCACACTAGGCACTAGGTAAATTGCTGATTTAGGAAGCCAGTACAGACACAACAGGCTGAATGGCCTTCTTCTGTGCTGTAACAATTCTGTGAATTTGTGGGTCAATTCATGAAGTTGAGAATAGAACTGTCTTGTGCAAATTGAAATCAAAGATTGGCAAGAAATGCTGCAATCAAACAGAAAAGGTTGCTCAGGTATAGTTGAGGAACGTTCCCATAAGGGGGAAAGGTAAGGCAACCAAAGCCAGAGTGCGATGGATGACTAAAGAGAAAGATGAAGCAGAAAAATGGGGCTTATGACAGATATCAGGTTGATAATACATGAGAATCAAGCCTGAATATACAAAGTTCAGTGGGGAAGTTAAATAGGAAATAACAGGGGCAAAGACAAGAGTATGAGAAGAAACGGCAGTTAACATAAATGTGAATCCAAAGGCCTTCCATAGGCTTATAAATAGTAAAATGCAAGGAAGAGGCGGGATAAGGCTTTTAGGGATGAAAAAGGAGCCACATGGAGAGAGGCAAGGGAGTTGGGCTGAAGTACCAACTACTTACATCTGTCTTTACCAGGAAGAATCTGCTGCCAAGTCATAGTGGAAGAGGAATAGTTGGGATACTATATAGACTAGAAACTGATAAAGAGGAGGCACTAGAAAGACTGGCTGTACTCAGTTGATAAGTCACCTGATGAGATAGGATGCACCCAAGGATGCTGAGGGAAGTAAGGGTGGAAACTGTGGAGGTACCGGCCATTATCTTCAAATCCTCCTTAAATACGATGGTGGTTCAAAGTTATGGAAAATTACAAATGTTAACCCTTGTTTAAAAACAAGATGCAAGGATAAACCTGGTCACTCCAGGCCAGTGACTATAACCGTGGGGGTGGGAAAGCTTTTATAAATGATAATCTGGAGCAAAATTAACAGTCACATGGGCCAGTGCAGGTTACAAAAAGAAACCCAGAGAAGATTTGTTAAAGACAAATCATATTTAACCAACTCGATTGAGAGGGTTGATGAAGTATACATGGACATCTAAAAGGTGTCTGATAAAGTGCTACAAAACAGACTTGCAACCAAAGTTGAAGCCCATGGATAGTGGCAGAATGGATATGAAATTGACTAGGTGACAGGAAACAAACATTGGTGATGAACAGTTTTGTTTTTCAGACTTGAGGAACGTATACAATGCTGTAGGAACAGTATTAAGACTATTGCTTTTGTCGATTTATTCACTTGGCTGTACAGGGCACAATTTCAAAGTCTTCAGATGACACAAAACTTGGAAATATAGTGAACTGTGAGCAGAATAGAGCTAGACTTCTCAAGAGGACATGGACAGGTTAGTGGAATAGGCAGACACATGGCAAATGAAATTTAATGAAGAGTGCAAAGTGATATATTTTAATAGGATGAACAAGGAGAGGAAATAGAAACTAAATGGTACAACTCTTAAGGGAGTGCAGAAACAGAGACCTGGGAGTACATATGCACAGATTAATGAAGGTGGCGAGGCAGCTTGAGAAAGTGATTAAAAAAGCATAAGAAAAAAAAAGACTTGCATTCATATAGCACATTTGACAACCACCAGACATCTCAAAGCACTTTTGAAGTGTAGCCACTGTTGTAATACAGGAATTTGCACTCAGCAAGCTCCCACAAACAGCAATATGGTACAAGTGATGGCATAGTGGTATTGTCACTAGACTAGTAATTCAGAGACCCAGGGTATTGCACAGGGCACCAGGTTCGAATCCCACCACGGCAGATGGTGGAATTCAAATTCAAAAAAATATCTGGCATTAAGAGCCTAAAGATGACCATGAGATCATAAAATCCAGCTGGTTCACTAATATCCTTTAGGGAAGGGCCTCTGCTATCCTTACCTGGCCTGGCCTACATGTGGCTCCAGACCGACAGCAATGTGGCTGACTCTTAAAATGCCCTCTAAAATAGGCTAGCAAGCCAGTCAGTTGTATAAAACCGCTAAAAAGTTGTCAATAAGAAGTGAAACCCATTCTACCGGAAACAACAACAGCAAACTCAGCCCAATCAACCCTGCTTACTAACATCTGGGGGCTTGTGCCAAAACAGGGAGAGCAGTCTCACAGACTAGTTAGACAATAGCCTGACATAGTCATACTCGCGGGAAATTACTTTACAGATAGTGTTCCAGACATCACCATCACCATTCCTGGGTATGTCCTGTCCCACTGGTGGGACAGACCCAACAGAGGTGGCAGCACAGTGGTATACAGTTGGGAGGGAGTTGACCTGGAAGTCCTCAACATTGACTCCAGACCCTATGAAGTCTCTTGGCATCAGGTCAAACATGGATAAGGAAACCTCCTGCTAATTATCAGATGTCACCACCACCACCACCACCACCCCGCCCCCCACCCCAGTCAGCTGATGAATCAGTACTCCTCCATGTTGAACACCACTTAGAGGAAGCACTGAGGATGGCAAGGGTGCAGAATGTACTCTGGGTGGGGGACTTCAATGTCCATCACCAAGAGTGGCTCGATAGTACTGCTACAGACCATGTTGGCCGAGTCCTAAAAGGCATAGCTGCAAGAGTGGGTTTGCAGATGGGGAGGGAAGCAAGAGGAAAAAACATACTTGACCTCACCATCACCTGTCTGCCACAGGCGCAACTGTCCATGGCAGTATCGGTAGAAGTGACTACCACACATGCCTTATGGAGACAAGTCCCATTTTCACATTGAGGATACCCTCCATCAGGTTCTGTGGCACTACCACTGTGCTAAATGGGATAGATTTGGAACAGATCTACCAACTCAAGGACATGAGGTGCTGTGGCCATCAGCAGCAAATGAATTGTAGTCAACCATATGGCCCAGCATATCCCCCACCTTTCTACCATTACCACCATGCCAGGGGATCAACCCTGGTTCAATGAAGTGCAGGAAAGCATGCCAGGAGCAGAGCCAGGCATACAGAAAAGTGATGGGTCAACCTGGTGAAGCGACAACACAGGATTACTTGCATGCCAAACAACATAAGCAGCAAGCGATAGACAGAGCCAAGCAATTCCAAAACCAACGGACCAGATCTAAGCTCTGCAGTCCTGCCACATCCAGTCATGAAAGGTGTGGGCAATTAAACAACTCACTGGAGGAGGAGGCTCCACAAATATCCCTACCTTCAATGATGGACGATCCCAGCACATCAGTGCAGAGATGAGGCTGAAGCACTTGCTACAATCTTCAACCAGAAGTGCCAAGCGGACGAACCATCTCAGCCTCTTCCAGAGGTCCACAGCATCACAGATGCCAGTCTTCAACCAATTTGATTCACATGGTCTCCGAAGCATTGAATACTGCAAAGGCTATGGGCCCTTGTAATATTTCAACAATAGTACTGAAGACTTCTGCACCAGAACTTGCCGTGCCCCTAACCAAGCTGTTCTAATACAGCTACAACACTGGCATCTACCTGGCAATGTAGAAAATGGCCCAGGTATGTCCTGTACACAAGAGCAGGACAAATCCAACCCAGCCAATTACCGCTCCATCAGTCTACTCTTGATCAACAGTAAAGTGATGGAAGGTGTCATCAACAGTGTTATCAAGCAGCACTTGTTTAGCAATAACCTGCTCACTGACGCTCAGTTTGGGTTCCGACAGGGTCACTTAGCTCCTAGCCTCATCACAGCCTTGGTTCAAAAGTGGACAAAAGAGCTGAACTCCAGAGGTGAGGTGAGTGTGACTGGCCTTGACATCAGGGCAGTATTTGACCAAGTGTGGCATCAGGCAGCCCTCGCAAAATTGGAGACAATGGGAATCAGGGGAAACTCTTGCTGGCTGGAGTCATACCAAGCACAAAGGAAAATGGCTGTGGTTGTTTGAGGTCAATCATCTCAGTTCCAGGACATCACTGCATGAGTTCCTAGGCACAACCATCTTCAGCTGCTTCATCAATGGCCTTCCATCATAAGGTCAGAGGTGGGGATGTTCACTGATGATTGCACAATGTTCAGCACCATTCGTAATTCCTCAGGCGCTGAAGTAGTCCATGTCCAAATGCAGCAAGATCTGGACAAAATCCAGGCTTGGGCTGATAAGTTGCAAGTAACATTCGCGCCACACAAGTGCCAGGGTGTTAAGGTCCCCAGCTGAGGTTACCACTGGAGAAGCCTGATCCCAGGGTGGAACCCAGCTTGATAGATCCTAACTTTTATTTGTTTGTTTAGATGCGTGGGGAGTGGCCGCTAAACAGAGTCACCAGAGTCAGTTATGAACTTTTAACAAAAGAATAAAACATTTATTTAACCAGATTAACTATATTACTATACTCCTTCACCCACAACTATACCTTTACAGATGTGTACAGATTAATAAGGATAACACAAGTTACAAAAGCTATCTTATACACTAATGTTCACAATAAGTACACAGTCCATGTAAACCAATAAGCACCCCATAGTCAGACACACAACACTCTGAAACCAAGTGACAGATTCCACCTCAACCAGATGCTGTGGATCTCTCAACTCCCCCCCAGACGCTTGTCACACCGTGAGCCAATTAGTCTCATTGAACTCCGTCTTTCACACAAGGGTTTCCAATCTCCACTCTCCAAGAATTGGCCTTGGAATCTTCTCCCAAACCGACGCTTTCTCTCAGATGCCTTCCGCAAGGACTTACCTCCAGGGTTTCGAACTCTCCTTCTGATGTTCCTCTCCCCTGGGTCACCACATACGTTCAAACTGTCTTGCACGCGCTCTCTCTCTCTCTATGACTCTGCCGTCAACAGTACACCACTGCTCCACATGCCCATAGCAAAGAGTTACAGACCTTCAGCCACCTTTTTGGACCTTCGGGCCTCTCGCTTTCTTTAAGCTCAGAGCCTTCCTTTCTGCTCCTTTCACTTCCACAAAACAGGACCTCTTCCCTGTTCCTGTCCTTTCTTTGACTAGAACGTCTGCTTGGGACATTCTCCTGCTCCACTCCCCTGGATTTTGGGGCTTTTCTTTAGCTTGGGGCTTGCTATCTGTCCTGTTTGCTCCAGTCACTCCAGGCAGTTACTTTCAAAGCCAACTGAACTCAAACAACTTCCAAATCAAACTGTTTCTGGTTTCTTCTGTGTGTCTATGGGAGGGACCTGTCTCTCTGGACCCCTGTTGCTCAGGAACAGCCAAGTTTCTCCTTTCTGATTTGTTTAGCTTAGCTGCAACAGCCATAAAAATGCAGGCACCTTTTAAAGTGAAACTAAAACGCAATTTGACCTTTTCTTAACACAGAAACAGAAATACAAATCAAACTTAAAACATTAAAGCTAAAACTCATTCCTAACACATACAAATGCAAAAGTAACTTAAACTATTTCCTAACACAGGCAATAACCATCTTCAACAAGAGAATCTCACCATCGCCCCTTGACATTCAATGGCATTACCATCACTGAATTCCCCCCCTTATCAAAATCCTGGGGGTTACCACTGACCAGAAACTGGACTAGCCATATAAATACTGTGGCTACAAGGGCAGGTCAGAGGCTAGGAATCCTGCAGTGAGTAGCTCACTTCCTGACTCCCCAAAGCTTGTCCACCATCGGCAAGGCACAGGTCAGGAGTGTGATGGAATACTCTCCAATTGCCTGAATGAGTGCAGCTCCAACAACACTCAAGAAGCTTGACACCATCCAGGATAAAGCAGCCCGCTTGATTGGCACCCTTTCCACAAACATTCACTCCCACCACCACCAACGCACAGTAGCAGCAGTGTGTACCAGCTACAAGATGCACTGCAGGAACTCACCAAGATTCCTTAGGCAGCACCTTCCAAAGCCACAACCACTACCACCTAGAAGGACAAGGGCAGTAAAGACATGGGAACACTACCACCTGCAAGTTCCCCCCCCCCCCCCCCCCCCCCCACCCCCCCCCCCCCCCACCAAGCCACTCACCTGTCTGGAAATATATTACCATTCCTTCAGTGCCACTGGGTCAAAATCCTGGAACTCCCTCCCTAACAGCACTGTGAGTGTACTTGTACCACATGGACTGCGGCGTTTCACGAAGGCAGCTCACCACCACCTTCTCAAGGGCAATTAGGGATGGGCAATAAATGCTGGCCTAGCCAGCGATGCCCACATCCCATGAATGAATGTAAAACAAAAATCAGATCGTCTGTTTTTTGAGATATTGACTGAAGGATAAATATTGGCCAGGGCAGCAGAGATAACTCCCCTGCTCTTCTTCAAAATAGTGCCATGAGATCTTTGAAATCTACCTAGCAGGCAAAAGGTGGCCTCAATTAAATGTTTCATCCTAAAGATGAAACCTCTAACAGTGCAGTGCTCCCACAGTACTGCACCAGAGTGTCAGCATTGATTTTTGTGCTCAAGCCCTGAAACCTGGGTTTTATAAATAGAAGTATAAAGTACAAAAAAGTAAGTTATGATGACGTTCATAAAACATGTTTCGCCTCAACAGGAGTAGTGTGTCCAATTCAGGTCACCATATTTTAGGAAGGATGTAAAGGCTTTAGAGAGGGTGCAGAAAATATGTATGAGAATAGTTTCAGGAATGAAGGACTTTAGTTAACTGGACTGATTGTTGAGATTTTTCTCCTTTGATGAGGTTCAGAGGAGATTTGATAAAGGTTTTCAAAATCATGAGAGGTCTAGACAGGGTAAAGAGAAACTATATGCACTGGTGGAAGAGTCAAGAACCAGAGGACACAGATGTCAAGTGATTGGTAAAAGGACTAAAGCGACATGAGGATAAACTTTTTTTTTTACATTGAGAGTTGTTAGGATCTGAATCATAATCATTGGTTAATGCACTGCCTGAAAGGGTAACAAAGGCAGATTCAATCATGGCTTTCCAAAAGAAATTGGATAAGCACTTTAAGGGGAAAAATTTGAAGGGCCACAGGGAAAGGGCGGGGAGTGGGGCTGGCTAAATTGCTCTTTCAGAGTACTGGCGTGGGCTCAATGGGCTGTACTGTAGCCAATGATTCTACCCTATGATTGACATTTCCATTCCTGTTCTCCATTTGAATTACCAATTACATTTATATAGCATCTTTCGCAGTTAAGTACCAAAAGACATTTCACTTGTGGAGTCAGATCATGCAGGAACTGGAGGAGGAGAGGGGGTGGAATCATCAGAGGTGGCTACAGACACAGTAGAGGAGGTAGTTTGAAATAAGATTTTTGAAGATAGGTTAAGAGATATAGCAAAGTAAAGGGGTTTAAGGGAGGGAATTTCAGAGTGTGAGGTCAAAATTGGAGAAAACATTGCCATGAATGGTGCAGTGAGGAATAGATAGAAAGAGAACATAATTGACTAGAGTACAAAGAGCAGAGGATGTGGAAAGAGACGTTGGGCTAAGGTGGTATAAAGATAGGGCAAGGAAAGTTTAGGCCATGGAGGGGTTTGAAGTTAATTTATGGATAGATGGAAAGTCAATGGGGGTTAGAAATGATCAGAGTGATAGGTGGGCAGGATAGGATGTAGATAGTAAAGTTCTGAACAAGTTTGGAGTTTATGTAGGGTGCAACTCAGTGCTAGAGAAAAGGAAGAAAGGCATTGAGAAAGTTGAGTCTGGAGATGACAGTTGTGAATTAGGGCATCAGTTACAATAGCAATAAGTTAGATGCAAATGCAGCAAATGTTTTGGTGAATTCAACTGTGACATTAAAATAAAAAAAAAAGAGCTGCTATATGTTCCAGGTTGTATTTGCCTGAATTTTTTTTCATACAAATAATGTACTACTTTTGTTCTGATATGCTGGATTATTTGAGTTGTTACTTCTATCTTTGAAAATTTTTACAAATACATTCAATAGTCTGGATAATAATCTCTATGCACACCAGTTACAAGAACTTTCCACTCAGGAACTGCCTCCATACTGTAATCAATAAACAAAGCTAGAAAGCTATAAATGCAGCTTCTAATGTTACAACATTAATTTAGATCCCAGTGAACTGAAGCAACATTACACCCACACCATTTTTGACAGAATTTCAAACTGGTCTTCAACTAACTGTGTTGGTTCTTACCAAAGATGATTCAAGTTATTCAAAAGGTAAACAATGAAGTCTAAACAGTCTGGGTAACTTCAAATCACAAAAGTAGTAATCATGATTTTTGGTGAATAGTGGTAGTTATGAATGATATGCAGAGACAAGTACAGTCTTCTTATAACTAGTTCTGCCTCTAGAACAAGTGCTGTTATTCCACTGCAGAATAAAAAAAGGAAACTCAATCGTGAACGTCAACTCAAATATGACTTTGGTGAAAATGGTAATGTGCATCTAACACTTGAGTTGCGATGGCGTTAGTGGAATTTTTACTGCAATAAATTATTATTCAATTAACTATACTCTAGGGGCCCATGTTGTTTTCTACAACAGTTCAACCCCTATCAGTCCTCGATGATATTTGGCCTTACCGCTTTTTCTATTAAAAAAAAATTCACAGAAACTATTCAGCTTATTCCACTAATTTATTAACCAGATTTCCCAGCACACCATTTTATGTTTTTCAGCAGAACTGTACTCCTATGACTCCCAAAAGGACCCTTACAAAAGAGGGCTAGATGTACAGTAAATGCAATTTTCAGTTTGGCTTGTTTACAAACCTTAAATATACAAATCCTTATTAAGCTCATGCAGGAAACGACTGTGGTGTAAGTGTGCAGTGAAAGCCAACATCTCAATGCTTAAAATTAAGCCGTAAATTCTGCAAATCCCAGAGTTCAACCAGAGACGAGTAAATTTGTTAACCTAATAGCTCAATCTGTGTCATCATTTCGGCTTCCTTTAAAAGAAAGAAGAAACCTGAGCTTTTAGAACATTAAAATAAATGAAAGCCAAGCATGAATACAAACCAACACTTCACATCATGGTTAAAGCATGTGCATCTACAAAGACAAGCAACATTAAAGCACTTCAATAATTCCACACATGTAAGGAGCAAAGTCCATTTACATGACTGCTGGAACAAAAAAAATTCAAAAGATGCTATCCTGATGAATTCCAATTGGAGCTCCAAGAGAGGAAAAGAGCTTTATTACAGAAAAGGATATCATTACAAATTTATGTATAAAGCTTTCCTAAAACAAATCCGGTAATGTAGCACAATATGTTCTTCATGCTTTTGTCAGTGTTCAGTGTATCACTACCAGGATCCACAAAACAAAATTATTCACTAAACAGTAGTTTTAATCTACTTTGAACACTAACTTTCACAATGATAAATCATTAAAACCTCATGTGTGACACTGAAATCCACTCAGGCTTACTTATTATTTTCAGCTACTGTTGGCATCAGCAAGCTCCGCAGCACTCAGCCAAAATCTCGAATGAATTTCGAACTCTGAACAGAACAGATTTCTCAAACTGGCACTCATGTCCCAAAGACATGTCTGCCCACTTACCAAGAAGAGAGTGAACTATTAAAAAAACTATAAGTGGAAGGAAACACCAAATACTCTACATATTAATTTTAGCTGAGATAATTTTTTCAGACAATTTTGTAGTTTGTAATGATAAAGCCTAATTAGAAAAATGGTTGGAAACAGAAATCATGTGCAATGGGGGGAAAAATGACAGTGGGATGTAACTGACTAAGCGGATAGGAGGCAGACAGCCGTGATGAATGAATGTTTTTTTCTGACTGTAAAGTGTGCCTCGAGGTTCCCCTAAGGGTCTGTGTTAGGACCAGTGCTTTACTTTTATATAAATGACCTGGGCTTAACTATAAGTAGTATAATTCAAAGCTTTACAAATAACACACAACCTGGCAATGTGGTAAATGTTGGGCAGGATAGTAGCAGATTACAGGAGGAGAGAGAGAGTGGGGAATGGGCAGACCAATGGCAGATGCGCTTGAGAAGCAACAACAAGAGCTGCAATATAATTTAAACGGAGCGATTTTGAAGGGGGATCCAAGAGTAAAGTGTAATTCACAAATCCTTGAAAGTGGTAGGGCAAGTTGATAACTCAGATAAAAATGCAATTGGGATATGTCTTTTGTGAATACCTATAGAGGCACTGAATACAAAAACAAGGGACTCATGCAAAACCCATACAAATCACAGGTTTATCCTCAGCTTTTTTTTCCAATCTGTTCCGGGGGTGTGAGCATCTCAGGGAACATGAGGATTTATTGCCCATCCCAAGTCCCTTCAGCAAGTTATCAGCAATCAATTGCTGTAGTCCATGTAATGTAGGTGCACCCACAGTGTTGTTAGGGAGGGATTGCCAGGATTTTGGCCCACCAAGGGTGCAGCAATATAGCTCTACATCAGGATGGTGTGACATGGGGGCTCACATGAAGATGGTGGTGTCCCCATTTGCTTGCTACCCTCATCCTTCTAGGTGGTAGAGGTCACAGGTCTAGAAAGTTCTGTCAAAGGAGCCTTGGCGAGCTGCTGCAGTGCTTGTAGATGGTACACACTGCTGCCACTATGCATTGGTGGTGAAGGAGTGAATGTTTAAGGCGGCAGATGGGGTGCTGATCAAAAGGCTGCTTTGTCTTGGATGTTGAGCTTTTTGAGGTGTTAAAAAGTAGGCATCCAATTTTAACACCAATCAGAAACACTTACATTTCATTCTCGAGATTAAGGTCAGCTAAATTCTTTGGCTAGACTACAGGAGTCCATTTGGTAAAAGCAATACACTTTCATTTGTGGCAACGGAGTCCAAATATGCTTAAGAGTTGCACAATATGAACACAAATATAAGCACATGTAAATTATAAAATATTTCAACTGATCAGTAATACTGCCACATGCAACATCTGCTCACTACAAGCCATAAAGGGCACACTAACTGAGCTGTTGAATTTTCTGCAGCTAGTATCAACAACACACCATTGTCTGGGATATGGCACAAATCAAGCATCAAAAATTGGCTATGGCACCAAGGTACGAAGTCACAGTGTTCAGAGAGGACTTGTTGCTCCTATCTCAGCTGGGTCAGGCTCTTGTCCAGAAATGACAGGGGGAAATGAGACTATGAGAGTGACTCAATCCAGTTCACTTCATCAAGCTAACAGCCTGTTGAAACAAATTCTCTAAGCAGGTTTCCTATCTGCGCCCTTGTTGAAAATTGCTGCACTAATAATAAATATGTAAAGAATTAAAAATCAACAAAAGAAACCTCTTCTCACAAAAAAGTCAAAACTAAGGTAGCAGGACATTTCACTCAAGTCCCCATTTTAAGTTGCCTTTCCTTGCACTTGAAGTAACAACAATTTTTTCTTGAACCTCTACAATACAGTTTTGTGAGAATATCTAAACCAGCAGCATTCACCATGTGGTCTGCTCTTGTCTTTCCTGCAGCCCATCAGATGACCCCCTTCTCCCCTTCTCTACCGAGCCCTCGCTCAGTGAGGGTTCAGGGGAAGGGAGCAGCAGGTTTCAGGGAGAGGGAGGGTCCTATTTCAACTAACAGAGTATAATGTATAATGTCATTGTGAGAAAAATCCTACAGAACCTAACCCACTCCCCAAACTCTCCTGCTCCCCAAACCCTCTGACAGAATCTAACTACAGCTTTTACAGTGGTTTTAATGGGAAAATCTGATTCGCTAGCATCGTTGCACTTTTCAGGAATGCAACTACAATAGTGAGGAATTACTGCTGTACTCCATCTAGTGGCCTGCCTGGCTCAGAACTAATTAAACTCACTCAATTGAGGCAAGTTACTATACGTCAGCCAGGATACTAAATTTATGACCTTCTGAAAATCAAGCATTCAAATGTTTAAACCACCACAGCTGTCATAAAATTTCCACACGTATTTAACCTTTGTTTTTGAACAGTAAAAGCAATATAAACACATCATATTACTCAAATTTGTTCAAATTGGTGTTAACTAGCTTCAGGTAGATGCTGCAGATAGTAAAGAACTCTCAACATTGCATGCAATGTCAATGTTTAATGAAATACTTTATAAAATTGCACTTGACACATTTATACCAGAGATTACATTTATACTATATTTTCTGTAGATATCTGTTTGAGATCAGTTTCTGATTTTAAAGTGATACAACTGGCCCACCGTCAATCCTGACTGGTGGAAAGCAAACAAAAAAGCCCTTTTAACAGCTTAACGAACAGCTCAAGTTCCCTTTCTAAAAAATATCAGTTTTTAAAACCATTACAAATAACGTGTAAATAAGGGCTATATTTGCAACAAATCCATAATACATTGCATTGTTTGGACACAAAGGGTAAGGATATATCATTTTTTCCCCATATGTTATAATTTCATGGAGAAAGGATGCGCAAAATCCTTTAGAAAATAAAGCCATCACACATTGAAGAATTTTAGGAATTCCAATTATGAAGAACACAATTTCCAAATGGAATACTGCATCTGCCAAAATAAGCAGACCCAGGCTAGCCTACGACAACACAGCCTAATATCATACTGAAATCATACAATGTTAGCTAGCACACTCTAGCAAATGCAAGTTTCACTTGGTTGGACAAAATGAAACTCCCATTACAAACAATCAATGACTGGGATCAAATTAAATATTAATGTTTGCTCGCAGCACTTTTGAACTAACAGCTATGGCGAGTAAAGTTTTTTAAAAAGTCAACTTATTCCTATATTGCTGTGTTACTCCAACGGCTAATCCAGAATGTCACAAAGTAGCTGAAATTGTTTATAAACCAGTCAGGAAACAAATAGTTGAACTACAAAACAGATGTTGCAAAATAGCAATTACCACAACAGAATAAAGTAGAGGTGCTGTTCTGTGGCCCATTTTTGAAGCAGTTTTAAAGAAAATAACATACAGCACAAAAAGAATTTATTTTAATAAGCTGCATAAGTAAAAATCCTGGTGTACAATGACCATCATATAATACACTTGAATTGTACATTACCTGTAATTTTATACCCATAAACAGCCAGTTGGCCTGCCATGTATTCTCCATCTGAATTGTTGTGTGAACAGCCCCAGGTCTTCACCCAGATCTTCTGTGTACCAGGGATAACACTACAATGAATAAATACAAACAAACAACAACAAAAAAATCAGTGGAAACAAGACCAAAATTTCAAACCATTTCACTAAGTCAGAGGGGAAGACAATCTCCAAGAATTTGCTAAGGTTTCAATATTTGGTCACATTACTACTATGCAAAATACAGTAGCAACAGTAAACCAATAGTTCATTACAAACATATTCTGTATGCTATGACTTACAGACATAAGATTGGGACCAGCACTTTCTAAGTCAGATGATATCGCCAAATGCCATTTACAGTTCTGATACTGAAAAGTCAATCTACTTGCATTAAGTCATTTACAAATCTCCCTCCCCTGCTTTATACCCAGCTTCAGTGGTTTCAGAGACACTCTTATCTCCATGGACCACGGAGCTTATTTTCAGCTCACTGTCAAATTCAGAATGGTCAGAGATGAATCTACTTAAATATGAGTAACAGCTTATCATTGTAATCTGTGTTCATCTCATTATGTTTTCCTCTCTCCTACACTGTTATTTTACCTTTTCACTTCTTACTGATTTTTATTAAATCCATCCCAATCCTGCTCCCAGTGCCCCTAAGAGTTGGGAGTAACTCTATAAGCGTTGTTTGATAGGCTAAAAAGATGCCAGATATCTATTTTCAGCCAATCAAATAAGACCCGACTGACAATATCATTTTATCCACCAGTCTTTGAGGCATTTAAGTATAAAAAACCCAGAAAAGGGATTGATGAGTAAACTTCTGTGCAGTGTGTTTCTCATTATTATATGGCAAAGAGATAGTCAATAGTCTCTCCAAATATTTATTTCTGAACCAAGTCATGTAATCAAAGACAAAATTTTGCCTCAATGTTTATAATTAATAATTAATTGCATGGTTTAATGTTTACTTTTCTTCTTGATTATTTTTTAATCCTCACCCCATCACAACCTACCTAGGCATGATGCTAATTATTCCATGGCTATGAGAAAAGGAAAGCTTCCTGGCTTCAGCCAATGTCACTTGAGCAAACTAACATGAGGTTTTTGGAAAGAATATCAAGGTGAAATTATATCATTTTTCCTTAACTGGGGATTCCCCTTCAGAGTGGTTAGCAAAGCTGTCGACTGTCCCATTTCCTGCACTCCAGCTCTCATCCCTTCCCCTCCCTCCCAGAATCACACTTGGGTTCCCTGTGCCATCAATCGCCACCCCGCCAGTCTCCACATTCAACATCCTTTGCCATTTCTACCACCTCCAGCACAATGCCACCATTAGACACATCGTCCCCTCCCCTTTCAGCATTCCGAAGGGACCATTCCCTCCATGATACCCTGGTCCACTCCTCAATAACTCCCAACACCCACTTCCCGTCCCAAAGCACCACCCCATGCAAGCACAGGAGATACAACACCTGTCCCTTTGTCTTCTCCCTTCCCATTGTCCAAGGCTCAAAATTCTTCTTCCAGGTGAAACAGCAATTTACTTTTACTTCTTTCAATTTAGAACACTATATTCACTGTACATGATGTGGTCTCTGCTATAATGGGGAGACTAAATGCACATTGAGCAATCTCTTTGTGTAACACCTCTTGAAGGCCACGGCGAAACCTACTACTGCGCAATTTTTGGCGTACAATGGTTCACTTATTCCATGTGCAGGATCCATAGTTCTGGACTGCAAGCACAGTCAATCCTCCTGGGTGCCACAGATGTTCTACATCATGGAGAATAAAGGCCCGGTGGTGATCACAGGTCTACTGGCATGCCATTCTAATGTCACATGGCAGATACTGCTACCACCTCAGTTCATGACCTAACATCAAAATATCCAGAATGTTTTGACAAAATTGGTGGTTACAAGGGAGCTGAAGCATTACACTTGCAGGAAAATGCAAGTCCCTCAATTGATCCACCATGCAAATGCAGCATCCAATTACAAGATAAATTAAAAATCAAACCAGACAAAATGGAGAAAGACGGAATCATTAGAATAGTGCAAGAACAAACCAATTGTGCAGTTCAATTATGTGTGTCATAAAGAAGGTCGGATCATTGAGAATACGCCTCGATCTACGACGTTTTAAATGCAGCTCTGAAATGCAGTCCTTAGAAAATACCCATTTTAGAAGAGTTAAATCCGAGATTTGCAGGTACAAAATTCTTCTCCAAGCTTGATACCAAGCAAAACTACTTGTCAGTATATCTTGCAGCAAAGTCCCAAGAGCTTATTACATTTCATACCCCATTTGGACGATGCAGTTTTCAATTACTTCCTTTCGGGCTATAAGCCAGGACCTCTTTCAAGCTCACATGGACCACATTATATGTGCTGTGCCACAATACACCTGTATTGCCATTGATATTGCTGTTGTGAGAAGAACTAAGCAAGAACAATCTGTACTTATTGATGCAAAAGGCACGTATTGAAGGATTGCTGTTCAGCGGTAGTCAAACAGGGTGGCAGCAAGATTAAATACAGGTACAACGTGATGAACAGCCTTTGATCATGCTACATGGCATAAGACAACCCTCAACGTTTTGGTCAGACCACAAGAAGTTTACAGGGTGGGATGGTGTTGAAATTGCAGTGTGGTGATAGTGCTCAAATAAAGTGCTGGTAAGCTGACAGATCCCTCAAGGTGAGATTGCAGCGCATGGCCTGTCATTTCCATGAGTGGGACAGCATGTCAAGAGGACCAGCACCATGTTAGCTCAGTCGGGAAAGGCATGACCAGGGTGGGAGTGAATGTTTGTGGATGTGGTGCCAATCAAGCTTTGTCCTGGACAGTGTCAAGCTTCGAGTGTTACACTCATCCAGGCAAGTGGAGAGTATTCCATCACACTCCTAACTTGTGCCTTGTAGATGGTGGCTAAGCTTTAGTGAGTCAGGGGGTGAGTTACTCATCACAGGATTCCTAGCATCTGACCTGCTCTTGTAGCCACGGTACTTATATGGCTAGTCCAGCTCAGTTTCTGGTCAATGGTAACCTCCAGGGTGTTGATAGCGGGGTATGTTGACAGTGATGGTAATGCCATTGAACGTCAAGGGGCGATGGTTAGATTCTCTCTTGTTGGAGATGGTTAATGCCTGGCACTTGTGTGGCACGAATGTTACTTGCCACTTGTCAGCCTAAGCCTGGATATTGTCCAGGTCTTGCTGCATTTGGACATGGACTGCTTCTGCTTCTATGGGCCTCTGATGAGGAACAAGAGAAGCAGCTAAACCAACACCAGCAGGAGCAGCACCACCACCATTGCAGCTGCCTCCTCTGCAACCACATGCCACTCCCCAGAACAGTGGGGATGGACACAGATCCAGCTTAAGGGATGCAACACTCTCAGCAGTGTATAGATAGAGGGTTAGCTTCCTCAACATGATGGAGGTATGTCATTGCTGACATCTGCAGCCTCCTAGATGAGACATCTTTCCAAGAGGGCCATAATGGACACACATCCCCAGTGAATAGCACAACTTTGAATTTCTTCACCTTTGCCTCTTTCCGGGAAACTGCTGGTGAGATCTGCAGGATTTCACAATCTGCTGCCCATAAGGGTATCCCCCAGGAGACTGATGCCATGTATGCCAAGAATTGCGCTCAAGTCCACTTTGACACCAATGAGGCCAATCAGACATAGAGGGCCCATGGATACCTTGCAGAGATAGGATTCCCACAGGTACAGGGAGTCACTGATGGCATACAGCCAAAATCAAGACAGAGCTATTCTTTATTGAGGGGGTTTATTGACTTGTTCAGTCTCACAGCTCCCCTCCCACACATACTTTAAGTCAATGGCTAGTTCCACCCCACATTGTCAGTTAGGAATTTAGTCCAGTTCCTATCCATTTTTCAATTATCTTGTCCACAAGTACCTTTTTGTTTTTTATATATTGGTTGCCAGATTGAATCTAGTTGCCATGTCTATGAAGTGTAACAGAAAAATGTTTTTGTCCTTATCCTATACCTTCAAGTCCATTGTTACAAGTTGATTAAAGTCTCTTGCTAATGAGACTCACTACGTGCCACGTTGGTGTCCTTCGTTTTTCACATATATCGTATTTCTCACTGATCTCGTCTATAAGTTTAACCCTGTGTCCTTTAGTAGGATTTTTAACCTATGACAAGGTAAACAGGCAAACTGCCATTGTAGTTTTAAAACAATTTGCCTTTTTTCCTTTAAACTTCTACCCCCTGATGCCATTAACAGTTCTTGAACGTTTTTATTAGAGATGTGAGGTCTTGTTAAAGGGATATAATAATGTCCTAATTGTGTAAACTGTAAATCTACAGATTTCCCAAATGCCTCATGTTCCATATCTAATTTCATTCGAGCTTTTCTCAAAAATGGCTTACAGTAAGGGCATGTCACTGGATATTACATCCATACTAATAGTGATTTACCTCAGCTGTTTTACATAGAATCACCACTCTTTTTTGTGACTTTAATGTGCTGTTATTCCTGAACCCAAGTAGAACTTTCATATTCCTTAATCTTACTTCTGTCTTTACTATTTAGAGAATCCAGGTAACATTTTAATCAATCCACAGTGTCTAACAGCTAAACTGAAGATTCTTCAACTAGAACACCTATTACAGGACTAAAGCTTCTTGTGACCAGTACAATTCCCTCTGACTGATCAGTATTGTTTTCTTCCCTTTTTGAACGTTCCATGTCATGTATCATTTCAAAAACCCTGTTATTCTGTTTCGCACAATTCATCAAAATGACATTTTGAGTCACATCCAAAACACCTGCTGACCAATCCTTGGTTATTCCTGGGGATCATTCTTCTGCTATAGTTACCCAATTCTTGTCATCTATTAGGGCTGCCAAAAGGATCTCTATCTTCATCCCTTTTGCTGTAGTTCTTCTTTCATATTGACGCTTGTGCTCCATATCTGAACAGTCTCAAAATTCCGCTAGCATTGAATCCTCCATCTTTTGCATTACCGCTGCAGGTCCCATTTGTGCCATGGAAGTGGCTGGAAATAAATGTCTCCCCAGGAATTTTTTTAAAGCTTCAGGCATCTGTACTAAAAGCGTATCTCTTTCTGAGAATCTAGTTAAGACCAGGAGCTATCCATGTTTGATATTTTAGCACAACCAACAATTTGAAAGTAAGCACTGAATTCGGAATCTCTAAATAGAATTTCTGCAACCTCACAAGTAATCTATCTAATTCCATGATATATTCTATGGAATAATTGTCCAGCTTTCCACATTTATCAAAGTCTGACAATGCCTCAGATGGATTTAATCAATCATCTTGCTTATAAATTTTGCCCATAAATTTTAAGAGATTATCCAAACTTTCCTCAGTGTCCAATTTATGAGCCTCTATCTCAGAAAATGCTTCGCACCTGATCCTGCTTCCGGTGGGAAGTGAAAGTGCCAAGGCCATACCTTGCTATTTCTTCGGTAAGGATTTAACCCATGCCCATATATCCACTTCATTCTTCCATTGGTCTTAAGGTTCAGCTTCATAGAACAATAGTGGAAAATCATACCCTAAAACATTACACTTGGTTTCACCCATTCAGCTCCAAAGTAACTCCAATTATAATCTTCTGTCTGAAAAATCTTAGTTTCCAATCTTCACCTTTAGATGACCATCCTCTGTTACCAATGTCAATACGATCCAAGCTGTTGGTGAAGCCGAAACCAAGACATAGAGCTTGAGTTCAGACTCACAGGTCTCCTCCCACATACTTTTAAATTTGATGTTACCAACACGTAGCCATCAGGGTGCCTTCAGATCAGCCCAGAGTATTTATCAATCAGAAGAGATTCAAACCCTCAATGTTCAGCCTGTATATGGCTAACAGAAGGTTATCAAGCATGTCTGTGCAAGATATCCTGGAAGTTGCCATGACTCCTTTATGCTGCAACAGTCAAATCTCCCACATGTTTTCGCATCTCTACCTAGAGAGTAGGTGATTCCTTAGCAATGAGGGCTACCCCTCCAAAGACCACCCCTTCAAGGACTTAGCTGATGAAACCTATGAGGAACCCTTACACTGAAGCAGAGGAGAGGTACAACAAGAATCAAACAACCACAAAAGGTAATCATTGAATAAACTATTGGGTTGCAGAAGATGTGATTCAGGTGCCTGGACTGTTTAGGAGGCATCATTCAGTATTCACCAGCAAAGGTCTCCAGAATGTCGTGGTCTGCATCATCCTCCTCCTGCAACGGACTCAAACAAGTACATAACAACATGAACATTGTTATACGCACCTAAGTGAATCCTCTTACGCAACTAATAAGGCTTTCTCATCCACTTCTTACGTAGCTTCAACAGATTTGTAGGCAGGCTACTTGTTCCAATGCTCTAACAGCCAAGATGCCCATGGATTACGCCTTCTGGGTTTTGGGCCCATGAATGCTCCACCAACTGCCCACATGCACCTGTCATTGGGGCAGGTGGCAGCATGTGGGGTTCTGCCTGGGGAAGCAAGGTTGAGAAGTGGGAATGTTTTAAGAAGAGTCCCAATTAATGTTGCCCTTTCTCCATCTTTCCTCTCGTGGCCTACCTGCACTTCCCTAAGAACTGGAGAGCACTTTCCTGCATTTTAGTGAGGCATTCAGCCACCAAAGCAAGTTTCCTCCATTCTGTATAAAGTGGCAGACGAGTGTGTAGGCCATTGGTCTGAACCAGGAGGTACACCTGATTCTCTGTGCAGGTGGCCACTCTTTCCATAGAGCTATACATCACAGCAAATGTCCAAGGTATCATAGCACTAATGTTAGGATGCAGACATCTTCAATCTCTCTCTCTAAGGCTGCGCATTGCCTCTGGAATTTTTAAAAATTCTTTCATGGGATGGGCACTGCTAACAAGGCCAGCGAATTGTTGCCCATCCCTAATTGCCCTCGAGAGGTAGTGGAGAGCTGCCTTTTTGAACCTTCCTGTAGCAGTTTGGTAGGTCCTTTCAGAGGGCAGTTAAGAGTCAACTATATTTCTGTGGGTCTGGTGAATCTGATGAGTTTTTACAACAATCAATGATAGTTTCATGGCACAATTACAGAGATTAGCATTCAATTCCAGGCTTTTTAAAAAATTAATTAATTGAATTTAAATTCCACTGGCTGCCACGGCGGGATTTGAACCTGTGTCCCCATAGCATTAGCCTGGAACTCTGGATTACTAGTCCAGTAATATTACCACGACACCATCTCCCCACAAATGCTGACAGAAGCAAAAATTGCTGATCCAGTAGGACCCTTTTCATGGGTGAACCCCGAGGCTCAACAATTTTGTCCAGCTGAGTATTGCTTGACGAATCTTATGCCCTTTGACAGGGATTCTCCACTGCTGTCCCTGTCTCCAGCACCTGCTACTGCTCACGTGATGTGCACCTCACCATGTGACAACGTAGAGCTCTCCAAATTTTCTCAGAGACTTCTGCTTTAATGAATGCCCTGCCCTCTGCATATAGAGCATTCAAGTGTGCAGAAAAAAAAGGGTGAACAAATTGTAGTCCCATCTAGGGCCAGGGGGTTATCACAAAGCACAGAAAGCATTTTGGGGTTTTTCCAATTGACAAGGGCTAAAGCCCCTAACCATTTGAAGCAAATTCTCTGCATGGACTGCCCATTCCAGGACAGTTGTTAGCTTGCAGTTTGGTTGATGGGTTAAGATCTTATGGAGCATCTTATCAATCACCTTGCGATTTCTTTCACAGAGTCCACTGCCGAAAGGATTCTCAGCTGTGGTGTTCATGACCACAATACTCATACTTTTGCACGTCTCCAGGCTCATTGGCAAATTCTTCCCCATTGTCAGTCAGAAACTTAGCCGGTGTTCCCAGTCTGGTCCCTATCCATTTTCCCATGATTTTATCTATAATCACTCTTTTATCCATATAAAATGCAAAATGAAAATGTTTCTGTCCTTGTCCCACATCATTAAATCCAGATTACCACTTCATTAAAGTCTGATGCCAGTGGGAGACATGCAATAGGCCATGACAGCAACCTCCGATACTTATTACTTATATCATACTTTTCTCTAATCTCTTTGATTAGCCTGGTGTATTCATCATCAGACACATCTGCATCTTTTAGTGGGATTTTTAATCTGCGACAAGAAGGATTGTCTGTGTAATTTAAAGATCATTTGTTTTTTTTCCCTCAAGTTCTCATCACCTAATGCCATTAACACTTCTTTAATATTCTAATTAGAAATGTCAGATGTTATGGGAATGCAATACCTGATTAGTCAAACTGCAGATCCACTGACTTTCCAAAACTGCTTTATCATGTTCCATGTCCAGTTCCATTTGTGCCTATTTCATGGAAGGCTTGCTCAGCAGCAAGGGTTTCTCACTAGAAACACCTGTGCGAACAAAATGGCTTACTCCAGCTATTTTGCATGGAATCACCACTCTATTCAGTGACCTCAATGTGTTGTCATTCCAAACCTGACCTTATTTAGATTCACTCAGGAAGGATTAAAGTAAGATTTTAACCAATTTTGACAGTGTCAAGGTGCAACCACTAACCAAAACAGCACAATAAAAAGAATCTGCAACGAATATACTCATTACTGGACTAAAGCTTCTTGTGACTAGTACAATTCCTTCAGGCTGATCATTAGCATCTTTAAATTCCAAATCCTCTGTGTCATGTTATGAAATTCTCACATACCTTGTAGAGCTTGAAGAGCAGGAACTTTCGTTCCCGACAGACGTTGGACTTTCTGTGCATGAGCAGGCCGGGACCGGACTGCACGTGCACACTGATATTTTTATGTTCTTCAGGCTGCGGACAGGCCTTGCGCGTCTGCAAAGAGAGAAGAAAAGGGCGCAAAATCCAGGTCAGGTGACTGGGTGCAGAGCGCCAAAGCGAGCAAATGTCCCAGGGAGAGGGACCAAAAGGAAGTCAAGATAGAGAGAGGAGTAGAGAAACAGGCTCCAATTAGAAAAAAGGGCTGTGGGGAGCAGACTTTAAGTGAAGTGTGCTCAGGAGAAGCCCTGGTAATCGAAGAAGTCTAAGAAGCAGCCCTGATGATCCAAGAAGGCAGCAAAGGTTGCTGTGCTGCAGGCCACTGGGGCAAAGGTGCCCCTGTGGAGCAGTAGTGTTCTGCTCGATGCAGCCAAAGAACTGAAATTGTGCTTGTAAGTTGATGCTCGAGTGTACTTGAGAATTCAGGGGAATGGAATCTCAGAAGGCAAGATTGAAACCCTGCAAGGTGGGCTGTCACTGAAGCCGTCCGAGTTGGAGTGACTTTTGGGAGAGGTCCAAGGTAAAATCTTCAAAGATGAGACTGGAAACCCTCGTGAGAGACAGAATTCCAGTGAGATTGGTTGATACCGTGAGTGTAATGTCTGGGTGGGTTGTTGAGAAATTGATGGAATCTACTTTGGTCACATCTGTCATTTATCGTGCTGTGTGGTGTGTCAGACCACAATTTGCCAGTTTCTTTGCATATACCTCATTCTTACCTTAAACATTAGAGTAAAAGACAGATATTGTAAATTGCTTTATCTTTCTGACCTTGCATAGTAAAGCTTATTTCTGTTTGTTCTAAACCCGTGGAATCTTGTGGTTTTATTCTGTTAGTAAGTGTGTTGAATCTCAAACTTTATCTACTTTAAACAAAACATTATCAGCCCCTAACTGGATCCTACCAACAACCTGGAGTCTGGCCAAGGATCATACCATACGTTGCTTCGAAAACCCTGCTGTTCCGCTTTGGACAGTTCACTGCATAATGATTTGAGTCATGATCTGAAGCACATGGCAACAATTCCTTGGCCATTCCTCGGCTTCAGGAATTACTACTTCAATCCTGCCTGCCAAATCTGCCAAAAATGCCTTCGTCACTCCTTTTGGCTGTAACTGCTCCATTGCACTGACACCTGTGCTGCCCCATATCTGAATGATCGCAAAAGATGGCATTCACTGAGTCCTCCATTCTATGTGACACCACAGAATGTCCCATTTGTGCCATTAAAGTTGATGGAAATGACTGTTTTCACAGGAATTTTTTTAAAGCAGCAAACATTTGATCCAAAGGGTGCATTTTTCTGAGAACCGAACAGCAGGAGCCTATCCATATGAGACAGTTTAGCACAATCCAGCAATTTAAATATGAGTACTGAATAAGGAATCTTCAAATTGAATTCTTTAATCTATTTATAAAGTCTGTCAAAGTCCATGATATATTCCTCTAGGGTATGACTGTCCTTTAGAAATCTATCAGTTTGACCATGCTTGTAGGCATCTAATAGATCATCTTTCTTGTAAATTTCATCCATGAAACCTAAGATCATCCAAACCTTCCTCCGTATCTAACTAACAGTCATGCAGCTCACAAAATACTTTGCTTCTAATTTTACTTTTGTTAGGGAGTGACAATGCCAAGGTCATAGCTTGTTCTTCAGTAAGAATGTAACCTGTGCCCACATATCCACTTCATTTTTCCACTGGTCATAAGGTTTGGATTCAGAGAACATTGGTGGGTAATCATACCCTGACAACATAGGCTTGCTTTCAGCTGTTCTTCACAAAAGTAACTCAGGTTATAATCTTCAGTCTGAAATTCTTTTTCTTAGTTTCCAATCTTCACCTTGAGGCAACTATCCTCCCTACCATGCTAATTCATTCAGAAGTGAGATGGTAAAGTAGGAAATCAGACGCCAATCTTTTTACTTAATACTAGATTTATTGATAGAATGCAATATTACATATGTCTAACCAACACCCTGTGTCCCAGAAGTTTCTCTTCATACTCTTTAGAATATACAAATAAAATGAACAAATGAACTAAATCAAATTAACTAATTAACAGTGCCTGCTCAAGATATTTAATCAATGTCCTCCATCAGTATATCCTCAACATTAACAATACAGGTGGCAGTGGCACAGTGGCATTGTCACTAGCTAGTATTCCAGAGACCCAGGGTAATGCTCTGGGGGCTGGAGTTCGAATTCCACCACAGCAGATGGTGGAATTTGAATTCAATAAAAATCTGAAATTCAAAGTCTGATGACGACCATGAAACCATTGTCAATTGTTGTAAAAATCCATCAGGAAAGGAAATCTGCAATCCTTAACTGGTCTGGCTTACATGTGATTCCAGACCCAGAGCTGACTCTTAAATGCCCTCTGAACAAGGACAATGAATGCTGGCCCATATCCCATGAACGAACAAAAAAAATTAACAGAAAGCAGCAAGGTGGAGAATTTTAGGGAGGGACTGGCATAGCTTTGGGCCTAGGTACCGAAAGACATGGTAGATAAGCGTATGTGAGAGTTAAATGAGAAAGGATAGGAGGAGGCTCAAGTGAACCATAAATGCCAGCATGGACTGGTTGCGCCAAATGGCCTCTTTCCATACATTGTACATTGGCCTCGTAGAATGACACATTCAATGAAGCTATAAAAGGAATTGAAAACAAAGAATAAGAATGTTAAAATAGAGGTGTTGCTGAACCAGGAGCTAGCTTAGGTCAGTGGGCACTGGGCTGATGGATAAGGAGGATCCTACAGGCAGGATGGTTTTGGCCAAACTCAAGTTTACAGATGGTGCAAGATGGAAGGTTGGCCAGGAGAGTGTTGGAATAGTTGAGTCCAGAGACAATAAAGACATGGTTGAGGGGTTTCAGCAGCTGATAAGCTGAGGTTGTGATGAACGCAGTGATGATAGAGGTGGAAGACAGCATTCTTGGTGAAGGCGAGAATATGGGAGCCAGAAGGTCAGATCAGGGTAAAATAGGGCGCCCGGCTTGCGAGCAGTTTGGTTCAGTCTAAAACTGTGACCAAGAGGAGGGAACAGAGTTTGTGGCAACGACCGAAGACAGAGGTTTCTGTTTTGCAAATATTAAATTGGAAGAAATTTCTGCACATCCAATACTGGGATGTCGGGCAAGCAGCATCACAAATCAGAGGCAGTAGAGGGGTCAAGAGAGGTAGAGCTGCAGGTCGTCAGCATAAACGTGGAACCTGACATCATGATTTTGGATGATGTCCCTTACAGGCAACATGCTGATGAAAAATAGAAGTGGGATTGCAAGGATAGAGCCTTGTGGAAATCCAGAAGTAACATGTAGGAGCAGGAAGAGAAAGTACAGGAGATGATTCTCTGGCAATGACTGGTTGTAGGAATAGTCCCACCAAGTCCAAGGCCTGTTTCAGTGCTGTGGGAGGAGTGAAATCCTTCCAATCCAGTCATGCAATTCCAGCATGGAATTGCAATCAAAGTACTGCAACTTTTGTTAAAATGATAATAATGGAACTCACCTATCAGCATGTAAATCTTCTGTCCCCTCATCCTGTTTGTGCTTGTTTCTCTTTCTAACATGTGGGACAATGCTCCTTCTTGCAAGCAGTTGATCATGAGGCGTTGGATCTTGTGCTGAAACAATATCTTCAATGTCTTCCACTAACGAATCACAAGCAGCTGGCATAATCTACAAAAAAGAAAGATTCCTGAACAAATCCATTATAAATTTTAAAGACTGAACTCTAATTTTCTTGGAGATTACTTCTATACACATCTGTGTAAGCAGTAGTTAATAAACAAAACGGATACTACTCCTCTCCTTCCACCCTCCAACCTCTCCTTCCTCACCCCCTCTTCCACCCTCCACATCCCCAATCCCCACTCCTTCCCAACCCCACCATCCCCTCCCTTCCTCCCTCCCACCCAGCCACCCCCCCTTCCTCCAAGCCCCCCTCCCTCCAAGTCCCCCCTCCCCACAAGCCCCCCACCTCCCTTCAAGCCCTCCACCTCCCTTCAAGCCCCCGACCTCCCTTCAAGCCCCCCTCCCCCCTCCCTCCAAGCCCCCCCTCCTCCAAGCCCCCCCCCCCTCCAAGCCACCCCCAACCCCCTCCCCCTCCCTCCAAGCCCCCCCCAACGCCCTCCCCCTCCCTCTAAGCCCCCCCCAACGCCCTCCCCCTCCCTCCAAGCCCCCCAACCCCCTCCCCCTCCCTCCAAGCCCCCCTCCCTCCAAGCGCCCCCCAACTCCCTCCCCCTCCCTCCAAGCGCCCCACAGCCCCCTCCCCCTCCCTCCAAGCGCCCCCCCACCCCCTCCCCCTCCCTCCAAGCGCCCCCCCCACCCTCTCCCCCTCCCTCCAAGCGCCCCCCCACCCCCTCCCTCCAAGCGCCCCCCCACCCCCTCCCTCCAAGCGTCCCCCCACCCCCTCCCTCCAAGCGCCCCCACCCCCTCCCCCTCCCTCCAAGCCCCCCCAAGCCCCTCCCCCCAAGCCCCTCCCTCCAAGCCCCCCCCTCCAAGCCCCCCCAAGCCCCTCCCTCCAAGCCCCCCCAAGCCCCTCCCTCCAAGCCCCCCCAAGCCCCCCCCTCCTCGCCCCCCCTCCCTCCTCGCCCTCCTCCTCCCTCCAAGCCTCCCCCTCCTCCCTCCAAGCCTCCCCCTCCTCCCTCCAAGCCTCCCCCTCCTCCTCCCTCCAAGCCTCCCCCTCCTCGCCCTCCTCCTCCCTCCAAGCCTCCCCCTCCTCGCCCTCCTCCTCCCTCCAAGCCTCCCGCTCCCGCCCTCCTCCCTCCAAGCCCCCCCCACGCATCCCAACCCAGCCCATGGGCCCACGCATCCCAACCCAGCCCATGGGCCCCCCCTTCCCCTCTCTCCCTGCGCCTCCCTCCCATCCTCTCCCTTACAGCAACCCCAAAATCAATCCCCCCTCCTCGGCCACAACCCTTGCACACCCGTGCCTGTTTGATGATCAATATTAAAAGGTGGTCAATTACTCCTGCAGTGAGCGCCAAGGTTTTGCAAAGTAACGGACGGCCTAAGCTCTCCGCTCGTGCCCTGGATCCCGCTTGCAGCTCGCGCTTCACTCTCCCTGTCTCGAGCTCTGACAGCGCTGCGCCATCACTCGCCTGAACTCTCACCCCTGTTTTTTTTTCTCTCTCACTCTATGTTGGACGGCAACCCGCTCGGCACACGATTAACCTTGTGAGAGAATCCAAACGCGACCGACCACGTGTTGCTCTCCCGGAATCCAGCTCTCTTCTCGCTCTCTCTCTCTGCCCCCCCTCTACTGGAGAGCGCAGGCAGAACGGCCAAGCGCACACGATAAGTGTTGTGTTCTAATCATGAATCATTATCTAATATTATCACAGTCCCCTATTTCAGTACCAAAATTAGTTCTGGGCAAAATCTGCCATCCACAATTCCACTGATGATTATTGAGTGATCCTGCCCCAAACATTTGCCATTTATTTTAAACCTACAATTAGTTCCTAATCTATTGCATATTTCCAGCATTTTGTTTTGTTTCAGATTTCCAGTTTTTCTTTCATTAATTAAAAGTCAATTTAAGTTAAAAATTAAATACAATTTGCAAACAAAATTTGTATATCGACACACTTTTACTTAAATACCATGCTTTAAAACAAAACCCAAGCTTATTTATACGTGCAGCGAACTTAAACCCACTTTGGAACTTTCTGTATATATTTTCTCCCCTAATTCACGTGCTCTGAGGTACGGGGTTGGTGGAGAGTTAATTATTTTGATTTCTCTTGTTTGCAAATGCTTATACCGCTGCAATATTTATACATTGTTCACTCAGGTTGCTTCACCCTTTCATTTGCTCTGTGGTTTCCAAGGTTTATTTCTCCTGTCGTTCTGTTTACTTTCTATTACTTATTTTTCCTTTCGACTGCAACAGTTGTCTTCAGTGCGTTCTCTGTAACCTCGAGTGCACGTCTTCTGGACAGATCTTCACTTCCATTTGGGGATGAAGTGAGTCAAAGACAACTAAGACAGTAATAAATTCTTGCACTAATCTTACTTCGTCCGGAGAACTCTATACTAATGGATGATTGAACACTGTCGTTCTCCCAAGTGAGATCGCATTTGGTTTGATATGAAGTGAAAGATCAAACACCTCCATTGTTCTGCACAAATATAGGAATAGGTTACTGTCAATCACTGGAAGTGACAGTTGTTTTGTTTCAAATATATATCTTAAATGCACACATTAACAGATAAAGGAAGCTCCATACACTTAAATAAGGCCATGATTTGTTTCATCATTGTTAGCCGGATAACTGGTCCCCAGTGCACATAGTTCCAAAGTGCACACTTTTTCTGTGAAATGGGACTTCAATGCTTCTAGGATGTTGAAGCAGGTTTGGCAGGGAGAGCAGTGAATGAGTCATGGCAACACAGCAGTTGTTGCATGGAACCTTCAATTGCCACTAAGATAAAAGCAAAATACTGCAGATGCTGGAAATCTGGAACAGAAACGGAAAATGCTGGAAAAACTCAGCAGGTCTAGCAGCATCTGTGGAGAGAGAAATAGAGTTAACATTTCGAGTCAATATGACCCTTTTTAAGAGCTACAAAGAAGTGAAAATTTATACTGTTTAAGAGGGGTGGGGCAGGTGGAGCTGAATGGAAGGCCAGCGATAGGGACAAAGGAGGGATTGACAAAGATGTCATGAACTAAGGGACAAAGGGAGTGTTAATGGTAGTGGTTAGTGCTAAATAAAAGGTGCTGATAGTGGCATAAAGGTGAGAAAGCAAAATGTGATAATAGCACAACAAGGGTAGCATTGTGTGAAATAACATCATGGAACAAGTAACAGATGGCCCTGTAGGGGATGGGGTGGGGGAGGGGGAAAAAGGGTAGAAAATAGGATGGAAGGGGGATAACACCACGGATAAATGAATAAAAATAAGTGATTTTTTAAAAATGAATGTAGAAAAAAAGGGAATTTAAAAAAGCGGATGAGGATGGAGGAGAGCGTTCATGGTCTGAAATTGTTGAACTCAATGTTAAGTCCAAAAGGCTGTAAAGTGCCTAATCAGAAAATGCGTTGGGCTTCACTGGAACATTGCAGCAGGCCAAGGACGGACATGTGGGCATGAGAGCAGGATGGTGTGTTGAAATGGAAAGCGACAGGAAGGCCTGGGTCATGCTTAAGGACAGACCAGAGATGTTTAACAAAGCAGTCACCCAGTCTGCGTTTGGTCTCCCCAATGTAGAGGAGAGCACATTGGGAGCAGCAGATGCAGTAGGCCAAATTGAAGGAGGTGCAAGTGAAGCGCTGCTTTACCTGAAAGGAGTGTTTGGGCCTTTGGGCAGTGAGGAGCTAGGAGGTAATGGGGCAGGTGTTGCACCTTCTGCGATTGCATGGGAAGGTGCCGTGGGAAGGGGATGAGGTGTTGGAAGTGATGGAGGAGTGAACCAGGGTGTCTCGGAGGGAACAGTCCCTAGCGAATGCTGACAGAGGTGAGGGGAAGATGTGTTTGGTGGTGGCATCATGCTGGAGTTGGCGGAAATGGCGGAGGATGATCCTTTGAATGCGGAGGCTGGTGGGGTGAAAAGTGAGGTTCTGGAAGGGAGGGGAAGGTGTGAGGGCAGAGGCGCGGGAGATGGGTCAGTCACGGCTGAGGGCCCTGTCGACAACAGTGGGGGGAGAAACCTCAGTTAAGGAAGAAGGAAGACAAGTCAGGAGCACCATTTTGGAAAGTGGCATCATCGGAACAGATGCGACAGAGGTGAAGGAACTGGCAGAATGGGTTGGAGTCCTTACAGGAAGCAGTGTGTGAAGTGCTGTAGTCAAGGTAGCTGTGGGAGTCGGCGGGCTTGTAATGAATATTGGTGGACTGTCTAATGCCATAAATTGAGACAGAAAGGTCCAGGAAGGGAAGGGAAGTGTTGGAGATGGACCATGTGAAGGTGATAGAGATGTGGAAATTGGAAGCAAAATTGATACATTTTTCCAGGTCCAGACGAGAGCATGAAGCAGCACTGAAACTGTCATCGATGTACCGAGAAAAGAGTTCTGGGAGGGGGCCTGAGTACATGGGGTATACATACCCCATAAAGAGACAGGTATAACTGGGACCCATATGGGTACCCATAGCCAGAGCTTCTATTTGGAAGAAGTGAGACAAGTTTAAGGAGAAATCGTTCAGTGAGAGAACAAGTTCAGCCAGGCGGAGGAGAGTGCTGGTGGGTGGGGGTTGTTCCAGCCTCTGTTCAAAGAAGAAGCGGAGAGCCCTCAGACCATCCTGGTGGGGGATGGAGGTGTAGAGGAATTGGACGTCTATGGCGAAGAGGAGCAGGTTAGGGCCAGGGAACTGGAAATTGTTAATATTATGTGGGGGACAGTTAGGGCCAGGCCCCCTCCCACAACTCTTTTGTTTGGTACATAGATGACTGTTTTGGTGCAGCGTCATGCTCTCATCTGGACCTGGAAAAATTTATCAATTTTGCTTCCAATTTTCACCCCTCTATCACCTTCACATGGTCCGCCTCCAACACTTCCCTTTTCTTCCCTGACCTCTATGTTTCCATTTCTGATGATAGATTATCCACAAATGTTCTTTATAAGCCCACCCACTCCCATAGCTACCTCAACTAAAGCTCCTCATACCCTGCTTCCTGTAAGGGCTCCATCCCATTCTCTCAGTTCCTTCATCTCCATCTCATCTGTCCCGATGATGCCACTTTCCAAAACAGCACTTCGGACATGTCTTCCTTCTTCCTTAACCGAGATATCCCCCCCCACTGTTGTCGACAGGGTCCTCAGCTGTGTCCAACCCATCTCTACGCCTCTGCGCTCACACCTTCCCCTCCTTCCCAGAACCATGATAGGTTCATGATAGGACCAGAACCCATGTCCTCACTTTTCACCCCACCAGCCTCTGCATTCAAAGGATCATCCTCCGCTATTTCTGCCAACTCCAGCATGATGCAGCCACCAAACACATCTTCCCCTCGCCCCCCTGTCAGCATTCTGTAGGGACTGTCCCCCCGGGACACCCTGGTCCACTCCTCCATCATCCCCTACACCTCATCCCCTTCCCACGGCATCTTCCCATGCAATCGTAGAAGATGCAGCACCTGCCCCTTTACCTCCCTCCACACCATCCAAGGTCCCAAACACTCCTTTCTTGCACCTCCTTCAATTTGGTCTACTGCATCCATTGCTCCCAATGTGGTCTCATCTACATCGGGGAGACCAAACGCAGATTGGTGACCGCTTTGCGGAACACCTCCGGTCTGTCCGCAAGCATGACCCAGACCTTCCAGTCACTTGCCATTTCAACACTCAACCCTGCTCTTATGCCAACATGTCCATCCTTGGCCTGCTGCAATGTCCCAGTGAAGAAGCCCAACGCAAACTGGAGGAACAGCACCTCATCTTCCAATTAGGTACTTTACAGCCTTCTGAACTTAACATTGAGTTCAACAACTTCAGACCATGAACTCTCTCCTCCATCCTCACCCCTTTTTTTAATCCCCTTTTATCTACATTCATTTTTATTTTTCATCCACTTATTTTTATTTTAATTCATTTATCCGTGGTTTTATCCCCTTTTTTTTATCCCCCTTCTATCCCATTTTCTATCCTTTCTTTTCCCACTACCGCCCCCACCCCCCACCCCATCCCCTACAGGGCTACCTGTTACCTGTTCCATGATGTGCTTTCACACAATGCTACCCTTGTTCTACAATTATCACATTCTGCTTTCTTATCTTTATTCCACTATCAGCACCTTTTTTTAGCACTAACCACTACCATTAACACTCCTTTTGTCCTTTAATTGATGACAACTTTGTCAATCCTTCCTTTGTCCCCACCTAATGCTGGCCTTCTGTCCAGCTCCACCTGCCCCACCCCCCCTTAAACAGTATAAATTTCATCACATTTCCACTTCTCTTCAGTTCTGAGGAAGGGTCATACGGACTCGAAACATTAACCCTGTTTCTCTCTCCACAGATGCTGCTAGACCTGCTGAGTTTTTCCAGCATTTTCTGTTTTTGTTTTCCTTCAATTGCCGTATTTGTAAGGCTTCTGTATATCGCTGTATATCACACCAGTATCTCTGGTGTGTCTAGGTTGGGTGCAGACTCCTGCAACTCCATAGTCGTTTGTTAAGAAAACTTTGATACTTAACAACCCATGGTCGTGACTGGTTTCTAATAGATCGCAACACATGGTAGCAGCAGTGGTAGTGATTTTTTAAAACAACTTTCACTTTTGGTAGGCATATTGATGGTTTATGTTTCGTGTTGTCACCAAGCGTTGGTGAGGTTTTACCTTTACCATGTCTTGTTCTTTTACCATACTTTGATGAAGCTTTGCTCAATCTACGATAGACTTGAGAAAGTCGCTGTATCGTTTTTCTACAAACTATTCATTTACATTATTTACAAGACTTTATACTAAGTACATGGTTTCTAAGACAGATGACCAAGAGACTCCAAGAGAGCTAGGTGCAGAACAGTCTGACTCCTGATATCGCGCTTACATCATTAATATTATGGTCTCATTAACATAACCATCCACCCATTATTCTACAGTTTACTTAAAACCATTACTCAATAATTAAAAACAAAAACAGAATTACCTGGAAAAACTCAGCAGGTCTGGCAGCATCGGTGGAGAAGAAATCAGTTAACGTTTCGAGTCTTCATGACCCTTCGTTTTTAACTCAATAATTAAACTTGTTCAAGATGGTGTTAGAGAGTGCTCTATTAAAACCTCCAGCTCTTGACATCCACAGGCTAATGCATCAGAAAAGTTGAAGAAATTCAAGTGAGCCTGGAAAAACTACATCTTTGTGACAAATTTCGATTAGGAGTGGAATGAATACAAGGAATTTATATGCATGTACTTATGTGTACACATAATTTAGACAATTTATAATAGAAATTGGTCATTTACAGCACCAATAGATGTAACTGAGAATGGACTGTAGGTACATAATCAACTTTTTCTCATTTACAGTAATTTTGAACACATTTGGAAAAGGGAATGTTGCAATCCATTCATTTTTAATATGCAGTAGTCTGTATCACATCTTTGTTCTTTAGGTTAATGATCAAGCAAGAGGACAAACATTTTTCACAATAAATTTTATGCAGTTGCCCTCTGTATTGATTTCCTGACTGCCTACATGCATGTGACAGTTTTCATTCCTATTTATTAATTGATATATTTGTAACTGTTCTCTTAGAATTGATTGGGGTTTTATGGAAATATTTCAGCAAACCAGATGTCAAGTATAACGCTTTGAGGTCTGACATGATAAGCACTAGCTGAGTTCCTGTGGCATTGTACACATCTGCACTGGAGTACAATTGTGATGATCAGCTGCTGATCTGACCTGTGCCTTTAAAGTCACCGTGCAGGTGCTCTCCTACTCCTCTGACACCTTCCCCTCTTGAGAATCTCACCTTGTTCCACCGCTCTCATCTCTCCTTTCAAATATAAGTGCCACACCAAATTTCTAATAGAGATATCTTCCCCGTTTTCTTCCCTGAGTCTTTGCAATGAGCAACTTCTCATCTTGAGTGATTTCAACTTCAATCTCATCATGCCCTCTTTCCTGAGCTGTCTCTTATCCTTCCTTAATCTTTCCCTCGGTTAGGTCCTGGTCACCAGTTTATTGGATCCTGTTCGCACACTTGTTGTAATGGGTGGCCAATTTACTAATGATAGAGTTGAGTAGCAGACACGTCATAGGTAGAAACCCTGTGTTTATTTACAAAGGTACTCAGCAGCAACTAAACATGTGCTAACGCTTCAAACTCTTTCTCTACACTCTTGCTGTTACTGACTACTGACTACTAACTACAGACGTAGCCCGAACTACTCTGCTATTGGATACTAAGATAATACAATCTTCCATTATAACATTCTTCTTAAAGGTATATTACATATCAGATTGCCACATCCCTCCCCATTTACTCAGAAATACATTTTATATTTAAATTTACAATCTTCTCAAAATAGCAAAATATTTACACTGATAAGTGATTTACAAATTCAGTCTTTTTGGGGGTTTCCTTATGCGTGTAGAGCGTCTCAGCTCTACAGCCTCAGATGCCTTTTCTGGAGTTACCTGAACATCAGGTGCTTCGGTCTGCAGGTCTGTATTCTCCACTGTTGAAGGAACAACAGATATGCCTATACTGGGTTGAGTTCTCTCAACAGGAAATGCTGACCTGGTCGCGAACACTGGTGGAATAATTTCTTGATGCATAGTTTCTCTCTTCCTTAGATGACCCGCATGTCTCCGTATGACTCAGCCTTCCACCTCCACGTGATAAGATAGGGGTCCAGTCACCACTTATTTCACCTGGCAACCACTTTGGTCCTTCTCCAAAGTTCTTCATGTATACCATTTCTCCAATGGTAAATTTCCTCTTGCAACTTTGCCAGTTGTGTCTAGATTTCTGACTTCCCTGACTCCTTTCCACCTTACCCCCTAAATTCAGCATAATTATGCTCAATCTCGTCATGAGATGGCGTTTCATCAATAATTCCGCAGATGTGACACCTTTTGTTATGTGAGGGGTGGTCCTATAATGGAAAAGAAAGCACACTAGCTTGGTTGCTAACAAATCTCCAGTTAATTTCTTCATGCCAACCTTGAATGCTTGAACCACCCTTTCAGCCAGTCCATTTGAGGAAGGGTGGTATTGTGGAGTTTTTACATAAGTGATACCTTTGAGGCTGATAAACCATTGAAACTCAGCACTTATAAATGCTGCGCCGTTATCAGAAATGACTACTTCTGGTAGTTCATTAATGGCAAAACTTTGACATAACTTCTCAATTGTACCTGTCAGGAAGAGATATTAATGTATTTAATGTTATTGGAAATTATTTTTTTAAAATAGAGGTTTAGTCTGTGTTTGTTAATTAGGTTAAAGCCAGCTAGTCTGGGTGCTTTGATGTATAGTAATTTTGAGATGTAAATATTAAGGTAGAGGGTACATTTGCATTTTGTTGAATAGAGCATTCAAGAGTGGGAGTGAAATCTTGCACCAGCTAGGAGACGCCAAGCAATGTTTATATTACTAATAAAATTGGTACTATGAAAGGGGTTCAAAGGGCCTGGTGATACAATGAGAATTTACGTTCAAAGGGGAAGGCTGGGTTTAACAGAAAGGAGTTTGTGTGTGCAGGTCAGAGACATGTAATATCTAAGTAGCTGTAAGCCTACAACTGTCTGCAAAGGAACCAAATTGAAAGGAACCTCATTTTGAATTCATAAGGTGAAAAATGCTTTGCCTGGTGTCTGTTTAGGTCTATTGGTTATTGTTGCCTTAGTGGGGATTAATTTGGGAATTTGTTAAAAGTTATGATAGTACTAATTGGTAGACATGTGTATGTGTTTAATACCTTGTTGTAAATTAATAAATGTTTCATTTAGTTTGATATAAAAACCTCTGGAGGCTTGGTGGGCTAATTTCTGAATTCTGAATTGTATCTCAAACATACCAATAGAAAAAATAGGTTATGATATTTGTTTAAAGTTTCCCTCTGGGATTTTAAATAACAGCCTTTATCAACTGCTGTGTCATTACATAGCAGAAGTCGTTGGTGATTTCACCTCATATATGTCCATCCATTTTGAGTGGGCATCAACAATGAGCAGAAACATTGTTCCCATGAAAGGTCCAACATAGTCAATGTGTAACCACACCCATGGCCTTCCTAGCCATTCCCAAGGGTTTAATAGAGCTGTGAAGGTAACTTTTGCAGTTGCTGAAATTGCGCACAATTCTTCCACTAAACTCTCTATTTCACCATCCATCCCAGGCCACCATTGGTAGCTGCGTGCTATCATCTTCATTCAGAATATTTCTGGATGTGAGCTATGTAGTTCAATTAGCAATGTCTCTCTACCCTTTGGAGGTACTATCACTTGTACTCCCCACAATAAGATACCATCCTGGCTGGTTATTTCATGCCTTCTGTTAAAGTACGATTTTGTTTCATCAGATACAGGCTCTTATGACCAACCATGATGCACTTGTTCTCGTATTTGTGATAGGACTGGGTCCCTACTTGTCCAGTCTCTGACCAGTCGAGCGCATACCGGTGATGAATCTAATAAATGTAACAACGATATAAGTTCTTGTGGAACTGGAACTTCCACATCCTTTTCTTGTAAAGGCAAACAACTAAATGCATCGGCGTTTGCAATTTGACTACCAGGCATATGTACGAAAGTATACTTATATGCTGCCAGGATTAAAGCCCATTGTTGTATTCTTGCCGAGGCTATGGGTGGTATAGCCCTGTCTTCGCTGAATAATCCTAGCAATGTCTTGTGGACTGAAATGATAGTAAAATGGCGGCCATGTATGTACTGGTGAAATTCTTTAACATCAAAGATGATTGACAGGCCTTTTTCTGCCTGCGAGTAACCCTTTTCCGCTTTGGTGAGCGTTCTTGATGCATAACCAATAGGCCATTCCGTGCCATCGTCCATTCGATGAGAAAGCAGTGCTCACACTCCGTAGGGAGATGTGTCACAAGTCAACACTAATTCTTTCCTCTGGTCATAATGTACTAATAGGTTGGATAAGTGCAACAATTGTTTCACCTTTGTGAAAGCTTCTTTCTGGGGCACCTTCCAAGACCAACGTTTGTTCTTCTTGAGTAGATAACTCAGAGGTGCTAGTTCTGTAGACAAATTTGGTAAGAACCACACATAACAATTGTTCATTCCTAGGAATGATTTGAGTTTTGAGGTGTTCTTTGGTGCAGGTGCCTTTCTTATGGCTCCCACTTTCTCCTCAACTGGGTGGAGGCCCTGTGAATCCACCTGGTGACCCAAATAGTGACCTCCCTTGCTTGGAACATGTACTTATCTTTTTTTAAATGCACTCCAGCCTGCAAGAAACATTTTAAGACATCTTCTAAGTTTACCATGTGCTCTTTTTCAGTGAACCCTGTCACCAAAACATCATCTAAATAGACTACAACCCAGGGCAGTCTCTTCAGTAAACTTTCCATTGTTCTCTGAAAGATGGCACAAGCTGAGGAGATGCTGAAAGGCAATCGAGTGTACTGGTACAACCCTTTGTGGGTATTAATTGTGACAAATTCCCGGGAGGCATTATCTAACTCTAATTGTTGATAAGCATGACTCATATCAAGCTCCGTGGAGGTGGTTCCACCTGCCAGCTTGGCATACAGGTCTTCGATTTTTGGTATGGGGTGTCTGTCTAGCTTAGCTGCTTTATTAACCGTCAATTTGTAATCTCCACAAATACGGACACTTTGGTTGGGTTTAAGGATGGGGACTATGGGTGCTGCCCATTCTGAGAGCTGTACACACTGTATAACGCCCAGTTTTTCTAGTCTGTCCAATTTGGTGTCAATCTTTTCTCTCAATGCATAAGGTACTGGTCTGGCCTTCATGAATTATGTCCACATGAATTTTTGCCTGCTGCCCTGGATCTTCCCAAGTTTGTCCCTGAAGACTGTGGTGTACTTTTGTAGTAGCTCTGGTAACTCAGTTGCTCTCAATTGGAAAATTTCATCCCATTCCAACTTAATCTCTTTTAGACAGTTTTGTCCTCGGGGTCTTGACCCCTTGCCTGCTACTACTATCAAGAGTAGCTTTACCAATTGGCTCCCATAATGGGCAGTTACATTACTTATGCCTTTGACTTGGATGTCTTCACCCGTGTAAGTTTTTAATTGGGCAGTTGTTTCTTCCAAATTTATTTGATGTTTGCCATTACTCAGATATTTGAAGGTATGTTCCCCAATTACTGTAGTGAAAGGTCCTGTGTCCACTTCTATTTGAACAGGTCTACCATTCACTTTCACTGCTACATAGATTGGTTCTGTTCTTCCAAACTTCAAGTTATACAATGAATAAGTATCTGAATCTGAATTACCTGGAAAAACTCAGCAGGTCTGGCAGCATCGGCGGAGAAGAAAAAAGTTGACGTTTCGAGTCCTCATGACCCTTCAACAGAACTGAGTAATATTAGGAGAGGGGTGAAATATAAGCTGGTTTAAGGTGGGGGGGTGGGGGGGGGGGAGAAGTTGGGGAGGGGGTGGTTGTAGGGACAAGCAAGCAGTGATAGGAGCAGATAATCAAAAGATGTCATAGACAAAGGAACAAAGAGGTGTTGAAGGTGGTGATATTATCTAAATGAATGTGCTAATTAAGAATGGTTGGCAGGACACTCAAGGTACAGCTCTAGTGGGGGTGGGGTGGAAAGACTAACAGGGCATTAAAGGTATAGATTTAAAAGTAATGGAAATAGGTGGGAAAAGAAAAATCTATATAAATTATTGGAAAAAGTAAAAGGGAGGGGGAAGAAACGGAAAGGGGGTGGGGATGGAGGAGGGTGTTCAAGATCTAAAGTTGTTGAATTCAATATTCAGTCCGGAAGGCTGTAAAGTACCCAGTCAGAAAGTGAGGTGCTGTTCCTCCAGTTTGCGTTGGGCTTCACTGGAACAATGCAGCAAGCCAAGGACAGACATGTGGGCAAGAGAGCAGGGTGGAGTGTTAAAATGGAAAGCGACAGGGAGGTTTGGGTCTTTCTTGCGGACAGACCGCAGGTGTTCTGCAAAGCGGTCGCCCAGTTTACATTTGGTCTCTCCAATGTAGAGGAGACCGCATTGGGAGCAACGAATGCAGTAGACTAAGTTAGGGGAAATGCAAGTGAAATGCTGCTTCACTTGAAAGGAGTGTTTGGGCCCTTGGACAGTAAGGAAAGAGAAAGTGAAGGGGCAGGTGTTGCATCTTTTGCGTGGGCATGGGGAGGTGCCATAGGTGGGGTTGAGGAGTAGGGGGTGATGGAGGAGTGGACCAGGGTGTCCCGGAGGGAACGATCCCTACGGAATGCTGCCGGGGGGGTGAAGGGAAGATGTGTTTGGTGGTGGCATCATGCTGGAGTTGGCGGAAATGGCGGAGGATGATCCTTTGAATGCGGAGGCTGGTGGGGTGATAAGTGAGGACAAGGGGGACCCTATCATGTTTCTGGGAGGGAGGAGAAGGCGTGAGGGCGGATGCGCGGGAGATGGGCCGGACACGGTTGAGGGCCCTGTCAACGACCGTGGGTGGAAAACCTCGGTTAAGGAAGAAGGATGACATGTCAGAGGAACTGTTTTTGAAGGTAGCAAAATGAATTATTAATTAAATTATTAAATTATAAAATTATATAATTATTAAATTATTAATTTTGCTTCCAATCTCCACCCCTCCATCATTTTCACATGGTCCATCTCTGACACTTCCCTTCCCTTCCTTGACCTCTCTGTCTCAATTTCTGGTGATAGACTGTCCACCAATATCCATTACAAACCTACCGACTCCCACAGCTACCTCGACTACAGCTCCTCACACCCCGCTTCCTGTAAGGACTCCATCCCATTCTCTCAGTTCCTTCGCTTCCGTTGCATCTGTTCTGATGATGTTGAACACCCTCCTCCATCCCCACCCCCTTTCCGTTTCTTCCCCCTCCCTTTTGTTTTTTCCAATAATTTATATAGATTTTTCTTTTCCCACCTATTTCCATTACTTTTAAATCTATACCTTTAATGCCCTGTTAGTCTTTCCACCCCACCCCCACTAGAGCTGTACCTTGAGTGTCCTGCCATCCATTCTTAATTAGCACATTCGTTTAGATAATATCACCATTCAACACCTCTTTGATCCTTTGTCTGTGACATCTTTTGATTATCTGCTCCTATCACTGCTTGCTTGTCCCTACAACCACCCCCCTCCCCAACTTCTCCCCCCCCACCCCCCCACCTTAAACCAGCTTATATTTCACCCTTCTCCTAATATTACTCAGTTCTGTTGAAGGGTCGTGAGGACTCGAAACGTCAACTCTTTTCTTCTCCGCCGATGCTGCCAGACCTGCTGAGTTTTTCCAGGTAATTCTGGTTTTGTTTCGGATTTCCAGCATCCGCAGTTTTTTGTTTTTATATAAGTATCTGAATCTGTTGTTTCAGGCTCTTCTATATTGTGGATCTCACTGTTTTTTTCTTTTGGTTAAAAGTCTGCTTCACTCTTTCCTTACACTGTCTCATTATGTGACCGATTTTATGACAATAAAAACATTCTATTTTTTTAAAGTGCTAATCGTTAAAAGATTGTTTGTTTCCACCTGTATTGCTAATACCCCTTGTTTTTGCTGCCAAGTTGTTTTTTCTCATTTTCCTGCTAGGGGGTGCTGTTTCCCGCCTCTCAGTAGCGTATTGCATTTTCACGCCCTGTTTGGCTGGGGCTTCCCGCACAATGTGGAGGATGGCACCATTTTGTGCGCCCTGTATGGCTTTTGAATTTCTAACTGCACTTTCCATTGCCAATGCAATCTCTAGCGCCTTTTTAAAATCCAAGTTTTACCGCTTCTGAATTGTGTCCATATTCACACCGCACACTTAACGATCTGTAAGCAAATAATTTAAGGATGTTCTTGGAAAAAGAACGAGAGACGCTCATGTAGTGGGACCAATCATCCATTGTTGGATCAAAAGGATCAATTCTTCGGAATTGCGGCATGCTGTGGGGGAGTTACTTCAACGATTTGTTCAGAACTTCTACTTACAATTGCTGTGTGAGGTGCAATACTGATTTTGTTTCTCTTGTTTGCTTCTGTTTAACCTGTTTAATCCTCATCACCAGTTTGTTAGTTCCTAGTCACCTGTTTGTTGGATCCTGTTCACACAGTTGTTGTAAGGGATGGCCGATTTGGTACTAATGATAGAGTTGAGTAGCAGACACTTCATAGGTAGAAACGCTGTGTTTATTTACAAAGGTACTCAGCAGCAACTAAACATATGCTAACACTTCAAACTCTTTCTCTACACTCCTGCTGCTACTAACTACTGACTACAGCTACTCTGTTATTAGATACTAAGATAATGTGATCTTCCATTATAACATTCTTCTTAAAGGTATATTACACATCAGATTACCACACCCTCCATAAAATTCACCTACCCATATTCACAGCCATCTATCTCATGTAATCTCTCCAATCACATCATGTCAATCACAAAGAATGCCATCTCTGATCACTTCCTTGTAACCATCTCCACTCATTCTCCTTCCCTCTCATAATCCCACTTTTTGTGAATGCCTTTGGAAAAATCTCTCCAAGTCACTTACAACAGCATTTTCGAATTCCCAAATATCTTATCGTCAGCCATGCATGGACCATGACATTTCTGCAGTTACCCATTTGTGCAATCACACCGTTACGTCCATCTTTCATGACCTTGTCCTCACTAAAGCCCTGGTCATTTTCTTTGGTACAGTCCTCATTCCCATTCCCTCAAACCCAAGGGATGCAGACTTGAGTGTTTAAGGTGGACAACTGATTTCACCACTCATCACCAGATCTGGCTGGTGTTACAACCACAGCTGATGTTAATGTTGAACAAGCCAGATCTCAGATTGAAATCTGCCTCGTATGATCATAAATTTTTTTGTATTGTAGGAACGAGGAGGGAAAGTTACTGAACACAAAAGCAAGAACTCCAGTGATAACTTCTAGAATCAAAAATGTGTATTAAAAGACAGAAAAAAATGTAAACATAAGATAAAAAATAAACAGAAAAATCTTACAAAACAACCCCCCAACATGCTTTATCAAAGGTATGCAACAAAACTATCTTTTTGGAAACAGCCCTTATAGATTCTTCACCATAAAATCCAGGAAATATTAACCAAACTGAGAAATTACTTTCACTTTAAACAGAAGTACATTTCACAACTTCCCAGAACAACTCCACGCTGATGTGGTTTTTCCAAAGGGAGATTTGAAACAAATTGTTTCTCAGGACAAATATTCTCCTGGCTCAAAACTTGAGTTGCTTTTCTTCAATTAAAAGACTTTCACAGCTTTTCCAGCACACCACACACACAGGGATTGGCATTCAGTGGGACTTCCCCAACAGTAACTCACTAGAGCGGAAGCCCTGTTGTCATAAATACCCTTTTCACCCCTTTCATTTTAGTCCTCCATTGTCTTCAAATATCTCTTTGAAAACTCAGTTTCCCAAATATTAAAACCCTTCATGTTCCTATTTTCAACACTATCTTTGGTTCAATAAAATTGTAAAATGTCTGCTCCTGTTTACTCACGAATCTCGCGTAAAATGCAAATGTTTTTGTTACCTTTGAAATTCCTTTGGAATGCAATTGCTGCGCATCAATTTCAACACTGAGCCCCAAATGCAAATTTCAAATCTACTCTGTTTACTTGCAAGTTAAAAGCCAGCCATAAAACCTCATTACAAAATGCAATAAGGCCCCCCGCCCCCGCCGCTTTCCCAGCCTAGCACTGAACGTGCCTCCTTGTCTGGTTTGTCTTCTATCTCCCCTCATGCCTTTTCAGAGCTCATATTTGCCATGAGACCAACCTCTTACTCCTTTGATCCTATTCCCACCAAACTGCTGACCACTCAACTTTCCTTCCTGGACCTACGTTAGCTGATATCGATAGTGGTTCTCCCTAATAATGTACTGTCCCCTTCCCTTCCAAATATACCATTATCATCTTTCTCCTCAAGAAACCCACCCTTGAACCCTCTATCCTTTCAAATTATCATGTTTGCCACCTGCCTTTCCTCCCAAAAGTTCTTGAACATATAGTCACCTCCCAAGTTTGTGCCCATCTTTCCCCCCAACTCCATGTTTGAGCCTCTTCATTCAGGTTTCCACATCTGTCACAGCACTGATGCAGCTCTTTTCAAATTCACAAATAACATTCTATGTTATAGTGACCGTAGTAAGCTATTCCCCGTCATCTTTTTTACTTGTCTGGGCTTTGCCACGGTTGACCACACAAACCTCCTCCAAAAGGTATTTTTGTCCAGCTGGGTGGAACTGCCTCATCCAGTTCCATTCCTATCTTTCCAGTCATAGCTTGATTTCCCCCAGTCCCATACAGTTATCTCTGGTGTCCAATAGCCTGTCCTCCTCCCATTTCCAATCTACATTCTGCGGTTCAGTGACATTATCTGAAAACATGTCAGGTTCCACATGTACACTGACTATATGCAGTTCTGCCTCACCTCTCTCGAAACCTCCACCGTCTACAATGTCATACTGCTTTTTTGACATCCAGTATTAGATGAGCAGAAATTTCTCCCAATTAAGCATTGGCAAGACCAAAGTCACTGCCTTCAGTTCTTGCCACAAACTTAATTCTCTAACCATCGACTTCACCTCTCCCCCTGGCCATTGTCTGAGGAAATTGTTCACAAGTTCTTCCTTAACCGAGGTTTCCCACCCACAGTGGTTGGCAGGGCCCTCAACCTCACACCTTCCTCTCCCTCCCAGAACCATGATAGGTTCCCCCTTGTCCTCACTTTTCACTCCACCAGCCACCGCATTCAAAGGATCATCCTCCGCCATTTCTGCCAACTCCAGCATGATGCCACCACCAAACACATCTTCCCTTCAACCCCTCTGTTGGCATTACGTGGGGACCGTTCCCTCCATCACCCCCAACACCTCAACCCCCTCCCATGGCACCTTACCATGCAATCGCAGAAGGTGCAATGCCTGCCCCTTTACTTCCCCCCTCCTCACTATCCATGGGCACAAACACTCCTTTCAGGTGAAGCAGCACTTCACTTGCACCTCTTTCAATTGGTCGACTGAATTTGCTACTCCCAATGTGATCTCCTCTACATTGGAGGACCAAATGCAGACTGGGTGACCGCTTTGCGGAACACCTTCGGTCTGTCTGCAAGCATGACTCAGACCTTCCGGTTGCTTGCCATTTCAACACATCATCCTGCTCTCATGCCCACATGTCCGTCCTTGGCCTGCTGCAATGTTCCAGTGAAGCTCAACGCAAACTGGGGGAACAGCACCTCACCTTCCAATTAGGCACTTGCAGCCTACTGGACTTAACATTGAGTTCGACAACTTCAAACCATGAGCTCCCTCCTCTATCCCCACCCCCTTTTTGAAACCCTCGTTTCTCTTATTTATTTTTATTTATTATTTATTTATTTCCCCCCTACTTATTTTCATTATCATTATTTTAAAAATTCATTTCTATTTTTATTCATTGTTTTATCTTTTTTGATCTTTTTTTTCCAACCATCATACCATCATCCCCCCACCCCCCCACCCGCCCCACCCTCCCACCCCACGAACACTTTCCAGAGTGCTTACCCTGCTCCGGCCATTATCACATTCTGCTTTCCACTCTTAATTCCATTAGCACCTCTTTTAGCCAGTATCACCACTATTAACAACCCTTTGAACTTTTGTTTATGACATTTTTTGCAATCTATCCTTTGCCTCCGCCGATTGCTGGCCTTCTAACCAACTTCACCTGTTCCACCCCCCTTAAAAAGTATATATTTCACCACATTTCTACTGCCCTTTAGCTCTGAAGAAGAGTCATACTGACTTGAAACGTTAACTCTGTCTTGCTCTCCACAGATGCTGTCAGACCTACTGAGTTTTTCCAGCATTTTTTGTTTTTGTTTCAGATTTCCAGCATCCACAGTATTTTGCCTTTATCTTTTTGTTCACAAGTTTGGTATCCTATTTGAAATTGAAGAGCAAATATGTACACAATTTGCAGAGGTGTGTAAAAGCAATAACAATCGGGTAATTATATTAGATGATTTCAACTTTCCCACCATTAATTGGGATAGACACAGTGTTAAGAGCTTGGACGGAGTGGATTTCTTGAAATGTGTACAGGAGAACTTTTTCAGTCAACATGTCCAGGGACGGCGCAGTGCTGGACCTAACTCTGGGGAATGAAGCCGTACAGGTGGCTGAGGTGGTGGTGGAGGAGCATTTTAGTGATAGCGACCACAACATGGTACAATTTAAGATTGTTCTGGACAAAGAAATAGACAAGTTGCAAAAAATGTTTTGGATTGGGGGAGAGTGGATTTTGGTAAAATAAGGCAGGATCTGGCCAAGGTAGACTGGGAACAGCTACTTGTGGGGAAATCAACATAGGAGCAGTAGGGGGCGTTCAAAAAGGAAATGGGGAGGGTACAGGCTTAGCATGTTCCTGCTAGGGTGATAGGAAGGAGTAACAAGCCCAGATAACCATGGATGACCTGAGATATTCAGGATATGATGAGAAGGAAAAGAGAGGCTTTTAGCAGGTACAAGGGAAGCAAATCAGCGGAAGTGTCAGTGGAGTACAGAAAGTGCAGGGTGTAACTTAAGAAAGCAATTAGGAGAGCAAAGAGGTGATATGAGAAAGCTCTGGCTGGTAAAAGTAGGGAAAATCCAAAGATATTCTATAAGTATATCAATGGGAAGAGGATAACCAGGGAAAGAGTAGGGCCCATAAGGGACCAAGGGGGCAATCTATGGGTGGAGCCAGAGGACATCGCTAGAGTGTTGAATGAATACTTCACATCCGTCTTCACCCAAGAGAATGAGGATGAAGATATCAAACTCGGAGAGAGAGAGACTGCGAGGTTCTTGAGCAAATTGATATAGGGAGTGACAAGGTATTGGAAGTGTTGGCAGGCTTAAAAGTAGACAAATCTCCAGGTCCGGATGATTCGTGTCCCAGACTGCTGAGGGAGGCAAGGGAGGAGATCACAGGAGCTCTGACCCGAATTTTTAATTCCTCTCTGGCCACGGGGGAGGTGCCAGAGGACTGGAGAACAGCTAATGTGGTTCCACTATTTAAGAAGGGTTGTAGAGATAAGGCAGGAAAGTACAGGCCAGTGAGTCACACGTCAGTGGTAGGGAAACTATTGGAGAAAATCCTGAAGGAGAGAATCTATCTCCACTTGGAGAGGCAAGGTTTGATCAGGGATAGTCAGCGTGGCTTTGTCAGAGGGAGGTCATGCCTAACAAATTTGATTGAATTTTTTGAGGAGGTGACCAGGTGTGTAGATGAGGGTAGTGCAGTTGAAGTAGTTTATATGGATTTCAGCAAAGCCTTTGACAAGGTCCCACATAGGAGACTTATAAAGAAGGCAAATGCACATGGGATACAGGGTAATTTGATAAGGTGGATTCAAAATTGGCTTAGTTGTAGGACACAGAGAGTGATGACAGAAGCTTGCTTTATTACTGGAAGCCAGTATCCAGTGGCATACCACAGGGATCTGTGCTCGGTCCTCTATTATTTGTCATTTATATAAACGACATAGATGACTATGTGGGGGGTAGGATTAGTAAGTTTGCGGATGACACAAAGATTGGCCGGTGGTTAATAGTGCGGTTGAGTGTCTTGGGCTACAGGAAGATATAGACAGGATGGTGAAATGGGCAGATAAGTGGCAGATGAAATTTAACCCTGAAAAGTGTGAGGTGATACACTTTGGAAGGAGTAATTTGACAAGGAAGTATTCAATGAATGGCATGTCACTAGCAAGTTCTGAGGAACAAAGGGACCTTGGCGTGCGTGTCCATAGATCTCTGAAGGCGGAAGGGCATGTTAGTGGGGTGTTGAAAAAGGCATACGGGACACTTGCCTTTATCAATCGAGGCATAGATTACAAAAGTAGAGAGGTCATGTTGGAGTTGTATCGAACCTTGGTCAGGGCACAGCTGGAGTACTGTGTGCAGTTCTGGTTGCCACATTATAGGAAGGATGTGATTGCGCTGGAGGGGGTGCAGAGGAGATTCACCAGGATGTTGCCTGGGATGAAACATTTAAGTTATGAAGAGAGATTGGATAGACTTGGGTTGTTTTCGTTGGAGCAGAGAAGACTGAGGGGCCACCTGATCGAGGTGTACAAGATTATGAGGGGCATGGACAGGATAGCTGTTCCCCTTAGTTGAAGGGTCAGTCACAAGGGGACATAAGTTCAAGGTGAGGGGCAGGAGGTTTAGAGGGGATGTGAGGAAAAACATTTTTACCCAGAGGGTGGTGATGGTCTGGAATGCACTGCCTGGCAGGATGGTGGAGGCAGGTTGCCTCACATCCTTTAAAAAGTACCTGAATGAGCACTTGGCACGTCATAACATTCAAGGCTATGGGCCAAGTGCTGGTAAATGGGATTAGGTAGGCAGGTCAGGTGTTTCTCACGTCGGTGCAGCCTTGATGGGCCTCTTCTGCACTGTGTGATTCTGTGATTTGTCCCTAAGCTTCTGACCTCATATCCTGTCCATACCAAATCGGCCTCATCTCAGTAACATGGCCTGGCTTCGTCATGACATATTATTTTAGGTAGTTCAATAAGTACGTCAATTTAAAAGGCACTGCTGCTTTCAGGCACAGTCAGGTCCTCAAGGAGTTTCAATCAGCAGCTTATGCCTTGTTCAAATGCAAGTTAGCTTTGTGGTGAGGTTATGGATGCAGCTGTTAACAATTAGGCGTTGCACTTGTGGTGATTTATTTTGGATATTTGGGTTTTGTGTAACTGTCGACCTCATTATAGAGGGCAAATCAATACCAACATGCCCGCTATAAGTGGTGGGACTTGCAATTATATAGAAATGGCTGAAAATGCAACACCCTGCACCATATTATATTGTTTTAAAAAAAAATTTTTCATGGGATGTTGGCATTGCTGACAAGGCCAACATTTATTGTCCATCCCTAATTGCCCTTGAGAAGTCAGCAGTGAGCCACCTTCTTGAACTGCTGCAGGTACATCCACAGTGCTAGCAGTCTGGTACAACTGAGTAGCTTGCTAGGCCATTTCAGAGGGAAGTGAAGAGTTAACCTATATTGCTGTGGGTCTGGAGACACATGTAGGCCAGATTAAGTAAAAACAGCAGATTTCCTTTCCTCAACGACAGAGAACCAGTTGGGTTTTTACAACAATCTATGATAGCTTCATGGCACTATTACAGAGACTAGCTTTCAGTGCCAGATGAAAACACAAAATGCTGGAAACACTCAGCAGGTCTGGCAGTATCTGTGGAGAGAGCATCTGTGACGAGTCGTCATACGGACTCCAAACATTAACCCTGTGTCTCTCTTCACAGATGCTGCCAGACCAGTTTTTTTTCAGTATTTTATGTTTTCATCACAGGTTTCCAGCATCCACAGTATTTTGCTTTTATCTTTTTTCAATTCCAGATTTTTTATAAATTAATTAAATTTAAATTCCACTAGCTGCTGCAGTGGAATTTGAACCCGCGTCCCCATGAAATACTAGTCCAGTGACATTACCACTACATCAGTCTCCCCAAATACAAATAGCTCAGGTGTTAACAACGTAAAATGACTGACTACCTTCAGTCAGTGGAAGGTCTGCACTTTCTACCACCTAGAAGGACAAGAGCAGCAGATGAATGAGAGCACTACCATCTGCAAGTTCCCCTCCAAGCCGCACATCATCCTGACTTGGAATTATATTGCCATTCCTTCACTGTTGCTGGGTCAGAAACCTGGAACTCCCTCCCAAACAGCAGTGTGGAATGCAGAGGTTCAAGAAAAACAGTTCACCACCACCTTCTCAAGGGCAGTAAGGGATGGGCAATAAATGCTGGCTTAGCCAGCGACTCGCACATTCAATTCAAGCATTAAAAGTATCCAGCTGGATTATGGCAAAGTTTAAAAGCACCCAATCATACTGGGCTTGCAACTCTTAGCTCACAGCATGCTACCAGGTTTGGATCAGTTGGTAGTGCCCTTGAGAGTCAGAAAGTTATAGGTTTATGCTCCACTCCAGAGATTTGAGCACAAAAATCTTAGCTGACACTCCAGTGCATGTTGAAGGGAAAGCTGGACTGTGGGAAGATGTCATCTTTCGGATGAGACATTAAACAGCTCTTTCAGATTGAAATTGTGGCATCATTTCTGGTGTTCTGGCTAATTTCTCTCAAATGGACACAATTTTTTTTTATTATCACGTTGTTGTTTGTGGGAGCTTACTACACAATTATGATGCCACGCTTCCTACAAGTGACTATACTTCAAAAGTGCTTCATTGACTGCAAAGCAATTTGGGATATCCTGAAGCCCTGAAACGCAAGTCTTCTTTTAAAACATTGTGGAGTGTTTAGCAAAGCATCAGATTTCAGGTGAGATAAAAATATAACCCAAAGAATGCTGTTCTGTGTATGCTGGGCTTTATATAATGTGCAACCAGTGTAATTTGGGTCTGCACACTGAACCATGCACGCTACTATTCTCAGTATGGAGGTATAAGGAAAATACAATGTGTCAGGTATAACCTATGTTTTCTTACTTAAATTTTATTCATCAATGAAAGGCTAGGGCCAGTAAGAGAACTTTGTAGTCAACAGTCCAACAAAAGGTGAACCATGTAGCTGAGAAAGAGAAGCATTTAAGACTACATTGCCTGGGCTCCAAGTAGCTGAACTGCTGTGACTTCATGGTATTGAAGCCCTTGTCGATATGCCTGCTATAAATGTCTCTAATTCCTGGGCTCATTTTTGCCCAGTGTGATGAGTGGATGAAAAATATTTAATCCAGGATTAAATACAGAAAGGTACATTATTTAAATTCAAATATTTTATTTACACTCAAAAGTTTAAACATTACAAATTCAAGGAAAGCTTTTCCCACAAAGCTTGAAAGTTTAACCTTTAAGGTACCATCACAATTTAGAACTGTGCTGGCACTTTGCAAGTTTAATGTGTTTTGCACACTTCTCTCATATACACTATGTACATTTTTTAACAGGCATCCAGCTCTAGGGTTAAATAGTATCTTTAAAAAAAAAACTAGTTACAAATGCAGGTGATAAAACCTTTACAAGTCTTTACAAAGTTTGATGGCAGTGTCCATTTAAGTTTGGAAAAGCCAAGAAAATGCACTGGTGCATAAACATGTTATACAAAAAGGCAGAACAATGAACAAAGTCAAAGATTGCAAAGTCTCTTTAAATAGATTCTCGATTATTATTTTTCATAATTTAACAAGAGCCAGCACAGTGCTAAACAGTACCATATGTATTGTTTAATTCCTTTAAACACAGTCCTAGTCCTACACTCTGATCTTTCAGTACATATTTATACAGCTGGGAAAAAAAGCATGGATTTTGAACATACAACTTCAAGAGCAGCAACAGACTGAAAAGTAAGTCAACAGTACCCAGGGTCTGGATGCTTCTCTATTGAAATGGGGCATTTCATAACTCCAAAATTGTGTTAGAATCCAAAATGTTTTGGTACAGAAATGGGAGTTTAAATTTTGCTGAAGTTGGTGTGTAAATAGGCCTATTGTGGGTTGCAATTCACAGATAAAAGGGAACCAAATCAGCATTGGTATCCAGCACCCAAGTACATTGTCTTACAAGCTACAACAACAAAATTGATGTACAAAATGCACAGGACTTTAGTACCTCTGGTCTTTGTGACAGCAGAGTGATGCAGCAGAATTCATCTGTATTGAGCAGGTTCAAAAGACGCCAGACAGAAGTGCTCATGGCTGCCGCACTGACAGATTACAAGCAATCAAAGGCTTTCCTCCCTAAAGCATGGGCACTAGTGGAGTGAAATAATTAAATATGAGAGTAGCTTTAGTGCTGAAGCACTGGGTAACAATTCAGAAAGTGTGGACTGAAGTCTCAGCTATGAGATCAATGATGCCTACTTGTTTGGGGTGGGGAGGGTTGGGCATGGTGACAAGGAGGAATTGAAATATTGGTATTGCACTTGTGTGCTATACAGTAAAAATAGAGCCTTTTGTATCCTTCAACTGGCTGGGTGGCAATGTGTGCGTGCACGCACCTGGGCTAACATGGTTTGAGGTGAACAGAATATATCTATTATATCTATTTCACAGTGCAGAATTGTGGGCGGGGGGGGGGGGGAGGAGTATGTGTTGGATGTTGAAGTTGTATAAAGCCCAGTAGTCACAAGAAAGTAGTCCATGTATTCACTGTCTAACATGTGGTTGTTATTAAAGTATAAATACATGCGAGTGCTTTCACCTGTGGGAATCTATATATGGTTCAAATTGACAAATACTTCCATTCTGCATCCAGTCATAGCCATGACACGCCATCCTTCTTCGGTCACTGCATTTAACCATAGCCTCAAAACCAATCACAACTTGAGATTACCAAACAATGGTTCTTCAACATCTCAATGTTAAAAATTAGTAACCTAACTATTGGTTACGCTTCTATCTTTGTTCTCAGCCTTTTTGGGCAATCCATTGTGAAGTTGTGATCCTTCAGAATGTTTTGAACACCTGGTTAAGTGAGGAATTTACAAAAGGAAAAATGCTGAGTTCATGGAGATATTTTAGACAGAGAGAGAAAGATCACAGGGAACAGACTTACTGAGACTGGTTCCCTGAACAAATGTCATGCTGATACCATACCACCAATTCTATTACAAAAACAGAATTACCTGGAAAAACTCAGCAAGTCTGGCAGCACCGGCGGAGAAGAAATTAGCCAACGTTTCGAGCCTTCATGGCCCTTCTGCTGCCAGACTTGCTGAGTTTTTCCAGGTAATTCTGTTTTTGTTTTGGATTTCCAGCATCCGCAGTAGCTTTTAGCTTTTTGTTTTTACCACCAATTCTATTGTTCTTTGCAACCAATTCTAAAGCTTGCTATAAACTTACCAAAATTAATTTTTGAAAAATGAAAACCAAGCCCCAGGGAGAAAAATCAGCTCCTGCAGGAAGGGCAGGTATCAGGATCAAGGGCTTAAGTAATTTGGCTCAGTCTCATCACATAAGTGCACATAAATGCACTTTCCAGAATTGGAGAGTGATCAGACACAAGGACCCTGGTAGATTCCCCCACTCACCAAACCAGCAGCATGGGACTCTTGCAGCATTTGCCAAGAGGATGTGACCAAGACAAGATTTCAAAGATAAAAGGAGCACATACTCACTCACTACATCAGCCTCCATCTCCTTTTTCAATCAACTTACATAAACAAAGGATTCCACATATGAAGCACATTTCAAAACGTGGCAAAAATCCACAGATGTCCTATTTGACTTTAAGGTCTCCTTTCCTGAAGGCATTGACTCACATGAAGGTTAATTGTTACATTGTCGGCAGCCAGGCTTCAACATCTCATTCAACTTGCTATTAAACACCTTGAGTTCAAGCAAATGATCTATTGGACCACAAAGGGACATCAAAATGGATTTCAATCCTAAACTTGCATAGACTTTACATCAACAGGTATTGGCTGGTGTTCAGGAGAAATCTCAGGCAATTTATCTCTTCCCTAACCAAAGATGTTGCAGCCAACTTTACTGCTGCCCTAGCGATGATAGCTAAGGCACCTAATTCATCTTGGTGGCTCAATTGTATATCAGGCAGTGCACTTCATAAGCAAGATATCAGGGAGTTTGTTTTCTTGTGCTATCACCACCCCTAACCCACCTGCCCTATTTAACAGGAATTTAATGCATGTATCTGCATTAATTGCATTGATCTTTATTAAGAATTATAACACTAGAAAGCATAGCATTTTCAACCACTATTGCTTGGGTCAACTCAACACCAGCTCTCTAAAGACATTTCAGGGAATTATTGTGCTGTGAACTCCTGTTCAACAGAAGGTGGTGCTAATTACACAACCTCATTTAATGCACAATGTTGGTGGTAACGGTTAACATAAATCAAACACATCTCTGGTCCAAATTAATCCAAGGATACAAGAGCAAAGAATTATGCAGCACAAAGTGTACTAGCTGATCCTCAGCATCATACATAATAGGTAGGGTGTTGTCAGACTGTGCATTGGGTCAGTTGCCCCTCACCACACAATCTGAGATACATTAACAGCAAAATGTTAAATAATACCCCACAAGCCAAGTGTTAGCAATAAGCAGCAGGAGGAACACTGTCCCATAGTATGGAGCACCAGCTAGAATTAACTAGCATCTAATTAATTCACAATAATGGGAGAAAGGGGCAGAAAGGAAAATACATGGTAAAGTTCAGCTTCAGTAACTAACTTGGTTGTTGTTGCAAAGACTCTGAATTTGGTTTGTTTTTTTTAAATTAATGTCTTTATTGCAAACAAGAAACCATATTTGCAATTATTTTTTAAACTTTGATTTGCACCCTTCATAAGATTATTTTTCCCTCCACTCACACAACATAAACCAAACTAATCAACACGTACTGAAACCTGCTACATTCAACTCAACCATAGGGCAAAACAATGTTTGTCAGTATAGCCACAGCCTATTGTCAGGCAAGACCAAACGCAACACCATTACATATCTCAACCCATCGAGAGAATTCCCATAGCTGATCAATTCACCTTGGAAGACTATGGTCAGAAAGGTCTCCAGGCCTTGAAATAATTTGCAGAGTGAATACTTACAGTATGCATGCCAAAAACCAACAAAACAAATTCCATTATTAGCTGGGTACAGTAATCAATAGTGAAGTTTCATTTCATGCTAATACATAATTTATATAAAATACCAGCATAAAACACCACAGTTGCCGGTAGCCGATTAGAGTCAACACAACTGGCTGTGGTTTTACTGGCAAAAAGTTCCATTACTATTCCTGTAATTGGTACAGACTTCCCTCATCACTCTCCAGCTTCCAAATTTGCACTCTGTTTCTAGGTCCATCACAGGCAGCTTAATTGGTCATGTAAAAATCTTCCAGTGGGAAAAGCCCATCAACATCACAATCAAACAGATCACTGATTCCTGCTTTATCACCAATGCTCAGTATGTACTCTTCCTGAGCAACCGATGGAGACAGATTTACAAACAGTCCTTCCTCTTCCATGGGCAATGAAATCTGATCTTCAGTTTGTTGCAGGAGATTGTTCAGTGAGGTTAAAGGTGAAAAGTGTGAACCTGAACTGTCACCATGCTGAATACTATTAGAAATGTCAAAATCTGTCAAAAGAAAATAACAAATGAGTTAGTAAACAACATGTCTCATCTCCTAGCCAGCACACCACATTAGGGTTGGAAAGCAGTCCATGGCTGGCTCCTTTTCAAAGAAAGGGATCCCATTCCATAGAATCAACTTGTTACAGCACAGGAAGCCATTTGGCCCATCCTGCCCATACTGACTCTCTGCAAGTGCGATTCACCTAATATCACTCCCCTGCCTTTTCCCCGTAGCCCTGAAAATTTTTCATTTTCGGACAATCGTCCTTTTCCATTTGGAATGCCATGATTTATTCTGCTAAACTCTCAAGACAGTGCATTCTAAACCCATACCACTCGCTGCATTTAACAAACAGCTTCCCCCATGTTTCCGTAGTTTCTTTGGCCAATTACCTTAAATCTGCGCCCTCTGGTTCTTGATCCTTCCACAAATGGGAACAATTTCTCTTTCCTTCTGTGTCCAAAAAAATCTCCTCTCAACTTTACCTTCTCCAAGGAGAACACTCCCTGATTCTCCAATCTATCTACCTAACTGAATTTTCTCATCCCTGTTAAGCATTCTCCTGAATCTTTCCTGCAAACTCCAATGACTAAGAAATTAACTAATGGTTAAGAAGGCATATGGGATACTTGCCCTTATTAGCTGAGGCATAGAATATAAGAGCAGGGAGGTTATGCTGGAACTGTATAAAACGCTGGTTAAGCCACAACTAGAGTATTGTGTGCAGTTCTGGAATCCGCATTATAGGAAGGATGTGATTGCACTAGAGAGAGTGCAGAGGAGACTTACCAGGATGTTGCCTGGGCTGGAGAGTTTTAGATCTGAGGAGAGATTGGATAGACTGGGGTTATTTTCCCTGGGGCAGAGGAGATTGAGGAGGGGACATGATTGAGGTGTATAAAATTATGAGGGGCATAGATTGGGTAGACAGGATGGAAGGTAGAGGGATCAATAACCAGGGGGCATAGATTTAAGCTAAGGGGCAGGAGGTTTGGAGGGGATGAGAGTAAGAATTTTTTTACCCAGAGGGTGATGGGAATCTGGAACTCACTGCCTGAAAGGGTGGTAGAGGCAGAAACCCTCATAACATTTAAGAAGTATTTGGATGTGCACTTGCGATGCCATGGCATACAAAGCTGTGGGCCTAGTGCTGGAAAGTGGGATTAGAATAGTTAGGTACTTGTTTGACTAGCGCAGACGCGAAGGGCCGAAGGGCCTTTTTCTGTGCTGTAGGCCCTCTATGACTACGACTTTGCACCCTTCCTAAAGCGTGGTGCCCAAAACTGGATACAATACTCCTGTTGAGACCAAACCAGCGTTTATACATGTTTCTCAAAACTTCCTTGCTTTTGTGCTCTATGCCACAATTTATAAATTCCAGGATCCTGCATGCTTCATTAATTGATAAGCAAGAGCAGAGATCCCATGGGGAATGCCACTATAAACCTTCCTCCAGTCTGGAAAAACAACCTCTCATCACTATTTTGCTTCCTGTCATTCAGCCACTTCCGTATCCATGTTGCTGCTGTCCCTATATCAATCCATGAACACTAACTTTGCTAAAGTCCGTGGTCCTGCACTTCGTCAAATGCATTTTGGAAATACATGTACACCACATCAACAGCATTACCCTCATCAAACCTCTGTTACCTCATCAAAAAACTCCAGCTAGTTAGTTAAGCATGATTTTCCCATAACAAATCCATGCTGGTTTCCTTAATTAATCCACATTTTCCCAAGTAACTATTAATTTTGTCCCAAATCATGTTTTTTTTTTAAAAAGCTTTCCCACCACAAACGTTAAACTGACTGGCCTGCAGTTGCTGGGCTTGCCTTTACACTTTTTTTTCGAAAAAAGGGTGTAACATTTGCAATTCTCCAGTCCTCTGGCACCACCCCTGCGTCTAAGGAGAATTGAAAAATTATGGCCAGTGCCTCTGAAATTTCCACCTTCACTTCCCTCAGTAACCTTGGATGCATCACATCCAGTCCTGATGCCTTATCAAATTTAGCTGCACAGTCAGCCTATCCAATACCTCCTCCAGCCAATCAAGTGTCTGAACTACCACCTCTTTTTGGTCCCCAATCAGCTCCACTCCTCCTTTTACTATTTATATGCCTATAAAAGACTTCTGGGTTCTCTTTTGTGTTCACTGCCAGTCTCTTCTCATACTTTCTTGGATTCCCTTATTTGCTTTTTCAATTCCTCTCTGTACCTTCTATATGGAGCCTGATTCTCGAATGTATTATTCACCCAACATGTCACATGCACCTCTTTTCTGTTTAATCTTACTCTCTTCCTCTTTCACCATCCAAAGAGCTCTGTATTTGTTTGCCCCACCTTTCCCCTTCCTTGACTGTACCCTGAACAACTTCTATTTTAAAAGGCAGTCCATTATTCAGTTACAGTTTTGCCTGTCAATCTTTGCTTTCTATGGGAGAGAACAGCTATGGCTTCCACGCCCTGCCAAAACACACCAACCAAACAAAAAAAAAAGCCCCATGTAACCGCAATCATCAAATCACCAAACAGACCCTTTTATATCAAACACAGATTTGTGCCCTTCTTTCATAATCTGAAGGTAATGTCTCAGGTTCCAAACTATGTGGACCAGTGAAGTTCCAGGTTCCACCTCCGATCTGTATTACATGCTTTGTTTTGAAGTCTCGACAGTGGTAGAAGCATCTAGGGCTATGCAAAGGTGGGGGAACAAGGGAGAAACTCAGTCACTGTCACCAGCTCTGAAAAGTTAACCACACAGAAGTGGGAGGGTTTGGGATTGGGCTCAACAGTGATTCTCCTGTGTTTGAACAGCCTGACTATAGAGTCAAACACACCTGAATAATGGAGATATGTGTGCATTTACATTCTCCCAACAACTGAGTTTGTCTCTTCATGAGAGGAAAACAAAAGAAGGAAAGAAAATTGAAGGGAAAGGTGAACTACTTCCTGCTCTCCTAAAAACACTAACTTACATTTGGGATACAGTTTCATGGGCAACAGTAGTCTACAGACACTTTGCTAATTTCACAATACTTCATTTATGTGCCTCAGCAAAATTCTGATCCTCTTCTCATCAGACTGACCAAGTGTACATATAACAAGGGTCACTGCACTTCAACCTTTTCATGTGCTTGTTGGACATGGACCTAAAGTGCTTGAGCCTCATGATGAAATATCAATGTGCAAATGCAATGGAAACTAATTTAAGAAGGATGAGAATTAATGTCTGTAGAAACTGTTCCTGCCACCAAAGGGGGATCAGTACTGTACGCTATGTTGCAGCTCTCTCTAGTGGTTAAAAGCACAATAGAAGCTTTATGCTGGAGAATTTATTGGTCAAGCAGCTTGGTACTCAAGACAGATACAAAAATGTATGTAGGGTTACAATTAAAGCTGCATTAAGGAAAGGTAAGAGTTCTAGCTTCTTTTTTAAACTTAAATAATTTTCTTCCCTTCAGCTCTGAAGGGTCATATGGACTCAAAACATTAACATTGTTTCCCTCTCCACAGATGCTGCCAGACCTACTGAGCTTTCCCAGCATTTTCTGTTTTGGTTTCAGATTTCCAGCATCTGCAGTATTTTGCTTTTATCTTAAATAATTTTCTACTTGGTTTAAATTCAGGGTAAAAGTCTTTTAACTGAAGGTATGGCAGGAGAGCTCAGTCCCATGAGCCACACGCCCTGCAGTGGGAAGTCTTAGATGCTGCTGGCAGTCTGGATGACCACATCTACAGGAAGTGCCAGCGGTTTGACCAGCTAGAGCATCACCCAGAGGCACAGCAGTATATCTCGGAGGCTGAGAGTTACGTGGATAGCACATTTTTAGACATGGTCACCCCGCAGCTTAAGGAAGTGCAGTCAGAGAAGGAATGGGAGGCTGTCAGGTAGCCAGGAAAGCCCCAGTGCACCTCACTCAAGAACAGTTTTTCTGTGTTGGAAAACGGCGAGAGTGCACTCTGGGGAGTGCAGCCAGAGCCCAGCTGCACAAGAGGGGAGGAAAAAGAGAAGAGGAGCAATAGTGGTAGGAGACTCAATAGTGAGGGGTACAGACAGGCATTTCTGCAGCCGCAGACGCGAGTCCAGGGTGGTGTATTGCCTCCTGGGGCCAGGGTCAAGGGTGTTACTGAATGGCTGCAGGGCATTCTGAAGGAGGAGGGTGAACAGTCAGAGGTCGTGGTTCACATTGGTACCAACGACATAGGTAGAAAGAGGGATGAGGTCCTGCAACAAGAATTTAGGGAGCTAGGTAGCAAATTGAAAAGCAGGACCTCAAAGATTATAACCTCTGGATTACTCCTGGTGCCACATGCTAGTGAGTATAAGAATAGGCGAACAAAGCAGATGAATGTGTGGCTGAAGAGTTGGTGCAGGAGAGAAGGCTTTAGATTCCTGGATCACTGGGTCCATTTTTGGAGAAGGTGGGGCCTGTACAAGTTGGACAGGTTGCACCTGAACAGGAACAGGACCAAAATCCTCGCGGGGTGGTTTGCTAGAGCTGTTGGTGGGGGTTTAAACTAATTTGGCAGGAGGATGGGATACAGAATGGAGGTATAGTAGGGGATGATGCACAAGCAAGTATAGAGGAAAAACCAAGTCAGTCTGGAAGGCAGAGCATATATAGTCAAGTTAAGGCACAAGGGAGCATGGCAAGGCTGAATGGCATTTATTTTAATGCAAGGAGTCTTGAGTAAGGCAGATGAGTTGAGGATGTTGATTAACACATGGGGAAAAGATATCATTGCTATCACAGAGACACGGTTGAGGGAGGGGCAGGACTGGCAGCTCAATATTCTAGGGTATAGAATCTTCAGGCAAGGCGGGGAGGTGATGGTGGTGTCGCAATATTCATCAAGGAGTCAGTTGCTGTAAGGAGGTGGGATGATATCTTAGAAGATTCCACAAATGAGGCCATATGGGTAGAACTTAAACAAAAAGGGGCCAATCACATTGCTGAGAGTGTACTATAGACCCCCAAACAATGAGGGAGAGATAGAAGGACAGATATGTAGGCAAATCACAGAGAAGTGTAAAAATAATAGGGTAATAATAGTAGGGGATTTCAACTTCCCCAATATTAACTGGAATAGACAAAGTGCGAAAGGCTTAGAGGTGGCGGAATTCTTAAAATGTATCCAGGAGAGCTTTTTAAGCCAACACGTAGAAAGTCCTGCAAGAGAGGGAGTGCTGCTACACCTAATTTTAGGGAAGGAAACTAGGCAACTGTTAGAAGTGTCAGTGGATGAGCATTTCGGTGATAGTGACCATAACTGAGTAAGATTTAAGGTAGCCATGGAAAAGGACAAAGATGGACTGGAAATAAAGGTTCTGAATTGGGGGAAGGCCGATTTCAATATGATAAGGCAGGATCTGGCTAAAGCGGACTAAGCAGCTACTTGTGGGAAAATCTACATCAGGGTAGTGGGAGTCATTCAAAAAGGAAAGAGTGAGTGTGCAGGGCCAATGTGTTTCATAAAGGTGAAGGGTGGGATCAACAAGTCCAGAGAACCTGTCAAGGCACGTACAGGATTGGATAAGGTAAAAAAGAAAGCTTATGGCTGATACCAAGGGCTCAAAACAACGAAAGCCCTAGAGGAGTAGAAAGTGCAGGGGGCTACTTAAAAAAATAAATTAGGAGAGTGATGAGGGGGCTTGAAAAAAACACTGGCGGATAAAATAAAGGCAAATCAAAATGCAGTTTATAAGTATATTAGGGCAAGAGGATAACCAGGGAAAGAGTAGGGCCCATTAAGCACCAGTTTGGCAATCTGTGTATGGAGCCAGAAGATGTAGGTGAGGTTTTAAATGAGTACTTTGCACCTGTATTCACTATAGAGAAGGATGATGTAGGTATAGAAATTAGGGAACTGGACTCTGATATACTGGAACAAATTAGCACTGAAAGGGAGAAGGTATTAGCAGTTTTAGCAGGCTTAAAGTGGATAAAACCCCAGGCCCAGATGAGGAGATATATCCCAGGCTGCTGTGGGAGGCAAGGGAGGACATTGCAGGGGCTCTGACATTAACTTTCAAATCCTCTCTGGCCACAGGAGAGGTGCCAGAGGTCTGGAGGGCAGCAAATGTGGTTCTATTATTCAAGAAGGGTGGTTGGGATAAACTTGGAAACTACAGGCCGCTGAATGACAGAATTAATCTCCATTTGGAGAGTAAAGGATTGATCAAGGATAGTCAGCATGGCTTTGTCAAACAAATTTGATTGAATTTTTCGAGGTGGTGACTTGGTGTGTAGATTTGGGTGCAGTTGATGTAGTCTACATGAACTTCAGTAAGGCTTTTGACAAGATCCGGCATGGGAGACTGGTCAAGAGAGTGAGAGCCCATGGGGTCCAGGGCAATTTGGCAAATTGCATCCAAAATTGGCTTAGTGGCAGGAGGCATAGGGTGATGGTCAAAGGTTGTTTTTGTGACTGGAAGCCTGTGTCCAGTGGCATACCACAGGGTTCAGTGGTGGGTCTCTTGCGGTTTGTAGTGTACATTAATGATCTAGACATGAATGTAGGAGGTATGATCAGTAAGTGGGGGGTATCCTGGAACTCACTGTCTGAAAGAGTGGTAAAGGCGGGAACCCTCAACATTTAAGATATATTTAGGTGAACAGTTGAAATGCCATAGCACACAAGGCTACGGGCCAAGTGCTGGAAAATGGGATTAGAGTTGATAGGTGCTTGATGGCTGGTGTGGACAGGATGGGCTGAAGGGCCTCTTTCCAAGCTGTGGAACTCTAGGACTATGAGCATGACTAATTCAATATACAAATATTTACAAATGCTCATGCTATTTAAAAAAAACTCTTGCAAAAACATTAAGAGTTGAAGTGTCAAAGCAGTTAATATTGGAACACCAGAGCAGTTTGACTTTGCTTTTTTTTGGAAAAGGGAGATGGGATTGATTGGTGGTTTAAGCGTTAGAGAGAACAAAGTATTAGAAAACAACAAACTGTTCCAAGATTTCTGTAGGCCCGAATGTTTCAGTGACATCTTAAAAGGCAATAATGTGGAGTGACCTATTTAATAGAAAATACAACACACATGGACCATTTGGCCCAACCAGTCCATGCCAGCATTTATGTCCCACTTGAGCTTCCTTCCATCCTTCCTCATCCAGCAGAAGAACTCTCTATTTCCTCCTCCCTCCTATGATCATCTACCTTCCTGTAAAATGCATCTATGTAATTCACCTCAAACTTACCGTGTGGCAGCAAGTTCCACATTCTCACCACTCTCTGGGTAAAGGAGATTCTTTTTGTGGTGACTATCTTATGCTGACAGTCACTACTTTTGCTTTTCCCCACAAGTGGAAACAGTGTCTAATCCATATTCTATTAAACATTTCATAATTGTAAAGAACTTATTAGCTCATCCCTCAGCCTTCTCTTTTCAAGAGGAGAGCCCCAGCCTGTTCATCCTTCCTTGATGGGTATAGCCTTGCATTTCTGGCATCGTGGTAAAATTTTTTTGCACCTTCTCCAGTGCCTCTATTTACTTTTTATAATATGGCAACCAGAACTTTAGGCAATATGTCCAAAAGTGGTCGAAACAAGGTTTGATACAAATTTAGCATAACTTGTCTACTTTTCAATTCCATTCTGAGAAATAAGCCCTAGTTCTGTGTTTGCCTTTTTCAAAAGCGGCCTTATTAAGCTATCATATATAACCAAAGCTTGCGAGAGACAGACAGAAACATAAAATATACATAGATCAAAAATAATCACTGCCTCGGGCTTACCCCGGATTCGTGACTGGGAAATACTTCTAGAATGTTCCTGACTGGCAGCCTTCAATGGGCTACTGGATGTTCCAGTGTCATCTGGACACAAGTAAACCTCAACAGGCCCTCTCGAGCTTAACAAGTGTATCTGGAAATTCTAAAAGAAATGAAAAAGGCAAAAGATGGCACGTCAGATAAAATTAGCGAGTTGTTTGGAGAACACAAGCTATTGTATGCAAATACAAGAACAGGTTAAATAATCAGTTTTGCAGAGCTAAAAGTCCCCTCTTCGAATTTGTTTCAGTGAATGCCTGTCTGTACAAGGGTCAATTCCACCCAGATCAAGGCAAGAAAGGGCAATCAGGTATGCAAATAGGAGAAAAAAAATAATCAGGCAGTGTTAAACACAATAGCTGATTACATGCTTCCTGGCTATCTCCAATGAGCCTCGACTTACATCATAGGGATCAGATACTTCCAGCCTCGTTTCAGGAGGAGCTTTCACAGCTATTATCACCTGACCTTTGAAACTCTGGATCTTTCGGATGTCCTGATAAGTCACATAATTTAACGTGTTGCATGTTAAGGAGAGTAAACGAGGCATCGAACAACAATTAAACTGACCCAAATTCTCAATCAGCAGAGAACAAAAAACTCATTAGCCCCGGTTTCTTAGTCAGCAGCGAGTGCCAAAGTAAACTAATGGTCTCTGTGGTATGCAGTTCCCCTTTCCTTAGGTCAGTTTGAATCTAGCATCAAGTCAAGAGAATCTCCAGGCATTCAGAGTAGTGATGTCATTAAGCAGGGTAAGCATCTAATCACATTGAAATATCATTAGATAGAGAATCAGATAAATCTCACTTAAAGTAAAATCAGCGATTGGGCCTTACACATTGGATTATAGTAGAAGGTGCAATATCAAAAACTTTTTAAAAAAGTGAAATCATAATTGAGAAATTTGACATTCCACAAATGCATATTCAGCTTTCCAGGGGCGGAGGGGTTTTTCAGCAGCAACTGTATGGTTAGTACGCCATAAAAAACGCACTAAGCTCTCATTCAACAAGGTGCAACTTTTTCTAAGGTTTTTACAGCAAGACTAAAAGTAAACAAGCAACTCCTTGTCAGTTCAGTGATCTCTGCTCGATTGCAGTCTGAAGGTGCCTTAAACAGTGTGCACCCTATGGGGAGCCACAGAATCACTGACAACAACTTCTGGACTTCCACGTTTAACCGTATATGTGCATACTCCAGTATTTGCTATCAGCTTCAGGATAATGGTGGCAAATACTTTGAAATGGCTGACAATGAGATATAATACAAAAATAATGAAAGCATTACCCAAGCATTTAACTTTATAAATTAGACTTTGAAGGAAAGCTCTGCGGATTAAATACAAGTTGTTCTGAAGTTGGTTTTCTTCAATAAACACAGTCATATTTGGTCCCCACTTGGCTTGATGTTTTCAGAAACATGGCATTAGAAGCTGTCTACAAGTTTATTACTACCATGTTACTTGTCTTCACAAATCATCAAGTACATTCAAACCCATCATGCCAGTTCTAGTAAAACTCTTAAAACCTTTGAACAGCAAACTAGAAAGGATATCTTTGGTTTTCAGAATCCTCCGTTAGCTTTTTGAGATCCAAGGTGCAGCTCTGGATCAAGTCATCCAACCTCTTCTCTTTCAGGCTAAGTTCAGCCACCTCCCGGTTCAGACCCTGGCATCGTTTCAGCATACCATCATTGTCTGTCAGGCTGCAACCCCTGCAGGAAGACAGCATCACTAATGGTGCTCAGCAACTCAGACAAACTTCAAAAATTCCATAATTAAGACACTCTTCAGCTCCTATTGTTGGAAGTTGATGTGAAACAAACATGGCAAAAGTTAGCTGTTGAAAGATCACATTTCATTTTTACCCAACCAAAGGACAGCAACTTTCTCATACAATCCTTTTAACACAACACAAACACAAGATGCAACCTTAATGTTTCAGAATGTAGAGCCATCTTCAAAGTGGGATGGCCTTCTCTCTTCCAATTCTTTCATCAGACTCTGGCACAGGTCAAGAAATACCTCCATTCAGACAATCTCATCTATTTTGAAGACTCTTAACCCATCACCCTATAGGGAAAAATCTCTGGATAAAGTCCATTTGTTATAAATGGCATAGCTTGCCTCAAAGCAGAGCCCTTCAGCAGCCTGGGCCTTATACTTGCTCAGCACAACCACCACGGTGTTTGAGTGAAAAGAATCATAGTCCAAATATTCTGAGCTGAATTCTAAGTGGTGTTGCAATTGGAGGTCACAGGCCAAAACTTATGTTGCTGTTCAACAGTCATATTGACAGTCATTTTGTTCCCATCAGTGTATTGGGTGATGGTTTGTGCTTCCTGATCAACCGAACTGTTCAGAGTCCAAATCTATTTACGTCCTAACCCACATAGACAGAAATACCCGGAAAGGGTAAAGTGGGAGAGCTGCAGTGAGCTGCAAGCCCAGATCCAGCAATACAGGGCATTCACAAAGATCAAGGCTCATATCTTGGGCAACTGAGACCAAGCAAAGAACTTTGGTGTCGTTCAGTTCACCTAGAGCAGCATAGTGGAATAAACATGTACACAGCACAACAATCCCCAGTGCTGACCACATCACTGCAAATGGCACCACTGTTGAGTAGAGGGAAGCCATCTAGTCTAGAACAGATTCCATGTACTGCTCAACCCTGGGTTTCAGGTATAGAAACGAGTACTTGACAAATAATTGATTCTTACAACTTCGCTCCAAATTACACTGAAAAACTACAGATGCACCTAGCCTTTATTGATATACATTGAACAAGGAACAAAGCCTATCACTGGCCCCCTATCGAGCTCTACCTGTTCCTCCCACCCCCTCTACCAGCTTATATTTCATCTAATTTCTATATTGTTTAGTTCTGAAGAAGGGTCATACGGACTCGAAACGTCAACTGTATCCATCTCCGCAGATGCTGTCAGACCTGCTGAGTTTTTCCAGGTATTTTTGTTTTTGTTTAAAAACAAGATAGGTTGTCACAGCCCAAGTGTTAACACTCTCTGAGATATTCACATTACAGTAAAGTAATGTGGAGTGCCCCTTAAAAGATAGAACGGATATTCAAGTCGAATGGTAAATTAAGGAATGAGAATTGCAAAAAAAAAACTTACATCCATTGAACATTATTTTTGGATTTCTTCTCAATGAGATGAATACCCTCCAACACATTTGTGATGTCATAGATCCTTCGCTTTGGCACATTTAAGACTTCTGCAGCTCGGTTTAAGTCCAACACTCCATCTGGAGACTGGCTCAAGAGCTGAACAACATTCTTTGTGAGGGGAACCAGTGAGGTGTTGTAGCGAGTCTTCTCTGATGGCGACCTGGGAGCTATATTGTGGGAGGAATAAAAGAATATTCACTGACATGGTTCATCTTGAAATTCAAACTTACTCACAGCTCATGAAACATTTCGAATAAAAGGTGCAGATCCAACAGTAACCAACTCAGCAGCATCAAAGTTGGGTGTGGGCATCTTCCTGTTGCACATCCAATCTGCATCTACTAACTTGCACAGTGACCAACTTTAAAAACATTCCGACATAATCTGCCCAGACTGGAAGCAAAGGTTTCTAAATGGCAGCGAAGAAAACGTTCAGCTAGAAAATACTCTTAACCAAGGTGTTTCAGGTGCTTGTATGGCAAGATGTATTTGGTCCTGGGGTGAAGGTGGGAGAAAGATGACTCCTTATGAGGATGCTATTCTCAAAAGGGACCAAACCTAAAAAATGTCAGATCAATACTGGAAAATATTGGAAGCATTTCATACATGCTCTGGATCACTTCTCCACAGGCAAAAAAAATACAACTTCATCCTACTTCAAAATTGCTTATCTTTGCATAATTCACACTTAAATTGTCCAATTTTTGCCAATTGAGCATTCACGAGCAGACAGTATTAAGAAATGGAAACCTTTCTACTGTACTTTTGGCAATAATCCAGCTCAAATAGCTTGGATGAAAAGTGGAGCTCTGACAACTTATCTCTAAGCCAGTATATTTGAGACAATTCTATTTTCCAATACCATCCACCCTCCAACTTGAACAATACTCGATGGCAATTTCTTCTGTTGTTGGCTTCAGCCCACTGAAAACTGAATGAGGCCTAACTCAATGAAGTCGTCATGAGGATTTTAGTAGAGGATTGATCTCAAAATATGAGATCCCTGGTCCAACATATAGACAAATGCTGGCACGGCCACACCAAAAAAAAAATCCTAGACATGCTGTTCAGCATATCTCATCTGAGAAACAAAATGGCCTTTGCAACTTTTTCAAACATGCAAACAAAACCAACTTTCCCTTTAACTTCTAAAGCACAAAGAATCTCTTGACTACTCATAGCTAAAATGAAATGGGGATAGAGAGTATGGAGAAAGAGCATACTCCCCTTAAATCCCCTGTGGACAGTTTAAATGGAGAAGTCACCAAGGCTGACTACTGCTGCAGCGGGTGGGTGCATGGTGAAGGACAACAATCCATTTAACAAGCATCTGGCCCAAACAAAAATTGCAGACATTTCTCGAATAAATATTTCCATTCCACTCAGCTAAATGCCTTCTCAGCATCTGAATGTAACGTGACGGGAGAGGTATGTCTCACTTCCAGAAGGAAGACACATATCAGCCAGGCACAATCAAATGTAAAAATAACACATTCAGCTGGAAGGGAGCTAGCTTCAATCTATTAACAAGAGATCGGTCTCTGGCAAATTGAAATTAAAGATTGGCAGGCAAAATTGTGAATGAGCAACGGCAAGCATTCAGAGAGGTGGTGGTTCAGGAACAGACTAGATACATTTCCAGAATAGGGCAAGTGAGTGCATCCAAAGCTAGAAGTCCTAAAATGACAAAAGATGTTGCTGTGAAGGCAGAAGGTATGGCTGAGATACTAAATGAATACTTGGCATTTAACTTTGTTAAAGTTTATGTTATCAATGTTAATAGTAAAGGGGGAGTTGGTAGAAAAATTGGACGGGATAGAAATAGAAGAGGTGGTACTGGAAAGGTTGGCAGCAGATGTCACCCACCCAAAGAGGATGCACCCTCAATTGCTGAGCCACAATCTTCCAATCCTCCTTAAATATCAGAGTGGTACCAGAGAGCTGGAGGATTGCAAACGATATACCCCTGATAAACGGGAGAAGATAAACTCAGCAATTACAGGTAAATCAGTCCAACGTCTGTGATGGAAAAACTTTGACACACAAGAATGTAGAAAAAAAATTGTCAAATGAAAAAATATGGGTTCATAAATTACATTCAGCCCAAATTTGTTAAAAGCAAACAGTGTTCGACTAATTTGATTGAATTCTTTGATGAAGTAATGGAGAAGGTTGTTGAGGATAATGCAGTTGATATATATATATGGACTTTGAAAATACATTTAACAGGTGCCACAAAATAGACCCATCAGCAAAATTAAAGCCAATGGGATTAAGAGATGGTGGCTGCATGGATACAACATTGACAAAGGGACAGGAAGCAGAGAGCAGTGACGACATATGCAATGAGGCTCTCTGCATGTCCATGTTAGTACCAGTCCCTTTCAACAGAAATTAGAGATGACACGAAGCTTGGAAATGTAGTAAGCAGAGAGAGGAATAGTAGCAGACTTAGAACCAAGGAAGAGGCATACAAATTGGCTAAAAAAAAAAGCAATGGACCTGAGGATTGGGATCAGTTTAGAATTCAGCAAAGGAGGATCAAGGGATTGATTAAGAAGGGGAAAATGGAGTAAGCTTGCAGGGAACATAAAAACTGACTGAAAAAGTTTCTATAGGTTGGTGAAGAGAAAAAGATTGGTGAAGATAAATGAAGTTACAGTCTGAAACAGGGGAATTTATAATGGGGAACAAAGAAATGGCTGACCAACTAAATACATACTTTGGTTCTGTCTTCACAAAGGAGGACACAAATAAAATACCAGAAATGTTGGGGAACACAGGGTTTAGTGAGAGGGAGGAGCTGAAAGAAATCAGTATTAGTAGGGAAATGGTGCTGGGGAAATTGATGGGATTGAAGGCTGATAAATCCCCAGGGCCTGATAATTTACATCCCAGAGTACTTAAGGAAGTGGCCTTAGAAATAGTGGATGCATTGGTGGTCATCTTCCGAGATTCTATAGACTCTGGAACAGTTCCTACAGAACAGAGGGTAGCTAATGTAACCCCACTATTTAAAAAGGGAGGTAGAGAGAAAACAGGGAATTATAGACCAGTCAGCCTGACGTCGATAGTGGGGAAAATTCTAGAGCCCATTAAAAAAGATTTAATAGCTGAGCACTTGGAAAACAGTGGCAGAATCGGACAAAGTCAGCATGGATTTACGAAAGGGAAATCATGCTTGACAAATCTTCTGGAATTTTTCGAGGATGTAACCAGTGGAGTTGATGAGGGGGAGCCTTTGGTTTATTTGGACTTTCAGAAAGCTTTCGACAAAGTCCCACATAAGAGATTTGCATGTAAAATTAAAGCGCATGGGATTGGGGGTAGTGTATTGAGATGGATGGAAAACTGGTTGGCAGACAGGAAACAGAGTAGGAATAAACGGGTCTTTTTCCGAATGACAGGCAGTGTACAGGGGTACCACAGGGATCGGTGCTGGGACCCCAGCTATTCACAATATATATTAATGATTTAGTTGAGGAAACTAAATGTAATATCTCCAAATTTGCAGATGACACAAAGCTGGGTGGGAGGGTGAGCTATGAGGAGGATGCAGAGATGCCTTAGTGTGATTTGGACAAGCTGAGTGAGTGGGCAAATGCACGGCAGATGCAGTATGTGGATAAATGTGAGGTTATCCACTTTGGTAGCAAAAACAGGAAGGCAGATTATTATCTGAATGGCTATAAATTGAGAGAGGGGAATGTGCAACGAGACCTGGGTGTCCTCGTACATGAGTCGCTGAAGGTAAGCATGCAGGTGCAGCAGGCGGTAAAGAAGGCAAATGGTATGTTGGCCTTCATAGCCAGAGGATTCGAGTACAGGAGCAGGGGTGTCTTGCTGCAATTATACAGGGCTTTGGTGAGACCACACCTGGAATATTGTATGCAGTTTTGGTCTCCTTATCTGAAGAAGGATGTTCTTGCTACAGAGGGAGTGCAGCAAAGGTTTACCCGACTGATTCCTGGGATGGCGGGACTGACATATGAGGAGTGATTGAGTCGGTTAGGATTATATTCGCTGGACTTCAGAAGAATGAGGGGGGATCTCATAGAAACCTATAAAATTCTAACAGGACTAGACAGGGTAGATGCAGGAAGGATGTTCCCGATGGTGGGAGAGTCCAGAACCAGGGGTCACAGTCTGAGGATACGGGATAGGCCATTTAGGACTGAGATGAGGAAAAATTTCTTCACCCAGAGAGTGGTGAGCCTGTGGAATTCACTACCACAGAAAGTAGTGAGGCCAAAACATTGTATGTTTTCAAGAAGAAGGAGTTGGATATAGCTCTTGGGGCAAAAGGGATCAAAGGATAGGGGGAGAAAGCGGGAGAAGGCTACTGAGTTGGATGATCAGCCATGATCATGATGAATGGCGGAGCAGGCTCCAATGGCCTACTCCTGCTTCTATGTTTCTATGTTTCACAGACTGGTGAAATAAGCAGACACATGGCAGGTAAAATTTCATGCAGAGAAGTGTAAAGTAATGCATTTTGAAAGGAAGAATGCGGGAAAGCAATAAACTAAATGGTACAATTTTAAAAGGGTGTGTGTACAGAAATATTGCAGGGCAAAATGATAAGGCTGCTGAAAAAAAGGCACATGGCATCATTGGCTTTAGAGGAAGAGATTGGGGAAAATAATTATACTAAACCTTTGTAAGTTACTGGTTAGGTCTCAACTGGAGTGATGTTAATTCTGGGCTTCACAGTTTAGGAAGAATATCATGGCCTTGGGAGAGGTTGCAGATTTGCTAGAATGGTACACTTGGATTATGTGAAGAGATGAGAGAAGCTGAGATTCTTTTCTGCACAGAGAAGGTTAGTGGCAGATGTAATAGTTGTTCAAAATTGATGATTGATCAAGTTTGAATTTGATATAGTAAATAATGAGAAACTGGTTCCGCTGATTGAAAGGTCAGTAACCAAAGGACATAGCTTTTAAGGTAATTGGTAAAAGACAGGCAAGATGAGGGGAAATAGTTTTTTTACACAGTGAGATATGATGATTTGAAATGTCCCATCTGAAAGGGTGATGGAAGCAGATTCAGTAGCGATGTTGAAATGTGAATTTCACAAATACTTGAAAGGAGAAATATTCAGGGCTGAATTGGATAACTCTTTCAAACAGCCAAGGCGAGCATTTTAGGCCAAACAGTCTCCTTCTGTGCTGCAAGATTCTATGATCAAATCAAATCATAGAATGGCCTACTCCCATTTCTGGGAGAGTTCAAGCATTAACCATTACTTCTGCCAAAAGCATTCAGGTGTACCAGTTTCATTGCCCACCAGTGCTAAATCCATCATTTTAACACTGACTTTGTTATGACTGCCCAAGCAAAATTAGTAGTCAAATGGTGGGCATAGGCAGTTTATATTTCTGCCATCTGACATTGCTAGAAAAAAAAAATCACAATGCTAACCAATATCAGGAAATCCATTTCTAGCACACTGAAGTTCTAAGAAAGAGCTTGCTCGTCGGTTCAAATCTGTCTGAAGACCACCAGAACATTCATTCGTGCACTATCTTATCTAGAGATATTACGAGAGGGGCAAGTTTCCCAAATTAATTTTTCAAATCAAACAATCAAGAATATTCTCCACGGGTCAACTGTTTTGAAGATAAGTTGCTGAGTTATTTCAAAGAAAATGGCTGTGATTTTTTTCTCAGAGTGCACTTAAAACATGTGTGAACCCAAACTTTAGCAATGCAGCCCCAAACAATGCCAGTACATTTCCAATTAATAATCAGAACATTTAGATGAAGACATTAATTTGATGGATACCAGCAACCTGAACTGTTTGTTTCATTCAATATGCATGGGGGCAAGGCAATGTTTGAACACTTGCTAAATTCCATGAAATTGAATATGGATAACCAAGAGCATAGTGGACATTAAAAAAAACAACTGCAGTTTCAAGCTATTCATGGCTTACTGAGAAAGTTAAGAATAGTATTAGTTTAAAAGAAGAGGCTTATAATGTTGCAAAGAATAGTAGTGTGTCTGAGGATTGGGAGTATTTTAGAATAGGGGCAACCAAAAAGTAGATCAAAAGGGAAAAAAATAGAAATGGGAGTAAGCAAGGAATATATATGCAGATTGTAAGCACTTTCAAAAGTAAATAAAAAGGAGAGTAGTGAAAGTGAACATTGATCCCTTAGAGGCAGCGACAACAGACATTATCACGGGGAATGAGGAAATGGCAGAAACACTGAATAAATATTGTGTTTGTTTTCACAGCAGAAGACACAAATAACATACCAAAAACAGAGGGTAACCTAGGGGCTAATAAGAGTAAGGAACTGGTTAATTAATATTAGTAGAGAAAAAGTATTGGAGAAACTTAAGGGACTAAAATCCGACAAATCCTCAGGGAAAGATCACCTACACCCTAGGGTTCTAAAAAAGGTAGCTGCAGAGATAGTGGATGAACTGGTTATATTTTCAAAATGTTTCTAGATTCTAGAATAGTCTCAGTAGATTGGAAGCTAGCAAATGTAACATCACTGTACAATAAAGGAAGGAGAGAGAAAACAGAGAAGCACAGGCCAGTTAGTCTGACATCAGTCATCAGGAAAGTTTTGGAATCTATTATTGATGAGGTCTTAAAAGACACATAGAAAATCACAGTATGATTCGGCAAAGTCAACATGGTTTTACAAAAGGGAAATAATGCTTGAAAATTTTATTCAAGTATTTTGAGAATTTAACTCGTAGGGTAGATAAAGGGAAAGCAGTATACTTGGATTTCCAAAAGGCATTTCAATAAAGGTGCCATCGGAGCAGATTTTCAATGGAACACACCATGCCGTGGCACAGGGCCCCCAAACAACAGGGCGGGGACCCCAAAACAAATGAGTTTCAAAACATTCAAACTGGGTGCGCGAACTAATGCTGCATTTGCAAAGTTAAAAAGGGGAGCACAGAGCAAATTAGTTACTTTCAACACCCAGGGTGGTCTCGGCAACACCTCTGCCTCTGATCAGCTACAAAAACATACCCGAGAAAACATCTTTCAGATGCACTCGCTTTATTGACAAATGATCATTTTGCAAAGCGGGTCTGTCTCAGTTTCTGTCAAATCTTCACAAAATAAATAGCAAGGCTCTGCTATTCCACCAGGAAAGTGATGCTTAGAAAGTAAGTTTGAAAGGAGATTGAATTGTTCAGAAATGATATCAATAGATAGCTACGAGTTGCTTCTTTTCCAACCAGGTTGCCACAGCAATTATATTTCCCCTTTTTTTGATAAATCACTCTCCTCCCACATACACTCTCTCTCCGATATTAGGTGTGCCACTTGCTAACAAGACTGCTAGGGGCACACAGTGAGCCAACTCACGTTACCCAACAATAGTGAAGTTCATCCGCTCCCCTCAGCCCATGATCACCAATGCAACTAGGGAGCTCACTCACTGGTTGTTTAAATGAATAGTCAGGGCCACAGGTTAAAGATGTCAGCAGTGGCTCCAGTGCTAGCAGTCTGGCCTCTGGATCAGATGATGGCTGTGAGTTCAAGTTCCACTCCTGTCCCAATAGACATTCCAGGGAAGTGCTGACCTGTCAGAGATGCCACCTTTGGACGTAAAAGATCCCATGAGGCTATTTTGAAGAGGAGCAGATGAAATACTCTTGGTGTCCAGGCCAATATTCATCCCTCAATCAACATCACACAAAACAGATTCTGGTCACTATTGCATTGTCTGTGGGAGCTTACTGGGTGCAAACTGACTGTGGCCTTTCCCACATTCCCACTTCACAAGTACTTTGTTGGCTGTACAACTTTGGGACTTCTGGTGGTCATGAAAGGCACTATATAATTGCACATCTTTAAATTTTGGCATGGCTATGAGGCGGTTTTAAAAGCACCAGCCCACCATGCTGGGACAGGAGGAACTGTAGTCCTCACACATGCTTACGGCTAGCTTCTTACCTCAATAATGCCAAGTTAGACTCAATGACAGGAAAGAGAGACAGATTTGCCTGCTTTGGGCTACATCCTATCAGCTGGTTTTATAGTCACATCTTCAGAATCATTCCTTGGCTCTCACTCCAGGCATCATGTCCGGTGCAGAGAGACACCAGAAAGTGGATTGGAAAACGGATCGTGGGTCAGATGTTAGAGGGATGATGCTGGGCAGTCCCAGAGCCTCACTCCACACATTCCCATTTTCTCAACAATCAGCAAGCTTTGATACGGTGAGGAGTTTCAGTTTGGTCAGAGGTTGAAACATTGACCTCAAGCCAAGTTTTAATTTGACTTTAGTTTAAAGGATTGTAACACAGGCCAGCCTGAAACCACAACAGCAGATCACACTCTTCCACTGAGCGACACTGTTATGAGCTTTTCCAGTGAGTGATGAGATCTCAATAAAGTACAATGCTCCTCAGGTCTCCTACGTAACAGATGCAATGTCAGTGCTGTTTTGTCTCAGTAAACTGTTGGCACCAGAGCAGGGCTCCAGTCTGCTGTCTCAGTCCCTGAACAAAATTATACCAACAGGCTGGCATATCGATGTTTGAGTGGGTATCTAGTCAACTTCCCACTCCTACCTTCAGACACTCTTCCTCCCTCCCTCAATGTATAATCTGTTCTTGGTTTTTAGCTTTTCTCATCAGCAAATTCCATGCTTGTTCGCCTCACATCACAATATTTACTATCATTTAGACGAGAGGTAAGCTTGAATTTCAACAAGGCAATTATTCATGCAAGCATGTTTTTACAAGTGAAGAAGCACTGATCAATTAGTGTATTTTCTTGGCTTTGCCTTTCGGGTCGTGGGTGGAGATGGGGGGAAGACCAAGGATGAAACTCTTTCGAGTTATCAACAGTCACAGATTGCAACTCTTTCGAGTACAATCACAGTTCTTGGTTTCCGGGAGTGGGACATGAACCCACAACCCTCTGATTCAAAGGCGAGGGTGCTATGAACTGAGCCATAGCTGACACCTCAGGACCAAGGATGAAGCTGAACACAGGGCCCCACTAACTACAAATCTGCCACTGGGTGCTGTACAAAAAAAAGGTTAATACACAAGATAAGGGCTCATTCTATAATTGAGGATTTTTTTCCAATGCATCGTGTCCTACCTAAGCAAAATGAGCAAGACAATGACAGTCTACCTACCACAACTGTCAGTGCATTACATTCCACCTGTGAAATAAGATCAGCTAATGGGCACTCAGCTCATACATTTGATTCAACAGGTGATTGGTGTGAGAACCAACTGTGATTATAATAATTAGTTCACAACATTCCTTTTATTTATACCATTGTGAATTGCATTCTTGCTCATTCTAGGTGCAACGAAAAGATTTAACAACAAATTCTGCCAATTTTACCTCCTTTTAACAATTCAATATATTTCTTGAAATTCATGGAAATTTTGGATGAAGGATGCCGTTCTGGAAGTAGAATACTGATATACTGTCAGCAGTAAGACCTCCCAAGTCAGCTTGTAACAATAGTCCACAAATTTCCACAGCCATTAACCCTGAAAATGCCATCCTACTGAATTACATAGTTTAACATCACCTCTGAAAAACAAAGGTGCCATTTGCTTGTTCAGGTGGACTCAAAGTCCTACAACACGATTCGAAGGGAGGCAAGTTTTCTTTGTCCTGGCCAATCATCATGTGACCAGGTTAACTTTCATTAATCTAATTTGCTGTTTGCAGAACTGTGCAATGTAATTTTTTTTGTATCACCCCTCATCCTAATTAATCTACTTTACATAGAATTTAGAGCAGAGTGTTACAAAACTATAATAATTTTCATAATGTCATCGTGGGTTATTGTAAAGTAGGTTTATAGGGGTGAGTTTGGATGATTCTGTCTGAGAGAGATTTAATTGAGTTGGCGTCAGCTAGACTGCAAGCCTGAAATTATCAAAAGGAGTAAAGTGTAGGAGTGTACTAGAAAAGCGACTTAGTAAACACGGATGAGGTCTTAGCATACAAGGTGTGAAGGAAATTTGCATTTTTAGATAAGTGAAGGAATTGTTTGGATTTCAAAGGGATGATAGGATGTTTACAACTGGTAAAATGAGCAAGGCCGAGCAGTGTGTTTATTTTTCCCCAAAAGGAAAGAGGTCATATTGGCAACATGAAAGATTTTTATATTATGGGAAATGTGAATTTGTAAAGACATATGGAACAATGGAATTTACAGGCTAAAGAGAGAGAAACATTTATAAAGAGGAATGAAGGCTATGTTGGGGGGCCACGTAAGGTCTACCAGGTGTGTGAGAATAACTTTGAAGAAGCCTCCACCCATTTTAGCAAAAGTCTGCTGTGTCTAGTAACTAAAGTTGCAGAAAAGCTTTTGGAATTCCTCTGTCAAGTGGGGGCTGTGGTAACTTGCTGGCTTGCTTTTTAAATTTAAAATCTATTTTGGACTGTTACCTTAAAGGGGCTGTGTAGTTGAGTTAGGTTAATTAAGAATTTTAGGATTTCTTATAGTATTAAGTACTTATATTCTTATGTATGTGCATGTATTCTTCTTTTGTTAATAAATGTTTTAATTTAACTTTTAAAATCTCTAAAGGTCTTAGTGTGGACTCATTACTTCTGAATTCAATGTAAACATTTTCACGTAATGAATACAAATTGCAAAACTGTTATGATAGCGTGGCCAAGTTTCCCTTGTGGATTTGGTCCTCCTGGCACACATCGCCTGCTAGGTCATAACAACAGAATCAGTCCATTTGGTACAGCTGGTGTGTATCAGTTTCTATGCTCCACACGAGGCTCCTCTACATTACTTCAGCTAATAGTATTACATATCTTTCTCTTCCTTTCTCCCTCATGTACTTATCTAGCATTAAATTGTTTATGTAGATTGCGAACAGCCACTGTGGATTCTATTTTGGAGCTGGATTGAGACTTATAATTTCTAACACGAGAGAATCTTACAAATCAAACTCAGATCGTTACCTAGTTTCCAGAAATTAAATGGTGGCATTCCAATTGTACACTGGATGATGAGATGTACATAGTTCCAACCTATATTTGCCCACTCAAGTGCAATTTTCACCAAGATAGAGTTTTTAAAAAATGCAACTACATTTAACCAAAACAACAGCTCAATTTTTCAGTTTCCAAAAATAAATACAATTTGGATGCAACAAATAATTTTTTGGAAGTCACTGTCCAAGATAAAAAAATTAATCTTGAACCCTAGCCAAAGCAATAATGATTTTCTGTAGCTCAAAAAAATGATAAACTACATGACAGCAAGCAACCTCATAACAATAGAGGTTTAGATTTCAACTTGTTAAACTCTGGGTATGCCATTATTACAAACTATCACTTGAATCAGCTCTGGGAGCTTTTTACTTCGTAACGTTGTCTGACGGAAAACAACCATGAGATGAAGTCTGAAATTTGTTTGACGGAAAAACATTGGGAACAAATCAGGGGGAAATAAGTAGAACAGCAAGTATATTAGTGCCCTGCTCACAGGTGAAATCAAATTTAAAGCAATTACAGGACCAGCTAGTCAATTTATTACTGTATTACACTTTTTAAAAAACGGAGTAAGTTGCTGCCACCACTGGAAACTCAATCACCACACCAGAAGTGAGCTCTAACTTCAACGTGACTGATATTCAGTTAGCCTCGATGTGAATACTCAAGGTACATCAGATCACACTTACTTTTTGGACTATTTGGGCTTCTCATCGTACCTCTTCCTTTTCCTTTCGGAGTACAAACATCAGCAGCCAGGTACTGATGGTCACTTTCTTCCAACTCCAGTCTCCTCTTTGCCTGTGCAATGAAAAGTAAACCGTGATGCTTCCAATCAACTCATCTACCATCAATTCTCTTTGAAGGCAACACATGTAATAAGGCAGTTTGACACAGGTTCATTAGCTTTGCGCATTAGACCACTTGGAAAGCAAGTATTGAGAAGTACTGATATGTAAAGGAGATTTTTTTTAAAAAGCAGGATGAATTAACCCATAACTGTCACCTAGCATCTGAATCAGTAACAACTCTGACACAGGCTTCCTGCTGCATCAGATGTAGAATAAATATGAAACACAAGGTAAATACGAGATGGAAAAGGACTTCATAAAATGGAGCTTGAAAGAATTTTCCACCATACACCTTCAAGGAGTTAGTTTCAAAAAGCAGGAGGGTAAAGCTTATGCTGAATGGTGATGGGTCCTCAAATTCAAATAATTCCCCACTCCATAAATTACCACACAGCTGTACTTTGCCAGAATTTTTCCTGCTACCTAAAACTCAATGGTGTCAATTGTCAGTAACTGGGCTACTGGATGATACCATTTATTAGAATTTAGGAATCCAAACAATAGACCAATGAGCATGAACCAAGGTAGAAGTGCAACTGCAGTTTCTAGGGATGCACTGAAAATTCCAATTTGTGTATGCATTGTAACTCACATACAGGCCAACCTGGTTACTGTACAACATTGCAATCTCATGTGAAATGAGAAGGTAATTCAATTTTGCATTCCTTCGCAGACATATGGAAATTCAGCCAAGCCCAGGTTTATTACAACTAGGTTCAACTGCAATAACAATAGACATCTTAACCCACAAGTTCAATTTTGAATAAGAATAATCACTGATTAAAGCACAAGATGCAATATCTTCTAGCAGAAGGCTCTGGGGTCAGCCACAGTGGCCAATATTAAACTAGCAGATTTTTCCAACATTAGAATGATATTGCAAAATGTACACACTCAATACTAATATTGAAATAACTACAACTTCCCAAAAAAGTTTCAAATGCCAGTTTGGGAGCAGCGGGAAAAGATATCAAGGGCAAGTAATTGAGAGAGACATAGAGCAAGACAGAACATTAACTTCTCATTTGAAGTGATTTTGACTTCGTTTTTAAACAAAGCATTTACTTCTCTAGGTGCAGATAACAACCTGAAGCTAGGGATACTTCTAAGCTTGTACATGTTCTCGTGGTCACATGGATAACATCTCTCATTGTTAACAAACAACAATGTTGAACATCTTAGCTGAGTATTCAATAATTGCTTAATACAATGTATGATGGGCAGAAGACTTACAGCAACATGCACACATCTGTAATACAAACAATAATCATTCATCTCTCTGTAGCTTAACCCCTTCCATCTCTGTATCCTCTTCCAGCCCTACAATCCTCCAAAAACTCTGCAATTCACCAATTCTGGACTGCTGTGTATCCCCAATTTTCATCACTCCATCATTGGTGACAATGCTTTCAGCTGCCTAGGCCCTAAGCTCTGGAATCCCCCACCTAAATCTCTCTGCCTCTGTACCCCTCACCTCCTTTCAGGTGCTCCTTAAAGTATTTCCATTCAAACAAAGAGGTAGGTTTTAATCCCAAGAACAGCAGCTGTTGCATTTCAGACTCTAGTTCATCTTCAAAGCATACTGCAGTTTCAGTGAATTTCCACGAGTGTTATAACCAAGAATCAACATTCAGCAGCATTTAGGAGCTTTTAACTGCAATATTTCACACCCAAAGTTGCACATCATACACATTTGCCTGCTTTGAAAGGTGAAAAACATTTGGTCAAACTATTATTCAAGCTAAGACTTCAAGCTATTTCTTTACACACCCTATACAGAAGCAACGGTAATAGAGCAGAAAATCAGCAGCAAGTGCTCAAGCTGCAGCTACAATATATTAAAGTTTTTGCATGTATCTGATACTTCCTGTGTGTATCATACTTACAACCCACCACACTTCAGCATCCTCTGACTCATCCTAAGCAACGCCAGAGGGATCCACAAAGAATATTTCAAATACTCTGAAAATTGATTTAAAATGTGCCCAATGTTTCCAAAACCTAGAGACCAAGATGAAAGTAGTAAAAGTGCTTCATCATTATTGCAAAGTTGAAGCAGGGGAACTCAAGGTAGGGAATACCAACAGCACTTCTCCTACCAAACATGCAGAAACACCCAAGATGAATGCAGTTTTTCCCACTTGGCAGACTATGAAGTTATTAATTTTACTACTCAGATATCAAAGCTTCTATCCTTCAAAAAGGTTCAAGAGCTTCTGATAAATTGAAATCATACAATTGCTTGCCTCCTCTCAAACAGATAGCTTAGCAACTCCAAGTCTCTCTGTGTTAATACTTTATAAAAAAGGGAGAATTGCAGATGCATTCACTAAGTTTAGGCAACTGACAGTGCTGTGGCAACCATATGTCAATGACATGCAAAGAAATCCAAAATTTGATTCTTTTGCCAATCTTTAAAAAAATTGATTTCCTGCTGAACCAAAAAAGATGGCTGCTAAAAGTCACATGACTGCAGAATTGACCTTTGTTCTGGGAGTTAAGAACAAAAGGATTCTTCACGCAGTCTGTGGAACCTCACCGTATTGTACAGACCCCTTGTAATCAACGAAAGCAGAGAAAGTGCAGATGAACTGGCTCCCCAACCTGAGCCATCACAAAAGGGAGAGATCGAAACTCATTATACCAGAAGAGATACTGATAGCCACCTCATCTCTAACCTAAGGGGGAACAATGGATTATGGCCAGAAGCACATAAACCGATTGTTAAGCTGCAATTAACCCATTAATGGGCCATGTCACATGACCTAAGCCTCTGGTCTTTTGGACAGTTTTAACATAATATTTTTGGCCTCACAGGCAATCTGCTGTTTAACATCCAACCAGCAAACACCAAGAAGCAAAGCTCCAAGCTAACAACAGTCTGCTCCTTGAAGCTCGTCTCTGCTGGAAGATTTCCTACCATCGCCTGCAGAACTGACCCAGGCTCTGTGTACCAACTTCATCTTGCAGTATCAGCACCAACTGTAAACAGAACTCTACAACCTCGGTCTTCAGCCAGCTGAACTCGAGCTTCTATGTGAAAGAACTCCTCACTGTAGACTTTGACTTGGACTCTGGATATCAGTGAACTAATATTCATTCCTGTGGTTCTTGTACTGTTACTATCCATAGTTGTAAAGCTCTTTTCTATTCCGCCCCCCCCCCCCAACTTTCCGTGTGTGCATGTGGAGTGGGAAGTTGTGAACACTCCTCCCCAGGGTTTTGATTATGAAATAAACTAACCTGCTAAGTTAATCAAAACACGAATTTGCTGCAAGTTATTGGTAAATTGAATTACATAAACTGAGGGTTTGGGAAACACGCCACAGCATTTAAAAAATAATAATTCAAAACACCTTCTGCTTATGGACAATTGATGAGAGAAAAGAAGTGCAGTTTGCATAACACAACCTAACTGGCCACTTCTTCCAAAACTCATGGTCATTTCTAAGTAGAGATGTGCTTTATCTTGCCTCTGCCACACCAAGATCAGAATTCCTTTCACAAGTTGCATCGCTCTGTTGCCCCCTACATAATGATGCTTTCCTGTGTTCATGTTCCGAAATAAATCCAGTGTTGATTTAAGTTTGAAATATCTTGGCTTGTTATTACACTACATTGCTCATTTAGAGATGCTCCATTTCAAGACTACACAGGAAAGTTGATCATTACTGCAGCTATAGCTCCGTAAGATATTATTTCAGCTTTCAACTGCTCCTTATAGGGTATCACCCTTGGCTCAGTGATAACAATTGCCTGACTTTAAACTCAGGCAAATATAAACAATTCCATGGCGCTATTTGAATAAAAGCAGACAGTTCTCCTGCAAAATTTGACCAAAATTTCTCTCTCAAATATCATAATTTGATGTATGTGGGAAACAAACAAGAATTATGGGTAGGAAAAGACCTATTGGTCCATGTTCCACAGCTCTACTGTTCTCTGGAACAAGAACCACTTCCCATCATCTAACATCGGTCTGCCTTTACACAGATTAAGACTCCAATCCTGGTCCAACTTAACTTATTTAACTGAAACAAACTGTTTACACAAACACAATCTTGTGCCTTCTTCATCTTACAAATCACTCCAAAGTATGCATTTTTCTAGACTGCAGAAACAAGCTCTGTAAGACTATATTGGTAAGGAAGATGTTTTAAATTGGACATTCATCTTGCATCATTCCATTGTACTCTTTCCAAAACCTCAACAATACCCACTAAGAATGATGATTGAAACTGGACATAGTATTCTAATGGAATATAATATGCTTTGTTTTAGTGCATTGTCCTGTAAATACACAGATTTTGCAGTGCACAAATCGATGGCTACATTTCCCTACAACAGTGACCACACTTCGCAAGCATTTAAGTCAATGAAACACTTTTAAGGTATCCAGAATTCATGAAACTTGCATCTTAAATGCAAGTCCTTTTTTTCTTTGCCTCTTGGTTCCAGCAATTAGAGGAACATTACTTAACAGAATCCCATAGGGACACAATTTAAGGGTCCCTTAGATGCAAGCAATGCAAATTTGACTAAAGACTTGTCGGCTATTTAAGTAAGCCTCTTGATGCTTTTTTCTATAATTGACAAAAAAGCTTGCAAATAGGCTTCCAGTTTTTCCACTTGGACAGATGGGGCGAATGGCAACCAGGAGAAAGAAGAATGTGCGCGTGTTTTGGGTGAGAAGAAAGAAAACAAGAGTACATGTATAGTGGGTCAAATCTAGCTGTTCAAAAGCTGGAGCTGCCCGAAAACCATACGCTTTTACAATGTTCCATACATCAATGTTAATTAATATAAAAAAACCTTACTTGGACAATTTTGCTAGGTACTGCATTGACGCAGTGCGACTCCAGACTATTTAATGGCTTTGCGCGCCGTTCTATCCTGTGTTCCAAGCGACCCTTGATCCCCACCCGACACGGCTTGACCCAAATTGCCTACGGCTTGAACTGCCCAACCTGAAATCCAACACGGCCTCAATCCAGAGGTTGATGGATTTGAGGTACTGTACTTGCACCACAAAAAAAGTAGTGTGTGCAGGTAGCCCAGAAAGCTTGGATATAAAGCACAACTTACATACTTGATTACCAAGCCTGAATGTTCTTATATAGTTTGGTTTGCTTTCAGCAATCCGACATTCCTATATATGAACTAAGAACAGCTCTGGGTACGGTACCTTAGGAAGGATATACTGGCCTTAGAAGGAGTGCAGTGAAGGTTTACAAGAACAATAACTGACCTCCAAAAGTTTAAAGGATGAGGATAGATTACACAAACTAGCATTGTATTTTCTGGAATTTGGAATGTTAAGGGGTAATTTTTTAAAGAGGAACAGATATGGCAGGTCGGGGAAACTACTTCTGCTGACTGGGTAGTCTAGGACCAGGAGGCACAGCCTAAAAGTTAGAGCCAGACATTTTAAGAAGTGAAATTCAGAAACACTTACATATGCAAAGGATGGCTGAAATGGAACTTACTTCTGCAAACAAAAATTAATGCTTGATCAATTGTTAATTAATTTTTTGTCCTTCAAAGTTTTTAAGATATGGGGCAAAGGTGGCTGTATGGAGTTTGGACACAGATCATTAATGATCCGATTGAACAGTAAAACAAACTCAAGGGGCTGAATGGTCTATTCCTGTTCCTATTCCAGTTTATGCAGTTTTACAAAACTTGCACCCTAGTACTCACAGATCTAAAATTCTCACCCTGCAACTTTATTATGAGAAACCTCAACATTCCAAAAATAAAATAAAAAGTTCATTGTGACCAGCAGTAAATCCAGCACCAAAAAGCGGCTGAAAATTACCCATCCAGCAAAAAAACCCCACTGTATTTGATTCAATCATAGTTACAACACAACGCGACCCAAACAAATATCCAGCAATAGAAATCCCAGGTTATGTTTTGCACAACCAGCCATTTATTTTCAAATGGATTCATTGCACATTATGAAAGTTATAATTATTTCCAACAAATCACTATTATACTGCTTCTGGTGAAAAAGACGCAAACCATGGGTGCCATATGTAATTTCCTTGGAAAGAAAGTATGAGACATTCATGAGCTTTGGTTGTCAACTACACTATTAGTGCCCAATGCAGCATACGTTGAAGAGATCGGTGTATAGCATCAAGTCCACATGAAGAATTAGCTTCAATATCAGAGACAAAGGCTGTTAAACCATTGGCAGGTCAGGGCAGCAGGGTCTAAATTTCTGCCCATACTTTTTCTCACATAACCAGCTCCCAAACACATCACCTGGGATGCTTCCCCCACAGGGAGGGGGGGGAGAAATTGTAAAAATAAAACAACCTCCTCTGGCTGCTCCAAGGATTCGAGATTAGCCTAAAACCCTCTCCTTTCAAAAAGTGAGAGTGTATGAACTCTACAAGAGGGATTGGAGAAGAAAACATGTATTTAAAGGAGCTTTAAAACTTACTTCAGGTTAAAAACATACAAACATGATTAATAGGAGTTAAGCTGAAGGGTGAATGGGGTATATGGTGTGAATAATGTAAAAATGAAATTGCTGGACAAATGTAAAGCACTGCACATGGGAAGGAAAATGAGCATTTCATGGCATATGGATGGTGTTGAAATTAATAAGAAAGAAATTCAAAGACTCTAAATGGGATCGACACACATCAGTTGATCCAATGAATAGCAATTCACAAAGCAATATAATGCTTAACCGTATTATCAAAACATCAGGAAATCAGACGAAGTCATGAAGCAGAGCTCTACTTTTACTCCTATTGTATCCAGTCAACCAGGCCCAAAGCCAAGTACTGGAGGCAGTGCAAAGAGCCAATAAGGCTGAGGAAAGATGGGGAGGAACTGGATTTCTCATTTCTATCTCAAGGCGGCCCTGGTCTGCACAAATCGGCCATGACATTTGCCCACATAAGTAGTCATTGCACTTCAAAAATATCCCAAAGATGTAAAGGCACCACACAAGTTCCTCACCTAACCCAACAGATCAAATCTCAATTGCTAGCTAAGAGTATAGTTACATTGCAACTTCCAACTTCCGCTTGAATGCAAATTAGTTACGAGTGTAACTCAGGAGTCCCACTGCCCATACTTCAGCTATGACGCACGAGGAAATCTCATGCTGGTTTGAATTCACAGATTGCAATATAACTGAGTACCAAGATCAATGCAGCTCTTATGTCACTTTCACAGGCATTTAAATTCACTTGTGTGATCTTGCATAAAGCTAGCTTGCTTCTAGTCCGGGCCAACCCCAACACGCGGGTAACCAAGACTGCTTTGTGATCCATGTGACAAAAATGAACAAAAAAAAATAGGTCGTTAAACTTGGAGGTTGTCTGTTTAAATCCACTCAATATATTATTGCTACATGGGTCACAGCTGGCCTTGGTGACACAGGCTCATATTGCAAATCTGACTGAGGCATAAATACTGGCCAGGACACAGAACTACCTTGTTCTTCAAAATAAAGTCATGGCAACTTTTAGGTCCACCCAAGAGGGCAGGTGGAGTTTTGGTTTGACATATCATCCAAAAAGCAGCACCTTGATGCAAGCAGAGACATTGCATTGAATCCTCTGGAGCTGTTTCAGAACTCATGGCTTTCTGATGCTGAACTGAAGTGATACCAATTGAAACATGGTCAACATCTGCACACACTTGCAACCCAGGCCCACCATGTCAAACAGACAGGTATTTCCCTGCACTCAGCCACCCCAGTGCACCTCTCCTCTCCGCTCCAAAGTGTCCGTGTGTGCCCATGTTCCGCAACATACACCTGACCGCTCCTTGCGCACCTGCCCATACATCCCCCAACTGCCACATCCGTGCGGCCATTACACACACCACACGCCACACATGTTCATGCGCAACAGTTCTCTCACATACATGCATGCTCCATGTGCACCCGACACTCCCACAGCCCCCTCAACATATGCCTGCGGGTGCCCATTTCTCACATTCACATGAGTCTATGGGCACCTATCTCAGAGTAACTTACCACTTGATCCCTAAAAGCCTGTCCACCATCTACAAGGCACAAGTCAGAAGTGTGATGGAATACTCTCCACTTGCCTGGATGAGTGCAGCTCCAACAACACTCAAGAAGCTTGACACCATCCAGGACAAAGCAGCCCTCTTGATTGGCACCCTCCCCCACCACCTTAAACATTCATTCCCTCCAACACAGTGGTGGCAGTGTGTACCATCTACAAGATGCACTGCAGCAACTCCACAATGCTCCTTCGACAGCACCTTCCAAACCCGCAACCTCTACCACCTAGGAGGGACAAGGGTAGCAGGCACAGGGGAACACCACCACCTGCAAGTTCCCCTCTAAGCCACACACCATCCTGACTTGGAAATATATCACCATCCCTTCACTATCAGTGGGTCAAAATCCTAGAACTCCCTTCCTAACAGCACTGTGGGTGTACCTACACCACATGGACTGCGGTGGTTCAAGGAGGGAGGACACAACCACCTTTTGACAAGCAATCAGGGGGATGGACAATAAATACTGGCCCATCCAGTGACGTCCACATCCCGTGAAGGAATAAAAAAAAGTTACACTACAATTCAGTGCAAAGCAGTTTTAGAATCTACACACAGGCCATAGAATTTTAAAATTTCTGTGCAGCACTGACAGCACAATCATTAATCGTACAATGTGATCAAATCGCAAATACACAACACAATCTGCACCGATTTCCAACAAAGCCATCCCATAAAATAGACAACACAAGTTGTTAAAGGCACTCAAGTGATTCTAAGACAGCCATTTGAATCAAGATTAGTTGTTAGTTGCAAACTGTTTGGAGGTCTAAATTGAAGATTTAGGATACCATTAGAATCTCTCAATGTGATTGCTGCTTGTAATCGCTCCTAGGTGCCCATTTCTCCTATACAATCTGCAGAAAATAAACATGATTGATTATATAATGACTTGGCTCAGAGACTTGTATCAATTATCAATACCGACAACATGCATTGCACAGAGTGTGTACTGTGCAATGTGCTATTGTCACTGGACTACCACTCCAGAGACCCAGGGTAATGCTCTGGGGAGACAGGTTTGAACCCCGCCATGGCAGATGGTGGAATTTGAATTCAATAAAAATCTGCAATTAAAAGTCTAATGATGACCATGAAACCATTGTCAATTAATGTCACGAATGTCATTTAGGGAAGGAAATCTGCCATCCTTATCTGGTCTGGCCTACATGTGACTCAGCAATGTGGTTGACTCTTAAATGCCCTCTGAACAAGGGCAATTAGGGATGAGCTAAATGCTGGCCTAGCCAGCGGCACCCGCATCCCATGAATAAATAAAAAAAAGAATGGATTGGAAATAGATTGGAAAATAAAATTAGTGTAATGGACAGTGATTGCTTGCCAAACAGTGCAAAGGCACAGGTGAACAATTTTAGTGCAAACGGTTACTGAAATGTTAAGGAATCGGGTGGTGGTCGGAACCAGCTCACATATAATCAACGGCCTTATCAATTTTACTGTCCTTCTGAAAACAGCACCAGGGACTGCCAAGCCCAGACACTTAAAAACAGTCTTTTGAGAATCAGAATCTATTGACCTTATACAACATTCTGGGGAACAGAAGAAACACCATCACCTTGCATTATAATAACTCCTTTACCGTAGAACATGTCCCTCAGCACTTCACTAATGCCTAAAGAGAAAAAAGTGGGTGAGAAGTCCAAGTAGTGAATCTTAGGAAGGTGACCAGATGCTTGCTTGATGTTTTATATCCTGAAAAATATGTAGGAGAAATGAACACCCAGAATCAATTACAAGGCAGCAATCTGATTCTAATGGTACCCTAAATCTTGAGCTTGGAATTCAAACAGGCAATGCAACAGAGGTAGAAGTGAGCAATCTTTATGGTGAAGAGACTATGAGGATACAAGTTCTGCTTGCACTTGTAAAGAACACCAAAGCTGCAAACAATCTGGTTCAGCCTGTGACATTGCATCCCTGTCTTTGGCCAATCAGTGGCAAGGTTTGATGTTTGAGATGGAGGCATAGGACAACAGCATTAGTCTTCCCATTGTTTAACTTAAGGAAATTGCAGCTCACCCAAGGCTGGAAGTTGAACAAGCATAGGGGTGAAGAAGGGGCTCAAAAGAGGGTGATGCAGAGCCGGATGCCATCAGCGTACGTATGGAAGCTGACTGACTTCATGCCTGCAGATAAATGTCACCAAGAGGCATGTACTCAGGAAGACAAAGCAGGCAAGGATAGGAATTCCTGAGGTAATGGTGCAGGGGTGGGAAGAAAAGCTAGAGCAAGTTACTACATATGCTAGAACCCTAAAGTAAAAACAGAAAATGCTGGAAAGGTCATCGAACTGAAATGTTAATTCTGTTTCTCTCTCCAAAGATGCTGTCCGATTTGCTAAGTATCACAGCATATTGTGTTTTCATTTAAGCTATTAGTGGAGATGATCTGTTTACAACCAGGTAGTCAAGAGTAGAACTAAGCAGGCAGCCTTATCAAGTTGAACAGTGGAGAAGAGACACTGGACAAGAAAGGTGCGGCTGTGAAAAAGACTGCAGACATCAAGGAAAAAGAGGAGAGATAATCCACCAGTCAGTCACAGAAATGCTACTCATGACTTTAGTTAGGGCGACTTAGAGCCTGACAGGCATGCTCACTGATCATACCTTACAGCCAAAGTCCTAGGTACCTCCATCACCATTCCTGGATACGTCCTGTCCCACTGACAGGACAGGCCCACCAGAGATGACAGCACAATGGTATACAGTCAAGAGGGAGTTGCCTCAGAGGTCTTCAAAATTGACTCCGGAAACCATTAAGTCTCATGGCATCATGTCAAACATGTGCAAGGAAACCTTCTGCTGATTACCACCTACCACCTTCCGATGATGAATAAGTACTCCTCCACGCTGAACACCACTTGAAAGAAGCACTGAGGGTAGCAAGGACACAGAACGTACTCTGGGTGAGGGACTTCAATGTCCATCACCAAGAGTGCCTCAGTAGCCTCACTGCTAACAAGAGTCCTGAAGGTCATGTCTGCCAGATTGGGCCTGCAGCAGGTGGTGAGGGAACCAGCAAGAGGGGAAAACCTCCTTGACCTCACCCTCAACAATCCACATGTCATGGATGCACCAATATTGGAAGGAGTGACCACTGTACCTTGTGGAGATGCAATCCAGTCTTCACACTGAGGATACCATTAATCATGTTGTGTGGAACCAACACCTTGCGAAATAGGATACATAGAAACATACAAAGAAAATAGGAGCAGAAGTAGGCCATTCAGCCCTTCAAGCCTGCTCCGCCATTCATTATGATCATGGCTGATCATCCAACTCAATAGCTTGCTCCCACTTTCTCCCCATATCCTTTGATCCCCTTTGTCCCAAGAGCTATATCTAACTCCTTCTTGAAAACATACAAGTTTTGGCCTCAACTACTTTCTGTGGTAGTAAATTCCACAGGCTCACCACTCTCTGGGTGAAGAAATTTCTCCTCATCCCAGTCCTAAATGGTCTATCCCATATCCTCAGACTGTGAACCCTGGTTCTGGACTCTCCCACTATCTGGAACATCCTTCCTGCATCTACCCTGTCTAGTCCTGTTAGAATTTTATAGGTTTCTATGAGATCCCCCCTCATTCTTCTGAACTCCAACGAAGATAATCCTAACCGACTCAATCTTACCTTATATGTCAGTCCCACCATCCCTGGAATCAATCTGGTAAACCTTCGCTGCACTCCCTCTATAGCAAGAACATCTTTCCTCAGATAAGGAGGCCAAAACTGCATACAATATTCCAGGTGTGGTCTCACCAAGACCCTGTGCCTGTACTCGAATCCTCTCACTATGAAGGTCAATATACCGTTTGCCTTCTTTACCACCTGCTGCACCTACATGCTTACCTTCAGCAACTGGTGTACAAGGACACCCAGGTCTCGTTGCACATTCCCCTCTCTCAATTTATAGCCATTCAGATAATAATCTACCTTCCTGTTTTTGCTACCAAAATGGATAACCTCACATTTATCCACATTATGCTGCATCTGCCATGCATTTGCCCACTCACTCAGCTTGTTTAAAATCACACTGAAGCATCTCTGCATCCTCCTCGCAACTCACTCTCCCACCCAGCTTTGTGTCATCTGCAAATTTGGAGATAATACATTTAGTTCCCTCATCTAAATCATTAATATATATTGTGAATAGCTGGGGTCCCATCACCGACCCCTGCGGTACCTCACTAGCCACTGCCTGCCATTCGGGGAAAAAAACCAGTTTACTCCTATTCTTTGTTTCCTGCCTGCCAACCAGTTTTCTATCCATCTCAATACACTACCTCCAATCCCATGCGCTTTAATTTTACATGGCAATTTCTTATGTGCGACTTTGTCGAAAGCCTTCTGAAAGTCCAAATAAACCACATTCACTGGCTCCCCCTCACCAACTCTACTAGTTACATCCTCGAGAAACTCCAGTAGATTTGTCAAGCATGTTTTTCCATTCGTAAATCCATGCTGACTCTGTCTGATTATGCCACTGCTTTCCAAGTGCCCAGCTATTAAATTTTTTATAATGGACTCTAGAATTTTCCTCACTACCAACGTCAGGCTGACTGATAGATTCAGAACAGATCAAGCAGCTCAAAACTTGGTCCACAGTGCCTCAAGGGTGCCATCAGCTGCAGCAGAATTGCATTCAAATGCAATGTGTGGCCAGTATGTCTATCAGTCCACCATTACCATTATGATGATCCTAGACCAGACCCCCAAAGTTTTGCTAAAACCTGGTTAAGGACCAATAATGTTTTGTTTCAAGCAGACAAAGTTTGAGATTCAAGACGCTTGCTAATAGAATAAAGCCACAAGATTCCACAGGTTTTGAATTAAAAAAAGCTTTATTACACAAGGTCAGAAAGACAAAACAACTTACAATATCTATCTTATACTCTAGCACTCAGGGTTAATGAGGTACATGTGAATTAAGAGAGAAACTGTGGTCAAACATACCACTGCACAACAAATGGCAGATGTGACCAAGACAGAGTCCATGGGCAGCATTTTCCCCAACCGTTTGGGGTGGGGCAAGTTGTGCGGGTGGGGACAGATTTCCGATTGGTGCCCCCATTCAGGGGTGCGCTGCGATTTTACATGGGCGGGCCAATTGAGGCCCGCCTAACGTGACGTGCACCTGGAAGCACTTTGCGCTCCCTGTGCGTGCATTCCCTAAGCCAGGAGTGCACTCTTTTGCGCATGTGCGTGAAAGGGCATACAGATCTCCCTGAGGCAAAGTGCTGCCTCAGGGAGCTCGGCTCAAGCTTGAAAACTTTATTAAAAAAGAAAAAAAAAATATTCCTGACATGTCCCCTCATGTGACACTGTCACATGAGCAGGGACATGTCAATTACTTTTATTTAAAAATTTTATACACATTTTAAATCCCTCATGAAACCTCATCCCACCCGTGGATGAGGTTTCATGATTTTTCTGAAGGCTGCCTGGGCTCTTCGCCTGTCCACCAACCTTAAGGTTGGATGGGCAGGACCATTAATTGGTTTAATTACTGTTTTTCTTTTAAGGGCCTTAAGTGGCTGTTGACAGTTTGGCAGGCGCGCAGCCGAAATGAAAATCTAAATGACACGGGGGGACGTTGGAGCGCATGCCCGACGTCACTGAGCATCATTTTATGCGTCGGTGAGCAGGCCCCACTCCCCGCAGGGAAAATGCTGCCCCATGAATTTCTCAACACCCACCCAGAAGTCAGTAACACTGAGTCAACCAATCTCACAAATTGTTTCCCTCACGAGGGATTCCAGTCTTCACCTTTGAAGATCGAACCTCGAAATTCTACCCAAAAGTCTCTCCAACTCGAAGGCATCAACAATAGCCCACCTCACAGGGTTTCAGTCTCATCTCCTGAGATTCCGCTCCCCTGGATTCCTGGGTATACACTCAAACACCAACACGCATGCACAAATTCAGCTCTTTGGCTCCAAGCAGAGCACGACTGCTCCAATTGGGTGCCTTTGCCTCAGCGGCCCGCAACAAGGAGTCATCAACCTTCAGCTGCCTTCAAGGATCCTCGAGCCCTCTTCAATTACCAGATTTGGATGACATCATAAAAGGCCCACCTTGCAGGGTTTCAATCTCGCCTCCAGAGATTCCATCCTCTTGGATTTCCAAGTATGCACCCACGCACAACTTCAGATCTTCAGTCATGCCAAGCAGAATGCAACTGCTCCAAAGGGATACCTTTGCCCCAATGGCCTGCAGCACAGAGTCACCAAACTTCAGCTGCCTTCTGCATTTAAAATCTGAACCCCGCAGCCCTTTTCCTGTTTGGAGCCTGTTTCCCTGCTCCTTGCTTTTTAACTGAACTGGGACCTTTTCCTGTCCCTCTGGTGCTCTTCTTTTGGGACCTATCCCTATTCCCTGCCTGGGGCTCTTGTTTTACATGGCACTCCGCTCCCGGTCACCTGGCCCAAGTTTTCACTCCACTTTCCTCCTTGCACAGGCATGCTGGGCCCACAGAATGTGAAAATGTAGAACTGCAATGTGCATCCCGCTCCCAGGCTGCACATGCGCAAAAGCTCAGGAGGTCCATCAGGAGTTGAAGTTCCCAACCTCTGTTCTCAACACCAAGTAAATTTGGTTTTCATAACACCATCAAGCCAGAGGATCCACTTTGGTTCATCCAGTGGATAAGAGCATACCAGGAGCAGCATGAGGCATGTTTAAACATGTGTCAACCTACAATAGGATTACATGCATGCCAAACAGCAGAAGCAGCATGCAAAATGCAGAGCTAAGCAATCCTACAACCAGTGGATCAGATCAAAGCTCGGCAGTCCTGGTACATCCAGTTGTGAATAATGGTGGACAATCAGACACCTAACTGGAAAAGGAGGCTCCAAAAATATCCCCGTCCTCAGTGATGGGGGAGCCCAGAAATTCCGTGCAAAAGATAAGGCTAAAGCATTTGCAACAATCTTCAGACAGAAGTGCTGAGTGCATGATCCATCTCAGCCCTGTCCTGAGGCCTCCAGTATCTCAGGTGCAGCCTTCAACCTATTCGATTCAACCCAGGTGATATTGAGAAATGGCTGAAGGCACTGGATACTGCAAAGGCTCTGGGCCCCAACAACATTCCAACAATAGTACTGAAGACTTGTGCTCCAGAACTAGCTGTACCCCTAGCCAAGCTGTTCCGATACAGCTACAACACTGGCATCTACCCAACAAAGTGGAAAATTGCCTAGGTGTGTCCTATCCACAAAAAGCAGAAGAGATTCAATCCGGCCAGTTAACCACACATCAGTGTGCCCTCAATCATCAGCAAAGTGAAGGAATGTGTCATCAAGTGGCACTTACACAACCTGCACATGGAAGCTTTGTTGCTCACCAAGGCTCAGTTTGGGTTTTGCCACGGTCACTTGGCTCCTGACCTCAGCCTTGGTCCAAACATGAACAGAAGAACTGAATTCCAGAGGCAAGGAAAGAGTGACTACCCTTCACATCAAGGCAGCAGTTGACCGAAAGTGGCATCAAGAAGCCCTGGCAAAACTGAAGTCAGCAGGAATCAAGGGGAAAATTTCATGCTGTTTAGAGTAATAACTAGCACAAAAGAAAATGGGTTTGATTATTGCAGGCCCATCATCTCAGCCCAGGACACTGCTGCAGAATTTCTTCGGCCCAACATATCTTTAGTTTTTTCATCAATGACCTTCCCTCCATCATAAGGTCAGAAGCGGGGATGTTAGCTCAAGACTGCAGCGTTCAGTAACAATTGGGACTCCTCAGATACTGAAGCAGTCCATGTCCATGTGCAGCAAGACCCAACAACATTCAAGTTTGGGCTGATAAGTGGCAAATAACATTCACATCATACAAGTGCCAGGCAGTGATCAATCTCCAACTAGAGAAAATCTAACCATCGCATCTTGACATTCAATTACACTACCACTGCTGAATCCTCCACTATCAACATCCTGAGGGTTACCATTGACCAAAAACTGAACCAGACCAGCTATATACTGTGGCTACAAGAGCAGGTCAGAGGCTGGGAATTCTGCAGAGAGTAACTCACCTCCTGACTCTCCAAAGCCTGTTTACCATCTACAAGGCACAAGTCAGAAGTGTGATGGAATACTCTCCACTTGCCTGGCTGAGTGCAGCTGCAACAACACAGTCCAAGACAAAGCACCCCACTTGATCAGCACTCCATCCACCACCTTTAAACATTCATTCCCTCCACTACTGGCACAGTGGTAGCAGTGTGTACTATATACAAGATACACTGCAGCAACTCACCAAATGTTCCTGACAGAATCTTCCAAACCCACAACCTCTACCACCTAGAAGGACAAGGGCAGCAGACACATGGGACCAGCACCACCATCCTGACTTGGAACTATATTGCAGTTCCTTCACTGTTGCTGGGTCAAAATCCTGGAACTCCCTAACAGCACTGTGGATGCTCCCACACCAGGTGGACTGCAGCTGTTCAAAAAGACAGCTCACCACCACCTCCTCAAGGAAATTAGGGATGGGCAACAAATGCTGGCCAACCAGCGACGCTCATATCCCACGAAAGAATAAAATAAAAATTCTAGTGCTGCAATAAGGATGGAAACCTGATTGGAGAGATTTAAAAAGCGATTTTCTGGTGAGATGAGCACAGATCTGGCAGGCACCACTCCAAAAACAAAGCAGAAGCATTGAATCAGAACATGGTCATTTCAGAGCATGCTCCAACTTGAAAAACAACTATAAAGAGAAGAGAAATTGAATAGTCAAACCTTTCCCCAACCACATCACTGTTAACATTCAAGATAGCAGACACTGCCTTCCAAAGCTGCAGCACAATTCCAATCTGTGCCGTGAGATAATGAGTTTCATACTTTTCCTCTTCTGGATGGTTACAGTAACAGCACTGGGGATTTCGGGAAGACCTGCTCAGCCTATTGCACTTCCCCAAAACGGAACTCACCACCAACACAAAAACAAGTTTAGATATGCAGCTTAGGTTGTTCTTATTCCATTAATAAATTTCTAATGGGTCAGATTATTTCAACAATAAATGAAAAGCATTGATTTTCAGCAGATGTAGTATTGAAGCACAATGGAACCAAGAAATAGAGGTTGCAATAAAAATGTCTATTTGGATATCTAGGTCACGTTGGGCTTTTTCAGTCCAAGCCTGAATTTCACAAAGTAGCAACAGAAAGTAGACAAAAGTAATTCAGTCGATTTAATATTCTTGGACTTTCAGAAGGCCCGTGATAAGGTGCCACATAAAAAAGACTCGTGACAAAATGAAGAGAGTCATTATAAAACAGAAAACAACAGGCTACAAGTTCAGCAAAGTTTCACAGACAGGCAGAAAGCGGGAAGTGGTATCCCACAGGGATCCATGCACTCTGTGCAGGGATCTGTTGTTTACCATATACACAAACTGCCTAGGTTAAGGATATTGAAATTTGCAGATGATACCAATTGGAGTGTACAACTGATGAAGCAGAGGAATGCACCAAATACAGAATGGTGTAAGAGACAGCCAAGGCAAATTAGGGCAGTTCATATTGGTAGGAGGAATAAGAAGGCCACTTATTCATTGGAAGTTAAGAAACTAAATGGAGTAGAAAAATCCACATCACTAAATGTAGCAATGCACATGGAGTAGTTAAAGCAGATGGCATATCAGGGAGAGGGGAACAGAGGGATACAGCAGAAGAGTGGAAAAAGGTCATTAGGGTTGGGAGACCCCTATGTAGAGCATAATCATAATCATGAACATCGACTAGATGGTCTGTTCCTGTGCTATAGATTTTATGTAAAAACAAACACATGAATGAGTGAAGTTGCCATTGTACTACTGGTACACAATATTTGCCAGAACTTGTAATAGCATTGCAGTTAACAGCCAAATTGCCAAAGTTAACGACCATGCAGGAGCAGTAACTGTATAAGTGTGTAAGCCTTATCAAACTTCTGAATGCAAAACATGTAGAAAAAGGGCCTGAAGATCTTCACTGAAAAGGCCTAATACTCAGCCATCTGGCATCAGAGAAAAGGTGGAGATCGTCATATGTCGAGCCAACATGAGCATCCAATTCCTGCAATGGGCAGCACCACCGAGTTAACTGGGCCAATATTTCCCTGCCCCCCACTCGCCCCCACAAGTAGGGGCATGCTTCAAACAGGTCTTTTAAAGACTGAAAACTTTATGTCTGGCAGCATGATGTTGTACTAATCAGGGGAACAAATCATATTTCTGATAAAAAATTTGGTTCGTCATGAGTGTAGCCTTCATAAGGTCATGATTTGGTTTCAGAGCAGAAGCTTGTGACATAGGTCATAGGTTATAAGTAAAAGAACACAGAGTGACCAGAAAATTTTAACCTCAAAAATGCAGATAATCTAAAAAAGGGACATCTCCTTCCCCAAACATGCAACTTTTGTCTTAGAGGACACTGTGTGCCAACTGGAATTGATCCTTCTCCAAAATATTAACACAAGGACATTAAACATCAAAGGAATGAACCTATCTTGTGGGTTAAAAATACCATCAGCTGCTTTGGTATTTAACAATAGAATCTAAAACTTGAACTTAATTTCTCACATCATGCTCCAAGGCAGTATGAAGATCAGGCATTTCCTCTATACAGTAGCTGTGGTTTCATATACTCACCCCTCCTCCCTTTCTCTGGCAGCATATAGATTTAATGCAATAGCCACACTACCCTGTCAAATACGTGGTATCTATTATTCTCCAATTAGCCCAGAGGTAACATTATAAATACAGTTATTAGAACCCCTATCCAAGCAACAAATTTCAGGAATGCCAACATTATATGTTAATGCAGTAAGTTCTTTTAAATTCAATACCCACAGTGTCCAAATTTGCTTCATGGCCTCACCCATCCTTATCACTGTAACCTCCTCCAGCCCTACAGCCTTCCAAGATCTCCACACTCCTCCAATTGCGACCTCTTGCGCTGCCCATTTCCATCACCCATTGCCAAGCTTAAGCCCAAAGCTCAACAATTCCCTAAATCACTCCGTCTCTCTCTCCCTCCACTTCTTGAGTCACTCCATGAAAACAACATCACTGACAAAACTTTTGGTCACTTGTCTCAATATCTGTACAGTTCATTGCCAAATCTCATCTAGTAACGCTCTTTTGAAGTACCTGGAGATGTTTTGCAGAGTTAAAAATGCATAATAAATGTAAGTTTTGTTGCTGTTGCTATTACGTCACATTTAAAAATGTATGCTAAAGTGTGCTTCTACCCATAATGGGGTTATCAACTCAATACATGCTGCTCAATGAAGACTAATTTAATATCAACTTTACAAAGTCTTTTTCTGGTCAGAAAATGCCATGTCCAAAACACACACATCCTTCTGATGTGAAAAGGTCACTCCATGTTTACATGCTTAAGTGCACAATGCACATACAAGCTCTGCTGATCAGAAAGCCAAAGATTGGCCCAAAAGTTGTTGGATTTAATATGAGATTTCAGTAGACTTTGAGACCATAACATTACAGGGGATTGGAAAGAAAGGTTCAGTTGGAAACTTCTGAATTCTTGAGGCCCAAGATTAAATGTACCCAGAGGAAAGCAGAAACACCAGTGGCCACCATCAGAGCAGAGACAAGAAAACTCAAGAGGTACACCTCATGGGGTCTTCACTTTACCATTAAACACCAACCAGCAAAATGAGATAACTTGAAAAAAATCAGGTCCACAACAGAGCACCAAAGGCCATGTAGCTTTTTAAAAAATAATCACAGATGAAATAATATTGAATAACCAAAGAATATTACAAAGATAAGTACCTCAAAATTGTAGCTGAGAGCATAGTAAGGACTTTAAAATCATTGGGGCAATTCATCTATTTTCCAAACCTCAATATCTAACCTAGGAGTCTGTTTCCATCTAATAATGGTTAAATTGATAATTACATTTCTACACAGAAAGGGCAATGTCAAACTAATGAGAAAACCCCAGAAGTAGTATGTAAAACGTTGCTTAGGTAATCTATGCAGATTTCACACCCCCCTACCATGGATGGGTGTGGTATGCAGGGTGTGCAACAGCTCTTATAAAAGTCTATCTTAAAATCTAGCAACAAGATATTTCTGCCTCAGTCATAGAACAGGTGCAGAAAGGACTGGTATACTGTGTCATGCAGCAAACCAAGTTCATCAAGTCTTCTCACTTGCATTCTGATCCAGGTCCCCGGCAGATTGTAGGTCTAAGTAAAATGTCCTTTTAGGAACCATATGCAAGTTTGGGGTTAAGCAATTGCTTCCATGCACAACTAAAATTTAGGGATATATTTAGGGCTTGTGGCACTGTTAGAAGTGACCCTAGCCTGTCTACTGGTTCAGACGAATTTTAAACATTATGGTGAACTATTCAAAGATGTGAAAGTCAATAGCCTTCTTTCAAAATAACCTCACCAAAACATAGATCAATGCCTGTGGACTTTTGCGGTGTGCAAAAGTGGCTGCCCCATTTACTTGCACAACAGTACAGGGATAAATTAAATAACAGGCTTGCATTGATACATTAAATCATTCCATTCTGTCAAGAATATGAAAACGGGTCAGCAAATATTGTAAATGGAATTAGTTTTTATTCTTTCATGGGATGTGGACATCACTGTCGAGGCCAGCATTTATTGCCAATCCCTCATTTCCCCTGAGAAGGTGGTGGTGAGCTGTTGAAGGAGCCCTTGGTCAGTTGCTGCAGTGCATCTTGTAGATGGTACACACAGCTGCCAGTGTGTGTCGGTGGAAGGGAGTGAATGTTGAAGATGGTGGATGGGGTGCCAATCAAGTGGACTGCTTTGCCCTGGATGGTGTCAAGTTTGAGTGTCGGAGCAGCACTCATCCAAGCAAGTGGAGAGTTCGATCACACTGCTGACTTCTGCCTTGTAGATGGAGGATGGGCTTTGGGGAGTCAGGAGATAAGTTACTCTCCGGAGAATTCCCAGCCTCTGATCTGCTTGTGTAGCCACAATTTTTATATGGGTAACCCAGTTCAATTTCTGGTCAATGGCAACCCCCCTCAGGATGTTGATAGTGGGGGATTCAGTGCCGATAATGTCATTGAATGTCAAGGGGAGATGGTTGGATTCTCTTGTTGATGATGGTTATTGCCTGGCATTTGTGTGGCACAAATGTTATTTGCCACTTATCAACCCAAGCCTGAATGTTGCCCAGGTCTTGCTGCATATGGGCACGGGCTACTTAAGTATCTGAGTTGTCGCAAATGGTGAACGTTGTGCAATCAGTAGCGAATATCCCCATTTCCAACCTTATGACGGAGGGAAGGTCATTGAAGCAGCAGTTAAGGATGGTTGGGCCAAGGACACTACCCCGAGGAACTCCTGCAGTGATGCCCTGAGACTGAGATGATTGACATCCAACAGCCACAATCATTTCCTTTGTGCTAGGTCTGATTCCAACCAGTGGAGAGTTTCCACCACCCACCCTCATCCCTGCAATTCCCTCTGACTCGAGTTTTGCTCAGGGTCCTTGGTGCCATACTTGGTCAAATGCAACCTTGATGTCAAGGGCAGTCACTGTCACCTCACGTCTGGAGTTCAGCTCTTTTATGTATGTGTGGACCAATGCTGAAATGAAGTCAGGAACTGAGAGGTCCTGGCGGAACCCAAACTGAGCATTAGCAAGCAGGTCATTGCTGAGTAAGTGCTGCTTGATAGCGCTGTTGATGACCCCTTCCATCACTTTACTGATGATTATGAGAGTAGACTGATAGACGGTAATTGGCCAGGTTGGATTTGTTTCAGTACAATTTGGCTAGAGGCGCAGCTAGTTCTGGAGCACAAGTTTTCAGAACTATTACCTGATGTTGTCAGGATTCATAGCCTTTGCAGTATCCAGTGCCTTCAGCCGTTTCTTGATATCATGTGGAGTGAATCAAATTGGCTGAAAACTATGATGTTGATGATCTCCAGAGGAGGCCGAGATGGATCATCCACTCAGCACTTCTGGTTGAAGATGGTTGCAAATGCTTTAGCCTGACCTTTTGCACTGATGTGCTGGGCACCGCCATTATGGAGGGTGGGGATATTTCTGAAGCCTCCTCCTCCAGTTAGTTGGTTAATTGTCCATCACCATTAATGACTGGATGTGGCAGGACTGCAGAGCTTAGTTCTGATCCATTAGTTGTGGGATTGCTTAGCTCTGTCTATTGTACACTACTTTCACTGTTTGGCTCCTGGCATGCTCTCCTAAACTCCTCATTGAATCAGGGTTGATCCCTTGCTTATATGGTAATGGGAGAGTCGGGGATATGCCAGGCCATGAAGCTACAGATTGTGGTTGAGTACAGTTCTGCCTCTGCTGATAACCCACAGCATCTCATGGATGACCAGTTTTGAGCTGCTCGATCTGTTCAGAGTCTATCACATTATGTACGGTGGTACTGCCACACAACACAATGGAGGGTATCCTCAATGTGAAGATGGGACTTCGTCTCCACAAGGACCGTACAGTGGTCACCCCTAACAATATTTTCATGAACAGATGCATCTGCTACAGGGAGATTGGCAAGGATGACATCAAGTAGGTCACTCCCTCTTGTCCATTCCCTCACCACCTGCCGCCGACCTAGTCTAGGAACTATGTCCTTTAGGTATCAGCCAGCTCGGTCAGTGTTGATGCGACCAAGCCATTCTTGGTTATGGACATTTAAGCCCTGCACCCAGAGTGCCCTCTGTGCCCTTGCCACCCTCAGCACTTCCTCCAAGTGGTGTTCAACATGGAGGAGTACTGATTCATCAGCTGAGGGAGGGCATTAGATGGTAACCAGCAGGGTTTCATATGAACAAGAAGCAGGAGTAGGAGTAGGCCATTCAGCCCCTTGAGCCTGAAAAAAAAATCATGGCTGTTCTGATAGTAACCGGAAATCTGTATCTCAACTACTCCCGATAACCTATTACCCCCTTGCTTACCAAGAATCTATCCACCTCTGCCTTAAAAATATTCAAAGACTGCTTCCATCACATTTTCAGGAAGAGAGTTCCAAAGACTCATGACCCTCTGAGTGAAAAAATTTCACCGCATCAGATGTTTTAAATGGGTGACCCCTTATTTTAAACAGTGACCCCTAGGTCTAGATTTTCCCACAAGAGGAAACATCCTCTCCACATCCAACCTGTCAAGGCCCCTCAGGATCTTATATGTTTCAATGAAGTCACCTCTTACTCTTCTAAACTCCAGTGGATACAAGCTTATTCTGTCCAGCCTTTCCTCATAAGACAACCCACCCATTCTAGGCATTAGTCTGGTAAGCCTTCTCTGAACTGCTTCCAATGCATTTATATCCTTCCTTAAATAAGTTGACCAATACTTGACACACTACTCCAAATGTGGTCTCACTGGTCCTATACAACTGAAGCATAACCTCCCTACTTTTGTATTCAATTCTCCTCACAATAAATGATAACATTCTATTAGCTTTCTTAATACATGCTGTACTTGCATACTAACCTTTTGTGATTCATGCACTAGGACACCCAGATCTCATTGCGCCTGAGCTCTGCAATCTCTCACAATTTAGATAATATGCTTCTCTTTTATTCTTCCTGCCAAAATGGACAATTTCACATTTTCCCACATTATACTCCATTTGCCAGATCCTTGCCCACTAACTAGACCTATCTATATCTTTTTGTAACCTCCTTATGTCCTCTTCACAAGTTACTTTCCTACCTGTCTTTGTGTCATCAGCAAATTTGGCAACCATCCCCCCATCCAAGTCATTTATATAAATTGTAAACAGTTGAGGTGGATCCCAGCACTGATCCCTGAGGTACATCCTCATTACATCTTGCCAAAAAGACCCATTTATGCCTACTCTCTGCTTCCTGTCAGCCAGCCAATCTTCTATCCATGCCAATGTTACCCCATATGCCATGAGCTTTTATTTTCCAATAACCTTTGAAGTGGCACTTTATCACTTCTGCAAATCTAAGTGCAGTACATCCACCTTTATCCACAGCACATGTTACTTCCTCAAAGAACTCCAATAACTTGGTTAAGCACAATTTCCCTTTTACAAAACCATGTTAACTCTTCCTAGTGACCTTGAACTTATCTAAGTGCCCTGCTATAACTTCTTCAATAATAGCTTCTAACATTTTCCCTACCAAAGATGTTAAGCTAACTGGCCTGTAGTTTCTCGCTTTCTGTCTCCCTCCCTTTTTGGATAAAGGAGTAACATTTGCTATCTTACAATCTAATGGGACCTTCCCAGAATCTAGGGAATTTTGGAAAATTAAAATCAATGCATCAACTATCTCACTAGGCACTTCTTTTAAGGCCCTTGGATGAAGTTCATCAGGACCCAGGCTCTTGTCAGCCCACAGCTCCAATAATTTACTCAGTACTACTCACTTCTCTGGTGACTGTAACTTTCCTTCCCCACTTCCATTTCCTAGATTATGGCTACTTCTGGGATGTTACTTTTATCCTATATAGTGAAAACTGATGCAAAATATCTGTTCAATTCATCTGCCATCTCCATGTTTTCTACTATCAATTCTCCAGACTCACTTTTTATAGGACCAATGCTCACTTTGTTAACTCTTTTCCTTTATACATATTTATAAAAACTCTCGCTATCTGTTTTTATGTTTCTGGCTAGCTTTCTCTCATACTCTTAATTTTTCTCTCCTCATTAGTCTTCTGGTCATTCTTTACTGTTCCTTATATTCTGTCCAATCTTCTGACCTGCCACCTGTCTTTGCACAATTATATGCTTTTTCTTTAAGTTTGATACTATTGTTAACCTTTCTAGTTAACCTTGGATGGTGTGCCCATCCCTTGGTCTTTTTCTTACTCATTGGAATCTATTCTATGCATTCCGAAATACGCCCTCAAATATTAGCCTCTGCATCTCTATTGACCTCTCTTAACATAATTTGCCAATTCACGTCAGCCAGCTCAGCTTTCATGCCCTCATAATTGCCGTTATTTAAGTTTAAAAGCTTAGTCTCAGAGCCACTCCTCTCACCCTCAAACTGAACGTAAAATTCAATCATATTATGGTCACTGCTACCTAGGGGCACCTTCACTATGAGATCATTAAATAATCCCATCTCATTGCACAATACCAGGTCTAGTTTAGCCTGCTTTCTGGATGGCTCCAGAACATGCTGTTCTAAGAAACTATCCCAAAAACATTCAACGTGCTCCTCGTCTAAGCTATCTTTGTCCATCTGACTTTTCCAGTCTATATGTAAATTAAAATCTCCCATGATTATTGCCTCGCCTTTCTGACAAGCTCCAATTATTTCTTCCCTTATGCTCAACCCTGCCATGTGGTTACTGTCAGGGGGCCTGTACACAAATCCCACAAGTGACTTCTTGCCATTACCATTTCTCATCTCTACCCAAACAATTTCCACATCCTGGTTTCCTGAATTTAGGTCATCCCTGTTTTGCGTTAATACCATCATTAACTAACAGAGCCACCCCTCCGCCTTTTTCTCACTTCCTGTCCTTCCTAAATGTTTTATATCCTCTAATATTCAGGTCCCAATTCATGTCCTCCTGCAGCCACATCTCTGTAACAGCTGTCAAATTGTACTTACTTATTTCTATGTGCGCTATCAGTTCATCTGTTTTGTTTTGAATGCTACATGCATTCAGATACAGAGCCTTTAGTTTTATCCTTTTATTCTCTTTATAGCCTCTAGTTTCATCTGTCGATTTACTGTTAGATATGTACCCTCTATCCCATCTGTCACGGTCTGTTTTTCATATCCCGTAATAACACTTTTCTCTTTTGCCTTGTCTCTACTCTTTGACTTACCAATTCTTCCCAAATTTGATCTCTTGCTCCCACTACTTAGTTTAAACCCCTCTCTACTTCCCTAGTTATGTGCCGCGCAAGGACACTGGTCCCTGCGTGGTTAAGGTGTGAACTGTCCGAAAGGTACAGATCCCACTTTCCCCAACACTGATGCCAGTGCCCACGAACCAGAACCCACTTCTCCCACACCAGTCTTTGGAGCCACACATTCATCTCCCTAATGCGATTTGTCCTATGCCAATTTGCATGTGGCTCAGGTAATAATCCAGAGATTATGATTTTTGAGGCTCTGTTTCTTAATTTTGTGCCTAGGGCCTCATACTGACTCTGCAGGACCACCTTCTTTGCCCTGCCTATGTCACTGATACCTACATGGACCACGACAACTGTATCCTCCTCTCCCAATGCAAATTCCTCTCCAACCCCAAGCAGATGTCCTGCACCCTGGCCTGCTTGATGTCATGAAACTTCATGGGGTCCAGAGTTATGTTGAGGACTCCCAGGACAACTCCCTGACTGTATACCATTGGACTGCCACCTTTAATGGGTTTCTCCTGTCAGTGGGACAGGACATACCCAGAGATGATGATGGCGGTGTCAGAGGCATTGTAAGGTAAGATTCCATGAGTATGACTATGTCAGGCTGTTGCCTAGACTAGTTTGTGGGACAGTTCTCCCAGTTTTGGAACAAGCCCCTTGATGTTAATAAGGAGAACTTTGCAAGGTCAACAGGATTGGATACACTATTGTTGTTTCCGATGCCTAGGTCAATGCTGGGCGGTCTGTCCAGTTTTATTGCTTTTAGTCTTTGTAGCAGCTTGATATAACTGAGTGGCTTGCTAGGCCTATTTTGGAGTCAACCACATTGCTGTGGGTCTGGAGTCACATGTGGACCAGACAAGTCAAGGACATTAGTGAACCAGATGGGTTTTTCTGAAAAAAAAAATTTTTTTTTAATGATCACCATTGCCAAGCTTAGCTTTTAATTCCAAGTTTGTTGATTGAATCTAAATTCCATTAGCTGCCATTCTGGGATTTGAACCAGTGTCTCTGGAGCATTAACCTGGGCTTATCTGGAAAGTAATCTGGATTACTATTCCAGTGACATTACCACCATGTTACCACCTTCCCCTAATTAGTATGGGTTTTTATAAGCATTCTGAAAGCAAAAGAACAATCAAAGAGTAGAACTCCAAAGAGATGACAGGGACCTGGTGTGGAGATTGATGGCATGGCAAATAAAATATTAAATACTTCGTGGCAGTTTTGATAAACGGCTGTGAAATTGAGGACATAGAAAAAAGCAGAGGCTCTGACCACTTGTTCAATCCTCTTTACATTTGCAAATTCCATCCAGAACTGGAGAGCAATCAATGTAACACCCTGTTCAAGAGGGAGGAAAGGATAAGCCAAGTAACTATGAACCCACCCAGAGTTAGTTGTCAGCAAATTCTCAGTAATTTGATTCTCAATTATGGATTCTAAGTATAAGGGATGCACAGGATGACAAGATGATCTAGATTAGTTAAAGACAGGCAACATTTGACAAGTTTAGGTTTTTCTTTCATTCAGCTGATTAATGCAGTAGATGTAGCACATGTTAATAAGAATATAAGAAGTAGGAGCAACAGGAAATCATACAGATCTGTGAGCCTGCTTCACCACGTATCTTTCCTGTCTGTGGTCCCTTAACCCTCGACTCTTCTTTAGTTCAAGGATCTGTCCATCACAGCTTTCATATTCCATAACCTAGCCTTCACAGCTCTCTGGGGTCTGGGAGAGAGAATTTCAAAGATTCGCAGCCATCAGAAAGAAGAAATTTCTCATCTGTCTTAAATGGGCAACCCTTTATTCTGAAACTATGCCTCTTAGTTCTATATTCCATGAGGAGAACATGTACTCAGCATCAACCCTGTCAAGGTCCTCAGAATCTTACATGTTTCAATAAGATCATCTCTCGCTCTTCTAAACAACAATGAGTACAGGCCCAACCTTTCTTCATAAGAGAAGCCCTTCATCCCAGGAATCAACCTAGTAAACCTTCTCTGAACTGCCTCCAATGCAAGTATATTCTTTCTTAAAAAAGGAGGCTAAAACTGTACACAGTACAGTGCATAGTACTCTGGGTTTGGCCTCACCAACACAGTACAGTTGTAACAAGAGTTCCCAACTTTCATACACCATCTCCATGGCCATAAGGCCAATATTAATTTGCCTTCCTAATTACTTGCTGTGCCTGCAATGTTCACGTTTTGTGATTCTGTACAGGGACATCCGTATCTCTCCACTGAAATTATATTTTGATTTTCTATTCTTCCCACCAAAGTGAACAACCTCATTTCCCCTCATTATACTCCATTTGCCAAATTTTTGCCCACTCACTATTTATATCCCTTTGCAGACTCTGTGTCCCCCTCAACTTGGTTTCCCACCCAACTTTGAATCATCAGCAAGTTTGGCTACATTACATTTGGTCCCTTCATCCAAGTCATTAATTTAGATTGTAAATAGTTGAGGCCCCAAAAGTTACAGTTTGCCACCCTGAAAACGGCCCATTCATCTCAACTGTTCCCTGTTCACTCACCAATCTTCCATCCATCCTAATATGTCCCCCCAACACCATGAGCACTTATCCTGTCGTAACCTTTTACGTGCACTTTATTGAAAGCCTTTTGGAAATCCAAGTACACCATTTGACTGGTTCCCTCTATCCACTCTGTTCGTTACATCCACAAAGAACTAAGAAATTTATTGAACACTATTTTCCTTTCATAAAACTATGTTGATTCTGTTTGATTGTATTATGATTTTCTAAATATCTTGCTATTACTTCCTTAATAATGGATCTCTGCAGTCACATCTTTTAGGACACTAGGATGCAGGCCATCAAGTCCAAGGGACTTGTCAGCCCTTAATCTCATTAGTTTCCTAGTAATTTTTCTCTAGTGATCATGATTGTTTGAAGTTCTTCCCTCTGTTTGCCTCCTGCTTTTCCAATATTCTTGGGATTTTTTTAAAGTCTGCTACTGTGAAGACAGATACAAAATACTTGCTCAAACTCTCTGCCATTTCCTTATTTCCCATTAATTCCCCAGTCTCACCCACTAAAATTTTTCCAATCTTCTGGTCTGCCACTAATCTTCACAGCCTTGTTGACATTTTCTTTCAATTTGATTCCATCTTTACCTTCCTTAGTCAGCGACGGATGGTACATCTTTCTTGTACCATCTTGTACTGTCTTTCTTTCTCAATGGATTGCATCTTTGTTAGGAGTTATGGACAATCTCCTTTAACGTCTACCACTGCTCATTTACAGTCTTAGTTTTTAACCTATTTTCCCAGTAGGCCATTCCTACTCCTTTCAATTTGATCCTACTCTGATCCTATTTGCTGGTGCACTCATTTGTTTGCACACTGTCCCTTCCTGTCACACTCTGGTTATCAGTGCCCATATCGTTGTTCTGCACTATTGCCATCTCTTTTCTCATTAACTTTCCAAATCTCCCCTCACCTGCATCCTTCCCTCCACTATTAAATATGAAGCCCTCGCTGCATCTCAAGTTGTATGTTTCACCAGGACCCTGGTCCCAGCACAGTTCCAGTGAAGGCCTTCCCAGCAACTACAACTTCCTCTTTCCCCAGTACTGGTGCCATGAATCAAAACTCATTTCTCCCACACCAATCTTTCAGCCAAGCATTTCAACACTGATCTTATTTACCCTATACCAATTTATTTATGCCTTATATAGAGATTACTACCTTTGTGGCTCTGCTTTTTAATTTAGCCCCTTGTTACTCATACTCCCTTAATAGAACCACTTTCTTAGTTCCACCTACGTTGTTGCTACCTACATGGGCCTCAACAACTGGATCTTTCCCCTCCAACTCCTAGTTTCTCTCCAGTCTGGAGGAAATGTCCTTGACCCTGGCAGTAGGCAAGCAACACCGTCTTCAGGACACATGATCTCAGCTGTAGAGAACCGTATCTATCCCCCCCATCTATACTGCCCCCTACTAGAACTACATTCCTTTTATTCCCCCAAATTTAATGGCCCCCTGTACCACAGTGCTGTGGCCAGTGCACTCACCCCCTGCTTTCATTCATACAGGCTGAAACAACCTCAAACCTCTGACACGCACAAGGTCTGAGGCTGCTTCAATGCTACCTTGCTGATCCCCAAAGCTGCCTCAATCATAGCCACACTCACCTATCCCTGACCACATACTAAATCTGATTTAACTGACCCAAGGGATGTGACAGCCCCCTAGAACAAGTGTCAGCTGGCTTTCTCCCTTCCTGATCCACAGTGACTGAAGCTTGGACTCTAGCTCATCAACTCTGAGCCCAAGTTCATCAAGCAGCAAACACTTAGTACAGATGTGGTTGCAGCTCCCACATGCTCTTGTCGCAAAACATCACCTGCCTTCCCACCTTAACTGTACACAAGTCTCCATATAGAGGCAGCTGCATGCTTTATGACTTTTCATGATTATAATGATTGATGGTAAAAAGCTCAACATTTGTGGGCTTACCATACACTTTGTCCAGGAGTGACTGAATCTGCACAGAAAATCCTACAGTGTTACTCATTTAAAATACCACTCATTGAAAGGCTGCAATTAAAAGTGCTAGGTAGAGATTCAAAGGGATTGAATGATGTAACATATAAATTTGAGTTACTTCCAATTAAACAAAGTTTGACAGTAGGGCTGGTTATTGAAAAGAAACAATCCCTAACCTAGAAAGCAGTGCAAAATATAAGCAGTTACTCAGGAATTAATATAATCAGTCACCCAAACTTAAACCTAGACAAAAACTAGTCAGCTATAAGATAGGCGAATATATAAATTTTGAAACTGCAATAAACATCAGAATGATGCCTTAACATAGTGTTAGTAGCCTTAGTTAAAACACCATTTTGCATCCTATGCTTCAAAACCAAGTTTTGAAGGGGTAGTGAGTACACATTTTGGATGCTTATTTTAAGTTTTTTTAAAAATGGGTTACAATTAACATAAAATTTTCTAATTGATTTAAACTTCACCAAAATCAATCCCCCAACCCCCCCACCCCCCCAAAAGGCTTTTCAGATTATCTAGGCCTCAGCTATTTTACTTCATTTCTTGGAAGATTTGTATGTAATATGAAGTTGATTCATCACAACATTTCGACAGACAAGTTCATATGAAATGCAATAATTGCATTTCCCCACAATAATATATCAAGATTTAAAGTAAAGGACAATTCGAGTATTGCATAAACTTGTCTTCCACAACAATTGATATAGAAGTACAGTTGTGCAGCAACAGGAGTGTTTAATATTGACCTCAATTATATGTTGGTAAATTTACTAATTTTGAAATTCTTACGTTATGCATTGTTGGGAGATACCTGCTCTTGCTCGAGTTGGCTGGCAGCCGGAGGGGGGGGGGGGGGAAGAAATAAAATTAACGTGGCGTTGCTTGACTTCCAAAAAAAAAATTGGTGAACGCTTTAACCCTACATGGCCCGAATTTTTCAATTTTTTAACGTTATCTTTCCACCACGTCTTCTTTGCTCTTATAAACTCCTAAAAGGCAACAACAAAACCCCACAATAATGTCAGTGTGCAAACCTGGAAAGGGTTGAAAAACCAATCTCTGGGCTGCACGGGCAGGATCCCGAGCTGCTGCAGCAAATGGCAAACTCCAGCCCGGTGCAAACCCAGCACCGGGGCCAGGGACCGAGAGAAAGAAAAACCCAGGCCTCTATATTTAAAGTGACACGGACCTGGTTCACAGGCACTAGGCCCTTTGGAGACACGCGGCTGCTTTCTCCACAGCACTCGGCCAGCGGCATGTTTATTTAAACCCCCTAAAACTGGATAGGCGGATGAAAGAGGTGTGGGGGGGGGGGGGGGGGGGTGGGGGACATATATGTTAATAGAGACTACCCTGGAGGTGTCCTCCGCCAAATCCGGGTGTAACCCCCCCACAAAAGACCAGAAGAAAATAAAATCCGCCACCAGGATGAATCTGGACGCCGAGGTTAAAGTCACTGCCCTGACCCACACGCTCCCTGAATTGATACATTGAGAAAGTATCCAGTCCGCGGCCACAGCTTCAACTGGTGACAACCAAAAAGGGGCAATAATGTGCACCCCCCCCCCCCTCTCTCTTATCCTGTTCCCATCTCCTGCCCGTCAGGCGGAATAAATGGCCCGGGGCCGGGGCCGGGGATTAGCCTCATTTACCGGAGTCCTTCCCGGAGTAGACGGCGCCAATCCCGTCCTGCTCCCCGCCGCACCGCGAGGAGTTGTGTAGCCGTCGGCTGCCGCTTGCGACAAGACCCGGACCCCGAGGCCGCCGGCACCGACACTCTTCCCCGCCGCCCGCTCCTGTCGACTGCCGTGCCCGGGGAACACGGCAAACAGCCCGGTCGCCGCCGGTGAACCCCCAACTCCGGCCGAGGCTCTCCCCGGAGCTGCTTGGATTCCTTTCCGCATATTTTGCAACTTTGGAACCCGGTCTCTCCGCTCGGACTTCTCCCCTTCTCTGGGTCCCGGGGAATTATTTTTAATCTTACTCGTTTGGCCCTCCCTGCAAAAGAATAAAATATCTCCCGATCACGGGAGCAGACAGACCCGGGTCGCCGTTAGGTTCGGTCACCACAGGATATTGAACGCGGGGAGGGGCAGATGCGAAGGATTTAAAAGTCCTTAAAACAGCCCAAGCTCTGAAAATGGCTCCAGGAAGCTGACGATGAATGAAGGGAGACACTTTACGCGCGTAATGCCTCCCGCGAAACTCAGATTTCCCGCGGCTTTTTCAAAACTCATTTGCATGCCCACCCTTCCCCCATTGGTCAAACGCGATCGGCTTCGCCGCGGCTCCTCGGCTTCCCATTGGCTCACAGAAATCGGCGCTCGAGGGCTGTTTCAACGGGGAATCCCGTTGGTTGCGGAGTTCTCGGTTGCCATGACGCCGCGGAACGCTTCCACGTTCCAGGAGATTCCCTTTTCCCCCCGGCGTGACCTTTTTCTCCGGGTTTCCCCTTCAGCCTGGGACACGTGCTCGCCCTGCCGCGCACAACAGGAGCAACACACTGACCTCCCTCCGCTCCGGGGTTAATTACTTTTTTTTCATTTAATCACAATTGTGGATGAACATAACTGGGAAAAAAAAAATGTCTCTTTTCTGTCATAGTTTATTGACAACAGTTTGACCGAGCCACTAGATGGCGAAGTACATTGCAGGAATTAAATGCAACAGCATCACCTCCAGAATCGCACATTTTGCAAATTTCAGCTATCCTTAACTTCAACATTGAATGACTTATGTATAGAAGTCACCGCCACGAAAACGTTTTAGGATGAAGCAGCAGCAGCAGGCAATGAGCCAAAGATCTGCAATCCGACAGAGCACGAGGAATAAATGAACACCTAATTCATGTTTTAAAAATTATTTATACCTAAAATTCATGTTTTAATAATTGCGACCTAAAGGGGTAATTTTTATAAATCTATTTAAAATTCACAATTTTAGTAACTTATAGCCAAGATCCATATTTTGAATAATTTACATCTAACGTTGACATCTGTTTTTACATTTATATTTAACTCATTTCAAATAATTTACATTTATATCTTGTCATTTTAATTCATATAGTCATTTCTGTAATTAATAGAATTTTAAATAATTTCATCCTAAATTTCATGATTTCTTTCTAATATCTAGCTACAATTCACATAATTTTTAATTTCTATCATGATGGCAGGATTGTCCTCTGGGGAGAGATTAAAGATACTGGGCCTGTATTTTCATTGAAACACACAAAATTCTTACAGGGCTCAATGGAACAGATGCAGGAAGGATGTTTTCCCTGGCTGGTATGTCTAGAACCAGGGGACGCAGTCTCAGGATAAAGGATAGGCATTTAGGACTGAGATGAGGGGGAATTTCTTCACTGAGAGGGTGGCGAATCTTTGGAATTCTCTACCCCACTAGGCTATGGAGGCTCAGTCATTTAGTATGTTCAAAGCAGAGATCGATAGATTTCTAGATATTAAAGTTAACGTGGGATATGGGGAGAATGTGGGAAAATGACATTGAGGTAGAAGAGTTGTGCTGATAATAAGGGATGAGATCAATACATTACTAAGGGAAGATTTCAAATCGTAAGGACAAAATGTGGAGTCTGTTTGGGTGAAGCTAAGGGGCAGCAAACATTGGTAGGAGTTGTTTAAGGCCACCAAACAGTAGTCGTAGTATTGGACATGGTATTAATCAGGAGATTAAAGAAGCATGTAGTATGGGTAGTACAATAATCATGAGTGACTTCAATCTGCAGACTGCGTAAACCTAATGAGTACTAATGCCGTGGAAGACGAGTTTCTGGAGTATGTTAGGGGTGGTTTTCTAAAGGAGTATGTTGAGGAATTGTCTAGAGAACAGTCTATATTAGATCTAGTATTATGTAATGAAAAAGGCCTAATTAATAATCTTGTTGTAAAAGAACCTTTAGTGATGAGCAACCATAATCTGAAAGAATCTTACATTATGTTTGAAAGTGAGGTAGTTGAATCTGAAGCCAGGGTGTTAAATTTAAACAAAGGAAATTATGAAGGTATGAGGGGCAAATTGGCTGAAGTGGATTGGGAAAATACATTAAAAGGTATGCAATGGATGATCTTTAAAGAATTATTACATAGTTTACAGCAATTATACATTCCTTTAAGGCACAAAAATCCAAAAATAAAAGCCAGTCAACTAAGTTAAGGATTGTATAAGATTAAAAGAAATGGCTTATAATGTTGCCAGAAATAGTAGTAACCCTGAGGATTGGGAGGATTTTAGGATACAGCAAAGGAGGACCAGGAAACTGATAAATAAAGGGAGAATAGAATATGAATGTAAACTAGCAAAAAAACATAAAAACGGACTGTAAAAGCTTCTATAGGTACATAAAAAGGAAACATTTGGTTAAGACAAATGTGGGTCTATTACGGGCAGATTCAGGGGAATTTGAAATGGGGAATAGAGAAATGGCAGAGAAACTAAATGTTACTTTGTGTCTGTCTTCACTGAAGAAGATACAAGAAATCTCCCAGAATTAGAGATCCAAGGGACTAGGGAGAATAAGGAATAGAAGGACATTTGTATTAGTAAGAAGGTTGTATTGGAGAAATTAATGGGACTGAAGGTTGATGAGTCCCCAGAACCTGATGACCTACATCCTAGAGTATTGAAAGAGGTAGCGATGGAGATAGTAGATGCATTGGTGATCATCTTCCAAAATTCTATAGAATCTGGAATGGTTCCTGCAGCTTGGAAGGTAGCAAATGTCATTCCACTATTTAAGAAGGGAGGGGGAGAGAAAACAGGAAACTACAGACCTGTTAGCCTTACATCAGTAGTTGGGAAAATGCCAGAATATATTATAAGAATGTGATAAATGGACACTTAGATAATAATGATTGGATTGGGCATAGTTAGCATGGATTTATGATTGGGAAATCATGTTTGACAAACTTGTTGGAATTTTTTGAGGATGTTACTAACAGAATTGATAAAGGGGAGTCAGTGGATGTAGTATACTTGGATTTTCACCCAAAAGGAAAAGTCAGTCAACTGTGGCTAACAAAGGAAGTTAAGGATTGTATGAGATTAAGATCAGAATAAGATAAAGTCACCCACAGGGTAAAGCACATGGGATAGGAGATAATGTACTGACATGGGTTAAGGATTGGTTAACAGGCAGAAAATAGAATAGGAATAAACTCGTTATTCTCACATTGGCAAGCTATAACTAGTGAGATACCACAGGGATCAGTACTTGGGCCCCAATTCACGGATGACACAAAGCTAGGTGGGAATGTGTGTTGTGAGGAAGATGCAAAGTGGCTTCAAGAGGATTTGGACAGACTTAGTGAGTGGGCAAGAACATGGCAGATGGAATATAATGTGGGAAAATGTGACTTTATCCTGAAGTGGATTGGGAAAATACATTAAAAGGTATGCAATGGATGGTCTTTAAAGAATTATTACATAGTTTACAGCAATTATACATTCCTTTAAGGCACAAAATGTGACTTTATCCAGTTTGGTAAGAGGAACAGATGTGCAGAGTATTTCTTAAATGGTAAGAGATTAAGAAGTGTAAGAAGGACCTGCGTGTCCTTGTCAATAAATCACTGAAGGCTAACATGCAGGTGCAGCAGGCAATTAGGAAGACTAATGTTATGTTGGCCTTTACTGCAAGAGGGTCTGAGTACAGGACTAGCGAAGTCTTGCTTCAATTGTATCGAACCTTGGTCAGACTGCATCTGGAGTAGTGTGTGCAGTTTTGGTCCCCTTACCTTAAGAAGGATATAGTTGCCATAGAAGGGGTGCAACAAAGGTTTGCCAGACTTGTTCCCAGGATGGCAGGACTGTCCTATGAAGAGAGATTGGGGAAACTGGGACTGTATTCTCTAGAGTTTCAAAGAATGAGAGGTGATCTCATTGAAACCTACAAAATACTTAAAGGGATGCAGACAAGATGTTTCCCCTGGTTGAGGAGTCTAGAACCAGGGGACACAATTTCAGAATAAGGGGGAAGCCACTTAATGGCCAACATACTATTAGTCTTCCTAATTGCCTGCTGCACCTGCGTGTTAGCCTTCAATGATTTATTGACAAGGACACACAGGTCCTTCTTACACTTCTTAATCTCTTACCATTTAAGAAATACTCTGCACATCTGTTCCTCTTACCAAACTGGATAAACTCACATTTTCCGACATTATATTCCATCTGCCATGTTCTTGCCCACTCACTAAGTCTGTCCAAATTCTCTTGAAGCCACTTTGCATCTTCCTCACAACACGCATTCCCATCTAGCTTTGTGTCATGAGAGGAGGAGAAATGTTATTACTCAGAGGATTGTGAATCTTTGGAATTCTCTTCCCCAGAGGGCTGTGGAAGCTCAGTCACTGAGTATGTTTAAAGCAGGATTGACAGATTTCTAAATGCCAATGATGTAAAGGAATATGGGGATAGTGTGGGAAAAAGGCATTGAAGTGGATGATCAGCCATGATCATACTGAATGGCAGAGCAGGCTCGGTGGGCTGAATGACCTACTCCTGCTCCTATGTTCCTAACAGCCATGATCTAGTTGAATGGCAGAACAGGCTCGAGGGGCTGAATGGCCTACTCCAGCTGCTACTTCTTATTCTCCTATGTTATTTAATTTTTAATAATAGCTATCTAAGCATCATATAATTTTTCTGAAATATTGTTTTAACAGGATCAAACTTACAGTTTGGTCAATTTTTTGATCCATATTTGCCTTTAAAACAGAAAATCACCATGAAAAAGTGATTGGCAGAATTTCTTTTTGGGAGGTTCTGTAGTATCATACAACATAAACTGCAATGTGAAAATGTTGTCCAAGAAGACACCAGATCTCCCTATACAAGCTGCTGAGTTCCTGGTGTAGCAGGCAAATCTCCCCACTACAGTCAGGTGCTGGCATTGGTGGTCTTTGGATCCTGCAGGGCAATTTGCAGTTAGACCACATTTAGAGTATGACGTACAATTCTGGGTACTGCACCTTAGAAAGAATATATTGGTCTTGGAAGGAGTGCAGTGCAGATTCACCAGAATGTTACCAGGGCTCCAAGGGGGTGGTTTAAGAGGAGAGCTGACATAAACTTGGCCTGTATTCCCTGGAATATAGGAGATTTATGGACGATTTGATTGTGGTTTTTAGGATTTTGAAAGGAATTGACAGCATAGACAGAACCACTTGTGCTATTGAGGGGGTCTAATACAAAGGGAAATAATCTTAAAATCAAAACCAGGCCATTCAGGAAAGATGTTAGGAAACACTTCTTCATACAAATAAAAGTTATAGGAAAGAATAATAGAATGGTTACAGCACAGGAGGAGGCCTTTCAACCTGTCGTGTCCATGCCAGCTGTAAGCAAGAGCATCTCACCTAGTCCCACTTCCCCACCTTTTCCCTGTAGCCTGCAATTTGATCATCCACTCGGCACTTCAGGCTGAAGATTGTAGCAATTGCTTCAGCTTTATCTTTTGCACTGATGTGCTGGGCTCCCCCATCATTGAGGATGGGAATATTTGTGGAGCTTCCTCCTCCAGTGAGTTGTTTAATTGTCCACCACCATTCATGACTGGATGTGGCAGGACTGCAGAGCTTAGATCAGATACGTTGGTTGTGGGATCGCTTAGCTCTGTCTATCATTTGCTGCTTATGCTGTTTGGAATGCAAGTAGTACTGTGTTATAGCTTCAACTTTAAGTACAGCCAGCCCACCCAATAGGTCAATTTTTAGCCCATCCAATGTCCCCACTTTCACTTTACCAAGGAAGGAGATGCTGCCTAAGTCAAAGACAGATACAAAGTATTCATATTTAACACCTCAACCATACACCCTACCTCCATGTGTAACTCCACTTTTAGGTCCCTAATCAGCCCTACTCCTCCTTTTATCACTCTTTTACTATTAATGTGCCTATAGAAGACTTTTGGATTTCATTCTATGTTAACTGCCAGTCTCTTCTCATACTCTCTTTGTTTCTTATTTGTTTTTTTCACTTCTCCTCTGAATCTTCCATATTGAACCTTGTTCTCAATTGTATTATACACCTAATACCTGTCATATGTATATTTCTATAGTGTCTTTCACAAGCTCAGGATGTCCCGAAGCGCTTTTCAGCCAATGAAGTTCTTTTGAAGTGTTGCCATTGTTATGATGTAGCCAATTTGGGTACGGCAAGCTTCCACAAACAACAATGTGATACCGATCAGAAAATCTGTTTTTGTGATGATGATGATTGAGAGATAAATGCTGTCCAAAACACATTGATAAGACTCTTGTTCTTCTTAAAAATAGTCCCACAGGACATTTAAGTCCACCTGACAGGATAGATGCGGCCTCAGTTAAATATCTAATTCAAATAACAACACCTTGAGCAACATAGCACTCCCTCAATACTGCAGTGGAATTTGTCAGCCTTGACTTTTGAGCTCAAGTCCCACTCGGGAACTCACATTTTTTGACTCAGAGATAAGAGTGCTATCAACTGAGCCAAGGTTGCCGCAAAGGACGATAGAGCTGTGAACCTCCCTCCTGCAAAAAACAGAAGATATTCACTCAACTCACAATTTGAAATCTGATGGAAATAGATTTTTGCAAGCAAAGGGTATTAAGGGATAAAGAGCCAAGACAGATAATGGAGTTAGGATACAGATCAGCCATAGTCTCTTTGCATGGTGGAAGCAGTTCAAAGGGCTGAATTGCCTACTTCTGTTCCTACGTTATCCTGGACTTGTAAAGAAAGAAAGATTAACAAAACATTCTCAGGAAGAGAATAGTGCTTAATACCGATGTGTGTCCTCTATTATTTAAATAAGAAAATCAAGAAGTGCAGGAATTATTTCTAATATGAATTCATGTTGCTAAAGTTGAATTTCATGAAATTGAAAGCAAATTATTGACTTGGTTAATAAATTTACTGAGTGGCAGGACGAAGAGAGGAGGAATAATGGACAGGTACTTTAATTGACAGGCTGTGACTAGAGGTTTCCTGCCAGAATCTATGTTGGGGCCTTCACTATATTTCATAGTGACTTAGAGGATGGAAGAGAAAGCAGCAAACAAAATTTGCTAATAGGTGCCATTGTAAGCAGTGTATATGGAAGCATAAAGTTACAAAGAGATATTGATACATCAAGTGAATGGGCAGAACTGTGATATTGATTTCAATGTAAGCAAATATTAGGCCATCCACTTTGGATCTAAAAAGGACAGAATAGAGTACTTCCTTAATGGTGAAAATCCAGAAACAATGGAAGTCCAAAGGGACTTAAGGGTTCCAGGTACATAGATAATTACAATGTTTTATGATCTTCGGCCAGACCCCAGGGTGTGGGGGGAGATCCAGTTAGGGACCAATAACATTTTGTTTAAAGTAGATAAAGGTTGAGATTCAAGACATCTGCTTTTGGAATAAAGCCACAAGATTCCACAGGTTTTGAACAAACAAAAACAAAATTTATTATACATGTTCAGAAAAATAAAACTATTTACAATATGTATCTTATACTCTAACATTCAGGGTAAGTATGAGGTATATATGAATTGACAGACGAACTGTGGTCGAACACATCACACTAATGACAGATGCAACCAAGACAGAGTCCATGGATTTCTCAGGAACCCACCCAGATGTCAGCAAACACCAAGTCAAACAATCTCATTGAATCTCTGTGTCACGGGGAATTCCCAACTTTACCTTTGAAGATCTCTTCTTGGAGTTTTCTCCAAAAGTTGCTCCAACTTGGACAGCCTTAACAATGGCCCACCTGGCAGGGTTTCAATCTTGCCTTCCAAGATTCCTTCTCCCTGGATTCCCGAGTACACTCAAACATAGCTTACAAGCACACTTTTAGATCCAAGGCTGTACCAAGCAGAACACCGCTGCTCCAAAGGGGCACATTACTTAAAGTCTGCTCCCCACAGCTCTTTCATTAACTTAACTCAACTGGGACCTGTTCCTGTCTCTGTGACACTTGCCAAAGCTGACTGCCTCAATAAGAGTTGTTCACTGACCCTTGAACTGTTCTGGTGACCTATTAAAACACTCCCAGAGCATCACCCCCTTGTTAATTGGCAGGAGCCAATGTAACAAGCATTGGAACATCCTGTACCTTAAATGTTACAACCTCCACAGGCTACTCATTTACCACATAGGGATACAAAGATCAATGATTTCATGACAAATGTGATGAGCAGAAAATAATCAAAAAGGATGATAGAATGCTGGCCTTTATATCTGGAACTAGAATACAAAGGGGTAGAGATCATGCCTCAGCTATACAAAGCCCTGGTTAGAGCACACCTGGAGTACTGTTAACAGTTTTGGGCACCAAACCAAAGGAATGATATATTAGCCTTGGCAGGAGAGTGTAAATTTACCGGAATGATACCTATACTTCAAAAGTGAAATTACGAGGCAAGATTATGCAAACAAGAGTTTTATTCCATGGAATATAGAAGGTTAAGAAGTGATTTCATCGAAGTGTTCAAGATATTGAGGGAACAGATAGGTTAGATGGAGAAAAACTATTTCTGCTAGTTGGGGAGTCTAGAACTAGGTGGTATAGTCTAAAAATTAGAGCCAGACCTTTCAGAAGTGAAGTTAGGAAACACTTCTACATACAATGGGCAAAAGACATTTGGAACTCTCTTCTGCACATGCCATTTGCTAGTGGATCAATTGTTAATTTTAAAGTGAGACTTGATAGATTTCTGTTCACCACAAGTATTAAGGGAAAAGGCGGGTATACAGAGTTAGATTGCACATCAGACATAAACTCATTGAACGACGGAACCAGCTCAGGGAGGTGGTATGTTCCTATACATTTCAAATTGTTCTTATTTGATTATCTTCTTTATTTCCAACACAATTAGAAGTTGGATGTTTTTCTCTGGAAAACCTCACTCACTCCATAATTGAGATGGTGCACCAAACTGCTCTTCAGTTTTTAAAACATTTTTTATGTTTATACAATTGTGGTGGTGCTTTACACTATGGCCTGAATTTTAAGCTCCCCCACCGGCGGGTTTTTAGGCGAGGGGACAGTGTGAAATTGCAGGGACGGGATTCCCTCTGGGTTCCTGCCTGCCCTGACCACGCAGCGATTTTATGCTGGGGTGGGCAAGGCCTCAGGTGGGAAACCTGCCCGTGCCCCAATTGAGGCCCTTAAGTGGCCAATTAAAGGCCACTTCGGGGCCATTTCCTGCTCTCCTCAATTTTTAGGCTGGCGGGAACATTGAACCTCCATGGAGGAGGGTTGGAAAGAATCAAAGTTAGATCTCGGGTGGGAATTGAGGTTGGCTCCTCCATCAGAAGCTCCCTTCCGACTGGAGGCATCCTCCCCTTAAGGCCCAACAATTTTTGGACCTTTCTCACCTCCCCTGGCCTCTCCCCCGAGACACCAAATGCCACCCCGCCCCCCCCACGACCCCCCAGGCCTCCCTACCCTCCCCACCTTGGGACCCCTTACACTTACCCTGTCCTTCGGCTCTGGCACTTAGGCTCAGACAGGTTGGTGTAGTTCCTCTTCTGTCCACTGCAGCACTGTCACTGCAAGGACTGGAGAGCTGCCGCCAATCGGATTGGCCGACAGCTCTTCAAAGCGAGATTTCCGCCCGAGTGAGGGGTGGAAGTATCGCCTGCAACCAATCAATGCTTATTGGATCGTAACTTGGTCCCGGGACAGTTGGAGCCCCACCATCCAGAAAATTCAGACCTATGATTCAAAGGTGGAGATGGCAGAATAGTGGTACAATGTTGCACAATATTGCCATTGAAAAGTAGAGACCTTTTTAAAAGGATTTGAAGGAAGAGGCGGAGGCAAAATATGAACCCTGGCAGTATGAGTTCAAGTCCCTCTCCAGGATCTGAATCCAGCTGGCACTTCACTGTAGTACTGAAGAAGTGCTGCTGTGTCAGAGTCACCATTTCTTGGATGGCACGTTATACCATGTCTTCCTCTTCCATGGCACTATCTATCTGTAGAAGAATAAGAGATGGGAATTTTGTCAGTGTCCTGGCCAACAACTAGTGCCCAATACACATTGATTAACAATTTCTCTCCTGCGGCTTGCACATGCCCCTTTCTGCAAACAGAAAATTTGGACATTGCACTTTAATTACATCCACCTGGCTGTTCTCTATATTTCTTGGCGCAAAAATGAAGGCTTTTTCCTGAAAGCAAGACAATCTTCATCATATATAACAAAGTTCCACAAGCCCAAACACAATCTTCATGATGAATGAGTGCATGTGTACAATATATTAAAAATACCGCACCACTGTGTATCATGCCAATTCATCTGTGTGCTACTTCTAAGTTATATCTTATTTGAGGATTTCTGAGTGCTCTCCTGAGAACTTGTTTGCAATCTCACTGGCCATGTCTGTCTGTTCAGAAGATCCTGACAATCTAGGCTATGGTCCAGGATTAGTCAGTGCTATTCTTGCTGTGGGAGTCTGCAGTGTTTTGGGCGGGGGGGCATCCTATTAATTTATCCAATGCAGGTATTACTTATAGTACTTCTGAGTCTATTATAATGAGTAGCGAGAGGTTGAACTTCATTATTGTAGGGTTGTTCACACTGAAGAAGTGCACCATATAGCACCTTTCATATTCTCAGGATGCCATAAAGCACATCACAGCCAATGGATTACTTTTGAAGACTGGTCACTGTTGTTATATTGGCAAACACAACAGCCAATTAATGCATAGAAAGATCTCACAATCTGTAATGAGATAAATGACAAAGTAATCTATTTTGGGTGCTGTTGGCTGAGGGACAAATGTCGGTCAGGGGACTGAGATGATTCCACAGCTCTGGTTCTTCTACAGATAGTGCCGTGGAATCTTTTAAAGAGGAAGACATGGTATTACCAGTCATCCAAAAAAATGGTAACTCTGACAAAGCAGTACTTCCTCAGGTACTTCAACAAAGTGCCAGCCTGGATTTAGATCCTGGAGTGGGACTTGAACTCATAACTTTCTGATTTAGATGCAACATTGCTACCACTGAGACAAATTAATTAGTTTTGTATTTAAGTGTAACACACAAGACCTCAAAGAAAGCACACAGATCAAATTTATGTCTCTCGGTAATTGCACTAATAGGGGAAAAATGAAATCTAATGCATTGTGTATTACAAGAAAATTAAACCCCTAAAAAGAAAGATTACCAGTTGGCTCACATTTCCCCTCCCACTTACAATTTAAATGATTGTGGCAAACTACCTCACTTCCATTGCTCCATTCTGTTCTACTGCTGTAACATACTGCAGGTTTCATCCACCTCAATGTGTCGGAACCTCCACTCTTTGGCTTGTGGGCCTGACAATATTTTTCCCATTGCTTTTTAAAGTAGGTACCTCCCAATGTCCCTGTCCTATGGTGTAATTTCATCCTCTCCTCCTCCCAGAGTATGGCAGGGACAGGGAGTACAGACTCAAGCGTGCACCAGCGATAAGGACAGAGAATGCAAAAATAGTAAAAAGACAGAGTTAAAGGTGCTGTACCTGAATGCACGCAGCATTCGTAACAAAATAGATGAATTGTTAGCACAGATAGAAGTAAATATGTATGATCTGATATTCTTTACAGAGACATGGGGCAGGATATTCCGCTCCAGAGGCTAAGTGTGGAGGTGGGTGGCAAAAGCGGCACATTTCCCACTGGCTGCAACAGCAGATTTCTGTGCCAGATCTGCTTTTCAGCTTATTATATATACATGAACAGAAAGCATGTCGTGTTCCATGGCAGGATGGGCTGCGATTCGCTTTGACTTCATCGGACATCTTCCCGGACACTATATTTAAACAGCACCTGCGCACACCATTCACTCTCTCTGCAGCCCAGGTCAGGTGCATGAGGATGATGGTTCTCAAAGGCAAGAAGTTGAGTGACCCCAAATTCAGCGACAAAAGCGCTGGGGGTTCTTATGGGCACCACGGAGGAACACCAGGACATCTTCTACCTTTGTGATGGGAGGAGGAGGTCCACCAACCACGCCACTCCAGCTTGCGAGGAGGCGACCAGCGTGGTCAGCGCCAACTCTGCGCACAGGAGATCCATCATCCAGTGCAGAAAAAGGATGAATGATCTCATCCATTCCACCAGGGTAAGTCAACCTTCTCCTCATGCTCAGCTCACACTCCCCCAAGCCCATTAGAGATTCATGAGGTGACAGTTCACAGGGATCTCACACACTACCATCACAAGGGGCATCACCAATGACTTTCTCACACACACCTTGATATCTTCATCTCCTCATCCTTTACACAGGTCCAATCAGCACACACACAAGGCAGGCATTCATATCATCTGCCTCAGCATCCGCCCTGCTCACAGTCTGCCCATCTGTCTTTATGCAGGACAAGCTCTGCCCACAACAAGAAGGAGAGATCCCTGACTGGCGGGGGCTGATGCCTGAGCTCAGGCTCCTTACTAGCTTTGAAGAGTGTGCGGCAGACCTGGCTGGAGAGGACTGGGATCATTTTTGCACCAATAGTGAGACCGACATCTCTCAACCAATTGAGTACTCAGCACCAGCTCAATGTTCACCTAATAATACTATAAGTGCTTTGTAGTGTTGTTGACTGTACAGCCAATCACTAATAATCTGTTGTCTCTTTGACAGGGAACAGTGAGAAATGCAAGAGGGACAGTGGCAGCCAGCCCCTCAGTCCCAGTCCCCACAACACCTCGGATGATGATCCTGAGGACACACTAGGTGAAGATCCATCACAATATTTACCCGTACCCTCCACCAGCGCAGAGACACACACCTCAGTGGGACCAATTTCTAGAGCAGGCTTGGGATCACAATCTGGTGAGCACAGCACAGATTCTGGTCCACAGCAAAGGCAGGGATATCCAAGGTCACTGACACTTGGAGGACTGCTGGAGGCAAGGATTCTGTTGACGAGCCTCTGGACTCTGCCTGAACAGCGATGTTGGAACTGCAACGACAGACACGGGAACATCAGGCAGGGTTGTCAGATGCAGTCAACAGGTTGCAATGTACGATGGAGTAGCCCATCCACATTCAGTCTGATGTCATTGCGCCGACATGCCAACGCAGAGCCTGGCACGGAGTTGGAGCAGCCATGAGTGCAGCACAATGAAAGGTAGGCAAATGTACATTGAAGACACGAGTGAAGTGCAGGGTGCCAGGTGCACGTCACTTATATCTGATTGTGAATCACACTGGTCTAATTAGACACTGGCATGGCCTTCTAATCAGGAGTGTGCACGTAATTCTGGCAGACAAGCATCATAAGGAGCATTCATGATATTTGATTCCATGCAAATGCTGTTCTTAACAAGGCACGATGGAACATCCAAGCTTCTGTTGAAGTCAGGAGTGGACAATTGCGTTTTGTTTTTATGCCGGCGGAAAACAGACCTTTCACTTTCCTCCATATTTTCCGGACCCACCCACCATTATGCCTGCTGCTGGCGGGACCAGAAAATCCCACCCATGGTTGCAGGGTGACCAAGGCTGGGACCTAAATATTGAAGGCTATTTGACATTTTGAAAAGATAGGAAGCTAGGAAAAAGTGGTGGGTAGCTCTGTTACTTAAGGATGCAATTAGTACAGTAGCCAGAGGTGACCTTGGCTTGAAGAGCAAGACGTAGAATCAGTTTGGGTAGATAAGAAAAAGTAAAGTTACTTGTGGGAGTAGTTAGATGCCCTCTAACTGTAGTTACATGGTCGGACAGGATGTCCTGGAAGAAATAAATGGGGCAATAATCATGGTTGACTTTAATCGACACATAGATTAGGCTAATCAGATTGGCAAACATAGTCATGTTCATAGAGTGTATTTGGGACAATTTCTTACAGCAGTACATTCAAGAGCCAACCAGAGAGCAAGCTATTCTGGACCTGGGAATGAGTAATGAGACAGGATTAACCAATAAATTCATAGTAAAGGAGCCTCTAGGTGACGGCGATCATAACATGATAGAATTTCATGTTTAGTTTGAAGGGGAGAAGTGAGAGTCTAACACTAGTGTTTTAAACCTAAATAAAGGTAATTACAAGGGTATGAAAGCAGATCTAGCTAAAGTGGATTGGGAAACCACATTAAAAGGTAAGACCGTAGCGTTGCAGTGGCAGACTTCTAAAGATATATTTAATAATTCTTAGCAAAGGTTTATCCCAGTGAGAAAGAAAGACGCTTTGAGAAGGATGCATTATCCATGACTGAAAAATAAAGCTAAGGATAGTATCAAATTGAAAGAAACATTGTACAAACCTGTAAAGACTAGTAGTAGGTCAGAAGATTGGTCAAATTTTAAGTACCAGCAAGGAATGACTAAAAAGTAATTAAGAGGGAGAAATATGAGAGAATGGTAGCTAGTAATATAACAGCAGATAGTAAGCGTTTCTACAAGTATTTAAATAGGAAAAGAGTAACTAAGGTTAGTGTTGGTCTTCTAGAGAGTGAGTACGGGGAATTGATAATGAAAAACAAGGAAATGGCAGAGGCATTGAACAGGAATTTTGTGTCTGTCTTCACTGTAGAAGACTTAGGAAACTTCCCAAAAGATACTTGAAAATCAAGGGGCGAACAGGAGGGAGGGAGGCTGACAAGTTCCCAGGATTTGATGGACTACATCCTAGGGTCTTAAAAGAAGTGCCTGCAGAAATACTAGATTCATTGGTTATTATGTTCCAAAATTCCTTAGATCCTGAAGGGGTCCCAGTGGATTGTAAAATGGCCAATGTAACACCTTTATTCAAGAAATGAGGGAGATAGAAAGCAGGAAGCTACAAGCCAGTTAGCCTAACATCTGTCATAGGGAAATTGTTAGAATCCATTAACAAGGAGGTTTCAGCAGGATACTTAGAAAATTATAATTTGATGAGGCAGACTCAACATGGGTTTGTGAAAGGGAAATTGTATTTAACTAATTTATTGGAGCTTTTTGAGGAAGTAACGTCAGGTGGATAAAGGGGAACCTGTAGATGTGATGTACTTGGATTTCCAGAAGGAATTTGATAAGGTGCCACATCAAAGGTTCCTACACAAGATAAGATTACATTGTGTAGGGGGTAACATATTAGCATGGGTAAAGGATTGGTTAACTAATGGGAAACACAGATTAGGGATAAATAGGTCTTTTTTGGGTTGGCAAGCTGGAACAAGTGGAATGCCACAGGGATCAGTGCTAGGGCCTCAACTATTTACAAACTGCATCAATGATTTAGGTGATGGGACTGAATGTATTTTCTGATGACACCAAGATAGGTTGGAAAGTAAGGTGTCAAGAGGAAGTAGAGTGTCTGCAAAGAGATATAGATAGGTTAAGTAAGTGGGCAAAAAATTGGCAAATGGGGTATAATGTGGGAAAATGTGAACTTGTCCATGTTGGCAGGAAGAACAGAAAAGTAGTATACTATTTAAATGGAAAGAGATTGCACAACCTGGTAGTACAGAGGGATTTGGGTGTCATGGTACATGGATCAAAAATGTTAATATGCAGGTACAGCAAGTGTTTAGGAAGGCCAATGGAATGTTGGCATTTATTGCAAGGGGAATTGAATATAAAGGTAGGGCAGTTTTACTGCAGCTGTACAGGGCCTAGGTGAGAGTACATCTGGAATACTGTGTACAATTCTGATCTCCTTATTTGAAAAAAAATGTAATGGCATTAGAAGCAGTTCAGAGAAGGTTCGCTCATCTCATTCCTGGGATGAGAGGCTTATGTTATGAAAAAAGGTTGAACAGGTTGGGCCTATACACATTGGAGCTTAGAAGAATGAGAGGTGATCTTATTGAAACATAAGATCCTGAGAGGATTTGGTAGGGTAGATACCAAAAGGATGCTTCCACTTGTGGGAGAGGCACGAATCAGGGGACACAATTTAAGCATAAGAGCTCTACCATTTAAGACAGAGATGAGGAGAATTGTTTTTCTCTCAAAGGATTGTTAATATGTGGAATTCTCTTCCCTAGAAAGCAGTGGAGGCTGGGTTATTGAATTTATTCAATGAGAGATGGACAGATTATTGATAGACAAGGGAGTCAAGGGTTATGGGGGTGTGGGTGGGGGGGGGGCGGCAAACGGCAATGTAAAGATGAGACCACAACCAGATCAGCCATGATCTTATTGAATGGCAGACCAGGCTTGAAGGGCTGAATGGCCTACTCCTGCACCTAAGTTCTATGTTCCAATGTCCCATTCACCTGGCTTTGGAAATTTTCTCCTGTTCACTAATCTCGAAGAAAATGATCCCTTCTTACCTTTCCAAATATTGCTCTTTTGCTCATACATCTGAACTTTCTAAGAAGTTTTAGGAAAAGGAAAAAGGTATTAATGAAAGAAAATTGTTGTATTTATATAGTACCTATCATAAGATCAGGATCTCAAAGTGCTTTATAGCCAGTTAAGTGAAATTTAGGCATTCTTGTAATGTTGCAAACATGGCAGCTAAATTGCATACAGTAAATGAGATAATGACCAGATAATCTATTTTTAGTATTGATGGTAGAAGAAAAATATTGGCCAGTACACTGGGGAGAACTCCTCTGCTCTTGTTTGAAATAATGCCATGAGAACTGTTATGTTTACCTGCAAAGGCAGATGCAGCCTTGGTTTAATGTCTCATCAAATACACAGCACCTCCAAAAGTGCAGAACTCCCTCAGTACTGTGCTGACATGTCAGCTTACATTTTGTGCTTAAGTCTCTGAAGTGGGCTTGAATCCTTAACTTTCTGATTTGCAGCTAAGAAACCACCAAAGCAATATAATTATGGAAAACTTCATTCTTCTAACATTTGTATTAAACAGCTGAGAGAAATCTGAGAATATCCTGAATTGTACACAAAGCCATGTGTTCACTTAGGTCAAAAGAGGAGTCCTGACTTCCATGTTCCAGAATGGCTTAAATTCCACTGCTATAGTGTTAATTTTTAACACCATTAGAAAGATTCCTTTATGTGTTAGCACATCCACTTTTTCCTTATTGAAAATAATCCAAATCTGTACTAGAGTTTCTGTATGCAGTGTTTTATATTGCCAGATTGCTTATGTGAATAAAGTTTCCATTTCAAAAACAAAATGTAGAGGCACATTTATGCAAAACACTGCATACTTTCCGTTGCTATGATAGCTCTTCCAAAGAAAAGGCATTTGTTTAAAATGTAAAGCACTCAGGAGCAGGATTGAGGCTGTGAATCTCCTCGGAAAGAAGAGAGTAGAACTGCTCAAATATAACCAGCTCAAAAACATTTATTCAAAAGGGAAACATTTTTTTTAACCAATATGTGTACTGTTCTGATCCCATGAATCAGATGTTATGTAATCTTAAAAAAAAATCAGTGCTTAATATTTTACAAAGCTACAAGATCTTAAAGTTAGACATGCAAAATATTGTTATCCAAATCTTTCAAATGAAACAGAGCATGCAAACAGGTCAAACAATAATTTCACCTTTTATCCAGTCATGACAATGCAGTTTCCGAATCCTTTCATACCTAGCCTCTGTTGCACTGCATTGCACACCAATGGCTGCCACAACCAATTTTATTTAAACCCGTATGCCCTATTGATATTGATATGATGATGCAATATTTTGAAGCTTTCAAAATATTGTTGTTTTGTAAACTCAATGATCTGGACTGAAATGCCCTGCAGCTTCGTAATTCATTAATAAATACAGAAAAAGTGTTAAATATATCGCAGTGGACAGAATCTGCAAACCAAAATGACAAGTTAATGTTTCAAGTATATTTCAGCCTATTTATGCAGCCCGTTCTAATGGCCTACTCTGGTAACTTATTCCACAGCTGTTTTACTTTTGGTTGAAGAAGCTTTACGTGACTGCCCTAACTGCCACAATACTTACTCTGTTCTTTGGCATTTAAGCACATTGAACAATTGAGTAATTACCCTGGATCAATTTTGTCACTTCTCTTAAAATCTTGAAAACTTCTGTTAAATTACCAAAAAATCCTAAGGAAGAAGACAACGTTTCTTAAATGCTTTTTATAACTTAAATTCCTGGATACTCTTAATCACTTTTATTGTTTCTGTACTCTGTCAAGAGTAATTACTTACTTAATTTGGTGACTAGAATCTCACACAGTACTTTAGAAGGATGATTTCCTCTCTCTATTATATATAGTTAAATGGTAAATGCATAGGTGCCAGTGTTGGTTTAGTCCCTCTGACTCAGAAAGTCACAGGTTCAAGCTCCACTCCAGTCACTTGAACACATTATCTTAGTCAGAACTTCAGTGTAGTACTGAGAGAGTAGCACATTTTATGGAGGTTGAGTCTTTCAGATGAGATGTTGAACTGCCCCTCTGATGGACAATAAACATTCCATAGTACAAATCAAAGAGGATCAGGAGATTTCTCCTGATGTCTTGATCAACAATTATCTCTTAAGCATCATATTAAATCAAACAGATTATTGGATCACTTACCTAATTGTGTTTGTAGGAACTGGTGTGGGAAAATTGATTATTTTGTTTGCTTATATATCAAAAGTTCTACTTGGCTGTGAAGCACTTCTGGACGAGTTGTTTATAAGTCCTTCAACATTAGCTACAACTTAGGACAGAGTATATATCAGGAGATAATTGTGGGCTTGTAAGAAAGGTACTTCAATAGTTGTGAATTATTTTAATCTTCATATAGATTGGCAAAGGAAGCTTTGAGGATGAGTTTATAGAGTCTATTTGGGACAGTTTCTTAGAAAAATACATTGTGGAACCAACTAGGGAACAGGCTATTTTAGACCAGGTATTGCAGAATAAGACTGGATTAATTAATGATCTCATGGTAAAGGATCCTCTTGGAAAGAGTGTCCTGCATTCTAGAATCTTAAAAGAAGTGACTGCAGTTATAGTGGATGCATTTGTTGTAATCTTCCAAAATTCTGGAAGGTCCCTACAGATTGGAAAACCATAAACGTAACATCCCTTTTCAAGAAAGGAGCAAAGCGGAAAACAGGAAGCTAAAGGCCAGTTAGCTTAATATCTGTCATTGCAGAAATGCTGGATTCCATTATAAAGGAAGTAATAGCAGGACATTTAGAAAATCATAACAGGATAGAACTTCACATTCAGTTCGAAGATGAGAAATCTGGGTCTGAAACTAGTGTCTTAAACTTAAATAAAGGCAATTACAAAGGTATGAAGACAGTGTAGACTGGGAAAATGGATTAAAAGATAAGATGGTGTCCAGACATTTAAGGAGTGGCAGACATTTAAGGAGATATTTTATAATTCTCTGCAAGGATATATTACATTGAGAAATAAAGACTCTACGAGAAGAATAACAATCCATGGCTGACTAAAGAAGTTCAGGATGGTCCTCAAATTGAAAGAAAAGCCATACAGTGTTGCAAAGATTAGTGGTAGGTTAGAAGATTGGGAACATTTTAAGAATGACTAAAAAGTAATAGAGGGAGAAATTTGAATATGAGAGTAAACTAGCAATAAATACATAAACAGGCAGTAAGCTTCTACAAGTATACAAAAAGGAAGAGTGTAGCTAAAGTAAACATTGGTCTCTTGGAGAATGAGACTGGGAATTAATAATGGGAAACAAGGAAATGGCAGAGACTTCGAACAAGTATTTCATAGTCGAAGACACCCCAAGAATTGCAGAAAATGAAAGATCAAAAGTGGAGGGAGAAACAGGGAAATGGTGATGGTGTGGTAATGTCCCTGGACCAGTAATCCAGAGGCCCAGGCTATTGCTCTGGGGACAGGGGTTCAAATCTCACCATGGCAGCTGGTGGAATTTAAATTCAATTAATAAGTCTGGAATATAAAACTAGTCTCAGTAATGGTGACCATGGAACCATTGTTGATTGTTGTAAAAATCCAGCTGGTTCACCAATGTCCTTTAGTGAAGGATATCTGTCATCCTTACCCAGTCTGGCCTGCATGTGACCCAAGACCAACAGCAATGTGATTGACTCTTAACTGCCCTCTGAAATAGCCTAGCAAGCTATTTAGTTCAAGGACTATTAGGGATAGACAATAAATACTGGCTTTGCCAATGAAGCCCACATCCATGAAAGAATAATAAAAACTTGAAACGATCAACAATAAGGAAAAATACTAGGAAAACAAATGAAACTAAAGGCTGACAAATCCCCAGGACCTGATGTCCTGTATCCTAGAATCTTAAAAGAAGTGATTACAGTGATAGTGGATGCATTTGTTATAATCTTCCAAAATTCCCAAGATTCTGGAAGGTCCCAACAGATTGGAAAACCATAAATGTAACACCCCTATTTAAGAAAGGAGGAAGACAGAAAACAGGGAGCTATAGGCCAGTTAGCTTAACATCTGTCATTGCAGAAATGCTGGATTCCATTATAAAGGAAGTAATAGCAGGACATTTAGAAAATCATAACACAATCAAACAGAGTCAACATGATTTTATGAAAGGGAAATCATGTTTGACAAATTTATTAGAGCTCTTTGAGAATATAACAAGCAGGGTGATAATGGGGAACCAGTAGATGTAGTGTATTTGGATTTCCATAAGGCATTCAATAAGGTGCCACATAAAAGATCACTACACAAGATAAGGGAGAATAATATTAGCAAGGGTAGAGGATTGGTTAACTAACAGCAAACAGAGAGTCAGGATAAATGGGCCATTGTCAGATAACTAACAGGGTAGCAAGGTCATTTGAGACCTCAGGGGTAGCCGCCCTGTCCTTTTGCAAGTCACCCTGCACCTAGAAAAGGGTCTCGTGCTTAGAGTTACAAACCATGGCCAACAGTGGACCCAGTGAACTTTTGGTGGTGATGGTGGTAGAGTTAGAACCTTGAGCGACAACAGGTGCATATAGGTGAAGGATACTTTGGGAAGTAGACTTATGCTTCCTTTAAGCACACGAGAGGAAGGGAACAGGAAATCATCTCAAGTATTCTTTTCCCTAGTTATATTGTTCATTGAAATTGAAAATCGCAGGCTCTTACAAGCAACTGAAGAGGAAAAGGCAAGACCACAAGGCATGGAGAAATGAGCAGAGGACCTTCCCTTATGTAAATAATTACTAAACTAAACTAAATAGTGGGGTTCTACAGAGATCAGTGCTGGAGCTTCAACTATTTATAATCTATATTAATGACTTGGACGAAGAGAGAGTGTATTGTAGCCAAATTTGCTAATGATTCAAAGATAGGTGGGAAAACAAGTTGTAAGGAGGATAGTCTCCAGAGCGACATAGATTGGTTCACTGAGTGGGCAAAAATTTGGCAGATGGTATAATGTGGGAAATTGTGAGGTTATCCATTTTGGTAGGAAGAATCCAGAAGCAAAATGTTATTTAAATAGAGAGTGAGACAGAACGCTGCGGTACAGAGGGACCTGGGTGTCCTCGTACATGAATCACAAAATGTTACAGCAAGTAATTAGGAAGAAAATAGAATGCTGGCTTTTAATGCAAGGAGAATGGAGTTTAAAAGTAGGGAAGTATTCTACAACTGCACAAGGTGTTGGTGAGATCTCACCTACATTACTTTGTAGAGTTTTAGTTTCCTTATTTAAGAAGGGATATACTTTTATTGGACCCAATTCAGAGAATGTCTTATGGCAAAAGCTTGAGTAGATTGGTCCTATACCATGTACTCATTGAAGATTGGAAGAATGAGGAGATCTTATTGAAGCATATAAGATTTTAGGCGAGCTTGACAGGCTAGTTGATGAGATGATGTTTTGTCTCAGGGGGGAGTCTAGAACACAGTTCAGAATAAGGGGTCTCTCATTTAAGACAGAGATGAGGAGGAAGTTCTTCTCTCAGAAGATTGTTAATCTTTGGAATTCACTACCCCAGAGATCAGCGGAGGCTGCACCATTGAATATATTGAAGGCTGAGTTAGTCAGAATTTACAAGGGAGTCAAAGATTATTGGGGGATATAGGCAAGAAAGTGAAGTTGACGCTATGATCAGATCAGCCAGGATCTTATTGAATGGTGAAGCAGGCTCATGGAGGGTTGAATGTCCTATTCCTGCTCCTATTTTGTATGTCCTTATGCTCTTAATGCAAGTGCAGTTGGTGACCAGCAATGTGCAAACACGGCATGTGTGTCAGAGAAAGAGAATGTTTTTATTCCCTGTCAAAACGCATAGTGCATTGTGGGGAGATGCCGGACAGACTAAGATTGGTTTAGGGTTCATGTGCGTCAATGTCAAGTGTGATAAATAAGATTGATGAGTTACAGGCATGAGTAGCCACATGGGACTATGATGTTATGGCAACAATGCAGATTCGGCTCAAACAAGGGGAGGAATGGGCACTTAATACCCCTGGCTACAATTTATTCAGGAAACATAGGAAAGGAAAAAAAGCAAAATATTGCAAATGCTGGAAATCTGAAATTAAAACAGACAATTCTGGAAATACTCAGCTGGTCTGGCAGCAGCTATGGAGAGAAAAACAGAGTTACATATAACTCCTCTACTGAACTGAAGGAAGGTGATGGGTTGCTTGCCATTTTAATTCATTGCCTTGCTCTCACATTTCAGTCCTTGGCCTGCTGCTGTGATTCAGTAAAGCTCAACCAAGCCTGAGGAACAGCATCTCATCTTCCGATTAGACACGTTTACAGCTTTCTGGACTCAACATTGAGTTCAACAATTTCAGACCATGAACTCTGTCCCCCATTCTGTTTTTTTTTTGTCATGTGCTATATGTGTCTTGTTTTCATGGTTTTGCTTTCGGACAGAGTTGTTCATTATTCTGCCATTCACATTCATTCTCGACAAATGCTTTGTTTCTTTACTAAACCATTGCCACTCCTTTTGCCTTTTTGCTCCATGACATCTTTGTCATTTAATCTCTCCTGCCCTCAACCCTTCATTCTTATTCTTCCTCCCTCACCCCTTTCAGTGGCATGAAACTTATGATGTTTCCACCTTCCTTCAGTTCTGTAGAAGTCATATTCGACTTGAAATGTTAACTTTGTTTATCTCTGCACGGACGCTGCCATACTTGCTGAGTATTTCCAGCACTTACTGTTTTTATTAAAGGAAAAAAGGATGGGAGATTGATAGTATTGCTCAAATATACTGTTAAAGCACTCAAAAGAGGTAACATTCTTGAGAGTTCAAATACAGAATCTATTTGATTGCAGTTAAGGAATAGAGAAATTATTACACGACAAGTTGTATTCTACAGACCAGTGTTGTCCAATATGCTTGCCAGTTCCCACGTATGACGAGTCATCCACAGACATGTGGTGAATTGATGATATTTGTTTTTAGAGCCACAGAATACTGAGTTCTCTCCAGTCCTGGTCAATATTTATCTCTCAACTAACATCACTTTAAAAAACAGAATATCCAGTCATTATCACATTACTGTTTGTGGAAGCTTACTGAGCACAAATTAGCTCCCATGCTTCCTCTATTATGACAGTGGCTGGAATTTTCCTCTCCCTTTGGCAGTAGGCGTCATGGTGAGCAGGAGGTGGGGGCGGGGAATGGGGAGTTGGGTGATGGGCCAGAAATCGGTTTCACATGGTTGTGAAATCACACCGGGTTCATTCGATGGTGTCTGTCGTGGCTGGAGTTCACACTAGGGGCTGACGTGAACCAAATTTGTATCCCGCTAATGGGATGCAAAGTAAGGCCTGACCGGAATCGCATCCCCCCATGCCCGATTTACCATTATGGCAGTGGGAAAACGTACTGGCCCAGAACATGTCTGGACAAGTGTGACGTGCAGAGGTTGGGGCTTATCTTTAGGGCCCTACACAGCTCACAGACATCCGAGTGGAAGATGATGCTGGAGCCCTCCAGCTACTGTATCCTGGCGGAACACATGCATTGCATACTGGGTCGGAGACAAACGCTGATCCCGGGGTTGGGAAGGAGGTCGGGGTGGGATTTTCATGCACGTGGCTCTGCCGCAAAGCAGCTCTTAGAAGGTGTGTGGTCTCCATGCAGTGGTTTCGACTTCACTGAGGCTTCGGAACGTCATGGACTTTGCCATGGGTTGGTACGGATGATCGGTGGGGTGGTGGTGGTGGGGGGGGAAGAGGAAGGTCTAGGTGTGAGTGGGAGAGAAAGGTGTACCGAGGGAAGGTCAGGTTGGAGAGGGGGAAAGGCGTTGGAGGCGTGAGTTTGGGAGGGGGCCCCAGGTTGGGCGGAGGGGCACGGTCTGAAGGTGTTGGGGTGGGGTGAGGTGGTGATGGGGGTCCTAAAGTGTTAAAGAGGGGGGATGAGGTTGGGAGGGGGGAAGGAGGGTGTCCGGGGGGGAGGAGGGAGTAACGGGGGAGAATGGTGCAAGTGGGTACGTAGGTGTAAGCGGGGAGGAAAGTGTAAGGGAGGGAGTTTGGAGGGTGGAAGGTGTCTGGAGGAAGGAGGATGTTTGGAGTGGGGAAGGTATCAGGGGGAGGAGGGAGTTCAGAGTGGGGAAGGTGTCTGGGGGTGGAGGGAGTTCGATGTGGGGAGGGGGTACAGGGGGAGGAGGGAGTAAGGGTGGAGGAAGGAGTAAGCTTGGAGGATGGAGCAAGAAGTGTGGAATGTCCAGGTGAATATGAAAGGGAGGGGTCTGTGGAGTCAATGACCGCCTCCATGGGAGCGAACTCAGGGTGGGCATGTGGATGTAATGGTGAGTGAGGGGGAAGAGGGAGCCAGTTGGGTGGGAGGGTATGTTGGTACCGGTAGAAGGGGCGGCGAGGGTGGTTGGTGGGCACTCGGAGGCAAACACGGATCCTGGGGGTGGGAAGGAGGTAAATTTGGATGGGCGTGGGATTTTCAGGAAGGTAGGGAACGTGCACATTCACCTTGACATACTGAAATGACAAGGGTTCGGGCTGTAGGGTAACGGTGGGGAGGTTGAAGGTGATGTTCGGTGTGGACTGTGATGGGGGGCAAGGACATGAGTGTCTGAGGGAGGGGAAAGGATGGGGGAGCTAATCAAAAACTTAACGACTACCATGCTGTGTAAATCAAAAGTGAGTGGAGCCTCGTGTTGGACGGGCACAGATGCTGCATAGGAGTGCAATCAGTGGGTGGGCAGAGACACAGGTCAGCTCAGTTGGACAACTGAAAGAGAACCCCAGCGAGCAGCATTGAAAATGCTTGGGACAGTGAGAGGAATCTGATGGATGAAGGCTCTGCATGCGTTGAAGAGTGCTTGCACGGGGCTCTGAAAGGCCTTGCCACACCCTCCAGAATCACTCGTGGTCTGGCTGCGTGTAGCTGAACTGCTAGTTGGGGGGATGCAGGAAGAGGACTCGTGAAGCCTGTAAATGAAGCTGAAAAACAACATTACACATTATACAGGGAAAGTGAATATATTTTCAGATTATAAAGTGACAAAATGTGTTCACCCTTGCAAGCACTTGTGATCAGAATTTAACTATTCTAGGCCTACCACTTCTTCTAGGTGCTGCCCTGACATCTGCAGCAAACGTGGAGACAGCCTGTGCAATGGTTGGCCCTGTTACCTCTTATGACTTCAGTGTGCATCTTCTGGAGAGCTGAGGCCTTGGGGGCCCCGACTTGCTTTAGCTATCCTCGTGTGGGCCAGCTGCTCCTGCTGTGGTCACAGAGGACGAGGTTGAGGGGGGGTCACAGGCAAAGGGGACACAGAGTGAGCGGACAGCCTCTGAAATTCCTCAGTGGACGACCCAGCGGTATCCAGCTGCCGCTCCTCTCTTCTGATAATGAGGGCCCCAGCCTGACTCCTTGAGAGGAAGGAGCACATATAAGGATGTCAAGGTGCGCCGTTTCCCTCTCGCATTGCTGCTGCAGGAATTCACCCATGGCTACTATGATGGAGTGCAGGTCTGCATGCATCTCCGTGTTCTCCTGTACCAGAGTCTCCTTCATGACCACCATCCTCCCCATGGAGACCCCGATACACGCACCAATTATTCAGAGAGCAGGCAGATTCACTCCTCTGACTCTGTTGAGGGTTTCCAACAGCTCTGTGTGATGTTCCCTCGCTTTCTGCTGCCTCTCAACGATGAGTTGGAAGGCTAAATCCAGAGGCTCATCATCCGATTTGGACCTCACAGATGTCTCTTCCCCATCAGTCCTGCGAGTGCTGGGGACGTCGGCTGAACCTGCCTCTTCCTGATGTGACACGTGTCCATCAGATTGTGAACCTGAGCCTGCTCTAGATCTATGTCCCACTGAGGTGTGTGTCTCTGTGCTGGTGGAGGGTGTGGATAAGCGCTGTGATGGGTCTTCCAGGTTACTTATTTCCAGCTCTTCAATAGAGGGAGTGTCCTCTTCGCTGGAGGTAAGGACTTGGATGGAGCTGAGGGACTAGCTGGCTGAGCACATCGATTGTTTGGCAGAGCTCCCTGTGAACCAAAGCAGAGATGATTGGTGCTTGGCAGCAGAGTCAAAAGCAGGAGAGACAGCACTCACAGTTGCGTTGTGGGAGCGGTGATATGGTGCAGGATAGTCACGTTGTCATTTTGCTGTTGATCTCACCGTTGCTATAGGCACAGCCCATGTCCTCACCAGTCAGTGTGATGGCACACTCCTCTAAGTGAGTGAGGGGCCTAATGTCAGCCTCTTCACCCCTGGTCTGGGACCTCTCCCTCCTGTTGTGAGCCAGCTTCTTTTGCATGAAAACAGATGGAGGATGTGTGAGCAGGATACATGGCACTGCATGGGATGTTTGTGTGGTGAATGGAGCCGTGGATGGGATGAGGACCCAAGCGCCAGAGGATATGAGCCTGATGGAGATGCAAGGATGTATGTGAGAGTTTGTGGTGTTATCCTTTGAGGTACGAGATCCCTGTGGATTTGTGATGGGTTTGGGAGTGTGTGTCGGGAGTGTTGAGGTGGTTGACTTACCCGTGGGGAAAAAGGATGAAAGCATTCATCCTCTTCCTGCACTGGATGGCTGACCTCCTCTGTGTTCTGTTGGTGCTGGCCACCACTGTCACTTCCTCCCAGGCCGGAATAGTGACTCTGGTGGACCTCCTGGGGCCAGAGTGGTGGTACAGGAGCTTGCAGTGGCCTTCCACTGTGTCCAGCAGGCACCCCAGAGCAGTGTCAATAAAATTGAGGGCTGCCATCACCTTTGCTTTTGGGGCCATCTGTTGCCTGGAACAATCCTGGTCTTAAGACATGAAGTAAGCTGTGCTCTAGTGCGCTTTAAATATGGCGCCTGGAGCGAGGAAGCACTGAGGTCACAGCGTGGCTGGCAAACCTGAGCCCGCCTGCCAGTGATCCAGCGTGTTTCCTTTGAATGCATTATTAATGAGGCAGGACGTGCCAGGAAGGGGACGATACAGTGCAAAAGTCCGCTATTGCGGCCAGCAGATAAAACATCATTTTTCATGACTAGTACCGCATTTAGTGCAAATTTGGGCTGATTCCGCCCAGTAACTACATTTCAGCCAACAGTACTTAATTGGTTGGAAAAGAACTTTGGACATCCTGAGATTGCGAATAGTGCTATGTTACATTCTTTTTGATAAAAATGATTAAAAATGTACAACAACAATGTAAAGTTAATGTTGCTGCAGATGCCCAATCTGCTGAAATACAAAGGTTCAGCCTATGTGGCAGTGTTGTACAAAAGTTTTCAAAGACTTTCAAGCTGTCCACATGACTGACGTATTATTAACAGCACCTCTTTGAAGGGGTACCACCATGGTCATTATGGAGAGAGACCACAACAATTGCACATCATTTTTATGGACAATATTTGATAGATCGAGGTTGTGCCACATGGCCTTGGTCGGGGGTGGAAGAAAGAGACTTGCCAGTCTCTGGGCCTGCAACAGGGCCTTAGCCTGTATTGGGGTTTGGTATTGAGATAACAAAAGAAATAGGAGCAGGTATAGGCCAGAAAAGAGGGACTATTTGTAGCATCACTACTGCCACCTTCACTTAAATTTGGTAATTTACAGGTGAGGTATCAAACCCAGGTACCTTCCGGTTCTGTGTGTTCAGAATCACATTGGAAAATATGTCTACCAACTAATTCATTGGATAGAATGTGCATGTAATGTGGTCTCGAAGGGACAGATGGGAGGTGTGGGTGGTAGTGAAAAGAAATAGAGTTGTCAGTCTCTGGGTCTGCAGCAAGGATATAATAATTAGGATCCAGTGTGATTCAAATTAACCAAAATCTTTACTGGTCCAGTCATACAAATATTGTGGCTTCAAGAGCAGGTCAAAAGTTGGAAATTCTGCAGATTAACTCACCCCGGCTCCTCAAAGCCTTTCCACTATCTACAAGGCACACATCAGGAGTGTGATGGACACTCTCCATTGTCTGCATCAGAGCAGCTCCAACAGCATTCAAGAAGCTCAACATCATCCAAGACAAAGCAGTCCATTGGCAGCCCATCCACCATGTTAAACATTCACTCCCTCCACCACCGGTGCACAGTGACAGCCATGTGTACCATTCACAAGATGAACAGCAGTTGCCAAGTTTCCTTTGCCAGCATGTTCCAAGCCTGTGATCTTCACCACATAGAAGGACAAGGGCAGCAGATGCATGGAAACACCACCATCTGCAAGTTCTTCACCAAACCACACACTATCCTGACTTGGAAATATATCACCACTCCTTTTCGCCAGGTCAAAACTCTGGGCCTCTTTCCCTAATAGCACTGTGGATGTACCCTCACAGACAGACTGCAGTGCATCGATTGACTGCGTGGCAATGGCTTTGCCATACAACTTGATGTATCCACACACATTTCTAAATGTCTCTCTTAAATGTGAAATAAAGAAATAAAAGAAGAATTTTGGTTTAAAAAGAGCTCAAGCTAACAGCAAAGTCGGATGATATTTTCAAAATGTTGGATGATTTAATTACTTCGGCAGATATTAGCTGAACAATTGGGATTTGATTGGACACTGATGGGGTAGAGCAATTATCGGAAAGTATCTGATGTTGCAAAAGAAATAAAAGCAGCTGTACCTCGTGCTATTTAAACATTGTTTTTTAAACTGAGAAGCATTTGCTGCAAAAGTTATTGAACTAGGTTTTAGATGTTCTCAATAAAGCAGTTAAATTCATTAATTTTATTAAGTCCAGAGTAATAAGCTCCAAGTATATGGCTGCACTTTGTGAGAAAGTGGGTGCAAAGCATAATTATGTGCTCAGGCACACAAAGCTGAGATAGCTATCTCAAGGCAGAATGCTTGCTCATACATTTCATCTCAGGGAAGAAGTATATACTTTCTTAGCTGATAAGAAACCTGAACTTGCCAAGCTGCTAAATGATGAATGTCTGGCTAAACTGGATTACTGACCAGACATTTTCAGTGAAATGAATCAGCTGAATAAAACTATACAAGTGGGAGAACTCTTTTTTTGCCCAGCGTGAAAAAATTATCACATTCAAAAGGAAACCGCAAGTTCTTGTCGGGTGAATATAGATATGTTTGAGTGCTTCCATTCAAGAAAAATTGTTGACTTTGACATAACCAAGCCACAGCTGGTAGCACATCCTTCTGGTTTATGCAACAAAGGTTGAAGAATTTGCAACCGTCTTCAGTCAGAGGTGTCAAGTGAATGATCCATCTCAGCTTCCTCCAGATGTCCCCAGTGTCATAGATGCCAGGCTTCAGCCAATTTGATTCACTCCACCTGATATCATGAAACAGATGAAGGCACTGGATACTGCAAAGGCTATGGGCCTTGACAATATTTCAGCAGTAGTACTGAAGACCTGTGCTCCAGAACTAGCTGCACCCCTAGCCAAGCTGTTCCAGTACAGCTACAACACTGGCATCCACCTGGCAATGTAGAAAACTTTCGAGGTATGTCTTGTCCACAAAAAGCAGGACAAATCCAATCCGGCCAATTACCACCCATCGGTCTATTCTCGATCATCAAGCAAAGTGATGGAAGGGGTCATCAGCAGTGCTATGAACAGCAATGATGTTCATTTTGGTCCCGCCAGGACCATTTAACTGCTGACCTCGTTACAGCCTTGGTCTATACATAGACAAAAGAGGTGAGGTGAGAGTGACTGCCCTTGACATCAAGGCAGCATTTGACCGAATGAATGTGGCACCAAGCAGCACTAGCAAAAATTAAATCAAAGGGAAATATGATATCGGAGTGAAACCAGATGGGTCACCCAGAATAAACCTCGGCACTGGAAATGACAACGGCAAACCCAGCCCTGTTGATCCTGCAAAGTCCTCCTTATGAACATCTGGGGGCTTGTGCCAAAATTGGGAGAGATGTCCCACAGACTATCAAGCAACAGCCTGGCATAGTTATATTCACCGAATCATACCTTACAATGTCCCAGACACCACTACCACCATTGCTGGGTATGTCCTGTCCCACCAACGGGAGAGACTCACCTGAAGTGGTGGCACAGTGGTATAGTCGGGAGGGAGTTGCTCTGGGAGTTCTCAACATTGACTCTGGATCACAAGAAGTCTCATGGCATCAGGTCAACATGGGCAAAGAAACCTCCTGCTGATTACCAACTACTGCACTCCCTCAGCTGATCAATCATCTCTCCTCCACATTGAACACCACTTGGAGGAAGCACTGAGGGTGGCAAGGGCACAGAATGTACTCTGGTTGGGGGACTTCAATGTCCATCACCAGGAGTGGCTCTGTAACACCACTACTGCTCAAGTTAGCTGAGTCCTAAAGGACATAACTGCGAAACTGGGTCTGCGGGAGGTGGTGAGGGAGCCAACAAGAGGGATAAACCTACTTGATCTCATCCTCACCAATCTACCTGTAACTGATGTGTCTGTCCATGATAGTATTGGTAGGAGTGACCACAACAGAGTCCTTGTGGAGACAAAGTCCTGCCTTCACATTGTGTTATGTGGCACTACCACCGTGCTGAATTGGATAGGTTTTGAACAGATCTAGCAATTCAAAGCTGGGCATCCAAGAGACGGTATGGGCCATCAGCAGAGGCAGAATTTTATACAACCACAATCTGTAATCTCATGGGCCAGGCATATCCCCTGGTCTACCATTACTATCAAATGGGGGATCAACCCTGGTTCAATGAAGAGTACAGGAGGCATGCCAAGGGCAACACCAGGCATACCTAAAAATGAGGTGTCAGCCTAGTGAAGCTGCAACACAGGACTACTTGCATGCCAAACAGCGAAAGCAGCATGTGATAGAGAGCTTAGTGATTCCATAACCAACGGATCAGACCTCTGCAGTCCTGCCACATCCAGTTGTGAATGGTGGTGGGCAAATAAACAACTAACTGGAGGAGGAGGCTTCACAAATATCCCCATCTTCAATGATGGGGGAGCCCAGCACATCAGTGCAAAAGACGAGGCTGAAGCTTGTGCAGTCATCTTTAGCCAGAAGTGCCAAGTGAATGATCCACCTTGGCCTCCTCCTGAGATCCCCAGCATCACAGATGCCAGGCTTCAGCCAATTTGATTCATTCCACCTGATATCAGGAAACAGATGAAGGCAAAGGCTATGGGCCTGACATCATTCCAGCAACAGTATTGAAGATGAGCTCCAGAACTAGCTGCATCCTTAGCCAAGCTGTTCCAGTACAGCTACAACATTGGCATCTACCTGGCAAAGTGGAAAATTGCCCAGGTATGTCCTGCACACAAAAAGCAGGACAAATTCAACCCAACCAATTAACATCCCATCAGTTACTTTCAATCATCAGCAAAATGATGGAAAGTGTCGTCGACAGTGCCATCAGTGCAAGCGGCACTTGCTCAGAAACAACTTGCTGACCGATGCGCAGTTTGAGTTCTGCCAGGACTACTCAGCTCCTGACCTCATTACAGCTTTAGTTCAAACATGGGCGAAAGAGCTGAAGTCAAGAGATGAGGTGAGAGTGACTGCCCTTGCCATCAAGGCAGCATTTGACCGAGTGTGGCATCAAGGAGCCCTAGCAAAACTGGAGTCAATGGCGATCAGGGGAAAACTCTCCGCTGATTGGAGTCATACCTAACACAAAGGAAGACGGTTGTGGCTGTTTGGAGGTCAATCATCTCAGTCCCAGGACATCACTGCAGGAGTTCCTCAGGGCACTGTCCTAGGCAGCTTCATCAATGACTTAGTCATAAGGTAAGTTGGGATGTTTATTAATGATTGCATAATGTTCAGTACCATTCGTAACTCCTCAGAAACTGAAGCAGTCCAAGTCCATATGCAGCAAGACCTGGACAATATTCAGGCTTGGGCTTATATGTGGCAAGTAACATTTCACGCCACACAAGTTCTAGGTAATGACCATCTCTAACAAGAGAGAATCTGGAATTCTCTACCACAGAAGGCTGTGGAGGCTAAGTCATTGAATATATTTCAGAAGGAAATTGATAGATTTCTAGACTCTAAGGGCATCAAGGGGTATGGGAAGAGAGGGGAGTATGGCATTGAGATAGAGGATCAGCCATGATCATACTGAATGGCTTGAAGGGCTGAATGACCTACTCCTGCTCCTATTTTCTATATTTCTATTCAATAGCATAACCATCACTGAATTCCCCCATTATCAACACACTGGGGTTACCATTGACCAGCCATTGAACTGGACCAGCAGTATAAATTATTTGGCTACAAGAGCAGATCAGAGGCTAGAAATCCTGCTGTAAGTAACTCGCCTCCTGACTCCCCAAAGCCTTTCCTCCATCTACAAGGCACAAGTCAGGAGTGTGATGGAATACTCTCCATTTGCCTGGACGGGTGCAGCTCAAACAACACTCAAGAAGCTCGACATCATCCAGGACAAAGCAGCCCGCTTGACTGGCACCCCAACCACCACCTCAAATATTCACTCCCTCCACCACCAATGCACAATCACAGCAGTGTTTACCATCTACAAGTTGCACTACAGAAACTCAGCAAAGATCCTTTGACAACACCTTCCAAACCTGTGACCTCTACCACCTAGAAGGACAAGGACAGCAGATGCATGGGAACACCACCCCCTGCAAGTTCCCCTCCAAGCCATACACTACCCTGACTTGGAAATAGATCGTTGTTCCTTCGCTGTTGCTGTCAAAATCCTGGAATTCCCTTCCTAACAGCACTGTGGGTGTACCTACACCATATGGGCTGCAGCAGTTGAAGAAGGCAGCTCACCACCACCTTCTCAAGGGTAATTAGGGTTGCGCAATAAATGCCGGCCTGGCCAGGGACACCCACATCCTGTGAAAGAATTAAACAAGTCAATACTTATTTTCCAGAACTCATGATGTCGCCTACAAACTCCTTTAGTGAGAATATTGAAGCCAGGCTACCACCCTCTGTCCCATAAAAGCTATCATAAGAGCCCACTGATATTTCATGAAGCAGCTTCCTCAGATCCAAGTTCACTGAAATACCACTGGGGACAGTTCGGAATGAATGCTCCGATTAGTTCAGCACTGCTTTTCCTGCAGTGTGCAAGTGTTGGTCTGATTCATCAATGACATCAATGAAAATGAAGTACCAAGCCAGGATTGAACACTTTACAGGTGTCTTTGATAAAAGTTACCTCCCATCTTAGCAAAACTGATGCTTGGCACCAGCAACACATTTCACATTATGTAAGTAAATCAACAATAATAAATTTATGTTTAATTGTATGACTAATTTTTATGTGGTACTGAAAAAATCCTCGTGTTCCATAAGGTCTTCAGAAATTTTAGAACATAGGAGGTCACAGAAGCTAAAGGGTTGTGAAACCTTGTGACAGATTAAGTGCATAGTTAGAAATGAAATTAATCACCAGAAGAAAGGACGTTTTTATCTGGTCTAGTTGAATGTTTAACTGAACCTGCGACTGATCCTTTTCTCTGATGCATGTGACAACTGAGTATGAACAACTTAAGGGCATGAATTGCACGGAATAAATTACAAATATGTGGCAAACATGCTACTGCATTGTAGCCAGTGTTTGGGGGAACCAGTTTAAACCTCTTCAACAAAGACACTCTCTTTTGAGTATGAAACCTAAAAGCAACAGCATCTACATGATAAGAGTGTTTTAACACACTTTTTGGCGAATCACCTTGTCTTTTTTAATCACTAAGTGCGTCTTGCAGATTTGGAGGTTTCGTGCGATTTACTCCACTGGCTTAAATATTTGTAAACCCAAAGGATGAGTGTAATAAGTGTGCGAGTTATATTTGATCTGCGTAATGATTAACATCGAGTGGCTCCTGGATTCGATCGCGAAGGGTGTGAACTTGAAACTCTCTCTTTTCTTGGAAGGTTACCAAAAATGCAATTAGTCAGGTAACTGGGGATTTGTAGGTTTACCGCAGGTCACAGCAACAGGTAACGCCTGTTTATCTGCAGCAACCCCGTTCCAGAGCTGTAACCTGGGATACGTTACCAAGCATCGATTCCTGGAACCTCTCTTCGCTTTGATACTCCCTCTGCAATCGCTTCTCTTAAAATACTTTACCACTTAACTTAGTTAAGGACCTTTATGGCAGTGCGCGTATTGTTTCAGAATTAAGCTACGTGTGAAGCCCAATCTTCATCACTCTTGCCAACCATTTTTCCAACAGACACTGACTGAGTGACTTCAAACCCGACCCAAACTGAAGCAACACACGCCTTTGCTGAATGTCAGCCCCGCCAGCCAATCGCCGTCCTGAGCTACTCGGGCGCCACCCAGCCAGTGCCGCGGCAGCCAATGGGAGGTGGCGGCTGAAGTTGGTCTTTCAGGGTTGGGTGGGGCCGGGGGGGGGTGGGGGACGCTGGGTGAGGCTTGAAGCGCACGCGTCAACGGAAAGAGAACGGTTGTCAGTGAGCGCGCGTCTTCAGGAGCTGGCGGCAGCGGCTCGCGATTGGGACGTTCCAGGCGGCATTGCCGCTGCTCCTTCATTAGAACGGGAGCACGTAACAATCATGTAGAATGGCAGAACCGCCAAGCATCCCATTTAGAACCACGGGTTCCAGGTTGTTACACCCACTCAGTGTCCTCTTCAATGTGCCACTGGACCAGGTAAGAAAACCCTCGTTCACCACCAACCCTGATTCTCCAGTCCTTCAATTTGTCATTGTTGATGTGACCCGATAGAGCATGCCTGGCTAATGGCTACAGTAAAGTTCTCCACAATGACAGATTGACATGTTATTTTAATTCATTCACGAGATGTGGGCGTCGCTGGCAAGGGCAGCATTTTTTACCCCACCCTTAATTGTTCTCGAGTAGGTGGTGTTGAGCTGCCAACTTGAATTGCAGTGGTCTGTGTGCTGAAGAGACCCCCACAATGCTGTTAGGTAGGAAATTTCAAGATTTTGACCCAAAGGCGTTGACGGAACGGTGATATATTTCCAAGTCAGGATGGTGTGTGACTTGAAGGGGAACATGCAGGTGATGGTGTTCCCATATGCCTGCTGGCCTTGTTCAGGTTGAGAGCTGTTGCAGGTTTGAGAGCTGTTGTCAAAGATGCATCTTGTAGACCAAGGGTTCTCAACTGGGGGTCTGCAGTCCCCTAAGGGTGCCCAACAAGTTTTGCTAGTGGCGCTATGTCTTCGTTGCACAGGCAAATTAAACCTGATCCTGAAACATTACAATATTCAAGGCATAGAGCTTTATCTTTCTGCCCCAAGTCACCGATTGACGCAATACAGTAACACTTCAGCCCTCATCCCCACACATACAATAAGGGTTTAGAAACCATCAATTGGCGCCAAGGGTTCACAGTTATCGATCTGTCATGTTGCAGTGGCGATTACATCCAGTTTCAGCTGGTGCATTCTGTTCAATTTGTTACTAATGGACAAAAGGAAAAGTGAGAGCTGGTGCAGCCGTTAACACAATCTGGTCTCACCAGCATTCTATTAGTTTCAACCTCTCTACCATTGAAGTTGGTAAAGTGTCAATCTACTAACTTCAGTATGACTCTGCCAAGCCAGGCGACAGTCTTAACTTCAGCATAACTGAATCAGGATGAACATTGAGCATGATGTGCATGTGCTTTTTGAAGCTATCTCCATGCCTTGGCAGAATTTTTGCTCACCAACAGCAAGTTTCACAAGTAAGTAAAACAAAAATAATAAATGTACATGTTTAATCATATAACTAATTGTTATGCAGAAAAGAATCTTGTGTTGTATCATAGGGGTCTGTGGAATTCTGTAACATGAGAGCGGGTCCCTCAGACACAGTAATATTGAAAACCCCTGTTGCAGATGGTCCAAGCTCAAGTTGAGAATCCCTGTTTGAGATGTACATGCTTATGCCACTGTGTGCTGGTGGTGGAGGGAGTGAATGTTTAAGCTGATTAATAAGGTGCCAATCAAGTGGGCTGCTTTGTTGTGGACGGTATTGAGCTGCTTGAGTGTTGTTGAAGCTGCTGTGATCCAGACAAATGGGGAGTATTCCATCACACTCCTGATTTGTGCCTTGTAGATGGCTTTGGGGAATCAGGAGGTGAGTTACTCATTGTAGAATGCCCAGTCTCTGACTTGCTCTTGCAGCCACTGTATTTATGTGGCTAGCCTGGTCCAGTATCTGGTAAGTGGTATTCCTCAGAATGTTGATGGTGGGGGATGAAACAATAACGCCTTGAATATAGTAAAATGTCTCAATGCATTTTACAGAGGCATCATCAAATAAAATATGACACTGAGCCACATGAGGATAATACTAGGGCAGATGAACAAAAGCTTGGTCAAAGAGGTAGGTTTAGGGAATGCCTGAAGGGAGGATAGCGAGATAGAGAGGCAGAGAAATTTAGGGAGGAAATTCCAGAGCTTGCACCCAGGTAGCTGAAGGCACAGTGGGATGATAAAGTTGGGGATGCTCGTAAAGCTATAACTAGAAGAGCCCAGATATTTCAGAGGGTTTTAGGGCTGGAGGAGATTATAGAAATAGGGAGGGACCAGGTCGTGGAGGGATTTGAAGCACGAACATGGATGTTGGGTGAACAGCATTTTGTGCTAGTTGGGACAGAATGAGAGAGGCCAGCCAGGACTTCTTCAGGGTAGTGCCCTTGGCTCAACCATCCTCAGCTGCTTCATCAATGACCTTCTTCCATCATAAGGTCAGAAGTGGAGATGTTTCCGGATGATTTCATCACGTTCAGAACTAGTTGCGACTTCTCAGATCCTGAAGCAATCCATGTCTGTGTGCAACAAGACCTGGACAACATTCAGACTTGATGTGGCAAGTAGCCACAAGTGCCAGGCAATGACCATCTCCAATAAGGGAGGATCTAACCGTCTCCCCTTGATATTCCAATGGCACTGCTATCGCTGAAACTTTCACCATCAACATCTTGGAGGTTTCTATTGGCCAGAAACCTAACTGGACTTGTCATATAAATACTGAGGCTACAAGATCAGGTCAGAGGCTGGGAATTCTGTGTCAAGTAACTCACCTTCTGACTCCCCAAAGCCTGTCCACCACCTACAAGGCACAAGTAAGGAATGTGATGGAATGCTCGCCACTTGCCTGAGTGAGTGGAACTCCAACAACACACAAGAAACTCAACACCATCCAGAACAAAGCAGTGGCTTGATTGGCACCCCATGCACCTTAAACATTCAATCCCTCCACCGCCAGCGCACATTAACGGTGTGCACCATATACAAGATGCACTGTAACAACTCACCAAGGTCCCTATGACAGCACCTTCAAAACCTGTGACCTCTATCACCGAGAAGGATAAGGGCAGAAGGCGTATGTGAACACCACCACCACTACCTGCAGTTTCCCCTTCAAGTCACACGCTATCCTGACTTGGAACTAAATCGCCATTCCTTCACTGTCTCTGGGTCAAAAACTGGTACTCCCTTCCCGGCAGCATTATGGCTGTGCCTACACTAAATGGAATGCAGTGGTTTAAGAAGGCATCTCACCACCTATCCATTCATAGTTAGGGATGGGTAGTGAATGCTGGCTTTGGTCACATCCCATGAAAGAATGAAAAATGTCAAGTCCAGATGTAACAATGGCATGTGTGAGGGTTTCAGTCACAGAAGAGATGAGGCCAGGTCTGAAACAAGTGTAGTTTTACAGAGGTGAAAATAGGCATTCTTAGTGATGGCATTGATATGTGGTTGAAACTCATCTTGGGGTCAAATATGACACACAGGTTGTGAAATCTGGTTTAGCTTCAGACAGTGGCTAAGGAGAGCTACTAAGGTCAGTAGCTAGGGAGAGAAGTTTGTGGCAGTGACTGAGACAATGGCTTCAGTCTTCCCAATATTTAATTGGAGGAAATTTCTGCTTTTTCAGGATGCAGGATAAACAGTCTGATAATTTAAAGACCTTGGAGTGATTGAAAAGGTTGCTGGTGAGCTGGGTGTTGTCAGTGCATTTGTGAAAACTAATGTTGTGTTTTTGGATGATGTCACCGAGGGATAGCATGTAGATGAAAAATAGGAGGAGTGCAGGGATAGATCTTAGAGGTAATTGTGGAAATGGGAAGAGCAGCCAGCGATGGTGCTTCTCTGGCAATCCAACCCAGCTGGATGACAGTAGAGAGACATTAAAGGTGAATGGTGTAATCAACTGTGTCAAAGGTTGTAGACAGGTCAAGGAGAAAGAATCGGCATAGTTTACCTTTGTCACAGGTACATAGGATGTTATTTGTGACTTTGTTTAAAAACCGTTTCGGTACTGTTGCATTGGCAGAAACCGGATTAAAAGGATTCTAATTGAAGCTCCAGGAAAGATAGACATGAATTTGGAAGGGGACAACACGTTTGAAGACCGTGGAGATGAAAGGGAGGTTGAAGATGGTGTGGTTGTTTGTAAGGACAGTTCGGCGATGATCACGCTGTTCAACGTTCAACTCTCTCTTACTGCTGATGGTCATTTCCTGGCACTTTTGTGGAGTGAATGTTACTTGCCAATAACTCGCCAAAGCCTGAATGTTGTCCAGGCCATGTAACATTTGGGCACAGAGTGCTTTATTACCTGAGGCGTTGCAAATTGAACTGATTACATTGCGATCATCAGCGGACATACCCATTTCAGACCTTATGTTGAAGGGAAGAGCTATAGAAGATTGTACCTAGAACACTGCCCTGATGAAGTCCTGAGGCTAAGATGGTCAGCCTCCAGTAACCACAGCAGCTGTTTTTTGTGCCAGGTATAATTTAAGTCAGAGGAGAGTTTCCCCATTGACTGCAATTTTACTAGGGCTCCTTCATGCCACACTCAGTCAAATGCTGTGTGAATGTCATAGACAGTCACTCTTGCCTCACCTCTGGAATTTGTAGCCATGTATTTTGAACTGTGAGGAGGATGGTGATAGACTACAGAGGATATAGACAAGTTTGGGGAATGGGTGGATAAGTGGCAGGCAAATTTAATGCAGAGAAGTGTGAAGTGATACATTTTGGTAGAAAGAACAAGGAGAGGCAATGGATGCTAAAGGGTTGTAATCTAAAGGGGATGCAGGAACAGAGAGACCGGTGGAGGAGAGGCAGGGTGAATCTGAGTTCAAACAGTCAAAGATGGCAAGGTAGGTTGAGAAAGTGGTTAAAAAGGCATAGGGAATCCTGGGCTTTGTAAATTGAGGCATAGGGGACAAAAACAAGGAAGTTATGACGAATCTTTATAAAACACTGGTTAGTCCTCAACTGGAGTAGTGTGTCCAATTCTGGGCAATTTCATGCTTACTATCACTGACAGTAGCTTTTTTTATTCCAGATTGACTTAATTAACTGAATTTAAATCCCCAGCTGCTGTTGTGGGATTTGAACTCATGTCCGGAGTTTTACTCAGGATCGTTGGTCCAGGCCTCTAGATTACTCACCCAGTAACACAGCCACAATGCTACCATACTGATATGTTTTGCATTAGAAGTAAAACCGACTCCTGTTAGGAACTCAAGATAGTTTAAATAAATTATATTTGTATTTGTGGGTGTTAGGGATGAGTTTTAGCTTTTAAGTTTGAATTGTGTTTCTGTATTTGTGTGTTAGGAAAAGGGGGAACTTGAGTTTTAGTTTTACTTTAAAAGAGTCTGCATTTTGATTAGGTTTTACGACTCTTGAAGGGGAGTTGAAACAAACACAAGATAGAAAAACCTGGGCTGTTGCCTAGCAACAGGAGGCCCAAACAGGGACAGAGGAACCCAAAGTAGTTTGAATTCAGTTGGTGATTATTCTCTAGAGTTGAAAGGAGTTGCCAGCAGTAGCAGCATAGGAGAGAGGACAGATAGCAAGTCCCAAACTAAAGTTGGAAACAGGAACTAGAAGAAGCTGGACAGGAGGGAGCTGCAGGAAGCAGGCTTCCCCAAAGAACAGAAGAAAGGGGGTCCCAGGAAGACCTAGTCAAAGGGAAGGAACAGGAATCTGGAAAAGGTCCTGTTAAGTGAATTTAAGAGTGAGGAGCAAAGAAAGGCTCCAAGCTTAAAGAGAGAAAGCTGCAGGACACAGGCTTAAAGCAAAATAGGCTTGCAAGAAGCCAGAAGATCCAAGGAGACAGCCGAAGTTCTTTAACTCTTTTTGTGCATGTGAAGCAGTGGTGTTTGGTTGACATGGTCGAGCATTTGAGAGAGAGTGCTTTGAAGGCAAAATTTGAATGCACATGGCGATCCAGGGAGAGGAACATTAGAAAGAGAGTTCAAAACCCTGGAGGTGGACCCTTGTGGAAGGCACTTGTGAGAAAGTGTCATTTGGGAGAAGATTCCAAAGCGGGTTCTTGGAGAGTGGAGGTTGGAAACCCTCAGAGTTCAGTGAGGCCGGTTGGCTCACAGTGTGACAAGCGTCTTGGGGGAGTTGATGAGAGATCCATCGCATCTATTTGGGGTGGCATCTATCACTTGGTTCAGAGTGTGGTGTGCCTGACCACAGGTCGCCTATTGGTTTACATGGACTGTTTACTTACTGTGAACGTTAGAGTATAAGTTAGCTTTTGTAACTTGTGTTATCCTTACAAATCTGTACATACCTGTAAAGGTATAGTTGTGGGTGAAGAAGTATTGTAATATAGTTCATCTTGTTTAATAAATGTTTTATTCTTCTGTTAAAAGTTCATCAGCTGGCTCCTGTGACTCTGTTCAGTAACCACCCTTTTCTTCTCTAAACAAAAAATAAAAGTTAGGATCTATCAAGCTGGGTTCCACCCTGTGATCTGACTTGTCCAGTAGTAACATCAGCTGGCATCATAACACACTGAATGAATGAAGCTTGCTGTGAGGCATCAGTCTCCATCAGGTGTTGCCTGAAGGCTTATCATGTGTGACTTTTAAACAGTAAAGTAGAACTCCCCAAGACACCTCACAGGAGCATTGTCAGAACAAAATTTCACACTGACCTGCATAAGGAGATAATAGGATAGGGATTGGTCAGAGGTATATTCTAAAGAGCATTTTAAAGATGGATAGAGAGTTGGAAGGGTTAAGAAGGGAATCCCATGGCTTCAGGCTGAGGTAGATGAATGCACAGCCGCCAATAGTGGAGCAAAGAAAATCAGGGTGCACTCCAGCGGGTGCTTCTGTCCAGACATCCTGACATGATCAGTGCCACTGATTGATCAAGAATACATGATGGGGAATGCATCCCTTGGATGACGGTGCACCATCCCTGCACATATGCCAAGTGCTGCTGCATATTGCTCTCCATAAGTTGGCCACTGTCTCAGTGGAGGAGCTCATGTGTTCAAAGCCCTGAGCCATGGTGATGTTCATGAACTGAATGGACTCCTCCATTCTCAGCCCTTGATTGTGCACTGCCTCCTGGAAATCCAACATGTGTGAACACGTCTTGCTGCTGGTCCAGGTAGAGCCTCCTTTCCTTTAACTACTGAGGCCATGTATCAGTGCCCAGTTGAGTGGGTTGTGTCTGTCCTCCATCCTCTGAGGGTGACTGCTCATAGCTGCCTCTGCCTCTGGCACCTCCTGCTGCACACTAGTTTCATGCTCACCACCCAGTATCACTCTGTCTAACCACGCGCATGGACCCACTGTGACTCTATCTGTGGTAGGAGCAGGAGTAGGCCGTTGAGTCCATCCGGTCAGCTCCACCATTCAATACGATCATGGCTGATCATCCACTTCAATGCCTTTTTCCCACACTATCCCCATATCCCTTTTATGTCATTGGTACTTAGAAATCTGTCATTTTCTGCTTTAAACATACTCAGTGACTGAGCTTCCACAGCCCTCTGGGGTAGAGAATTCCAAAGATTCACAACCCTGTGAGTAATAAAATTTCTCCTCATCTTGGTCCTAAGTGGCTTCTCCCTTATTTTGAAATTGTGTCCCCTGGTTCTAGACTCCCCAACCAGGGGGAAACACCTTAAAGCGATAGACAGAGTAGATGCAGATAAGTATCTTGTAGGTTTTAATGAGAACAACTTGCATTCTTCGAAACTAGAGAATACAGTCCCAGTTGCCCCAATCTCTCTTCGTAGGACAGTCCTGCCATCCTGGAAACAAGTCTGGTGAACCTTTGTTGTACTCCCTCTGTGGTAATAATATCCTTTCTGAGGGTAAAGGGACCAAAACTGCGCACACTACTCCAGGTTCGGTCTAACCAAGCTTCTATACAATTGAAGCAAGACTTCGCTACTCCTGTTTTCAAATCCTCTTGCGATAAAGGCTGACATACCATTAGCCTTCCTAATTGCTTGCTGCATATGCATGTTAGCTTTCAGTGGCTTATTGACAAGGACACCCAGGTCCCTTTGTATATCTACACTTTTTCATGTCTTACCATTTAAAAAATACTCTGCGCATCTGTTCCTCCTACCAAAGTGAATAACCTCACATTGTTACACATTATATTCCATCTGGTGATGCAGGGTGGGCTTGTAAAATGTGACAGTGCCTCTTTGAGCTCTGTTGTTGCTGTCTTCAGCCTAGTAAAGTGAGGGAATTGATCTAATTGCCTCAATGTCGGGGAGATGCAAGAAAAGATCATGAAAACTAGCCTTGGGAAAATGGAAGCCTCTGTCTGTGCTGAGGCCTCCCAACGCAGCTCAGGATCGGTATGCTGTCGGGCAGGGGGGTGTGCCGTGTACCCCTTTGAACGCATTGCACTCTAATCACCAGCTCCACTGCAGATGCCCATTTTGCCTTGACTGACTTTCTTATGGTCTGCCATCCTGGGGATGTTCATGACTGCCTCGTCTATGGTGGTGATAATGTGAAGGTAGGAAACCCCTCCTTCACTCTGGGCTCTCTTACGAGCCCCTTTCTCCTGCAAGGACAAAAGAGAGTGTGATGGGGCACTTCTGGCTTCTGGCCAGTGCCTGATGACCCTCTACATTAGAAGCAGGAAGTTTTGGTTGTGGCAGGTCCTCAGTGACTCTGAGACATTCTGGGGCTCAGTAATTGGCCTGGGTGCGCACAGTCTTCCCATGTTCAGGAGTAGCATGCACTCTCCGGCTTCTCAGCTGGTGTGCCTGCTGGAAGGCGAATACTCGGAAGGCTGTCTGAGGGTTGGCGATCCAGTATCTGTGTACCACTCCTTCAGCTGACTGTGTCAGCTATCTTCATTCAGGCCTGCCTAGAGTCGGTGGCCTCCTCCTTTCACTCTCTGGAAGAGGACCTCCTTCCTCTCTATATTGTCTCCTTGAGGAGTTCCTCCAGGCGCACATCTGCAAATCGAGGGGCTGCTCTGCTCCGGGTTCCAGGCCTCTGCCTGTCCTTCCAAACTGAACTGAATGTAAAGCAGTCAGTTTAAATTGGGCCCGCACTTGCGCAGCCTTGCCTCTGGTCCCACCCCCATGGCCATTCATTGGCTGCTAAACTTGATTCCTGCAAACTCCCCCTCCCCCCACCGGACAAAATTGGAGCCGGCCCCCGCCAGGGCCATGTTCAGGACTCAGAAATAGTTCTGACTTTGCTTTCCTGCTCCCAGAAGGAATATACAGCCCCTTGGGTTTACTGGATTGCATTGTTCTTGTTTCCATCAGAAATTGCCCCAAATCACCCAAACCACCGCAAATGATTGTGGAATTTTAAAGCAATCAAGTTTCTGCAATCTTTTGTGCTATTTGCAAGAAACATCATGGTAGAAGATCCCACCCCCCCACCCCCCAAAACAAAACTGACCACATTTGTATTGAATTCATCACCATTGCAAGTTCCCCTAGTTGTGCCCATTTGCAGGCCTTCAAGGTGGCCCTTTAAAATTAAGCTTTTTCTTGAAAGATAGAAAGACACTGACGGGCACATTTTTAAAACAGAATTTTAAAAAATTTGCTAAGAAATTGACCATTGTAAATCAGCATAACTAATTAATGGTTCTGTTGAAAAGGATGGAAAATGGGAGAGTGAAAGGAAGGCAAGTAGCTAGGGTAAAGAATGGATAGCTGGGAATACCTTGAGAGCTCCTCCCCAGATCAGGGAGGAAGGTACTGAGGGTGGAGGTGAAACTCGAAGGCCTAAGTGTTTCCATTGTAACAAAGTGGGATGTATTCGTTCAGGATGCTGGAAGTTGCGATCGAAGCCCATGGGACTTATTGCTATCTGAGAAGGGAACTCACAGAGAAAATGCCACTGATCAAATTGTAACAGTAAACTACAAAACGGGACTGAAGGTAAACATCATTGTGAATGCAAATGAAGTGAATAAAGTAGATGAGAGATACAAAGGGTTTTTATCTAAAGGAAAGATAACCCCTTTCTCATCAAATGATGCAGCTAAACCCATAACTATATGAAGGGACACAGGAGCTACTCAAACTCTTTTGCTGGAAAAAGACCTAGTTTTCCCTCCAGAGAGTTCAATGAAAGTTAAAGTATTGGTAAACGGGATAAGTGGAGAGTGTATCCCGGTTCCATTGTACAAAGTGCAATTGAAGTGTGATTTGTTGTCTGGATCGGTGGTTGTAGGAGTGGTTAAGAAATTACCCGTGGATAGAGTTGATTTACTCCTGGGGAATGATTTGGCAGGAGTGAAGGTTATAGCTTCGCCCATAATTATGGAAAGTCCAAGAGAGGCTAAAGAGACACAACAGTTACAAGGACAAGTTCCTGGTATTTTTCCATCATGTGTGGTGACCAGAGCAATGGGTAAACAAAGTCCATCACCAGAGGTCAAAGTAATACCATGAGCAGATGTTAGAGTAGAAACTTTCTTTAAGGATGAGGATAATTCAAAGGAAGTGTTTGGCATGTCTTCATTAATTGAGGCTCAGAAAGCAGACCCAGAATTAAACAAGTTAACACAGTCAGCTCATACTGAAGCTGAGGCTGAAGGAGCTCCAGAGTGCTATTACATTAAAAATGGAGTTCTGATGAGGAAGTGGAGAAACCCTCTCAGACCTGCAGATGAGGGATGGATGGTTGTTCATTAGATAGTGGTACCGCCCAAATATCGTCAGGAGATATTGTGAGTAGCACATGAAATTCCTATGGCAGGACATGTAGGAATATGGAAAACCCAAGCATTGATAAACAGACATTTTACCTGGCCAAGGCTTCATAAGGACGTAGTGCAATTTTGGAAAACATGTCATACATGTCAGGTAGTAGGTAAGCCTCTATGTAATCAAACCAGCACCATTAATACCCATACCAGTTTTTGAAGAACCATTCGGTTGGGTATTAGTAGATTGTGTAGGACCATACCCAAAATGAAAGCAGGACATCAGTATATCCTTACAATCATCGACATGACAACTCGATTTCCAGAAGCTATTCCTTTAAGGGCAATTACAGCTAAGGTGGTAGGGAAAAAGTTAACTCAGTTATGGCCTACCAATTGAAATACAATCTGACCAAGGTTGTAACTTCATGTCTAAAATTTTCCAGGACGTAATCAGCCATTTGGGTATCAAACAACTAAAATCTACTGCCAATCACCCACAGATATAGGGAGCTTTAGAGAGATACCATCAGACTCTCAAAACCATGATCAAGACCTACTACCATGAATACCCAAAGGATTGAGACAAAGGATTAGATTTCTTACTATTTGCTGCAGAGATTCTCCAAATGAATCTACTGGATTTAGTCCATTTGAATTGATCAATGCTCATGAAATAAGAGGCCCATTAAAAGTGATTAAGGAAAAGCAGAAAGATGAATCCTCCATGTTGGATTACGTGTCCATGTTTCTAGAAAGACTCATAGGAGTGTATAAAGTAGCACACGAGCATTTGAAAATTTCCCAGGCCAAAATGAAAGAATGGGCAGACAAATTTGCTACAACTAGAACGTTCCAAGCAGGAGATGAAGTATTAGTATTATTACCTTTGCAGGGTGAGCCCCTGAAAATGAAATTCGGTGGCCCCGACAAGGTAGTTAGGAGAGTTAGTAAAGTGACTTATCTGATAGATACTCCTGAGCATAGGAAAAAGAAACGGTTATGTCACATAAACATGCTGAAGGATGATGGAAAGATGGTGGGAAAGAGCAAGTATGCCAGGTGGTATGAGTAATGGAGGATGACAGAGACAGTAAGAGTAAGGTAGAGGGAGAAGTAGACAATGCACAGAGTGAACCTCCTACAATTCGACTAGCCAATACAAAAACACTGGGACAGTTAGACACTGTGTTCTCATATTTAGAGGAAGGACCACGGGAAGATCTAATAAGGTTACTTAGGGAGTATAAGGGAATTTGTAGGGATAACCTGGATGTACTATGTTAGCTAGACATGATGTGAATGTAGGAGAGTCTGTGCTGATAAAACAACACCCTTATTGGCTGAGCCCAGAGAAACAAGCTCAGGTAGAAACAGAGATCCAATATATGCTGGAAAATCAATTGATTGAGCCCAGTCAAAGCAGCTGGAGTTCACTGGTAGTGCTGGTTCCGAAGCTGGATGGATCAACTAGATTTTGTATAGACTGCAGGAAAGTGAATGCAGCAACGAGGATGGAATTGTACCCAATTCCTCAGTTCGAAGATTGCCTTGATAGGTTTGGCAGTGTCTCATTTCGTTCTAAAAGTGCGCTATTGAAGGGTATTGGCAAGTGCCATTAACATCAAGGGCCAAAGAAATATCTGCCTTTGGTTCAATCCACTTGGTGTAACAATGTCAAGTCATGCCATTTGGGTTTAAAAACGCCCCAGTTATATTCCAGAGACTTATGAATCAAGTCGTACCTGAAGTACATAACTGTGTGGTTTATTTAGACAATGTCATAATATATAGTAACAAATGGGAAGAATATGTAAAGCTATTAGAGGACCTGTTTAAGCAATTGCAGTTGGCTGACTTAGTCATAAAAGTGAGTTTGCAAAAGCAAGGGTAACTTACCTAGGTCACATTGTAGGACAAGGGCAAGTGTTGCCAAGAACAGCAAAAGTGAATGCTCTAATAGAATTCCACATTCCTAAAACTTAACGAGAAATCATGGGGTTTTTGGGAATGTGTGGGTTTTATAGGAAGTTTGTGCCCAACTTCAGCACAATACCTGTACCTTTCACCAATTTGTTAAGAAAACAAGCAAAAGTAGTATGGCCAGCAGAATGCCAAGCAGCCTTTGAAAAGCTGAAGGCAATCTTAATAAATGAACCAGTGTTGGCAGCCCCTGACTTTACCAAACTTTTAAAATGGCAATTGATGCTAGTGACTTGAGGGTAGGTGCAGTCTTATTACAGGGTGATAAATTAGTGATAGAGAAGCCAGTGGGGTACTTTTCCAAGAAGCTAAATCAATATCAGAGGAAGTAATCTACAGGAGAAAAAGAAACTCTAGCATTGTTGTTGCCTCTTCAACACTTTGAAGTTTATGTCCGACATGATAATAAAGAAACACTAATCTACACTGACCATAATCCGCTGGCGTTCATTGAAAAGTTCAAAATTCGACATGAGACTGTTTAGATGGAGTCTTTTGTTTCAACCATTCAATGTAAATATGGAAGCTTGGGGCATTCTTAGATAAGTTAGTGGGAGGGATGTCACAGCAGATGTGCTGTCTACATTGGGACCGGTAGGACTGAGGGTAGTGCCAGAAATGGAGAAGGATAGATGGGTCATCTCTGTCAAACATCATAAAGACATCAAGGAAAGACTTCGATGACTTTGGACATGACAGAAACCAGAACTGAGAGGATTTACAAGGAGTAGTGGGAGAAATGAGTACGCCTTTTCTCTAAAATAAACAATAAGGAGACATTGTGCTCTCAGTGTCATCAGCCATAAAAAAAACAAGAGTTCCCCTTTTTTAAAAAGAAGAGCACATCTAATAAAGAACTTAACCATGAAGATAAAGGAAACTAATAAACTTAAATTGTAATATTTCCAGTGTCCATTGTATGCTCCAGTCCCAGGGTACCCATACTCAGGATCCTTGGCACTAGCTAGCTAATGTTCTTGTACTCTACTAGCCAAGCAACCACGTTAGAATTTGTTTTATTTTCAAATTTCACTCTTTTCATCTCTCTTGCACAGCTTTATACAATTGCTGGTGCTTCAATGTGCAGAAATGAAATAAGTTTTGCCTTTTATAATATTTAAAACATTATTTTGGATTCAAAAGGTTTTCTCTTTTTGAACAAAACTGAAATGGGTATAGCTCAGTTTTAGAATTACATTTTCACAGAGCAGCAGTTATGAATCTCCTCCTGCTTTTCCTTTAGTTGTGTTGGCATCACAGACTAATATGCGGCTGCATCAAGCTGTGCGTAGACCTTCGGTACGCAAACACCAAGTGTCACTACGTGCTGAGGTTCTACCTGTCCCCGGTGTTGCGAAGGATGGGCCTGGCCACGCTGCCACGGAACGCTCCAAGTAGTTGGACTGTGCCGCACCACCTGTCCCCCGTGGAAAAATTTATGCAGGGAAACACCTTTGACTACAAGTCCATCAGGCAGTGGTCGGCACGTAATGTCTTAGAGGCCCTGTGGGAAAAGGAGAGGGTGGATCATGTGGGATGGTTCCCCGAGCAGACTGTCAAAGTCATTTGGCAGAATGCCTCATCGCCAGAACTTTCCAACAAGCACCATGATGTAGCTTGGCTGGTGGTGAGAAAGGCCCTCCCTGTCAGATCCTTCCAACACGCCAGGAGTCTCACCCCCTCTGCACGTTGCCCTCGAGGTGGCTGTGGTGGGGACGAGACCGTTGTTCACTTCCTTGTGGATTGTGCCTTTGCAAAGAAGGTCTGGAGAGAGATGCAGTGGTTTCTGTTGAGGTTCATCCCGAGCAGTTCTGTGACACAGGACTCGGTGCTCTACGGGCTGTTCCCAGGGACACACACCGGGACAAACATCAACTGCAGCTGGAGCATCATCAACTCGGTGAAAGACGCTCTTTGGTCTGCCCGAAACCTTTTGGTCTTTCAGCGCAAAGAATTGTTCCCGACCGAGTGTTGCAGACTGGCACATTCCAAGGTCCAGGACTACGTGCTGAGGGACGCACTAAAGCTTGGGGCAGCCGCTGCAAAGGCGCAATGGGGAAAGGTCGCTGTCTAAGACCTTTCTGCCGCAGTGCACCGAGGGGCTGGGAACTTTTGAGAGCCCCTTGGACTGCACAGCTCAAAATGAATGTACGCAGTGTGTGTTATAAATGTATTGAAGCACCTCAGAGTGCAACATGATGTATGTTGATAACTCCAATGCCATTGTCTGTCTGCATTGACCAGATTGAAATGATTGTAATATTCATTGATTGTATTGATGCACCTTGTGATACATGTTGAAAAAGTTGAATCTGACTGTACTTATGTGATTGTGATTTTGAAATGGTTTGGAATGTTCTTCCAGATATTTTATGAATAAAGTATATTTTTCAAAAAAAAATCACAGACTAATATCATCCTTATTCCACCAACATTTATATGGGTAGTGCTAGCTAAACCAGGCATGACCTGCTGAAATGGCAGCCCTGATAATGAAAACCTTTAAATGGAAGTTATCTAAAGATGAGTCTTGATGATTTCAAGTGCTGGGACTGTAATGATTCCCTTTGGCAGCTTGTTCCATTGTGGGATTGACCTTGGGAAGAAAGATTGTTGATACACTGCCTTGGAAACAAATGGTCTTTGTAGATTCTGTGGATGGCTATCTCGTGTTTTGCCATTGCCAGAGGCCACCAGGAACTTGTTTCTGTTAATTTCCATCAGTTCATTCCATATTTTATAGAACATGGTCAGTCTATTTTTCTCCCTCCTTTGCTGTAGTGATTCCCATTCCAAATCTTTGGTCAAGAATGTGACACCTGTCTATTTCTCATACTGATTTGTGCAGAATCGTGCAGCACATCGCACCCTGTTTTTTAACCTGTTGGGAAGGTTGTTTATGTATGTCAAGAAGAGTAAAGATGCCAACACAGTTCCCAGAGCGCTCCAGAGAGGACATCTCTAGGAGATGATAATTCTCCATCACACACATTTGGAGGAATGAAACTTTCGTTCTGGATCTCTGCACTTGTGTCATGTCTTATTGATTTTAGCTGCAGAGTGAGATACCGTGAATAGTGCTTTTCATGTTTTAATCTGATTTTCTTTAAGAAAAAAAGGCACAGCTTCTACACTTGACCTCATAACTAGTTAAAGTGAGGCTGTGAATAGCAAACGGTTTTTTTTCCCCACCCTCCTCCACTTTGACAGGTCAAAGCAATAAATCCATTTAGAATGAGGTCTGTAGGACATTTTGCTTTTAAAGCTCAGGCGTTTCCTCAAATATTACAAACCGAGATGAAGATGCTGATTTTAGTCCTCCAAGTAGTGCTGGTCTTCATAAATATGCAAAGTGGTGGTGGAAGAGGATAAGATTAAGCACAAAACCTGTATTTTCATGTTGCTGTTTCCCTTTCGAGTGGTCACTTAGTTTTCCACCAAAAGTAGGGGGAAAAAAACTAAAATTGGTTAACCAGCCAGCTATATACTAACTGGAGTGGCCATGAGATGTACTTTACCTGAGATCTCCTTCTGTATTGTGAAAACTGGCACTTTCTATTGATTCAAAGGTAAGTTCTGGGACTGCCTGCAATGTGAGTGATGAAATGGATGAGGGCTCAGCAGCAGTGATATCCTGTAATCATGGGTCCTTGCCTTACCTCATCCTGCATTCTCCACTCTGCTGAAAGCACTGACGGATGCTTGAGTACAATTCCGCAGGTGGGAGCGCGCTTTATTATCTAGAGCTTCTTCCTAGCCCCATGGAATTCCAATGACCCAGACACCTTTCTAGACATCACAATGAAGGTTTTTTTTTCTGAAGCCTGGAGTCAAACTTAATGCAAAATGGTTCAAATTTTGAACTTGCAAAAGCAGCAGCAGATCCTAACGGAACAGGTAAGGATATAGAATGAAGGAATGAAATCAATCAGTTATGAAATGTTTAAAAAGCTAAAAATCAAAAAAAAAGGCAACTGCTAGTTTTGAAAAGAGAGATGGCAATACAAGCAAATTTGTGTTTGAACATCCTATTGGCTGCTATCTTGGTTTCTCCACTAAGCTGCTCTTTCTTAGTAGGATGTTGGAGTTTGCTGAAGATTTTCTGGATTTGTATTAGGATTTAGTTTTGAAGAGGGGCTCGAAACCTAGAGCGTTTTTCGGGGCTTCAGTATTATGAAAGGTTCTGAATGGACAATTGGAGCAAGATTATTTCTGTTGGTTAGTTCAATGCTAATGAGAGGCATAGATTCACGAGATAAAGTCAAGTTGAAGTAAATGCTTTCACTTCAAAGAAGGGTTATTCAGACATGAAATGATTTACCACAAGCGGCAATTGTGACAGTATTTAAAAGCATGGTGGATAAGAAATATTCTAAAATACAGCTGTGCTATTTGACTTTGTAAAAAGTTAAGAGCTAAGTGTACTGGATTTGGCCTGAATTTTTCAGTTGGCGGGAACAGGCGGTGGTGGTCGCGGAGCCAACTGCCACCTGCGATCGGCTCCATGCCGCCATTTTATGCAGGCGGGACAATTAAGGCCCACCCAGTGTAAGACGCGAGCCGTAGCGATCAGCACTACCTGTGCGAGTGGAGGGGGGGTTGAGAAGGAGAGTAGGGGCCATGCGCGCGAAAGAACGTTTCAATCTCCCTGAGGCATGGAGCTGCCTCAGGGAGATTGAATCGCTATTGAAATAATCAAAAATAGGAAAAAAAAATTATTTAAACATGTACCCTCATGTGACTGTCACATGAGATAGGACATATTTTTATATTTCACAAAACTTTTTTAGTTGATTCATTAAAGCTTTAGGACACCTCATCCCGCTCATAGGTGAGATTTCCTAAACAACGTAAAGGCCGCTTGGCCTTCTTGCCTACCTTCCAACCTTAAGGTTGGACGAGCAGCATTAACAATGACATTAATTAATTCGTTAATGGCCTTAATAGGCCTATCAGTTTTCGATGGGTGCGCAGCCGACTCTGTGGCGTGCCCGCCGAACGAAACATCGTAAGACAGCGTGGTGACGTCGGGACGCACCCCACGACATCATCGTGCATCATTTTATGTGCCGGCGTGTTGGGCCCGCCCCCGCACACTGACTGAAGAATTCAGGCCTTGCTGTCGTACCAAAGATTGGTAGATGTTTAGGGTACAGATATTTTGATTCTGCATTTTAAAAGTTACCTTTTAGTTGAAGCAGATTGCCTTACACTTTTTGCTTTCTGCATTTTTATGTCCACGTTTGAGCATTTGCCATTTTTTCTTTTTCTTTTCAGCTAAGTGTGGTGGAGACAGTAACAACTTGGAGAAAGCACCTGCACTTCTAATAGACAGACATATGTAATTCTGTTCTAGAAATATTGAAGTACTTATTTGTGCTGAAATTTTGAATGGTTGTGCTATGCCTAGTATAACATGATTGTGTGTTTTTTTTTCTATAAGATTATTATAGGTGAAACTTGCCATTGTTGTTTTATTTGTACGAATACACTATGATTAACGCATTATTCTTGCCTTTAAAATGGTATGAGTGGTGTAAATAGCTGAAGACTGCTTGAAGTGAAAGCATTTATTTCAGGTTGACTTTATCTCGTGATAATTCTGAATCTACGTCCCTCACTATCATTGAACTAACCAACAGAAATAATCTTGCTCCAATTGTCCACTCAGACCCTTTCATAATATTGAAGCCCTGAAAAAAGCCCTGGGTTTTGAGCCCCTCTTCAAAACTATAAATCCTAATACAAATCCAGAAAATCTTCATGCTGTTCACTTGAGAGGGAAACAAAAGGTGATATGAAGAGATTAGGAAAGAAGTCAAAAAGCAACTAGGAATTAAGAAAGGAAGGTACCAAAGAAGTAAAAATAACCAAGTCTTTTGTAAACACGTAAATAAAGGGATAAGGCCACAAAGGGATATGCAAGATAAACTCGTAGGTACTGAATGAAATGGGAGAAATATTTAATAGTTATAGAAATTAAATAAAATAGAAATATTTAATCTGCTCATGCAGACCACAAACATTGGCGTGGACCATTTGTGCCAAACGCTATGTTTCTGTGCTGTAAAAGTCAGTTTTCTGTTTGGTACTGGCACTTTACTGGGTAAACCCTGTGGAGTTAAAGTCATTATGTCCTAACATTTTCTCACCAGTTGTCATTGGTAAATTTTAGTGAACAGAGGACTGTTGTCCCTGTATTGCTCAGTTCAAAATTGCTACATAATTTCACAATGTTAGAATACTTGTTACCTTAGAGTATGAATACATTAAGAAGTCCTTTCAGAAGTGCTGTTAGTATTTTAAAAGTAGAAGGGCTAGGTAGAATTTACTGCTGGAATTGTACCTACTTTCTCACAGAGAATCCGCTGTATGATTGGAAGGATCAGGTTATTTTGCTTTTTGTTTTGTTTTGCAGGTGAATTTTGCAGTGTGTCAGTCGTTTGCCTTATTTGCTGCCTTCTGGTTCCGTCTTTATCTGAGTCCCAGTAGAGCTGGTGCAATCGTACGTCATGTGGTCATCACAATGATTGGCATATATTTTGCTATTTTCTGCTTTGGATGGTAAGTTTAAAAATGATGTTTAGAATTTATTTTTACAATCAACCCCACCTCCCATTTTAGTATGAATTTGTTTGTACACTGATTTTATTTGGATTTATCGTGTCTCTTTCTTGCTCGTCAATAATATTCCTGATTCAGTCAAGATGCTTAGATGCAAACAGTGCCAGTTAAGTGCCAGGTAAATGGATTGGTGCTCAATTAACTGAGATATTGGTTAAATGGCAAAGTTGTGAACAGTAATTAATGCGATAACCATGACTTTCCTTCTTGTCCTTTTTTGAAGAGTGCTGATATGTGAAAGACACTCTGTGATAAGTGTCACCTGTGGCTCAGTGGTAGTACTTGCCTCTGAGTCAGAATGTTGTGGGTTCAAATCCCACTCCAAAAGGCTTGAGCATGTAACCCAGGCTGATACATCCAATACAGTAGTGATGGAGTGCTGCATTGCTGAAGGTGCCATCATTCAGATGAGACATTAAACCGAGGTCCCGTCTTCCCTCCAGAGTTGGACACTTAAGTACTTCATTGGCTGTAAAGCATATTATAATGAGGTGAAGAAAGGCACTATATAAATGTGAGTTCGTTCTTAAAAGCTTGTGCCTGTTAGTTTAAAATTGGTTACTCTCCACATATGCAGCGGAATTTAGGGATGAGATTTCCGCGCTACTGGGGACTTAATCTGGCTTAGGGAGGCCAAACGCTGTCCAGGTAAGTGTCTGATTCATGGCCATCTCCTGACCTATGCCATTTCACACAGCCTCTATTCCTATTGCCTGATTCGCAGACAAGACCATCTTTGAGCACTCCCTTTGTATCCCTTACCACCCACTCTCCCTACTCCTTCCAACCTCAATTACCTTGGCATCCATTCTTGGAAAGAAACTCTGTCCTAAGTCACTTACAATTGCACATCTAAACTACCTACCGTGTATGCTTTGACCCTCTTTTGCCACAACATATCTCAGCTATCACCCTGCTCAACCATTCCCTCACTATCATGCAATTGATATTGATATTGATGCAATTGTCCCTAGTAAAACCTTTAACTCTCCTCCACTCTGGTTGATCCTCTGGTATGGTCTCCATCTTTGCTTCCTTAAATCCAAGACTGTAGACTTGAGCAAGTTTGGTTTAGCCATCCACCATCAGATTTCACTAAGCCATGTCAAGAATTATTAGACCTTTATCTTCTTCACCAAAGCTGGTCACTACTGCTAGATCACCCTGGAGAGCAAAGGTAAATCCCAGCTTCTTTGCTTCTCTACCATCTGATTCCTTAAACCCCTCTCCCCTGTCCCCTTCATCCTCCTCTCAAACAACATAGGGAAACCCATGGATTTTTTATCACCAAGATTGAGGCCCTCCTTTAAGTAGCCTGTATCCTCCACACCTTGTTCTTGACCTTATTCTTGCTAAACTGGTGACCATCCAACTTTCCTCCCTGTCCCCCATGCTAACTGACATTGTCAATCTGGTATTGTGTCCCACCCTTTGAAAACTGCCATACTTGCACTCATATTAAAAAAAAACTCACCCTTAACATCACTGTCCTTCCAAAGTACTGACCCATCACGAACCACCCTTTCCTCTCCAAATTCCCTGAACATGTTGCCTCCCAAATCTGTGCTCATCTTACCCTCAACTCTATTTGAATCTCTCCAATCAGGTTTCTATCCCTGTTCCACTGTTTGCAACCTCTGCATCCTATTTGACCCACAGTTGATCTTCTAATTCTATACTCTCGCCATCACAAAGACGTCCTACTTCTACCTCCCTAACATTAGCCACCTTCACCCCTGCGTCAGCTCAACTACTGGTGAAGCTCTCATTCCATACTTTTGCCACCTCTGGGTTTGACTATTCAAACCTCCATCCTCTGCCCTCCATAAACTTTGGCTCAATTAAAATTCTGCTGCCGATAAGGTGTTCCACTCACTGATCACCTGTGCTTTCTGACTCTGTCCCCCCCAATGTCTTCAGTTTAAAATTCTCACCCATTGTGGCTTTGCCTCTTCATATTGCTGTAATTTTCTCCAACCCTACAACCATCCAAGAGCTGTGTGCTACTCCATCCCTGGCCTTGTCTCCGTTCTTTTGCCCTACCATTGGTTGTACATTCAGCTGTCTGGGCTCCAAGCTCTGGGATTCCCTGGCTAAAACTTTCCGCCTCTCCATCTCCCCATTTGCTTTAAAATTCATTTCTTTGACCCAACTTTTAGTCACCTTTGGCTTTGGCTTGGTAATATTTGTCTAATTACACATCTGTGAATCACCTTGGGATGCTTTTCTATGTTAGGGCATTGCATAAATGCAGTTGTTGACGCTTCATCAATCCAGTCACCTTTGGCTTTGGCTTGGTAATATTTGTCTAATTACACATGTGAATCACCTTGGGATGCTTTTCTATGTTAGGCATTGCATAAATGCATTTACGCTTCATCAATCCAGGTGAGTAGTGAGTATTTCATCATTTACCTGGTGGGAAGACTTATCAGACAGATGCTTAAAGGGCAGGGGGGAAATTCGACAAATACTTCTCGGGCAAATGGCCATTGGAGCGTGGTTTGAGTGCTACAGATAATTATTCAAATTGAGTTAATCATAACATTTAAGAGTGAATCTGATAAACACTTGAAGAAAAATTATTCAAAGCAAGCGAGATGAATGGAATTATGATTAGCTCGTTCAAGGGAGCACCCGTGTATGCAATGCTGTCCTGTTAGATCCTATAATAAATAAGACTCATCTATAATGATCTCAGCAATATGGCTGTTTAGCATGCAACTTCCTAGCATAGGTTAACATGGTTTGAGAGAATGTGATAGAACAGTAGTGTGTGGAGTTGCCAGATCAACAGCCAAAGGTTATCATTGATGTATAACTTGTTGAAATGGACATGATCTGTATTAGTTAGCTAAGTGTCATTTTAAGGGCCTAAACTCAGGATTCTAATGGTGCTGTTTACTGGCTGCCTCTCTGTAATGTTGCATGCCAGACTTTTTTTTATCAAGAACCACCCTTGGCCGTTCTGTACAATGGGGTGTGGATCTGAATGAGTGATTTCTCACACACCAGAATTTCTGGTTTTAATTATGTTACTGTTGGTCATTGCCAAGTGGACGTTTGGCCTTTCCAACAAAAAATCTACAGGATTAATGCAAGAGCACGATACTGTGGATGCTGGGAATCTGAAATAAAAACAGTAAACCCAGAAATACTCAGCAAGCTGGCAGACCCTGTGGAGGGAAAAACAGTTAATGTTTCAGGTTGATGACTGATCATAAAAAGTGGAAAAAGTTGGAAAGGTAATGGGTTTTGAGCAAGTGCAGAGGCAGGAAAAGTGGGGATGGTGGCTGGGGGCAGGGTGGGGGTGTGTGTGTCTGGGTGGAGGGAAGCAGTGTACAGGGAAGGTCTGTGATGGGTTGGAAGGCAGGAGAGATTAAATGGCCAGAAGTTATATGGTGAAAAGCAAAAGGGAATGGTGATGGGACAAGTAAAGAAACAAAAAATGTGTCTAGAGGAGGTGTGAATGGCAGAATCAGTTTGCAAGCATAGCCTTGAGATTCCTGTTGCTGTCATTTTCAATTCTCCACCTTGTTCTGGACCTCTGTGTCCTTGGCTTCCTGCAATGTTTCAAGGAAGCTCAATGTAACCTCGAGGAACAGTAACTTGTCTTTCAATTAGGCACTTTACAATAACTTCACTCCTACTGGACTCAACGTTGAGTTCAACAATTTCTGATTGTAATCCTGCCCTCATTTTGTGTCCTTTTATTCCTTACTTTGGTTTTCTTTTGTGTTTGGGTGGCAGCTGTTCATGATTCTTTCATTCATACCTCCTTACTTCCTCTAGACACATCATTTGTTCCTTTACTTCTTCCATTCCCTTTAGCCTTGCACTATATGCCCTTATGTCATTTAATCTTCCCTGTCTTCCACCCTATCTGAGACTTCCCCTTTGTTCTCCACCAGTGCCACCACGCCACCCCACCCCACTCCCTTCTCCTGCCTCTATATTTGCTTAAAACCTATTCTATCCCTAACTCTTTCCAATTCTGATGAAAGGTCTTTGGCCTGAAATGTTAACATTTGAGGAGAGAAAAACAAAGTTACCAGACCTGCTGAAAATTTCCACTACAGGATTAATAATTCAGTTTTAGTACAGCCCTGACAACTGCTTGTAAGGGAGCTGTGATAACTGTGTCTCCATTTAGTCATCCTTTGCTGAGTTTTGCAATAAAAGGATAGCACTAAATTCCGGTTCAGTCAACATGCAACTGAGCTGGCAATGATTTTAGGGCCATAATCATGTGAAGCAGCACTTCTGCAAAGCACTGAAGGGGAGGTGGGCATCAAATAGCCCATGGGCTGTATTAGGCTTGCAGTTACTCTAAAGTAACACATTGATTCCAAACCTCTTGACAGACTTCTTCCAGCAAAGGAGATCTGATGGAAGCAGAACTCTATTACGCCTCAGACAGTAACATTTCTGTGTTGCATTTATTTTTAGTTTAGTTGTATGACTTAGGATTGTAGACCTTTATAACGGATTGTAGACCTTTATAACTTCAAGGGTCGCTTCAAAGAGTCTTGTTTTGTTCTTGTATTGGCTTAAACAATATAAGCTGTGTGGAGACAGCAACATGGTGTCAGATAAGACTAACTGGCTTCCCATTGTAACATCACTACCCATGTTCAACAGTTAACTGAATCTATAGATGAATTGGTGTCTGAGGTTGTCAGTATATTCCTCTATTTGAGTGAGAACCATGCTATGTTCTTGAGAGCCGGCTGACTGCAATACATAAATTGTTAAAAACAAAGGAAATAGGTCATTGGACTGCTGCTCAAAACCTGTCCATTCAAATAATCAAATTGATTACTATTTGTCCTCTAAGAAAAAGCCTCTCATTTGTGTATTGGAATTTACACTTGGAAAGCTGAAGAATGGCATAAAAAGTTGTGTGTTTCCCTCCTCTTGGTTTGGCCTGTCAAAGGGCTCTATGACAAGTCCTTGTCAAATAATATATGCTTGCAGCAACTTGCATTTATATAGTGCCTTTAATGTGGTAAGACTTAGCAGGAGTGATCTTCAAACAAAATTTGGCACAGAACCATCTAATGAGATATTAAGACAGGTGACCAAAAGCTTAGTCAAAGAGGTAGGTTCAAAGGAGTGTCTTAAACAAGGACTGCAAGGCAGAGAGGTTTAGGTAGGGAATCCTAGAGCTTAGGGCCTAGGCAGCTAAACACATGGCCACCAGTGGTGGAGCGAAGTAAATCAGGAATGCGAAGAGGCCAGAATTGGAGTGCAGAGATTTCAAAGGGTTGTAGGTCTGGAGCAGGTTACAGAGGTAGGGAGTGGCAATGCTCAGGGAAAGTTCTGAAAAGCATCCCAAGATGTTGGACTTATAAAAGATAATCTTCAGATCCATGTCGGTCTTGTATTGCTGGTTACTTGAAGTTTTCTTTTCGCTTCTGTTCTGTTTTCGTCTAAATAATGCAATTTAACAATGCACGTTTTTTATTTTTTCCACTTTCGTAACATCACCTGACTTCACTCTACCTTAGCTCTTCTGCTGCTGAAACCTTCATCCATGCCTTTGTTACTTCCACATACTCCCATGTTCTATCCACCATAATTTGGGCCATCTGAACTCTGCCTGTGTCCTAACTCGCACAAAGTCTAGTTCACCGATCACCTCTGCTTGATGACCAACATTGATTCCAGGTTAAGCAACATCTTCGTTTATTTTAAATTAACACCCTTGTTTTCCAATACCTTCATGGCCTCGCCCCTTCCTATCTCTATAATCTATAGCCAAACAACCCTGCAACATATCTGCGCTCCTCTGATTCTGGCCTCTTGAGCACCCCTGACATTCATGCCTGCATCATTGGCCTCAAGTTCTGGAATTTCCTCCCCAAGTCTCTCTGCCTCTCTTTGTTCCTTTAAGACTCTCCTTAAAACCTAACTCTGACTTTTTTTTGGGTCATTTATGTGGCTTGGCTTCAAATTTTGTTTGGTAACTTTACAGTGAAGAGCCTTGGGATGGATGTTTAACTATGTTACAGGTTCTGTATAAATACAAGTTGTTGTGCTCAATTTATAAATTGTCTTTCAGTGTGGTCAGTTGTCTGAGCAATATTGGGTGAGATAATTCAGCAAACATAGTGGAAAGGACTATAGATTGTATTGTGAACTTTTATTGTGTTGTTCTTAGAACTTCAGAAAGCCTTTGACATATTGGCCAATGCACCCAATTTAATGTTTCTGCTAGTGTCTCGAATTAGTTTTAGCCGCACATATTGGATGATAGACTGGTAAAAGTTTGGTATATAAAAGCAAAATATTCAGCAGGTCTGGCAGCATCTGTGGAGAGAGAAACAGTTCATGTTTCAGGTCAGTGACCTGTTATCAAAACTGGGAAAAGTTAGAAATGTAATAGGTTTTGAACAAGTGAAAGGGGTGAAGGTGGGAAGAAGAGCAAAAGGGAAAGTCCGTGATTGGGTGAAGGGCAGGAGACTGATAAAAGGTTTCATGTTGCAAGGCCAAAGGGAGTAGTAATAGGACAAGTAAAGAAACAATTGTGTGGTATAAGATGGATGGGAAGCAATTGCCAACTCTTGGAGCTTAAATGATTGCTGGGGTTGGTGAGTTTGTGTATGTGTTTGGTGCTGTATGGTAGGATTAGGAGTGTAAGTTAATAATTGAACAGGAATTCTTTCTCCTCCCTTCATCATTTCTGCTGAAGGCAGAAACAAATGTTGTCTAGCTGGATGGGTTCAAGTGACAGCTGACACCCTTGATGTAGGAGAGTATCAACAGTGACTGTCGGCAGATATTTTGAGCACGGAAGGAACTGCAGATGAATGTGCACTTGTTCTCTCACTTGATATCTTACATGTGTTTCTCAACATCTGGCATTGGGTAGTGTTCAGGTGCAGCAACTCCTGGCTTAATTTTCTGTCCTCCAGCCCAGCCACCAAGACCAATGGTGATGTTTTTGCTGCAGTCCTGGTTGACATGAACAAAGTGAACTCGGGGCCAGAGACGGAACCTGGATTGATCTTTGGGGCTGGTTGGCATTGGGTGGGGAGCACTCTTTTGCTGTTGTAATTTGGAGACAATCTCCAGAACTTTGATCAGTATGGTGCTTTATTATGTTTTGCATCCCAAGGCACCTTTATATCATGAGATGTTATTCTAAAGTTGTGATTGTGCTCACAGCTGACATTCCACAAGGCATTTGTGTGTCCCTGATTGAAAAGGGATGCCATTTCTACTGTTCCCAGAGGTGGCAGAAAAGCAAGATTAAATAAAGATAAGGAACTGGCAAGTGCCAAGCAACACGTGATTTTTTTTGTTTTCAATAGAAGGAACCTAACATTCTGCCAGACCTGCTGAGTTTTTCCAGGTATTTTTATTTTTGTTTTGGATTTGCAGCATCCGCAGTTTTTTTTTGCTTTTATCTTAGTGTTTAACTGACTGCCACTTCTCTTCAAGGAATGCCTACCTTGAAGAAGTATTGCTCTTCTCTCTGACAGGATTTCCGTATCTACTTTTACTTAGTTCTGTTGAAGAGTCATACGGACTCGAAACGTTAACTGTGTTCCTCTCTGCAGATGCTGCCAGACCTGCTGAGTTTTTCCAGGTATTTTTATTCCTAGTAACTAGTCTGGTTCCACTTTGGGTCTATGAATGTGATCTTCATTGTGTTTCACTCTGGAAACCCAACTGAAGATGGGGGTTTATGAACATCAAGATGATAGATCAAGAATTGTCTTCAGTTTCATTGTCCCTTTAAACAGCAACCGTGAAGGTAAGAATGGCAAAATAATGTAGCTGTCACTAGCTGTGAAAATTTGAAATCATTTTGCTTGCTTCTACAATATATGGCAAAACAATTTCACCATGCATCGCAGATGAAGAGATATCCAAGAAACTGGCAAGCATTTTGGCCAAAAAATGTATTAGAAAAAAAATTAAGCTTTGCATGTGCAGTTTTCTGCTGCATTCATCTAAAGTTACATTCAATGTTTTATTTATATTAGTTCTTGATTTTTGGTTCTTGAATTGCTGATTTAGTTCTGTATACCTAATTTTCACTAGGATTTTCTGAAATATATCCAAATTGGCACATTGCCAAATCTCTCCTACCTCATAAAAGGTGCCAGACCTAATGGGCCCACAAAACTTACGACGAGGAAGCATATTTGTTGGAAAAGGACCTTTCTCTTCCTGTGCATCCCTTGCAGTGGGTCCTCCAGTGCTGCATCAGAGAGCCTTGGGGGCATGCACACTCACCTTTTTTCAAGCTCCTTGCTCGTTAACCTCTCTTTCAGCACTTTCACTCCTTGCTGCAGCTAGATGCACCTCACCTTTAAATGGTGCTAGCCTCACGTGAACTTGAGCTCCTTGCTGAGACAAGTAGCCACTGAACAATGCTTTCAGCACCAGGCTATATGCCATTATCATTACAATTAGCAGGTAGCATAATGTTGCAATGCTGCTTGCTTTACTTTTGAATGGGCAGGGATAATCACGCATCACGATTCTTGCACCTGTTTTTGGAGTCAGTTGAATTTTTAGCCCGAAGTATTTGAGCAGAGTCCTCCATGAGAGCTTAAACTTGAGCCAATGACTTTACATTTTAGAAATTTATTTTGTGGGCATGTTTCCACCTTTGTTCCTTGGCTTCAGTGATAGAATGGTTACAGCACAGAAGGAGGCCTTTGGATCTTGTCTCCAAGAGCAACTTAGCTGGTCCAGCTCCCCTGTCCTTTTCCTGTAGCCCGAAAGGTGCTGGCTATCATTGATGAGGCCTTGGCCAGCAGCGGGCTGTAACTGTCAAAGATGATAAGATTCACGCACCTAATGCTCATTTTCACATCCCACATGCTAGTTGAGAAATCTTCTAATGGGTTCTCTACTACAGTCTATTGCAAGCGTACCTTCACTGGTCAGTATACATGTTGGGATTGCTACTGCTCCACACAATGCAAGATTGGCCTTATAGGCAATCTGGAGGCTGGTTAGCTCAGTTGGCTGGACGGCTAGTTTGTAATGCAGAGTGATGCCAACAGCGTGGGTTCAATTTCTGTACCGGCTGAGGTCATCTCAGGCCTTCTCAACCTTGCCCTCGCCTGAGGTGAGGTGACCCTCAGATTAAACTCACCACTGGCCGTCTCTCTCCAATGAGAGAGCAGCCTATGGTCCTGTAGGACTACAGTGACTTTCACTTTCACTTCATTAGCAATCTTGTAAATAGGGCCTGAGCTATTTGTTCACTGTGCAAGCTTGATGCTGAAATAGGGTGCGTCAAAACTGTCCTGCGGGATTATGGCAACTTCGATTAGATCATTGCTCATTGTGTATCACACATACTCACCATTAGGCCTAAGCCAGCACTTTTAGACCTGAAAAGTGCCTGATCTACTTCAAATTGTATTGGAAGGATAAGGCACCTCAAAAATTTGAGCAACAGGTGAAGCTAGCCGTTTCACAGTGCTACTATGCAGTGGTAACACAAGTGGCATTTTCCACTGACAGGATGATGCTGTCGAGCCAAAGAGACGTCTGTCCACCACACAAATGGATAATGTGTTATATGAATTTCAGTGCCGGTGCGATGCCAGGTTCATAGGCTATATGTCCCAGTGACTGGTGGATCATATCAAATAGCACATCCCTTCGGCTATTCGCAGTAGGCAGAGTACTGACCATACTCAACCAATCCGTGCTTGCAAAACTCAGAATATAATGTCTAACCTTAGATATGATTTCACGATTGGGCAGCATTTACCGAACAAAGCCGAGTGTGCTAAGAATTACGCTAACAACCAATTTAAGATTATCAGTTGGGCTCCCAATGTAGCTCACCTATGCTTGCTAGAAGCCACATATGTTCATGTACAGGGACCTGTCCTCTGCAGGTAAAAGGAATATGTCCAAACATTGCAACTTTTTTGGAATAAGCAAAAGCATGCGGGACAATAACACCCTAGTGCATTCACCTTGGCAACGTCTTAACTAATCAGAGCCATCTTGTCAACCAATCAGCACTCCTTTTCTCCCATGCAGTATAAATTGTTGTTCACTTCAAAAATTTGGTGGTATTGTGTCTGCCCTGATGAGTGCAAGTTGACAAGCTTCGATAGCATGTCTCTTTTTTCAACAATGTCCAAGAGAGTTAGCACAGAGACCGGGGATTTAAAAAAAACAAGAGGAATGTGAGGCTGTGTAATATTCTACCAGAGCACATGTTTGAAGCGTGGGCCATATCAGTTTTTAAGAGTAGGCTAAATTAGTACCTGAAGGAAAGGGAAATAAAGGGGTACAGCACAGGGTTAGAACTGCTACTTGAATGGAGGATACACAGCAACGCAGAGTAGTAGGGCTAAATTGCCAGTTTCTGTGTTTTTGTACAGAACAAATCCTAAAATGCTGTTGAGGCTATGTCAATTGAAAAATTCAAGACCAAGTTTGATATATTTTTATTGGGTAATGGTCTTAAGGAATTTGGAACCTAGGTGGGTAATTGGGATTTAAGTTACAGATCAACCATGATCGAATTGAACAGCAGAATGGTCTCAATGAGCCTGCTTCTTTTTCCTGTGTTCTGAAATGCAAATTATAAGATAAAGCCAGTAGTTGTTAAAATGTGAAGATCGACTATTTTCATTTGGGCATAGAAATCATGTTTCTGATCTGTTGTTTTACTGTTCCTTCTCCAGGTACTCATTGCACATTTTTATAGAAGTTTCTTTGTGTTACTGCATTATGATAACAGCGAGCGTCTCAAACATTCACAGGTACAGAACCCAGTATGTGTCATGTTTTCTGAAGATAAGGCATCCCTTGCAAATACTACCTAGGTTTCAAATAAATCTTGAACATTTTTGAAAAAAAAAACTATAGTTGCATTTTGTATTCAATTATTTGTTTGAAAGATTCCACTTTTTCCCCCATCTTGCATCCAAACCGTAAAGCTCCTGTTTTCAAGGGAAAGCTTTGGTGCTGTGACCTGCCTTTAGGCCTCTGTCAGTGTCTCTCTTACTGAGCACTATGCAGGACCAGATGGATAAACTTTAAAAATATACATAATTTCCCTTCTCCCTGTGGAACAATGTGGAGGTCTGTACTCAGCATCTCTATACTGCACTGAGGCTGAGATTGAGAATTTGGTGAAATCTACTGCCTTGGAGTGGCACAATTTGCTGCTCCAGTATAAAATATTTGTCACCACAATATATTTGTTTGGCACTGTTTTGTTAATGTATTGGGGCTTGAATTGCAGAATTTGAAGCACAATTTGAATAATATGTGTACTGTTAGTGCTATCTTTGCATGTATTTGAATTTGTCACGGTATTTGATTGAAGGCTGTTAGTGCAGTCAAATGTGCTTTACAAATTGTCTTAACTTGATTTGCTTATGGTCAATTTAAAATGCTAAACTATTTTGATGTGATTCATATTCTGTTTCATGCTGCTTGTATGATAACCTAAATGTTGCAGCTGCTCAATTTGAAACCCTTAAACTACATACAATGCACCTGAAGTGCAACTCAAGTTTTATTTTTGATATTTGTGCCCACAGATCCAGCAGAAGGCAAACTGTCAACTTATCAGTTCGTTCTTATTTCTTTTCCTCAAACTGCTGTGCAACATTTGTACTTCTGTTGCCCTATTCTCCAAGTTGCTACATTCTAGTAAATTTGCTTATCTCTTTTTTTCAAAATAACACTGTTCTGGCCCATTTTCACTTGCCCTACCTAGCAACAAATCTGTGTAAATTCTGCTCTTTCTTTGTCTGTTTTTAGTGGTGTTACGGCAATTAAACATTTTTTTTTTTGCCTTATACGTGGCTGCCCGTGTTGAGTGGGAATCTTTTTGCATAACAGTGACCAAGTTGAATGGATATGTCTTGTAATGTTGGTACCAACAGCATTGGAAAGACTAGCAGAGAGGATGGGATAAATCTAGAAGAAATTATTTGTGGTCACAGGGTCTGTCCTTTAAAATCCATAAGCAAGGAGTTTGGTTTTAAGATTTTCCCAAGATTAACTTGGAGCATATGATATGTCCTTGTTTCAAAAGCAGTACCAATGTAAGAAGAGCATGTAGGATGGCATGTTAGAGAAACAAAGGAGGGACATTCAGAATTGACCATAGTATGAAATAAAACAAAGACAGACAGAGAGAAAGAGAGGGAGAAAGACAGTGGTTAGATGGATTGTCTGTTTGACATTTTCTGATAGCTTATCTAGATGTGCAAAGTATTTGAAGAGCTTCTATCTGATGGCGCATGATATTTATTCAGAGAGCAACAGAAAAATACAGAAAGGTTCCAGGCTCAATACCTGCTTTGTGCTGAGTTAACTGATGTTGGTTAAGATGGAGATGTGTTTGGACTTGACACCTTTTGAGTTACAAAAGGGAAAATTGGCCAGTTTTCTATTCCCCAGTGCTCCCAAATACCCACAACTGGTTGTGCATATTTGCATGTGGCTATCAAAGGAATACGAGATTGGGTGCGGTAGTGAATTCACGGCAGTAGAGATTTTCCCACCATTCACTGTTGAGGCTTGTGGGTGAATCATGAGCTTGTGGGTACTGAAGGCTGCCTGGATCAATGGAACTATGTAGCAGCTTGAAGTTAATGTCTGACAGTGAGGAGGGAAGGCAGCAAATTTAAAAGGCACCTTGGAGAGTTGAGTTGTCAAAGGAGCAAGAAATGTGTGGTGTGTTTGAGGAAATCGAGAATGTAACAATGGATGATGTTGGAGTTGCACTTGAGGTCAGAGGAAGTAGTGAGGCCTAAAGTGCCAAGAGATGAAGGCAAGCGGTGCTCACTGTTGATCAAACTTGTCAAAGATGTGAGGAAACGGTTTTAGAAGAATTGAAATAAACTACATTTTCATTGCTTCATGAAGGGTCATGAAGAAGATCAAGAAGGGGTAATTTAGACATTGCACATCCCCAGTTCCCTTGCCGTGTAATGTTAAGGGATAATGAAGTTTGGATGGAATGATCAGCAAAGTTATTGACGGGTTAGATGGTGAGTGGAGGAGGTCATCCTTCTGAAGAAGGAACAGTCTGAAGAAGGAACTCAAGGAAGCCTGAGTTAATGAGCAAGTTCAGGGTTCCATCTGCAATTACAGCATAATGTTTGGAGAGACCATGGACACAGGTGAGAGGCCATATGACGGCAACTTGTGTAGGACTGGACAGTGCCCAAGGCTGTGACAGATAATTCGTTAACATGTTCAAGAGCTGAGTTCCACAAGTGTGTAACATAAGTGGGTGACAAGATCACATTTGGAATGGTTACACTGATACCCACACTGGTTCCCAGAACTTTGGAAATCGTGGGTATAAGGCTACATGGTGGTAATTTGAATGTAAGAGAGTGATCAGCTTGTTTGAGGATAGTATAAGATTGAGTTAATCTGAAGAGGAAAGATAGAGAGATGAGTAATGAAAACTGATAAGCAGGGAAAGTTACAAGTGGGTAGTGAAGTCAAGAGTTCAGCTAATGAGTTTTACAAATATTTGATGTTAGTCACTTTTGATAAGAGTGATAAAGGTTCTGCACCTGACTGGAGCTGTGTGTACCATTAATAGTTGAAGCTCGTGCATGAAAGAACTTACTGATAAATGAAATTAATGGCCCGAATCTTCCGAGGGGCAGCAAACACTGTTGGATTGCCGCTCTGCTCCTATTTTTTTGCATCACTACTCTGCTCCAAATTTTTGGCTGGGTCTTGCAATCCTAGCTTCTTCAGAAATGTGGAGTAGTCTGCCATTGCACTGCTTCTTCGTAGTTCTGGATCGTCGTTGTCCGGGGGTTGGGGGGGGGGAGTTGTGTGAAGATGAGCCATGCCCCCTTTTTATTGCACTACCTTCCTTATTCTGGTAAGTGTTCACTAACAAACTGAAAAGCTTTGGGACATTTAAACGGCTTTTCAGTGTGTTAGTGAATGAGTATGTGAGTGAATGGGTAAGTGTGTAAGGGGGTAGAGTGGGTGAGGTGAGGTGGTCGGGTTGGGAGGTGTTGTCAGGTTGGGGGCTGGTCATGTGGGGCTGGGGAGTAGTGTCCGGGGTGGAGGCTAGTCAAGTTGGATCGGTGGGAGGGGCAGGTAATCAGGCAGTTGTAGTTGTCAGGGTCAGGGGGAGTTGGGTGGTGGAAGCTAGTCAGGTCAGATGGTGGTAGTCTGGGTGGGAGGCTAGTCAGGTCGGGTCAGGGGATCAGGGGGTGGAGTTGGGGGTGTCAATTGTATAGTTACCCATGAGTTAAACTAGGATTTTTCTGTCTAATGTTTCCTGGGTAACTATCCAAACTGGGAGACGGAGACCTTTTTGGAGGGTCCCGGGGAGCATGGTTATTGCCCATTGGAAGTTCAAACATCTTTGGCAATTCCCACAGAGTCAGTGTGTCTGGTCTTGCACAGGATCGTGAAGCGCATCTTGGTGGTGGTGTATATCCGATCTCCGATGATCCGGAGGGTGTAGGCAGCTGAAAAGAAGGCCATCAATGGTGGAGTGATTAAAATCAAGGATGCTTAAGAAGGCGGAATTGGAGATATCTTAAAGGGTTGTGGGCTGAAGGAGATTACAGAGATCGGGAGGTGTAAGGCCATGGAGTGGCTTGAAAACAAGGATGAGAATTTTAAAATTGAGGTGTTGCTTGACTGGGAGTCAATGTAGGTGATGAATGAGTGGGGCGGCATGAGTAAACAGTTGGCAGCAGAAGTTTGGATGATATCAAATTTATGGAAGTTAGATTAGAGATGGGCTGGCCAGCAGTGCGATGGAATTGTCAAATCTAGATATAACAAAGGCATGAATAAGGGTTTCAGCACAGATGAGCTATGGCAGGGGTGGAGGAGGGTGATGCTTCAGAGGTGGAAATAAGAGGCCTTCGTGAAGATGTAGATATATGATCAGAAGCGCATCTTGGGGTCAAATTTGACAGAGGTCGTGAATGGCCTAGTTCAGCACCAGACAGTTGGCAATGAGGGATGGAGTCATTAGTGTCTTTTGCAAGAATTATTTCAGTACAAAATTATGAGGGGAATAGATAGAGTGGACAGGATAAAATTGTTTCCCTTGCTGGAGAATTCTAGGACCAGGGGACATAGATTCAAGATAAGTGGCAGAAGGTGTAGGGGGGACATGAGGAAGAACTTTTTTACGCAGAGGGTAGTGGGTGTCTATAATTCGCCGCCCAGGTTGGCAGTAGAGGCAGAAACTTTAAACTCTTTTAAAAAGTACCTGGATCTGCACCTAAAGTGCTGTAAGCTGCAGGGCTATGGGCCGGGTGCGGGAAGTTGGGATTAGAAAGGGCACCTGGGTGTCCTCGGGCTGGCATGGACAAGATGGGCTGAATGGTGGCCTCCTGTGCTGTAATTTTTCTATGGTTCTACTGTGGCAGGGGCAGAAACCTGATTGGAGGGATTCAAACATGGAATTCTGGAAAAGATGAGCACGAGTTTGGGAGGTGACAACATGTTCAAAGACTTTGGAGTGGAAAGGGAGGTTGGAGATGGGATGGTAGTTTGCAAGGACGGTGGGGTCAAGGCTGTTCTTATTAATTCAACCAGTTGATTGCTCCTGTTAATTGTAATTTGTTTTGCTCAATTAAGCAATTTTAATTGAACAATATTGCAAAGTATCATTCGAAAACTTCAGATGTGCCATAAAACAGAGCAACTATTAAAATGCATTAGATCCAAATTTGAACACGACTGGTTATCCAGTGCAAACTTCAGTCACTTTGCAAAGTTTCTTGAATCTGCTTGCCTCTCACCAACGGCACTTGCAGCTATAAAAAATTCTGTACAACGGAGGGCAATTAGAGATGAGCAAAAAACGCTGACCTTGCCAGCATGCTCACATCCCATGAAAGAATTTTAACAAAGTGCTGCTTGGGACATTTAGTTTAGTCCATATCATCTTCTTTTTCAGCAATTGCACAGTAGCCCCTTTACCTATGTGTGCCTGTTGGATCTACTCATTTGAGTCATTTTCTCACATCCTCATTCCCACTGGTGGCAACATGCACCTGCACAACATTACCAGTTCACACCTGGGTCAGTAATCTGCTTCCTTTCTTAATGCTGACATTGAATTGGAATCACACGTCATCTTGTGCTCAGGGATTGATGTTACAGAGCCTGTGGATATGATCCAGCTTCTGCTGCTCAGGTGAATATACGTGGTGAAAGCAGTTGGCAACAGATCATGCTTTTGAACTGCAGGTACTTCAGTGAATGCCATGGTTTTCAACAACCTGGACATGTTCTCTCCCTTGCAATGCCATACTTTAATCAAGTATGTGACTATAGTTGGTCATTTATTATGGTCAGTACCTGAAGAGCACAGGTTCAAGATAATTGGCAAAAGAACCAGTGGGGAGATGAGACCTTTCTTATGCATAGAGTATTATGATCTGGAATGCACTGCCTGAAAGGGTGTTGGAAGCAGATTCAATCGTAACTTTAAGAGGAATTTGTTTATATATTTGAGAAGGAGAAATTTGAAGGGCTACGGGGAAAGAGCAGGGGTGCTGGACTAATTGGAAAACTCTTTCAAAGAGTGACCAACAGTCACGCTGAGCTGAATGGCCTCCTTCTATGCTGTTTGCTTCTAAGTGATTCAACCCCACCTTAAACAGAGCACTGGTCACCAATGCTTTTTTTGAGATTCTTAGAGGATTAATTCTGTGGACATGTCAAATTTGAAAAATCAGAAGGTTTCTTTCTCCCAAATTATAATGGACAGTTCTCCCACCTGAGTATTTTTCACTGAAGAAAGTTTGCATTCTGCTAGGGTGAAGTTAGTTTTTTTTTAAAGTACCGACTTCATAAACTGTCAAGATGTCGTTAGGCTTACATGAAGTTAAAATGTCAGCCATATTATCATTCGCCAGTTGTTGACCCTTTAGGAATGTTGCTTGGGTCCCTACATGTGAACCTGATCTTGACAGGTGATGCTGTTTGACGTGGTGATCCACAATGCAGAAACAAAGGTTGCTTCCAAATTCTTCAAATTCATTAAGCTTTTCCATCAAGAATGGGTTTCCTACATTCCAACAGTGATTACACTTCAAAAAGTACTTAATTAACTGTAAAGTGCCTTGGGATGGCACTACGTAAATGTAAGTATTTTTATAGCTTGTGATGGTCTTTTGCTCCAGCTTGCTTGAAACAGGATAAATTTGGAATAAGTAGTAGATTTCACTGATGGGGACCCATTCGAGGTGGGCATTCAAGCTAATGGATGATTTGAATTAAGCAAGAAATTTTCAATATTACTGCACAGTTTCAAATTGAAATGACAGATAATTTAAACAGCTTCAAATTAAGAGGAATAGACTGTATTGTCTATTAACATGAAGCTTCTGCCCATATCTTACCTACCCAGTCACAGATGAGCTAAGTGAGGTGTGAGATTGTTTTTCCAAGGAATCCCAATTTTCCAAGAATATCTAGACAGCTCATTACATTACTGTGTTAGCTGGTGCACTGTATTAACATAGACCTAAAATGTGAGACTGTAAATGCAGTCTGTAGTTCAAGGATTTGCAGTGAACTCTGGCTAGCCACAAGATTCCTTGGTGGCATTACTACCATACAATGGTTCTTCATGTTATGGTTATCGATAGGCTTTTAATTGATTGCATTCAAAGTTACCAAAGTTTTCATTTTGTTGTTGATTTGATATGAGTTTAGAAGATATTTAGACCCCATTTCTCATCTCTGGTATTTGGACTTTCAAACAGGACATTGTTCAGTTCTTTAAAAAAATAAAGTTTAAATAACTTAATGGTGACAATATCACTGACTTTCTTTTCATGGGATGTCAAGTGGTGTTACTGAATTTCATTCCAGGTTTGGAGATTTGCCTCACTGAAAATCTTCTTGAGTACAGAATAAGTGTGGTAGTTTGGGGTCAATAATAATCAAGCTACTCTTCATATTGGTGTTCGGTTGATGGTCTGAAATTGGCCCTTTGTTTGAACTGAGAATAAAAATTGAAACCCTGAAAGTCGTTCAAAAATATTTTAATTCCTTTTTTGACAATTTTACAGCAGACTAGTAGCTAGTTTTTCATATTTTTTCAAAATAATCTTCTGTTGCATATAGTATGCTATTGCAGATGTTTGTACAGTTGTGCATCTGTTGGGTTTGGTATACTATATCATAACTCCTCTGCTTGGGTGCAGCTCCTGTCAGGTTTTCCATTCATAAGATCCAATGTATTTAGCGCCACCACCGGTAGGAAGGTATCCTGACAATGTGACAAGTTTACATATGGAGTTTCTGTTATGCATCATTTAAAGCATGACTTCAAAACGGGGACTGAATTACATTTGTAGGCCCTGATCCAATTATTCACTGAACAGCACCCCATCTTGCACCCCTCTTTTTTTTCTCCCATTCCCATCCTCCCTCTCTCCCATCGATTGTCTTCTCTCCCCTTCCTTTCCCTTCTCTCCATCTTCTTATCTCCTCCCTCATACTACCCCCTTCAACTTCCTTCTACTTTTCTCCCCACCCCCATTCATCGGTCTTCCCCCAGGTTAATGTGTAACAAGATTGCTGAGGCTGTGTCTGTTGCCATGGAGAATAAACTGCCGCAGCTCCAGTAGCAATCTTTGGGTAGTCCTCCCATCGCCAACTCCCCAATCAGCTGAATTGGTTTTCCATCAGCAGCAACCTGCCCAGTATAAGTTTCCGATCCTTGACTGCCCCTCTATTCCCCTCCCCATCTCCAATCTCTCATCCCTATTCTCCTCTCTTGCCGTTCCCATACTTTTGTCTGCTCCCTTCCCCTCCTTATTCCTCTCTGTTCCTTTGTCCATCTCTCTATCTCCTCTGCCTCTCTTTCTCCCCTTGTCTTCCTCTCTTCCCCCTTCCTTCCTCTCCCATTAGGTTCTCTCTCCCCTCTCCACACGCCTCCTTACTTTCTTCTCCTCCCCTACATTAGTTTCGTTATCCCGAATTTCGAACCTTACATGATCTGAACAATTCAAATTAGTCTTGGCTTCCTGTCTGCTATGCTGCAAGTGATTGGCTAGTACATACTATCTATGATGAGGTGTATGTCTGTGGGTTAGTAAATGTGATGGTGTTAGAAATGGTGAAATAGTGATATTGAAGCATTAAAAACTGAAGAAAATTTAGTGCATGTTCTGATGTTTACAAAAAGCATTAACACCCTGATGACTCAGTGGATTGTACATCATCCTAGTGCTATCCAGAGCCATCCAGACCAGGAAGGTCCTAGTTTCTAGGGAAAAAAATATCAAATCAGGATTTCTGCTGCTGGTGATGCCTGCTTGAATGGGTGTGTATAACTCTCCTACTGTTCTGACCTCTTGCCCATCTCTGCTTTCTTCACTCCACCCTTAGCTGTGCCTTTTGTGAAAAAGACCTTGAGTTGACCTAAACCTCTCCACCTTTTTCCTCCTTCTATAACACCTTCCTTAAAAACTGCTTATCCTACAGCCTCCTCCTTTGTCTGTGTCAATTTTTTCAGCTGCCTGAATGAATTACCAGAGGGTGACTCCTGCCAGTGGAAACCATATGCCAGAACTGGCATTTGAACTCTAGGAGAGGCGAGGAAATTCAGAAAATGCAGGGTGTTTTTTTTCCCCTACATGTAACATGATAATTTCAGTACATTTATGTTCCTTGTTCTTTAGGTATTCATTTGTAGCAGCAATGGGCTATCTCACGCTGTGCCAAATTAGCAGAGTATATATCTTTAATTATGGACTGTTGGCCACAGATTTCTCTGGGTGAGTTCCTTTTCAGACATTTCTCAAATGTAATTTTGTATTTGAATTTGAAAGTAACTTTTTAAAGGAGGACATTAGGGGGGGCATGGAATGCAATTATTTACTTGGATAGATGTGAGGAAGTTACCCTTTTCTCTCTGTTTTAGAGACAATTTCAAGGTACTTTTAACAAGTTGAATATCAGCAAACTCCAACGTTTTCTTTTGTGGGATAGAGTTCCTGTTTTCTAAATTGTCGTTGTGGTGTCCTGTTTTCCCTATTGACTTTGCAGAGTGCTTTCCCGTAACTGGTCATCAAAGCCTGAGGAGAACGACATTTGCCTCAGTTGTATTATGGCACTGCTCGATGCAATATTAGTGTCAGTGTTATAATCTAAATGGTCCTGGTGGAGTGACAACTATTGTGGGTTATTCTGCTAGGTGCTTCCAGAAGCTGTGGCAGATATCAGCACCATAGTGACAGGTGCCATTTGCTTATACAAATCACTTGCTGGTATGTGAGGTTCTTTCTTGGCCAGAAATAAAGAAGTACAACTTGTGACTTTCAAAGAATTGCACACTTCTTATTGTTCCTGCTGTTACCGGTGGAGTGGAATATGCACCTCAGTATAAAAGTTGGGTAGATTTCACAGCACCAGAACTTCCAGCACTTTCCAGAAGTTATTATGCAGTGCAAAGAGAGAATTAAGACATTGAAATGTCCAATTAACATCAGTGGCAGGAATCTAGATGCATTATATATATATAGATGTAGACACACCGCAGAGGGATCCCCTTGCTCAATTACTATGGTGTATATATATACTGCAGAACAATGTTCTTTCTGAGATGTGTGGGCGCGTGACCACACGCAATGTGCCACGCAGGGAACAAACAGGCCATACATAAGCAACATTTCCTTTAAGATGCGTGGAATCGTATCAGCCTTAAAGGGAGCACGCAGTTCAGCAAGCTGGCCATCCACAGCAAACAGAAATTAGAGGAAACATCGCTGCAGAGCAATCTTTGTGCTCTGTCACCCCAATGTTAAACCGATCATTCCTATCCTTTTTTAAATCAGCATGCCTTCTAAGTGTAATTTTGATTTTCATCAACCTGTAAAAAAAAAAAAATTTCCAAATAGCAAAATATCTGCTGCGTCTTCTAATCCTACCCCCTCCCCTCTATTATCCTGCCCAAAAATATGCAACAAAATACAATAATCTGTAAGTCATTGCTCCAGTGGTGAAAGGTTAATTGGACCAACTATACCAGGAGGAATCATGATGAGGCTTTCTATGTTGCTCACACCCTCTTTCCCCTATGTAACATACCATTCTCTCAATTTGAGGCAAATTGTTATCATGTCTCCACCACTGCTGCTTTGGGCTATCAACAAGCTATGCAAATGATGTGCACTGACTGATCAGTCATTATCTCCTTTAGAGGAACTATCTAGCCTCTACAATGTACCTCCCTTCAAACAACCCCAGCCAAGAATGAGAAATTGCTCTGTGCTGCAAGATGTCCATGCACTGGCTCACTGCACCTCCGTAATCCTATAAATTGACCAAATTTTTAGCTGTGTCAGTGAACTAGACTACAGCAGCTAGCAGTAGGATTCTATTCCATGAAGAAATGAGAATGGTCTGTAACACTCGTACAAATGGTTACTTCGTGAATTCTTTCTGGTTTGGTTTTAAGAGACTTTTTTATATCAAAAAGGGATCACCTTCACCATAACTTTGTATATTGCCTTTAACGAAGAAAGGGGTTTTACTCGGGGTGGGAAGTAAAAGAGAGAGTGAGAAAGGGACTGGATGTTGAATCATGGAAAGAGAGCTGTTTAAAGTTGGCCGAATATTTACAATATTTTGCTACAGGAGCATCAGGTATTTGTGAAAAACACTGAATTAAGCATTTACCTCTTATTTTTGAAGGGTGAAAACTTTAAATTTAACTAATAGCTTATGGAACAGCAGTTGAGTAAGTTGGAGGCTATTCTGGCTTTATATAACATTTAGAGAGAGGTACTAGTTTGGAAAACAAGTTTGTTTAGTCTTGGTATATGCCTTTAGTACTGTTATCATGCATGTATGGCTGCATTACTTTCCAGTTTGCTGTGCTGCCAGTGAGTCTACTGTTGGTTTAATAATGTTTAATGCGATATTTGAACTACTTTATGGGACAAAAATGAAAAGCATGTTTTGAATCATTTCAGGCATCCGAGTGCAGAATTAAAGTGAGTAATGCTAGCTCCCTTGGCTACTTCAGTTGGGCTGAGATGACACTGCCTGTTCTGAACTTGGCTTCCCTCTCTCCCAGCCAAATCTTTACCATGTTTTCCTAGATTACTAATTTGTTATGTGGGATGATTAGTGTCAGTGCCAGCTATTCTCAATTGCCTCAGGCCAATGACTTTTCTTCATGTATGATCCAAGTTGATAAGTGTTAGTCAGCTATTTTGCTATACAGAACTTCCCCCTTCCCTCTCCCCCAACCACCACTACTCCCCATCACCCTAGAATGTGCAACTTGGGCCACTTGTCTTTGCCCTGCATAACAGCAAGGACCAAATCTGCAGCCTTTTTATTTGTTCATGGGCATCACTGGCAAGACCAGATTTATTGCCCATCCCTAAATGCCCTTGAGAAGGTGGTGAGTGGCCACTCTATTAAAATACTGCAGTCCATGTGGTGTAGGTACACCCACAATGCTGTAAGCAAGGGAGTTTCAGAATTTTAGTCCAGTGACAGTGAAGGAACCATGGTATATTTCCAAGTCAGAATGGTATGTGACTTGGAGAGGAACTTGCAGGCGGTGATGTTCCCATGCACCTGCTACCTTGTCCTTCCAAATCATAGAGGTCATGTGTTTGGAAGGTACTGCTGAGGAACCTTGGAGAATTGATGCAGTGCATCTTGTAGATGGTACGCCCTGCTGCCACTTTGTGCTGGTGGTGGAGAAAGTGAATATTTAACATGGTGGATGGGGTGCCAGTCAAGTGGGCTGCTTTGTCCAGGGTGCTCTGAAGCTTCTTGAGTGTTGTTGGATCTGCACTCATCCAGGCAAGTGAGAGAATTACACCACACTCTTGACTTGTGCCTTATAGATGGTAGACAGGTTTTGGGGAGTCAGGAGGTGAGTTACTCACCACAAAACTCCCAATCTCTGGCCTGTGCCTCTAGCCACAGAATTTGTATGGCTGGCCCAGTCTAGTTCCTGGTCAGTTGCAAGCCCCCAGAATGTCAATAATGAGGGATTCAGTGATGGTAATGCTGTTGAATGTCAAGGGGAGATGATTAGATTCTCTCTTGCTGGAGATGGTCATTGCCTGGCACATGTGTAGCACGAACGTTATTTGCCACTTATCAGCCCAAGCCTGAATATTGTGCAGGTCTTGCTGCATGAGGGCACGGACTGCTTCAGTATCTGAGGAGTTGTGAATGGTACTGAACACTGTGCAATCATCAGTGAAACTCCTAACTTCTGACTTCATAATGAAGGGAAGGTCATTGATGAAGCATCTGAAGATGGTTGAATCTAAGAGACTATCCCGAGGAACTCCTGCAGTGATGGCCTGGGGTTGAGATGATTGGCCTCCAACAACCACAACCATCTTCCTTTGTGCTAGGTATGACTCAAACCTCAGTGGAGAGCTTTCCCCCTGATTCCCATTGACTTTCAATTTTGCTAGGGCTCCTGTCTGCTGCATTTGGTCAAATGAGGGATTGATGTTAAGGGCAGTGATTTTCGCCTCACTTCTGGAATTCAGCACTTTTGTCCATGTTTGGCCTGATAATCTACATCCCAGAGCACTTAAGGAAGTGGCCCTAGAAATGGTGGATGCATTGGTGGTCATCGTCCGAGATTCTATAGACTCTGAAACAATTCCTACAGATTGGAGGGTAGCTAATGTAACCCCACTATTTAAAAAGGGAGGTAGAGAGAAAACAGGGAATTATAGACCAGTCAGCCTGACGTCGATAGTGGGGAAAATTCTAGAGTCCATTATAAAAGATTTAAAGCTGAGCACTTGGAAAGCAGTGGCAGAATCGGACAGAGTCAACATGGGTTCACGAAAGGGAAATCATGCTTGACAAATCTACTGGAGTTTTTCGAGGATGTAACTAGTAGAGTTGATGACAGGGAGCCAGTGGATGTGGTTTATTTGGACTTTCAGAAGGCTTTCGACAAAGTCCCACATAAGAGATTAGCGTGTAAAGTTAAAGCACATGGGATTGGGGGTAGTGTACTGAGATGGATAGAAAACTGGTTGGCAGACAGGAAACAGAGTAGGAATAAATGGGTCTTTTTCCGAATGGCAGGCAGTGACTAATGGGGTACCGCAGGGATCGGTGCTGGGACCCCAGCTATTCACAATATATATTAATGATTTAGATGAGGGAACTAAATTTAATATCTCCAAATTTGCAGATGACACAAAGCTGGGTGGTAGGGTGAGCTGTGAGGAGGATGCAGAGATGCTTCAGTGTGATTTGGACAAGCTGAATGAGTGGGTAAATGCATGGCAGGTGCAGTATAATGTGGATAAATGTGAGGTTATCCACTTTGGTAGTAAAAACAGGAAGGCAGATTATTATCTGAATGACTATAAATTGAGAGAGGGGAATATGCAATGAGACCTGGGTGTCCTTGTACACCAGTCGCTGAAGGTAAGCATGCAGGTGCAGTAAAGGAGGCAAATGGTATGTTGGCCTTCATAGCCAGGGGATTCGATTCGAGTACAGGAGCAGGGATGTCTTGCTGCAATTATACGGGGCCTTGGTGAGACCACAACTGGAATATTGTGTGCAGCTTTGGTCTCCATATCTGAGGAAAAATGTTCTTACTATAGAGGGAGTGCAGCGAAGGTTTACCAGACTGATTCCTGGATTGGCGGGACTGACATATGAGGAGAGATTGAGTCGGTTAAGATTATATTCGCTGGAATTCAGAAGAATGAGGGGGGATCTCATAGAAACCTATAAAATTCTAACAGGTCTAGACAGGGTAGATGCAGGACGGATGTTCCTGATGGTGGGTGAGTCCAGAACCAGGGGTCACAGTCTGAGGGTACGAGGTAGACCATTTAGGATTGAGATGAGGAGAAATTTCTTCACTCAGAGAGTGGTGAGCCTGTGGAATTTGTTACCACAGAAAGTAGTTGAGGCCAAAACATTGTATGTTTTCAAGGAGTTGGATATAGCTCTTGGGGCGAAAGGGATCAAAGGATATGGCGAGAAAGCGGGAGCAGGCTATTAAGTTGGATGATCAGCCATGATCATAATGAATGGCGGAGCAGGCTCGAAAGGCTAAATGGCCTACTCCTGCTCCTATTTTCTGTTTCTATGGACCATAGCTGTAATGAGGTCTGGAGCTGAGTGGCATTGGCGGAACCCAAATGGAACATCGCTGAGCAACTGCATCTAGACGGCACTACCGACAACAGTTCCATTATTTTACTGACAATGGAGAGTGGATTGATGGGGCAGTAATTGGCCAGGTTGGATTTGCCCTGCTTTTTATGGACAGGACATACCTGGGCAATTTTTCACATTGCTGGGTAGATGCCAGTATTGTAGCTGTACTGGAACAGCTTGGCTAGGGGTGTAGCTAGTTTTGGAGCACAGGTCTTCAGTTCTATTGCTGGAATGTTGTCAGGGCCCACAGTCTTTGCAATATCCAGTGCTTTCAAGCATTTTTTGATATCATGTGGAGTGAATCGAATTGGCTGAAGACTGGCACCTGTGTTGCTGGGGATCTCAGGAGGAGGCCAAGATGGATCATCCACTTGGCACTTAAATGCTTCAGCCTTATCTTTTGCACTGATGTGCTGTGCTTCCTCCATCATTGAGGATGGGGATATTTGTGGAGCTTCCTTCTCCAGTTAGTTGCTTAATTGTCCGCCGCCATTCACCTCATTTTTAGGTATGCCTGGTACTGCCCCTGGCATGCCCTCCTGCACTCTTCATTGAACCAGGGTTGATCTCCAGCATGATGGTTATGGTCGAGTGGGGATTTGCCAAGGCGTGACTTTACAGATTGTAGTTGAATACAATTCTGCTGCTGCTGCTGATGGATGCCTAATTTTGAGTTGCTAGTTCTGTTTGAAATCTATCCCATTTAGCCCTGTGGCAGTGCCACACAACACAATAGAGGGCATCCTCAATGTGAAGACGTGACATGTGGTGGTCAGTCCTGCCAATACTGTCATGGACACTTGCATCTGTGACAGGTAGATTGGTGAGGATGAAGTCCAGTGCGAGTGAGTGCTCCCAGGGCCACTCACGTCTGACTATATATCACTACTGCTACTTCTGATGGGCCTGACCTGGTGGTGGGACAGGACACCCAGGGATGCTGATGGAGAAGCCTGGGACAGTGGTTGTATGGTATAATTTGGTGAGTGTTTGTTTGTGATCTGAATCCCACTGCGGCAGCTTGAGAGTTTGAATTCGGATTTACAGTTCATAAACTGGTGGAAGTGACAAAGCTATTGGATTGTGATTAAAAATCCAACCAATTCATGAATCTACTTTTAGATAACGATACCTGCTGTCCTTGCCTGGTTGGCATATATGTGATTCCATACCACACCATAATGGTTGACTTTTTTGAGGTGGCTTCAGTTGTATTCTAACCGCGTGGTTCAAGGAGAAGGTCCATCACCATCACTGCCTTTACATGGCAGCAAGAAATGGGCAGTAAATGCCAGCCTTGCCAATGATGCCCACACCTTGAGAATCAACAAAACAACTTGTTCTATTCCATACTTGAAGGCACATATGCCAAGTGACATGGGGAAATGGTGTATGTTTGGCACAGGTATGACAATATTCACTCTGTGCCATCCGTACTAAAGTTATGGTGCTTTTTGGTTGGGTGCTGGGTTTAGTCACTGAATCCTAAATCCATTGTTCTCAAAGTGATAGTTTGAAATTGGATATTTATCACTCGTCAGCAGATATGAATTAGTTTTTTTTGGGTATTGCTTTAATCTAAAGTGCTCATTTAATGTTTGCATCTTCAGTTGAATTAGCAATAATATTCATTAGTTGCTAAGCTTTCAGAGCTCATATATGAACTAAAGGCAATGAAGTGAAAATGAGCACTGGTCTTTGAAAAATCCATTTTGTTTGTGCATTGATATTTAAATGAACAGCAATGTCTTCAGGGGCCTTAGTGAACAAAATTGGACAGACTTTCTGAAGTGTATTTTCAAGGAGTGGCATGCAGAGGATTGGCGTGACACTGTAATTCTACTGTGCACCCTATCATGTATTCAATCTATAGGCAGGCTGCTGGATTTTCTCACCCTCTTACTAAAGAGGATTCACCCTGTAACCAGTCTAGTTAATGCGATGGCTGAGTTGCCATGACTCATGCTTGAGTACAATTGGAAGGAATGCCTTCATGTTGTTCCATAATATTCTGTAAAATTAGAATTGTAAACTTTTTTGGGTAGTCCTATTATGAAGCCAATGCCAATAATAGGATTCAAAGTGATATTTGTGATTCCTGGTCTAATGCCATATCTTTTGAAACTGCCAAGCAACTCCTGCATCTGCCTTACTCAAGATTTTGATTATTTTGCTTGAGTAATATTTAAAAAAACAAACCTGAAATACTGTGAAACCTAGTGAGGAATAGATGTTGCAGTGTATGCCAACGTGCAACCTTTGTTTTGATCACTTAAAGATGATTTCACCGTTATTTTTACACTTCATTTCAATCATTGGGCTTTCTGTTTTGTATTGTCTATCTTGCTGTATTTTTCACATGACCCTGTGATCTGTTTCTTTTCCTTTATGCTCAGTGGATTATTGTGGTGAGTTGTTTATCCTTCTCGTGGTTGCTATATCATTTGCATTAAGTCTTGGTGTGCTGTGTATTGTACCATGTTGGCTATGATATAACTGAGCATTTACTGAATTTCATTCTAACCTAGCATTAAACTTTATGTTTAGAATATACTTATGCAAATATGCTGGAGAAAGAGGTAATTTTAGCAGGATTCTCATGAGTAAATGTGACAGCAGATTATTTATTTATCATTGTTCAATGGCATACTGCAACCACACAAGAAATCTTCTGTTTAGTAGTGAAATGAAACTTGAGCAAAGCACTGGAAGTGTGCAGTAGCATCTTGAACCTGTTTTTATTGGAATTTGGATGACACTGGTAAGGCAACCTTTATTACCTATCCCTAGTTTCCATAAGGGTATTATGAATCAACCACATGGGTATTCACAGGTCCAGGATGAAAACAGGTTGTGGGGGGGAGGTGGGGTGTTGTGGGCAGAAATTGGTAGGGGAAAATGTATGTGGATTGCTCTCTTCCTTGTCCTTATCAGTGCTTCAGTGGCCTTGGAGAAGGAGCTTATTATGTCCACTGGAATGCTTCGTGCCTTCTGTAACTTTGAGCACCACAAGAAGTTGAGTGTCTGGTGCACATGATTAGTAATAATAAGCTTCAAGTTTACAAATTTCTCTTTATTAGTTTGTTTGAGTTTATATTGTTCCTCTTTGCAAAGAGGCACTTGTAGATTTGTTTTCCTGTCAGTGACAGTCGGGCAACCCTTACAGGGTGACAAAAATAAGCATAATGTGGGTCTGAAGTCATATACAAGTTAGGCTAAGGAGTGGTGGCATGCCATATCTGAAGGACATCAATGAACCAGCTGGGTTTTTAATGATCTGTCAGCTTTCGCCATCACTGAGTCTGATTTTAACTGAGGTAAAATCTTGCCTTTTGTTTCTAGTGCAAGCTCACAAATGATCAGATTTACTAAATTCAGTTTCACAGTTTGCTATGGTGAAATTTGTACTCTCAACTCCTGAGTAACTAACCAGGACACACAGCCATTTGGTTACCATGTCCTTCTGATGACTCCAACCAAAACTGGTAAACACAGTATGGTGTTTTTCTTTCAATCAGGCAGTACTAAACAAAGGGAGGGTTGTTGACTTTTATTTTCAGTTCTGTTTCTAACTTTTTTTGTGATGTAGTATTGAAGATGTTACTTCTTACAATCTGTGGAGCAGATGTTCCCAATACTGTTTTGTGTAAAATTTATAAAAGTAAAATGCTTACTAGTTTCCCAAAACAGAACAACCGTAAAGAAAAATATGAAAACACCCATCATTTCCTTTCTGAATGAAGTAAAAATTACTTCATTTTGAAATGCGGCTGCAGCCTTCAAAAGGGCTAAAGCATGATGTCGGTTATTAAAATATTAAGGCAGCAGCTTTCTTGGACAGTCGCAGCATGCCATTTAGCTGGGGCTAAGTAGTTGATTCACAATTAATATTAAATCAAGTCCTTTTTCTACAGATCTGAATTTGTGAAAGCTTACTTTCAAAAATCAAGCTCCCTTTTTTCATATTACTGTTTCAGCTTTTGGGTTAATCTAATGGATTTTTGAAGTTTTCGATTAGGGTAGTATATTGGTACAATATGACATTTGTCTTTGGCATGTCTTGGTTTGGAGCAGATCTTCTCAAAGTAGGAATATAGACAGACTCTCCAAGGTTTCCTTTATGGATTCTGATACTGGTCATGTTCTGTTTATGGATCAGTGAGATAGTCTGAAATGTAAGAAATTTTAGGAGTGGTTCAAGGCCAAATAATCCAATTCTTATCTTTTATTGGTCAGTCCTACCTTACCTGCCCTCCCCAGAACCCCCCAAACCTGCTGTAACTTTACTTGCCAGTACAGTTCAAAAATGGGGGCTATTACTTGTGTAAACCTATACTTGATGTAAAAACAGGACAGAGGAAGGACTCACTACTTCATCTGAATTGGGCACTTGTTTAATTTTAATTGAAAAGAAAATCCCTTGAATTTGCCTTCACAAGAGAAATTAGGGATGGGCAATAAATGCTGGCCTAGCCAGTGATGCCCACATCCCATGAATGAATAAGTAAAAGTAGATACAGCTCTACTACAGAGATTTGCCCATTAAAAGTAAGTAAGATGGAAAGCCTATGAAGTAGTGCTGTCAAAGCCAACAAAAATAATCTGGTATTTTGTTTTCTTTCCACTACAGAAGTGAGATTGGCTCGGTCTCTTATGAGGAAAAAAATGAATGCAATTATCCAAGCGAAAATGTTAAAGGCTTGGGAATGGGTTTTGGGTCTCTTCCTCCACAGTTCCACAGCATCCCTCCTCCCATACCGGTTACTGAAATCCAAACATCTAATGCCCCAGATCATCCTGTAGGAAGTTACTTACTGCACATATGGAAAATAAAAGAAGGCACAATCTGATGGGCAGGATTAAAGCAAGTTAACCTGAACAAACCAATTATATTATGAAACCTGTTGCACCAGCCTGTCATACAGCTTTAGTGCAGCCAACTGTTCCAAAAAGCTTGCATCCTGAATTTGTTCATAAATCTTAAATCTCTCATCTTACCATTTCCCTCTGGATGCATTTTGTGATTGTAGCTGAATGTTTGTACATCATTTGGTTTAGTCATTGGCCATTTACTTAATGACATAAATCGATCTAGAAATGGATTGAAACAGCTAAATCTGAGATAGCATATAGTGTAATTCTTGGATGGTTCCTCTGCAGGTAGAAAGCACATTAGCAAAACAGAGACACAGAAATGTGCATGTGTTGGGGGTTGTGGAGGGTGGGTGAAAGGGGAAGGAGTTAGCTTGGCAACAAAACATGTTTTTGCTGTGGATACTGTAACTTTCATTCGTTGTATCTTAAGCTTCTGTGACTTGAATTATGGTGATGGCACAATGCAAGCAACTGCACAGGAATTTTGGAAAAAATAATGGATAAATCTGTAATTAAATTGTTCAGTCTACCTGTAGTAAAACATCCAAAGTGAAACACCAGTTACCAATTACCAGAAGGTTCAGTATCATCAGTGTCTTGAAATTTTGGGGCCAGTAATCCGACAAGAATGGCCGACACCATATGTGCATTTAAGGAGAGTTAATGCAGTGAGAGTTGGAAACTGTTTTGGTGTATGTGAGGAGTACAGTTCACTAATTCTACTTTGTAACTGAATGTTTGAGACTTGCGTAGTTGGAGATCGGAGGTTGTGTAGACTGTAAAACAAATGGCCATGATTATTAGAAATATCTGAAATTCTAGATTTTTGGGTGTCATTGTCTACGTACCAGGAGTTTCCAGTTTATCTGGTTTATTTAGTATCTGTTCCGACTGTTAACCAGCTTTTTTTTAAATTTAAAATTATTTTCCTTTTCCTTCTAGTCCATTGATGATAGTCACCCAGAAAATCACCAGCCTTGCCTTTCAAATACATGATGGTAAGTTAGGACCCAATGATCTATTCTTGGCACTGATTTGTAATTTTTCACTTTTTACTTCTCTAGAGCTGAGCCTTTGTAATTTATGTTTCACATGCTTGAAAGGCCAATTATAACTAACCGATGGCACAGTTATATGCCGAGGTATTTATTGTGTTAATCACAGCAACATCTGTTCTGGCCTAAAACTCCTGGAATCATGTTCAGTATGGCTCAACCTATGGATGAATCTTGTACACAGTAGAGTGATTCACCGGGAAGGCATGCGAATCTTGACTCATTCCTCACTGGTTTTTGGATGTGATGCAGACTGACAAAATCCAAACCTTTGGAGAATTGTGTGAATGTTGATTTTTACAACTGAGGTTGAAACAGCAGCTTAGCAATAAGTGCTGTTACGAGAGTGCTCCACGTGCTGATGGTTTTGATACTAGGCTATTTCTCTATGACCATCTTACTTAAGAAAATGAATTGATGTTAAGGTTGCATCAATTTAGTAATAAACTCAATTGATTTGAAACATTGGCCGGGATATTATGGCCTCTCCTGCCCGGCGGGACATTATGGTCCCTCCGAAAGGAATGGAGATTTAAATGGCTCGCCACATCTGCCTAGTGGGGGGTGGTGGGGGGACACGCAGTGGCGGGGCGGTAAAATCCTGGCCATTGTATTTTGTCTGAACCATTATGGTGCAGTGAAACCATTTCATGCTATTTTATATTGGAACGTACTGGTTATTCTGGATTTCAAAACTCCAAAACCATTGCTTCTGTATATTTGTGTATTCCAGTCCATGTTGCCCAGTTTGCTAGCTTTAGCAGAAATGCTCGTTTAACTTATTCCCTGTTCACCCCAACTACTCCCCCACCCCCACCCCTCCATCCCCAGCCCCGCAAGAAATAGCCATGAAACTAAATAAGGGAAGTGAAGAACAAGAAGTAAATCATTCAAGCTGTTGAGGATTGTGCCTTTAGCATCCAAACTGTCTCATCCCATCATCCAAAGGATAAGACCTCTCTTAATATTTTGTCAGTACTGCCTTACTAACAGATTATTCCAAACATATTATTCTCTTTGGCCTTGATACTTTGTTTCACATTTATCTGTTATCAAAGCATTGCAGACAAGTCACTGAGTTTTCTTGTATTTGTTCACTTACATTCATGGTGCAGTTTTCCAACCAGTGTGCGATACTTTACATTTCTCACTGTTGGACTTGGTTGGCCGTTTATTTTGCACAATGGCATTACCAGTCAAAGTCATTCTACACTGCATCCATTCCCTCATGCTCTTTTTGTTTTTATTGCAATCAGCATTTTGCCACTTTCATTACCTGATTCGTGTTATACAAATATAAAAGTTAAATACTACGAATGCTGGAGATCTGAAATAAAAACAGAAAGTGCTGGAAAAACTCAACATCTGTGGAGAGACAAGCAGAGTTAATGTTTCAAGTCCAGTATGACTCCCCTTCGGAACAGTGTTGTACAGAGCTTGATGCCTAGTTGTGCTGCAAGGCAGGGTACAGTGCAAGTTCTGAGCAGATTCAACATTAAGGCCACTTGTACCTGTCCTGTAGGTTTGTGAACCAGACTTGTCATCATTGGTACACTGCATTTGAACTTAAGATGGACGTGAATTATTCCCCTGTGGCACCACTAGAGGCGGTACTGCAAATCTTTTCTGTACTTTCTCTAATATGATCACATCCTTCCTGTAATGCAGTAACCAGGATTGTGCAAAGTACTCTAGCTGTGGCCTAACTAGTTTGTAATACAGTTCGACCGTAACTTTCCTGCTCTTATATGTCTCGGCTAACAAAGGAACGTACACCGTAGGCCTCCTTAATCACCTTATCCACTTGTCTTTTCTGCCTTTAGGGATCTGTGGACATGCACTCCCAGGTCCCTACACTTCTCAATATCCTATCGTTTAATATATATTCCCTTACATTGTTTGCCCTCCTCAAATGCATTTCCTCATACTTCTCTGGATTGAATTCCATTCCAAGTGGACCACTTTCATGTTCACCTGTGCAATGTTATTTTCCTGCAGTCTACAGTTTTCTTCCTCACTATCGACCACATCAATTTTTGTATCATTTGCAAACTTCTTAATCATGACTCCCTACATTGGAGTCTAAATCATTGATATAGACCTACATTTGAGTCTACCTAATTGATACTGCCTTCTCATCTGCCCCCTGCAGATGCAGAACATTTCTTCTTCTTTTCACTTCCTTCAACAAGTCCTCCAGAACAGCGTCAGAAAACCTTGGTGCATGCACCATATTGAAAGATCTGAGCATTTTGTTACATTGCTCTCTCTGCTGCCCTCTCTGTTGGGGAGGCATAAAGTTAGTTCAATAATGACCACCTGCAGCTGAGCATGTGTTAATCTTACTCAGTGCAATATGCAACAGTGCACACTTTCCCATGGTCAGCCATTGTTCTTTGTTGCTCAGCACTATTCCAATTAATGTTAACACCTTCAGCTGTCACAATACAGCCTCCCTTTAAGAGTTGCAGGTGAGCTTTAAGTGTACTAGCAAGCAGCGACATTGGGCCCCCTGCTGATCTGCATAGCCACTGAACAGCGAGGTTAGCTCTGACTGCACAAAACAATCATGATAATGAGAATCCAGTATGAAGACGGTGTCCGGCCTGCATTATATTGAAGAGCCACCGGATAATAGTCCATTACAATCTCTGCAGCTGTTTTCAGAAGCTATCCAATTTAGTTCCCTGTGTTTTATTACAGAGCCCAATTCCAACACGGCGTTTCTTAGTTTAAAGGTTTCATCAAGATAAGCTTATTGAAATGGACAGTCTGTTTTCTTGAAGAGAAGAGATTGAACTTCAAGGTCCACCTTTAGGGTGGTGCTGACAAATTTCTGTGCATATCAAAAAGCCCTCCTGTTTTGATTTTTTTTTACAGTTTTTACCATGCTTTTTGTTAAACTTCTTATTTTCCTCATGTTGTTAGTAGGAGAGAAAAGTCATGTTTTTGGAAGAATAAATGTAGACTTTTGCTTTCTTCCTCTTTTCCCCCAGCACTTTCCTCTTTGTTACATGCCATTTTTATTGGAGAGGGCAATGAGTGCCACTTCCCAGTTCAGTATTGATATTGCTCTGTATGTAAATGTTTATACAGACTGGTAACTTAAGAATATAAGAATGTAGAAACAAATATTCCTCCAGCACATCTAGTTTTCGGTTTCATTTCAAGTCATAGTTGGTAACTGTTTTCATTTTTCTCCCCTACTCACTTGCTCCCCGGGTCTCTCTTGAATGCTGTTTGTGTAGTGTACTTAACTGATGGATTAGATGTTGGATGGATTATGGTTTTTTTCCAATGATTTCCAACTTCACACAAAATCATAGAGCATGGAAGGAGGCCATTAGGCCCATTGTACCTGCTGGCTGCTTGAAATAGCGATCTAGTTTATCCCATTCCCTGCCCTCTCCACATAGACCTGCATATTCTTCCTTTTCAAGTATCTATCCAACTCCTTTTTGGAAGTTCACATTGAATCTGCTTCCCTCCAACCTTTCAGACAGTGCATTCCGCGTCATAACTCTAAATGGTCATAGGCATTAGCTCATTCTTCTCGATTCTGGAACACAAGCTTTCCTATCTTTTGTAGGCAATCTTTCACTTATATCTTCCTTTCCTAATTCCCCACTGAACTGCCCACTGTTGTAATATGCCTTTTAAGGGATAGCAGCAACCCATCACTAGAAGGGAATTATAGCATGTGATCAAGCCTCAGTTTCACTCCGGCCTGTGAGCAGAACACAGCACATACAGCCCTGCTGCTGATGTCTTCGAGCTTTTTATCGATGTATATATTTTCTCATGTGTCTAGTTTAATTAAATGAACCCACAACATTTTTACGCAAACCTTTGATGACTGGTGACTTTATATTATTATAAAAACATGATGCCCAGAAACTTTAAATGATAATTACAGCAGCACAATGCACTTTGCGCCTTTTAATCAAGAGAGGACAAAAGCAAAACAAACTACTGGAAATACTCAGCAGGTCAGACAGTATCTGTGGAGAGTTAATGATGATCTTTTACTGTTCTGATGAACGGTCATCTCAACCTGAAACGTTAACTCCGTTTCTCTCCAGAGATGCTGCTTGACCTGCTGAGTATTTCCAGCATTTTGTTTTGATTTCGATGCCCGAGAGGAGTTATATGGGGAATGCAGCTATAATATTTTACTGGCATTCAAGTTATGTTTACTGTACTCAACACTTGGTCATTTTGGAGCATAATAATACCATTGTATGTACAGGCTGATGACTGTAGGCATACAACAACAATTTGTATTTATATAGTACCTTCAACGTAGTGAAAATGTTTTCAGATGAAATTTGTCATCAGTTCACAGTGAGGTGATTTTCAGGCAGGTGACCTGAAGCTTGATCAAAGAGGTAAGATTTAAAGACCTTCTTAAAATGAAGAGAGAGAGGTGGAGAGTGGTTTAAGGTGGAAATTCCAGAGCTGAAGGCCTACAGGCAGCTGAAGGCATGGCTGCCATTGGTAGAGTGATGAAAATTGAGGATGCACGTGAGGGCAGAATTGGAGAAGTGTAGTAACCTGAGGGTTGAAGGGCTGGAGGAGTTAACAGAGATAGGGAAGGGTGAGGTCAAGGACAAATTTGAACACAAGGATGAGAATTTTAAATTTGTTTTAGTTTTGAAATTATAATACACAATGCCAGTCAGGAAACTGAGAGATAAATGTGTGAAAGACCTGTTTTCAAATGTATTTTTTGATTGGAGCTGCCAGATATTCTTTCTTGTCTGAGAGGACAGTGTTCACTGGCTCATGTCGATAGTATCATGGCTTGTGTTTTTGCAATGTGGCTCCTAGCAACAGATCCCCAAAGTCGGATCTTATTTCATTGTTGGCCAACTACAGTTTTTTGTTAATGCTATTGAAGTGGCAAAATTATGCTTTTGTCTTTTCTTTCTGTTCTAAAAGCAATGCTCAGAAAAAAATTTGGCGAGTAAATTATGTATTTAATCTTACGAATTCCAATGTGCACCTTTGTACAGCAGAACTGGGAGTAGTTTGTCATTGATTTGTGACTTGAGGATTTTTTGCAGTACAGACAGCCTTGCGATTTAATATTTGAAATATTGCACTCTGTGTGCATGTATTATGAATCACAGGTTTTATTTTAAATGAGGACTTTGTTTCTCTTTTGAAAAGTGTTGTGAAACTGGTGTAACTTGAAATACAGGCTGCTCCTGGCTCATATGGAGAGTTGAAGCAGAGTAGGAGCAGGGCTTGATAAACTTGACCCAATTTGAACTTTAAGTCAGAAACAAAAGGAATGGTTGAGAATTAAACAGTTCATTCTTAATTCTGTGAGGTTCCTGCACTATTCTACCTTCATTGTGCCCCTTCTTTAAGAAACTTTAAACTCTTTTTAATAAGTACCTGGATCTGCACTTAAAGTGCTGTAAGCTGCAGGGCTATGGGCCAGGTGCAGGAAGGTGGGATTAGAAGGGCACCTGGGTATCCTTTGGCTGGCATGGACAAGATGGGCTGAATAGCCTCCTTCAGTGCTGTAACTTTTCTATGGTTCTGTTTAGTGTCACAAAACATTGATGTAGAGAAGTTTCCACTTGTGTGGAGCCCAAAACTAAGGGCCATAAATATAGGATAGTCACAAATAAATACAATAGATTTCTTGACCCAGTGAGTGGTAAGAATGTGGAAATTACTACTATAATTACTGTTTGAGGCAAAGATGCATTTGAAGGGAAGCTTGACAAGCACATGAGAGAGAAAGGAATAGAAGGAAATGCTGATAAGGTGAAATGAAGTAAGGTGGCGGAAAGCTCATGTGGAGCATAAACAGCCGCATGGCCAGTTGGGCTGAAAGGCCTGTTGGTGGGCTGTAAATTCTATGTAATTTTTATTTTCATTAAAGGACCAAGTTAAAGGTGACAATCTGACTTACCAACAGCATCAAGATTTTAAAAGATAAAATAAATCTGTTAATAGTGAGCAGGTATCAATTTTCAGTCTTATAAAACTTTAGTTTTATAGGTGAGGTAATTTATATTCTCCACAGTTTTGAGAAACTTAGTCATCTTCAATAATTTCAACCACACTGATGGCCACTGCCTCAGTCATATCCACTCAAATGATGGCCAATACATCTTCACCATGGGGGTTAGAACCTGCAGGCATGACTCCCTTGCCGATTAGTTCCTTAGTTGCTGCTTCTACTTGTGCGCCACCTTTCTCTGCAAGAGAGAGGGAAGTATGTCAGTGAGTGTCTCGCAGTATGTTAGGGTAATGTGGCTGTCATTGTTGAATAGCTGGCAGTGTGTTCAAGCTGTGTGAGGCTTACACAGCATTAAGTGTGAGGTTTGAGTTGTTTAAAAAAAAATTGGTAGGTGAGTAGAACGGTGGTGTGTGATGAATTGAACAGTGTGTGAGTCTAGTGGTTCATCTGTAAGGATAAGTTAATATGTTGAAGATGCATTCACTGACTTTGATCAATTGTATGAGGTTACTAAACTTCTTCCTGCTCTTCATCCAGGTCCTCCAGACTGGAGTGCTGACATTGGCCCTGATGGTTGTATGCTCCCAGTGCCTTCTCAGTGTCTGTCTGGTGGGTGTGCTGGTCCACTGTGGGTTGAAGGACTCTTTTTTTTCTGTCCATCTTCTGCACCAAGGCTTCCAGTGGTGCATCAGAGAACCTTGGAAAATGCTCTCTGCCCAGTTATGTCATTTTTACTTTTGTAGGTTAGACAGTTTTCCACAGCTATTTCCAACATCGGCTGCAGCCAGAATCACGTTTGAGAAACGCAGGCTGGTTATAAGCAGTGCAAGCTAGCTTTAAGCAGTGCTGGCCTCACCTGAACTTGAGCCCCCTGCTGGTGAGAAATGCAGCCGCTCAGCAGCATGTTCAGTGCCGTTCTGCATGCTACTGTTGTTTAAATTAGCGGGCAACACTGAATTTCTGTGCTGCCTGCATCACAACGAATGGGAGCGGGTAAATCCCTCAGTACGATCGCTGTGGGCCTTATCCAGTTTTTCTCCCTGTGTGCAAGACTGTGTGACAAATTCTTGGTGTTGTAGAAGAGGAGCAACTTGCAGATAAAACTTAGAAGGAACAGAAATCATGATGAAAGTAGACCAATTGTATATTATTAATTAAAAAAAAAAGAGGGATTGGTGGCTGGAGGTGAGCATGCATTGTCCGTCAGGGAATTTTTGTCTCGCTCCTGTCAAGGCGTCCATCAGCTTTCTGAGCCTGACTAAATTTGGAGCTGCAGTCAAGTCTGAGCCAGATTGGAGTTTTATGGAGTGTGGAGAATTGCTGACAGCTAGTCCTAGGCAAAAGAGGAAACTACTTTGTTTAAAGACAGCTTTGGGAATGGAGGCATAAAACTTCCATTTTAGGTCACACGATAGTGAGGTGGGGGATGTTGATAAAGGACCACAGGGGTAGAGGCGTTGAAGGTGACCTATTTGTTCTACTTAAGAGAATGTTGAAAAATCCGAATTTGGTAAACTCGGGCCAGAATTTTCACAATAACGGAGAGGGTCTCTGGTCTTTGGCTTAGCAAAAATGACACTCGAGTCCCAATTCTGGAAGTTCTGCACCCAAACCCAGCACCTACCATTTTTGACAGGGGTGTGTGGGGACCGGGGGCAGGTTATAGTTTGTGCATCCATGGTTCACTGAAGCAGCTACACATGTAAAAATACAGCTCCCTTCAAAAAGATCCAATTTTCATTAGTGGCATGTCTAAAACACAATTTGGGGCTTCACACTTTTCAAGAGAAGGTCTAAACTTACTGAAGTTCTTTGGAGAGTTGGGGTACCCTTTTGGATAGGTCCAGGGACATCTTTGGGAGAGGCCAAGTGCTCTTTGGGGTTGTTAAAAGTAAACATGAGTGTGCCTAAAAAGTGAATAAACTCATTGTACTGTCAAGTTGTCAAATCTCCTGGCCTTTAAATTAAAAAAACATAGTCTGTGGTTTTTAAAAAGAAATCAGTGCTTGCAATTTTACTCTGTCTGTTGTCATAAGCCTGAGGGTTATCATTATAGGATTTGTGCTGCATTACTGATTTCACAGCCTATTATCACCACATTGAGGTGCCTGTCAGTTCAGTTTTATTGACAGCTCCATGTAGTTATAAAGTTTTTGTCGGGCTATGATTACAAATGCTTGTTTTTAAAAGGGATTAAGTAGTTGAAGGAATTTAAATGTAGTGATTGTTTTTTTTAACCAGTAAAGTCATCAGTAGACACTTAGAGATTTATCTTGTTTCATCTCAGCATTGCTCCTGAAGTTTGCCAATGTTGGATACTGGGTGAGTTTGCATGGAGGGTGTACAGGCAAAGGGTGATGCATGAGGGACATGGGTTGGCATGAATTAGCACTAAGTTCGCAAAGGGGCTATAAAGGGCCATTGGGGATGGGTAGAGGGCTATAGATTGGCATTGGGGCGAAACAAGGATATGGGTTGGATAGAGGGGCATAGGTTGGCATGGGTATGAGTGCCCTTGGGGTTGGGTAGAGGGGCATGAAGTGGCCTGGGTTGGCATGGGCGGGGTGTGGGAGGGGGGAGGTGAGCGCTAGAGGGCTGATTTTTGGTTTTTTTTTTTGCCCTGGTGGGGCAAAGTGCTAAAGCACCAAGGCTGTCTTTTCAGACATCCCTGCCTCCGCACCCGGCAGCCTCCACATTGTTTCCGGAAGTGGCGGGCCCATCTCCCGTTATCTGGGGCACTTTCTCCCGAGTTGTAATTTCCTGACTCTGCGCTCCTGACTTGGGAGCAAAAATTCAGGGCTCAGTCTCTAAGCTGTGTGTACTTTTGCTACTTTCCTCCTCTCTTTTTCTGATTACTGGTTCCCCTCTAACAACATTTTGTGACATTGCTTCTTTCCCCCCCCCACCCCCTGCTTTAGAGGGGACTAAGATTGGGTACTCCTTGTATGGGGATTTGTTGGCATTAAACCTTGTTCTGACACACAGTAGCCCAATCTTCATATTGCTTATCCTTCACTCTTGTGCACTTTTTCACTTTCTGTCTTGAGTTCTTTTTTTCAGTGCTTATAAGCAATTATTACTCACATTGTGCTGAACGCTGTGATACACGAACAGACCAGCAGCCAAAATTACAGTAAAAACAATTGCCTGTTTCAAGATTAACTTTTACGTTTTTGAAGGAAGCTGCCATGCAGGAACTTTTTATGGAACGTTTCATTTGAGAGTTTAACCCCATGCAGTGATACATCTGGGTAGTAAAGCTGGTAGATTCAAAAACTGTAGTACCTAAGGGCCATTGTTAATCTGCAAGAAGAGCTGTTTGTCACAATGTTTTAGCACTATTCCAATTCAAATCTTTTTTTAATTCTAAGGTGACCGGGCCACCTTGCAGGGCTCAACACACCTTGGTCTGTTAGGCAGTTATAAGTTCATTTGACACTTAATTGGCACAGTGAGCTAGTGAATGTACTCCACTGTTATGGGTAGACTTGTGTTGGGAAGAAGAGGGTCAAGGGAAGCAAAGTAGTGAGGGGCGGTCATCTGGCCAGGGTAGGGAATAGCCTGTGTTTCTGTCACTTTTATTGGTTTTAAATATTGATGACTAGCATTTCTGAAACTTATACAAGTTCTGCATTGCTGTTAATGGGCACAAACCAAATCTTACTGGACTGTATAAATGGCTGTGATAGTAGTCTAGTCTAATGAAACTGACATACTTTCTGTCCCATCTTTTCCACTGATTATTTTTTGTTCTAATTTTCAAAAGGGCTGGGACGTAAAGATGAAGAACTTACAACTGAACAGCGCCGTCTTGCTGTTAGGTAGGTTAAGGAGACCTACAATTGACTTCCCTCTCTCATATTTGGCACAAGATGTAAGAAATTTGAATTCAATTCATTATAATTATTATATTTTTCTTAGTTAATGGTTTACCTTATGAGGTCGGGATAACTAAATATTGATTTAGGGTGGGTGAGTTGAGTGAGTCACACAGACAACATCCCTGAACCATGCAGCACGTGGATTTTCAACTAAGATTGCCTGTTACAGCATGATCCAATTTGTCTTAGAAACCTGGAGCATTGAGCACCCATCCATATAGACTACTGACGGCATTTTCTACTGTAAATATTCAATCCAGATAGCTGACAGACCTAATGTTTACTGTTATGATCCATCCAAATACAGGACTGACCATTTTTATAATGTAAATTGTAAGTTTGTGTATGTTGGTGTGGAGTGAGTGCATGTGTGCATATGTGTGAGCGCGGTGAGCATGTGTGAGCGCGTGGTGTGTGTGTGTCAAAGAGACATATGGGGGTGTGTTTCTGTGAGAGGGGGATGTGAGTGTGCCTGTCTTTGAGAGGGGGATATGTGTGTGTGTCAGAGATAGAGAAGGTTGAGAGTGAGAGAGAGATGGGGCTGAGAGCATGAGTGTGATAGAGGGGGGGTGAGAGCGTGGGTGTGTGAGAGGGAGGGGTGAGAGTGTGTGTGGGGGGTTGAGCACGTGTGTGAGGGAGGAGGATGAAAGCGTGTGTGAGAGAGAGGGGGGTGAGAGCGTGTGTGTGAGAGAGGGGGGTGAGAGCGTGTGTGTGAGAGAGGGGGGTGAGAGCGTGTGTGTGAGAGAGGGGGGTGAGAGCGTGTGTGTGAGAGAGGGGGGTGAGAGCGTGTGTGTGAGAGAGGGGGGTGAGAGCGTGTGTGTGAGAGAGAGGGGGTGAGAGCGTGTGTGTGAGAGAGGGGTGAGAGCATGTGTGTGAGAGAGGGGGGTGAGTGTGTGTGTGAGAGAGAGAGGGGGTGAGTGTGTGTGTGTGAGAGAGAGAGGGGGTGAGTGTGTTTGTGTGTGTGTGTGTGTGAGAGAGAGGGGGTGAGTGTGTGTGTGTGTGTGAGAGAGGGGTGAGTGAGTGTGTGTGTGTGTGTGTGTGTGAGAGAGAGAGAGAGAGAGGGGGTGAGTGAGTGTGTGTGTGTGTGAGAGAGAGAGAGGGGGTGAGTGTGTGTGTGTGTGTGTGTGAGAGAGAGAGAGAGAGAGAGGGGGTGAGTGTGTGTGTGTGAGAGAGAGAGGGGGTGAGTGTGTGTGAGAGAGAGAGGGGGGTGAGTGTGTGTGAGAGAGAGGGGGGTGAGAGCGTGTGTGTGTGAGAGAGGGGGGTGAGAGCGTGTGTGTAAGAGAGGGAGGGGGGTGAGTGTGTGTGAGAGAGAGGGGGGTGAGAGCGTGTGTGTGTGAGAGAGGGGGGTGAGTGTGTGTGTGTGAGAGAGAGGGGGGTGAGTGTGTGTGTGTGAGAGAAAGAGGGTGGTGAGTGTGTGTGTGAGAGAGAGAGGGTGGTGAGTGTGTGTGAGAGAGAGGGGGGTGAGAGCGTGTGTGTGTGTGAGAGAGAGGGGGGTGAGAGCGTGTGTGTGTGAGAGAGAGGGGGGTGAGAACGTGTGTGTGTGAGAGAGAGAGGGGGGGTGAGTGTGTGTGTGTGAGAGAGAGAGGGGGGTGAGTGTGTGTGTGTGAGAGAGAGAGGGTGGTGAGTGTGTGTGTGAGAGAGAGGGGGGTGAGAGCGTGTGTGTGTGAGAGAGAGGGGGGTGAGAGCGTGTGTGTGTGAGAGAGAGGGGGGTGAGAGCGTGTGTGTGTGAGAGAGGGGGGTGAGTGTGTGTGTGTGAGAGAGAGAGGGGGGTGAGTGTGTGTGTGTGAGAGAGAGAGGGGGGTGAGTGTGTGTGTGAGAGAGAGAGGGGGGTGAGTGTGTGTGTGTGAGAGAGAGGGGGGTGAGCGTGTGTGTGAGAGAGAGGGGGTGAATGTGTGCGTGTGTGTGAGAGAGGAGGGTCAATGTGTGCGTGTGTGTGAGAGAGAGGGGGGTGAGTGTGTGCGTGTGTGTGAGAGAGAGAGGGGGGTGAGTGTGTGCGTGTGTGTGAGAGAGAGAGGGGGGTGAGTGTGTGCGTGTGTGTGAGAGAGAGAGGGGGGTGAGTGTGTGTGTGTGTGTGAGAGAGAGGGGGGGTGAGTGTGTGCGTGTGTGAGAGAGAGAGGGGGGTGAGTGTGTGTGTGTGAGAGAGAGGGGGGGTGAGTGTGTGCGTGTGTGTGAGAGAGAGAGAGGGGGGTGAATGTGTGCGTGTGTGTGAGAGAGAGAGGGGGGTGAATGTGTGCGTGTGTGTGAGAGAGAGAGAGGGGGGTGAATGTGTGCGTGTGTGTGAGAGAGAGATGGGGGTGAATGTGTGTGTGAGAGAGGGGGGTGAATGTGTGCGTGTGAGAGAGAGGGGGGTGAGAGGGTGTGTGAGGGGAGGGGTGGGAGCATGTGTGTTGGTGGGGTTGCGTGTGTGTGGGTGGGTGGTGTGAGAGCATGTATGTGAGGGGGGGTGGTGTGATAGCGGGTGCGTGAGAGAGAGGGGAGGTGTGAGCGTGTCTGGCTCATTCTCAGTCTGTGCTCTCATTCACCCTCACCTCCACACAGCAACACACACTCCTCTCAGTGAGCAAGTGAGTACCCTGAGACTGGGAATGAGCTGGACATGCTCCCACTCAGCCCCTGTCACACACACGCTCTCGCCTCTCCCTCTCTCTCTCTCTCTCTCTCTCTCATGCACATACTTTCTCTCTCACTCTCTTTCTCACACACGTGTACACACACACGCTCATGCACTCATACACGTTCACGCACACACATGCTCACACATACATACATGCTGTCACACACAAGCTCTCCCTCACACCGTGCGTGTATGTCATCTTAGGAAACGATCAAGTCCTTGTTTCGCTCCCCCCACCACACTTTTTGCCCCCAGATCTGAACTTGCTTTTAAAAAAAAGTCTCTCATTTCTTTCAGTTCTAATGAAAGGTCATCGACCTGCAACATTAGCTCTATTTCTCTCTCCATAGGTGCTGGCTGGCCTGTAGAGCGTTTCCTGCATTTTCTATTTTTATTTCTCAGTTTTTTTCCTCATCCCAGTACTGCAGTGACTTCAGAGAACAAGCAGAGGCCAGGTGATACTCACACATGGGGAAAGGCGAGTGTGAAACATTGTGATGTTGCATCATACTTTTCATTGTTACATTCTTCACTCGTTCCTTGCTCACTTTGTTACTTGCTGACTTTTAGTTTTGTTTTCCCTATGCCTGTGTGACAGGAATCCCACTGTCTTCCCTGCAGCAAATGCCAATAATATAATTGTACCTGCTGGGGAGTATGCTAAATACTGGGTTTACTCACAGCTTGACATGCTTTCTTTCTCCTTTCATTAGAACTGAAAGAAGTTAGAGACTGCTTTTTTTTTAAAAGCAAGTTCAGATCTGGGGGCAAAAAGTGTGGTGGGGGGAGAGAAACAAGGACTAGATCGCTTCCTAAGATCACGACCAGTCTTCAATTAATCCAATTCACTTCACATGATATCAAGAAATGGCTGAGCTCACTGGACATAGCAGAGGTTATGGGCCCCAAAAACATAGAACAGAATGGTTACAGCACAGAAGGATGCCATTTGGCTCATCGTGCCTGTGCCGGCTCTCTGCAAGAGCAATGTACCTCGTGTTACTCCCCTGCCTTTTCCCCACAGCCCTGCAAATTTTTCCACTTCAGATAATGATCCAAGTCTCTTTTTGAAAGCTATAATTGAATCAGCCTTTTATTAAATTCATTCTTGGGAGTGGGAGTCGCTGGCTCGGCCAGCGTTTATTGCCCATCCCTAAATGCCCTTGAGAAGGTGGTGGTGAGCTGTCTTCTTGAACTGCTGTAGTCCATGTGGTGCAGGTACACCCACAGTGCTGTTAAGGAAGGAGTTCCAGATTTTGACCCACTGACAGTGAAGAAACGGTGTTATATTTCCAAGTCAAGATGGTGAGTGGCTTGGAGGTGAACTTCCAGATGGTGGTGTTTCCATGTATCTGCTGTCCTTGTCCTTCAAGATGGTGGTTGTCCTGGGTTTTGAAGGTGCTGTCTGAGGAGGCTTGGTGAGTTCCTGAGTGCATCATATAGATGGTACACACTGCTGTCACTGTGTGTTAGTGTTGGAGAGGGTGGATGTTTGTGGATGGGGTGCCAATCAAGTGGGCTGCTTTGTCTTGGATGGTGTCAAGCTTCTTGAGTGTTGTTGGAGCTGCACTCATTCAGGCAAGGGGAGAGTATTCCATTGCACTCATAACTTGTGCCCTGTAGATGGTGGACAGGCTTTGGGGAGTAAGGAGGTGAGTTACTCGCTGCAGGATTCCTCGCCTCTGACCTGCTCTTGTAGCCATAGTATTTATATGGTGAGTCCAATTCAGTTTCTGGTCAATGGTAATCCCCGGGATGTTGATAGTGGTTGATTCAGTGATGGTAATGCCATTGAATGTCGAGGGACGATGGTTAGATTCTCTCTTGTTGGAGTTGGTCATTGCCTTGCACTCGTGTGGCACAAATGTTACTTGCCACTTGTCAGCCCAAGCCTGGATATTGTCCAGGTCTTGCTGCATTTGGACATTGACTGCTTCAGTTAATGAGGAGTCGTGAATGGTGCTGAACACTGTAATCATCAACGAACATCCTCACTTCTGACCTTATGGAAGGAAGGTCATTGGTGAAGCAGCTGAAGATGGTTGGGCCTCGGACACTATCCTGAGGAACTCCTTCAGTGATGTCGTGGGACTGAGATGATTGACCTCCAACAACCACAACTGTCTTTCTTTGTGCTAGGTATGACTCCAACTAGCGAAGAGCTTTCCCCCTGATTCCCATTGACTCCAGTTTTGCTAGGGATCCTTGATGCCACATTCGGTCAAATGCTGCCTTGATGTCAAGGGCAGTCACTCACCACACTTCTGGAGTTCAGCTCTTTTCTCCATGTTTGAACCAAGGCTGTAATGAGGTCAGGAACTGAGTGGCCCTGGTGGAACCCAAACTGAGTGTCAGTGAGCAGGTTATTTCTAAGCATGTGCCGCTTGATAACACTTGATAACCTTTCCATCACTTTATTGTTGATTGAGAGTAGATTGATGGGGTGGTAATTGGCTGGGTTGGATTTGTCATGCTTTTTGTGTGCAGAACATACCTGGGCAATATTCCACGTTGCCAGGTAGATGCCAGTGTTGTCCCTGTCCTGGAACAGCTTGGCTAGGGGTGTGGCAAGTTCTGGAGCACGAGGCTTCAGCACCATTGCCAGAATATCGTCAGGGCCCATAGCCTTTGCAATATCTAGTGCCCTCAACCATTTCTTGATGTCATGTGGAGTAGATCGAATTGGTTGAAGATTTGCATCTGTGATTCTGGGGACCTCCGGAGAAGGCCAAAATAGTTCATCCACTTGGCACTTCTGGCTGAAGATTGTTGCAAATGCTTCAGCCTTATCTTTTGCACTGATGTGCTGGGCTCCCCCATCACTGAGGATGGGATATTTGTGGAGCCTACTCCTCCAGTGAGTTGTTTAATTGTCTGCCGCCATTCATGACTGGATGTGGCAGGACTGCAGAGCATAGATCTGATCTGTAGGCTGTGGAATTGCTTAGCTCTGTCTATCACATGTTGCTTATGTTGTTTGGCATGCAAGTAGTCCTGTGTTGTAGCTTCACCAAGTTGACACCTCATATTTAGGTATGCCTGGTGTTGCTCCTGGCATCCTTTCCTGCATTCTTCATTGAACCATCATTGAAACTTCGCCACAATTGAATCAGCCTCCAACACATTCTCAGGCAGTGCATTCTGAAACCAAACAACTCACTGTGTAAAGAAGTTTTTCCTCATGTCGTCATTACTTCTTTTATCAATCACCTTAAATTGGTAAGCAGAATACTGCTGATGCTGTAAATCTGAAATAAAATGCTGGAAATAGTCAGCAGGTCAGGCAGCATCTGTGGAGAAAGAAGCAGAGTTAATGTTACAGGTTGTTGACCTTTCGCCAGAACTAGGAAAAGTTAGAGATGTAATAGGTTTTGAGCAAGGGGTGTGTAAGAAAGAGCAAAGCAAAGTCTGCGCTAAAGTGAAAGACAGGAGAGATTGAATGACAGGAGAGTGTTGCATACAAGCATACGAATTAGGAACAGGAGTAGGCCATTTGGCCCCTTGAGCCTGCACAGCCATTTGATAAGATCATGGCCAATCTGATTGTGGTTTCAATTCCACTTTCCTGTCCACCCTCCATGCACTTAGATTCTTGATTAACAAGGAAGTCAACCTAACTCAGCCTTAAAAATATTCAACAACACTGCCTCTGCTGCTCTCTGGGTAAAAGAATTCCACATACTTACGACCCTCTGAGAGAAAAAAATTCTCCTCATCTCCATGTTAAGCAGGAGACCCCTTATTTTTAAACTGTGTTCCCTAGTTCTAGTCTCTTCCACAAGGGGGAACATCCCCTCAGCATCCACCCAGTCAAATACCCTCAGGATCTTGTATGTTTCAATAAGATCATCTCTCATTCTTCTAAACTCTAATGGATGTAGGTCCAACCTGCTCAACCTTTCCTCATAACTCTTTCATCCAAGGAATGAGTCGAGTGAACCTTCTCTGAAATGCTTCTAATGTGATTATATCTTTCCTTGAATAAGGAGACTAAAACTGTACACAGTACTCCAGATATGGCCTCACCAATGCCCTGAACAATGGTAAAAAAAACTTCCCTACTTCGATACCAAATTCCCCTTGCAATAAATGACAACATTCCATTTGCCTTCCTAATCACTTGCTGTACCAGCATACTAACCTTTTGTGATTCTTGTACCAGGACACACAGATCCCCCTGTACCACAGAGTTCTACAACCTCTTTCCATTTAAATAGTATATTGCTTTTCAATTCTTCCTGCCAAAGTGGGCATTTTCCCACATACTAACATCCTGGTTATATGCTGAAGATTTGTGTTCGAGAACTAGCTGGGCCTCTAGCCAAATTATTCCAGTATAGCTACAATACAGGCAATTTTCCACATTACTGGGTAGATGCCAAAGTATGTCCTGGTCACAAAAAGCAGGACAAATCCAACCTGGCCAATTATTGCCTCATCAGCCTCCCTTCAATCATCAGTAACAATGAGCTGTCCCTCTATGCTACTTGTTTTGTCTTTTTGCCCCTCTCCACATCCCAGGAGATGTGTGTTCTATTAACCAACATTAAACCATGACTGTTATCTCAGATGGGCTATTATTGGAAACTACACTTGACTGGCATCCCATTTTTACTTTGAAGACTGAATGAAATGTAAGACCAGGCCTGAATTTGTAAATGGTTATTTTATTCTCCCTTGTAAATATGGTTGTTCACTGCATTTATTGTGATGCTTTCTCATTTTTTATATTTACAGTGCAAGGCCTACTTTACTAGAGTATTGCAGCTATCACCTAAATTTTCTAGGTATTTTGGCTGGGCCTACCAGCAGTTACAAGGACTACATTGCTTTTATTGAAGGAAACCATATAGACATGAAACTAATAGAAGAACATTGGAAGCAAAAAGGCTTTAGCAAATTTCCTGATCCATCCCCATTGGTATGTATACAATGACTATAATTCTATTCATGGTGCATTGTTGAGATTGTCTGTAAAAAATCAAAACTGTAACCAAATTGAGGAATGGGCATTGGGGAACTGGTTGATGCAATGGATTAGATACTGGAATTTCACCTCTGGTACCTGGGTGCAGATCTAACTTAGACTAACAGGATGGATGACTGTTCTATCCGCAGGTAGTGAGGGTCCCATGTGAAATAAGTTTGGGTATCTCAATCTAGTTTTAGTGCACGCGGGCCTACAGTTTAATGCTGCTCCTAAATCGGTATTAATTTGTATTTCCACTAAGACAAGCCTATGACCAATGGATTTGGGAAATAGAAAAATGCCACTGCTGGTGCAGTAAAAGATGTTTATCTGAAGTCGAGGCTTAGGACTCGATGTTGGGCTGAAGTGAAAAATATTGCACTCTGCAAACTAAGGTCCCTGGTGAACACGCACACACACACAGACGCGCTCTCTCTCTCTCTCTCTCTCTCTGCTGGAATGCTGTCAAAAAATCAGCAATACTTAAGATAAATGTAGGTAAGAAGTATTAATATTAATTCTGACAGAGAATGGAATAACCTTTCTCTTTGAGGCAAAGAAATGTAACTTTTTTGCAAAATTCATTATGAAATCTGAGGGAGGCAATCCTTGGTGTTCCAACTCAGCTTTTTATGATTTCCTGCTGAATTGCTCCAATGTCTTGCTTCTCCCCATGTCTATAACTTACTTCAGCTTGGCAACCCTCTCACGTTGCTACGCTGCTCCAATTCTAGCCTTCAGCTATCTTGGCCAGCACTCGGGAATTGCCTCCCTCAACCTGCCCACATCTCTACCGCTCTCTCCTCCTAGCACAAAGGAGGATGGCTGCGGTTGTTGGAAACCAATCATCTCAGTCTCGGGACATTGCTGTGGTAGTTCTTCAGGACAGTGACCTAGGCCCAACCATCTTCAGTTCCTTCATTATGACCATCATAAGGTTAGAAGTGACTTACTCATGATGGCATTCAAGAGGATTTGCCACTAATGAAATATTAAAAGATAAAAAAAGGATGCATTTCAAAATCAAAGTGTTCAATTGTCCTTATGTACCATCATAGCATTTTGAAAAAAAATCTCCCTGTTAGGATTCTGACTGTGCTGTCTGTCCTGCATTTCTTGGATGTTTGCCACTGTGACAGAGCAACCTCATCAAGAGGGTTGGCAGAAACCCCACTTTGCCCATTAACTGGAGTTTTGCAGTACTTAAGACAAAGTTATGGTGGTAGAAAGTCCAAGGAAGTTCAGGGCCATTACCTAACCCCATGAGCTGGAACACCAGTGGATGACATCTTTGTTCCGCTTTGGTCCCACCAATACACTGACTTCATGCCTCAATTGTCTTGCCATTTGGCACTGGAAGAATTTCAGATAACTCTGCTGAAGTCAAAAACAGAAAGGTCAACTTTTAATTTAACAAAAGTTTTGACCTGACCAGCATGCAGAATATCAGTGATAGGGAAATCAGAATGATACAGTTCAAAAGGAAGCCATTTTGCCCATCATGTCTGTGCCAGCCCTTTGAAAGAGCTGTCCAATTAGTTCCACTACCCTGCTTTATTCCCATAGCCCTGCATACTTTTCATTTTCAAATATGTATCCAGTTCCCCGTTGAAAGTTGCCATTGAATCTGCTTCCACTATCCTTTGTGGCAGTGCATTCCACATCATCACAAAGCTCTTTTTTTTCTCTCAAAGGTACGCTTTTTATGTTTTGTGCCTCTTGTGAAGAGTGAATACTCCGGCTGTGCATAGAGCAGACCAGGTGCAGATTGAATCCTCCCTGCCATCTTCCTTAATGCCTGTACTTGGTTCCAGGAATGTATCTTAAATGAAACCCAAGAAGTGCACCCCTGCCGAATCAGCAAAAACTGGTATGTTTCCAGTGTCAGCTACCCCCCTGTTCATGGATGTAAGATTGCCCACAAGTCAGCCCAAATTGGCAGCTTTGTGCCATGTGTGGACTGAGAGGAACCTTGAAGCTTGTGAAGTGAACAAACTTTCATTAGTCTTACGAAAGCACAATGGTGCAGATGTTGGAAATCTGAAATTAAAACAAAAAAAGCTAGAAAATACCCAGCAGGTCAGGCACCACCTGTGGATCAATGTTCTGATGAAAGATCAGCTCAACATGAATCTTTAACCATGTTTCTCTCCATAGATGCTGCCTGACCTGCTGAGTATTTCCAAAATATTTTTTGTTTTTATTTCATTAGTCCTGGTTCGATTCCAGCCCTGATCTTACAGGTGAAAGGACAGTGCGCCAACCTGCTTCACCCAACCTTCCCTTAAATGTTAGAATGTACACTGGTGCAAAAAGTCAATTCTAATTTCACACCATATGTGTCTATTTAATGATTAGTGCAGAATTTGATCAGATAAATGTAAGGAATTCTGGAATTTATCTCCAGCTGTTTAGATTTTTAAAATGAATAATGTTTGGAAATGACTCTACGTAAGTGTGCTTCATAAGTCATTGTATAATTCTCAATCAGCTGAGATAACCATTTTGCTGTATGAAAGGATATTAATCAGTTAATCATGTTGAAGAAACTCGTGTATGAAATAAAAATAACCTTGATGCTCGGAACTGATTGAATGTAAAATAAAAAGTGGATGGAGTGGAGAGACAGCAGTTCAGCTATCATGGAAGTTCAACTTTGCTTTTAAACTTGTAAATTGATTTTTATGAAAATTTTTTAACTTCAGCACATATACTAAAATTGGAACGACAGAGAAGATTAGCCAGAAGGTCAACCTCCATGTTGACTTTTCACTTGCATAAAAATAGATAAACCCATTATAGTTGTACCAATTAGATAAAAATTCTTTGCCTACAGTAATAGCACTGAGTGACCCTCGAATGTTACAGTACTTGCCTTTTTATGACCGATGTGGCCCTGGATTAAATACTTGACACCTCTTTCCTGTTGCATTCCTGTTTGCATCCCATATTGAAACATGAAAATTCTGCCAACAAAAGTTTAATATTTTAAAGTATTGCTATATTTTGTATTCTGTTGTGAGAGGGAATAATATTAGTGTATTACCAAGGACATGATGTCATTGTCTTCAACTCCAGCATCACTATTATTAGTAATTTTTCACCTTTGCCAGTCTATCTATAGTGGGCTCAACAAGCTTGACATTTTAATGTGAAAACAAAATACTTTGGATATTGGCAAATCTGAAAGAGAAGCAGAGAATGCTGGCAACACCCAGCATATTTCACAGCATCTGCTTAGAGAGAAACAGAGTTAATGAGCTGGATATTTGCAGAGTTGTGGATCTGAAAGGACCATCCCATTTCCGACATATCCCATTTTCACTCGTAGGGGGAAGGGGGCTGGGCATGACTCTCACAGTTGGGAAACCTGAACTCAGCAGAGCTATTCAAATAGACCCCATTTTTGCTGCAGCAGGGGCCTTACCCATCTCTCTCTCTCTCTCTCTCTCTCTCCCTCCCTCTCTCCCTCTCTCTCTCTCCCCCCCCCCCCGCCCCCCTCCAGTGTGGGAGTCACGAATATATGGAAGAGACGTCAATGCTTATGAAGGGCATGTAGAACTGTCAAGCTGCCAAGTTATTTAAATCTTATTCCTTCAGTGAGAGTTGAAAAAAATCTGTTCTAGTAGTTACATAGCTGTTTGATGATGGTACCCCAATGGCTATTTTTATATCATTATTAATGGTCGGCTGATTTCCACAACTGATGATTGTCCCAGCAGGTGGATTGTGAATTTGATTGACAGCTCAGAGGTTATTAAAGGATTAGCTGTGTTTGTGGGGTTATGAATGCACGCCTGTGTGTTTTGATGAGGGATTAAGTATTTGAGGAGGCTTTTAAAGTTTTAAATGGGCTTTCATGAATGGGAGTTTTTTTAATATAGTGAAGGCTGTGATAGAAATTTAGGCCTTAATTGTATTTCATCGCAGCATGGCTCCTGAGATCTGCCCATGGTAGATACTGGGTGTAATTTTCTATGCCCACTGGCATTGGGCGTGCTCGGTGGTGTGAGTAGACAATATGGTGAGAAGGCCAAAAATCGGTTTTGCGATGTCATGAAACCAGTTTACGATCGTCTGCTCAGCCTGTCGATGGCGGCCACGTTTCCCGCCATCTGACGTCAGAAACCTCAATACATCTACATATCGTTATAAGGCTTATCCCCCTCCTTGCTGGATCATCCGCCTCAATCACGCCGATGTGTTTCACAACTGCACATAAATGACGTGCACCTGGTGAGCTGCACTTCGCTCAGGACTTCGAGGTTTATTTGCCTACCTTGCTTCGGGCACCACTTGCAGTCATCAGCATCAGGCTTCGCAGACAGCACCACAACACTTTTAGGGGGGCTCAATGGTGGGTCTTTACCTACCAGACCAGCCATAAGGAGGGGGTATGGGCTTTGTATGGTTGCAATGTTAGGGCTTGCTTGGGATGGGGAAGAAGTGGCGTCAGGCAAGGGAAGAGGCTGCAGGGTGAGGGCTGTACTGGAGAAGGGGGGTATCCCAGGGTTTGTGTGAGGGCACAAGTTGATCTGTACAAGTGACCGCAAGATGGTGAGGGCTGAGGAGGCAATCTCCAGAGCAGATGAGGCTAGATGGAAATGTGAGGGTATGTGTGTGAAAGAGTGAGTGGCGATGCCCCTTGAGCTGGCAGTGAGTGAGATGCCAGGGAATGTGTGATGGGCTTGAGTGTGAGTTTAGAGCGATGAGATGGCGGCATAGATGAGATCATTCATCCTGTATCTGCAGCGGATGGCCAACCTCTTCTGTGCAGCATTGGCACTGATCACTGCCATCGCCTACCAAGCTGGAGTGGTAATGTTGCTGCTCCTCCTGCGGCCAGAGTGGGGAAAGAGGACATCAAGGTGGGCCTCTACAGCGTCCAAAATGAGCTTGAGGGACGTGTCACTAAACCTGGGGGCTGCAGTCTTCTTGCCTTTTGGGGCCATGTCTTATTTGCAGCAGTCCTGGGCTAGAAGCACTAGCGTGATGTGGTGGTGAGATGACGTTGTGGCCGGCGAATCGGAGCCTGCCCACCAGGGAAATTATGTGTTTCCCGGGAATGCATAATTAATGCGGTGGTTTGGGACGATACGGTGTGAGAAGTCGCCGTTGCGACTGGTGGGTAAAACAACGTTGTACCCGCCTGCTACTGCACTTATTGCAAATCTGGGATGATTCCGCCCACTGAGTGAGTTGGCAATGAGTGTCTAAGGGAAAAGGGTGGCGGGGTCATGAGTTGGCACTAAGTTGGCATGGATAGGAAATGGGGAGTGGGTGGGGGTTGATGGGGGCGGTGAGGGATGAGGGCTAGAGAGTCTAATATTTAACAAAACAATCGGGATAAAGTCCCAGAGAACCAAAGTGGCCCTTTTAAATGGCACTCAGCAGCCCCTGTTGCTGCCTCTGATCTGATCCTGGGATTTTCAGGCCTGACTCCATCCTGCACCACCCCCCCCGCCCCCCCAACTCCAGAGTGACGATCACTCCCTTTCTCCCAAGGTGGCTGTGCCGAACCAGAAGATTTCCTGACTCGCACTACCGACTTCGGGAGCAAAAATCTGGCCCAATGTTGCACATCAATGGTCTATCATCTGAACTGATTTTATTCCTGATATTTTAATGGTTTTAAAAAACATTGTTCCATATGAAATTAATAAATGCTTGACACTATTTCAGACTTGGTTTCTGATGGGCATCATAAGCCACGAGTATTGTTGGTATTGACATAAAACTGCTCAATTTTGATTTATTGTGTAATAATTTGCAATTGTCTGTTATCCTACAGTTTACCTAACTATCTAAACGTCATATATTTTGTGGGGTTTGCTTTATTTTTCTAGAGAGCTGTAGCAAACAAAATGCTTATCACCTTTATATGTCTAGTTTGGTTTACGGTAATTACGAAGAACTTCCCTATCTCCTACAACGTGGATGACAAGTTTATAAGTGAAGCCTCGTTCTTCAGGAAGCTCTGCTACCTCTTCATTTCAGTCCATGCATCCAGACCCAAGTATTACTTTGCTTGGACTTTAGGTAAAGTAATTTGCTGTGCCTCCTTAATTGTACATCAATGCCATATTTTACATTTTTGACTAATTAAGGGTTCAGGACTCTAAAATTAAACTTCTTCAATCAATGAGACATAAGAGGAAGTATTCATACTTAGAAGTCATCAGAATAATAAATGATTTAATAAGTAAAATTAAAGTTGTTTATGGCTTGTTTGACTCTATTGAATATCTGACTTTTTTAGTTTCTTTCATGGGTGAGGGATCCAATGAAAGTTTGGGAAAGATTTGGCTTGAATGATTTCCATAAATAATCCCTCCGTGTTCTCCTCTACCCCAATCCCCAAGGTGCCCCATCCCTTTCAATGCTTGCGATAATTTTGGCAAGGAAGATTTGAGAATAAATAATTAGATTACCCTGTTCTTGTTTTTCAGTTTCTTCTTCTCATTTCTTTGCCTATGTCTCTCTCACTGAGATGTAACACTTTGTTGTTGATGTGAACCAATTTTTAAGAGAAAACTAGTCCAGCTTGGGGCATGAAATTTTCAAGAAATAACAAATGCCCTCTGATTACCCTCCACAGTTGCTGACTAGCCTCGATTTGCACACCTTAGGATAGCAGCTAAGTATCACAGATGTGTGCCAGCTCCAAGAATACCCATGGGTAACATCAACATTTAAGTATATCACAAATGTTTTCAGATGTGCTGCTGATACTTCAAGTGCCACATGCCACACATACAGATTTCTGGGTCACGCTGTGACCAGTCATTTCCTGCTGGCTTCAGTAAAATCCTTTCTAGCAATATTAAATATATTCTGTTTGAATTTGAAAGGTGGCTTTATACAGCAATACAGCCATGGATCATAAAGGTACAGGAAGCCTCCGATACTACATCGTTTGTAAAACTGGTATAGTGTTCCTGTCGTTATAAAACAACGTATCCTTGGAGTTACTGTGAATGGCACCAAGGAAAGTTTAATATGTCGAAGTGTTGAATCATCATTCTTTCTATAAAACACTAACAAGTCACATCTAATCGTCTATTTAAAATATTATAAAAGAAAATCTGTTGAAATAACTTTAAGATGTACTGAACTGCAGTTAGGCTCATGGCTTTAAAAGGCAAGAATTTTGCACAGACAGTTCTAGTTTAATGCTCCTTTCCATATAAAACTAGGTACTGTGTCACTTATTGCTTCAGTTATTATTTTGGGGTTTAAGGTGCTGTTGGAATGACAAGTAGACTGATGCAGGTTTGTAAAGCACAAGGCAGTGAACTGCCAGTGTCCTTCTGAAAACCTGCTTTCATTTCAAAATTTGGAGAACTGCCTCTCAGTGGTTCAAAACTGTGTAATAGAAAGTGTTGAGGTGCCAAGTTAGGAAATGCAAATTGGAAATTATGATAACTGCCGTGTCTGTGTGTGTGTGTGTGTGTGTGTGTGTGTGTGTGTGTGTGTGTGTGTGTGTGTGTGTGTGTGGCCTTTGTGTCTTTCCTTTGTTTGTGTCTGCTTCATAAGCCTAACATGTTTGAGTATTTCCTGTCTTGTCATTGGTGCCACAAAAATAAACTCTGTTTGCCAGCTTTCCTTTATCTTTCTCTCTTCCACTCTTCCTCTCTCTGCCTGTCTGTCCAGAATTTTCGCGCCGACAAAGAGGCTGTCCATCTTTGTGAAAATGGAGGCCTGAATCCGGAAGCTGTGCCCTCAAACCTGGCTTCCACCATTTTTGCAAGGGGGAATGGGGAAGGGTTTTAATAAGCACATAATGTGCTTTACATGTCAAAGTGCAGCTGCCTCAGTCAGATCTGATTTTTGGCTCGTGAGATGTCCAAAATACGACTTGTGCACTTTAGACCTGGTAGGAGAAGGTCTAAAGCTGCCAGAGTTCTTTGGAAAGGTAGGGTATCCTTTTCCAGAGGTAAGGTATCCTTTTGGATCTGGTCCAAGCACACCCTTGGGGCAGGTCAGGTGACCTTTTGGATTGTTAAAATTAGACATCAATGTGTGTAAAAAGTGCATAAACCCATTGGAACTGTCAAACTGTTTAAATATACTGCCCTTTAAATATTAGGAAAAAACCGTAGTGTTTTTAAAAATATCACTGCTCACTATTTCATTCTGCCTGTTGACATAAACTTGACAGTTATCATTACAGGATAAGTGCTGCATGACTGATTTCACAACCCATCATTATCGCAGTGGACTGCCTGTCAGGTCACAGTTTGATTGAAGCTTCAAGAGCTTATAAATTCTCTGTAGTAGGACTATGAATACAAATGTTTGTTTTTATGAGGGATTAAAGGAAGTTAAATGTAGTGAATGGGTTTTTAATCAGTTTTTTAAATAATGAATTAATCAATAGACAGAAGTATTTTATTTATTCTCAGCACGGGTCCTGAGGTCTGCCCACAGCGGATACTGGGTGAGCTGGCATGGTAGGTGTAAGGGCAAAGGGTGGTCAGTGAGGGGGCATAAGCTGGCACTGAATTGGCATAGGTGCATAGTCAGGCCTGCAAATCCCAGATTAACTTCTGCCTTATGTTTGAGTGGAAGAGGATCAATAATAGAAGAGATTAAAACCTGAGAAGAGCAATATACGTATATAATGAGGAGCTGTGTGCAAAAAACTCCTTAAAAATATTTTGTTTTATTGTGATTTTTAGAATCTTCTGGAATTGATGACAGGAGCCCAGGTGAAACATTTGCACCTAGCTTGCTTTGTATGTGCTGGTCTGTAATTACAGAATAAGTGAAGTGGTGAATTGCTTGTATCCTCAGTACCTTTCCAGGGAAGACTCAATGGGTTTGAAAGGGGAAGTCTGTAGACAGAAAGCAACGAGGAAAGCAAATTATTTATCAGCACAGAAAACTAGTAATACTTTTCTCTAACCTGTTAAATCCTACAGGGAACCTGAGATGGTTAAAGGCTTGAAGTTGATTCTGGGTCAAGCCTAATGAATGTCAGAATGTCAAATATCAAAATATCAAAGAATGCTTCTTTGAACGGCAAGGGAGCACTTCTTCTCCTTGCCTACAAGGAGTGACAGAAAAGGAACTTAACTGATACTGCCGGCAACTCCTGCCTCCTTTTCACAGACAAATTTTCCAATAAAATTGAAATCCAACTCCTAATTGCATTGTGGGTGACGGATTTAAATATGTCAATGAAGTTGCTCACCTCTCCATGGGGAGATACCCGGATGCAGAGAAACTTGCTGCAGAGAAAACACCACAAGGCATGTACACGATGGTCTGGGGACACACTCCCCATTTTTTATTTCTATTCTCGACTCTCCTACCTCTCATGGTGTGGGCTGACGGTGGTGGGTGTCTTGTTTTTTGTTTCAATGATGCACACAGGCCATTGACATTGTAGCTGAGATAATTTTATTGATAGCACATTTTACTAATACAAGCACAAATCTGCAGTAACTGAATTCTATCAAGACAGGTTCCAACATGTACAATCTGACCTTCAAACCCCAGGTCAGGTGACCCCATATCTAGTACAGAGTAGCGTATAGTATACAATAGCATATAATACTGGAGTCCACTACCACAATCAAATATTATCATGGCATTTCCCTTTTTAAAATAAAATCTTTTATACAATTCAAGTACACAAAGTCTCTTAGCTATTCCTCCTCACTTTGTTTTGATCGGTCTGTTTTACCTTTTACTCATCTCTGTATCTGTGGTTTTTTCACAGTTCTCCCACTGGATATTCTGAATAGTGTCAGAGGTGATTTTCAAGGACAAGAGGCCTCCTCCAGCTCTGTGTCACTATCATTCTTTGGATAGTTTTCAGGACTCTCGGGCTTTGTCTGGTTACCTATTGCTTCACTGGTGCTTTCTGGGTTTTGATCTTCAGCTACACTTTCTGGTTCAGAGAAGGGTTGCGTTTCATTTGTTTTCCATAAGAATTTCCGATTGCTCCTGTACCGTTGTCCGTTTGGAGTCTGCACTATGTAAGACCTTAGTTTTCCGGTGATTCATGTGACAATAGCAGTATTCCAGATCCCTTCATGCTGAATGTGTCTCCCATGTTCAGATCAGGCAGAGGTCGGGCACCTCGATCAAAGTACTCTTTCTGCTTCTGCTGTCTCAGTTTGAGGAGTTCCCTCATGCTGTAGCTCACTGGCTGTGGAAATGACAGTTGCTACACTCCACGTATCTAAATAAACGAATAAAAGTTGGGTAAAAGCAAAATTCTATTCAGCTTCACCTGCTTCACCCCCTCTTGAACAGTATAAATTTCATCACATTTTTACTTCTCTTTAGCTCTGAAGAAGAGTCACATGGACTCGAAACGATAACTCTGTTTCTCTCTCCACAGATGCTGTTAGACCTGCTGAGTTTTTCCAGCATTTTCTGTTTTTGTTTCAAATACATTTTGGGATCTATAAGGCTGGATTCCACTCTGAGATCAAGCTTGTGCAGGGGTAATCCCAGTTGGGATTGTAACACATTCTGGGAGTGGCATGTTCACGATTGCTTCGATTTTACTCAGGTCTGGCTTCAGTCCCTCACTTGAAAGCATGTCTCCCAAGCACTTGATTTCACAGAGACCTATTTTGCACTTTTCCTTCTTCAATTGAGGTTCCTTTCTCTAGCTCTGGCCAGCACCTGCCTCAGTCTGTGGTCGTGTTCTTCTTATGAGGCCCCCCAGACCAGCACATGGTCGATATAGGTTTCCATGCCCTCTAACCCTTCAAACAGCTGCTTCACTGTTCTGTGGAACACTTCCGGAGCTGAATTAATACCAAAATGTAAGCATAAAAACCTGTATCGCCTGTATGGTGCGTTGAAAGTACAGAAATAGGAGCTGCGTTCATCCAACTTGACCTGTTAGAAGCCTGAACTTGCATCCAAGACTGAATATTATTTAGCATCAGCTAGCTTACACATGATCTCTTCTACCGTGGGCATCTGGTAATTCTCCCTTTGTACTGCCTGGTTTAGGCCTCTGGGATCCAGACAGACTTGCAGATTCCCATCTGATTTTTCTACAATTACAATGAGATTAACCCGATTTGTTGGTTCTTCATTTTTTTTGATGATGTGAAGTTTCTCCACTCTGTCCAACTCTGTTTTTAGTCGGTATCTCAGCATTATTAGTATTTTCCTGGGTGGGTGTATTTTGGGTGTCACAGCTTCACTTTTGTTTTTGTTAGCTGTTTATCTTTGCTTATCTTATGATGCAGGCTTATGTGAATGACATTTTCTTGTGCATCTGTGTCAAGCTTGAAAATCGCCATCATGTTGGCAATTTTTAAATCAACCTTCCATTCATGTTCTTTGGAATTTGTTGTTACTGCACCAAGGAAAAGTTCAGTGTCTGTGTCAATCGTGTGCACTTTCTTCAATTTACACATCTTAGGGAAGTGATTTAGTTTATCACAGTTCTTACACTAGTTTCCGTAGGCTGGACAACTACGTGGTAAATGCTTTGTTCTGCATTGGCTGCATTTAAATGTTTTAATAGCAGTTTTTTGTTTTTTTTACATTCAGACTGTCTATTTTTTCTTTCCGGGGTTTGTTTCTGTTTAACTGCATCTAACTGCTTGACTGCGTGCGTCTTATCATCTTCTGTCATCTCTTTAATCTGGCATTTTGTTGTCTCTGCCACTCTGCAGATATTTATTGCTTTCTCCAGCCTGAGATCAACTTCTCTCAAAAGCCATTCTCTCAGAGTGTCATTTGCCATTCCGCACATTATTCTATCTTGGATGAGTGATTCTTCAAGCTCTTCGAATTCACACAATTTAGCCCGTTTTCTCAGCTCAGTTACGTACTGACTCATGTTGTCACTGCCTTACGTGCACATAAAAAATCGGTATCTTTCTTGCGTGATGTTTTTCTAAGGGCTGCAGTAGGTTTCGAATTTTTTCATTATTTCTTTCAAGTTCATTTCATTTCTCATCACTTTCCAAGGTGAATGTGTTATAGACTTTCTAGGGCTGCTTCCCCTGCTACGTGAAGAAAGATGGAAGACTGTACCAGAGGGTTTTCCTTATCACTGCCTGACGCTGTGAGGTACAGCTCGACTCACTGCTGGAACTTCCTCCAGTTTTCGGCGAGATTGCCCTCCAAACTGAGCTCTGTTGGTGGTTTCAGAACCTCCATTGTTGCATTTAGTTTACTTCTGACATCATGTCTTGTTTTTTGTTTCAATGATGCACACAGGCCGTCGACATTGTAGCTGAGCTAACTTTATTGATAACACATTTTACTAACATATACACATATCTGCAGTAACTGAATTCTATCAAGACAGGTTTCAATATGTGCAATCTGACTGTCAAACCCCAGGTCAGGTGACCCCATATTCAGTACAGAGCACCACATAGTATCTTATACTGGAGTCCACTACCACAAACAACTATTATCATGACAGTGGAGATTGGTTAATATCAAGGCGATGGTATTTGATCCATTGACCATTCGAATTGTATGTTTGATCTAAATGTCACCAATTTAGGTAGCAATCCATAGTTATGTACAACCCAGAAACAGGCCATTCAGTCCAACTAGTCTCTGCTGGTGTTTGCACTTCACACAAGCCTTCCCCCTCATTCTATCAATTTCATCCTTGCCTTCTAGCATATCATTCTATTCCCTTTTTTCTCATATGTGTCTAGATCCCTTTTGAAATCATCTAAGCTATTTGCCTCAACCACTTCCTGTGGTGGTGAGTTCCACATTCTAACCACTCTGAGTAAAGATTTTTCTTATTTTCTAGATCTATTAGTGACTATCTTGTACTTATGACCCTTAGTTTTTGAATCTCCCACAAGTGGAAACATTCGCTTCAACCCACCCTGTCCAATCCATTTGTAATTTTAAAGACCTTTATCAGATCACATCTAAGCTTTCTCTTCAAAAAAAAAGTCAGCCTGTTCAATCTTTCTCATTGTAATTCTCGATCCTAGTACCATCCTTAGGAATCCTTTTTGCACTTACGCTTGTACTTATGTTCTTTTTATATTCTATTGACCAAAAGTGTGCACACCAAGTCTGGCCTGTCCGAGGATCCAGTACTTTGTTATTTTTGCATTTTGTAAGCCAAGAAATAAATCCCAGCTGTTTTGAATGATTTGTCCACCTGTATCCCTAGATTCCTTTGTTCTTCTACCCCATTCAGTTTATTTTCCAAGATGTTGATGTTTTTATTTTGCTGGCCAGAATTCATCGCCTCACATTTATCTGTGTTAAAGTGCATTTGCAACTTTAATTGCCTAGTCTGCAAGTTTTCTAATGTCATCTTGTATTATGTTACATTCTTCCTCACTGTTAGCTATTCCCCTAGTTTGGTTTCATCTGCAAATTTCACAGAGTTACTTGTTCCTTAATTCAAATTATTCTATGAAAATCAGTGGTCCCAGCGTTTTCCTGTGAAACACTGATTTCTACTTCTTTCCCTTTACCCCTTTTCTCTGTTTTCTTTTATTTCAGCCAATTTGCTATCCATCCAGCTTTTTAGCTGCTAACTCTACATACCCTAATCTTTGTCACAATCTTTGTCTTTTGCATGGCATGTTATTGAAGGCTGTTTTGAAAATCCATGTATATGATATCTGCTGGTATGATCCATTGTGGAGGATTTGCATGTACAGTGTAGATGTGGAAAGACTCATGTTTCAAAATCCTGTTAACTCTACATGTATTTTGTAATGTTCATCCTTTATATTTTTTACTGAAAAATACATGAATGTTGTTTGATTGGTTTGTGAAGGACTAGAATCAGAGAGTTCCTCTGATGTGTTTTTGGCACAATTAGATTAATAATAGAAGCTTTGGTAATTAAAATAAGCTTATAAAAGATGTAAGGGTATTGCTGGAAGTTCCATCCTTCAGTTTGCTTGTTCTGGCAATTCAAACAAAGTGTTCTTTGGAACCATTTAAAGAAAAGCAGGGCATTCTGCTGGACAATGCTCCTTGCTCAAGTGACAGCACCAAAAATAGAGAGCTCGTCATTACAAAGTCTAAGGATCTGCATCAAATCTACTTCTGTGTCAGCATCACCTTGAGTTACCAATGATCAGGAGTCCATTTAGTTAAATGGTCGTATGGCTTGAAAATTGTAACGTGGACCTCTTATTGCTTGTACTGATAACTATAATCTTGCAAATGCTGCAAAGCCGACTCATTCTGCCCGGAGATGAACCAACTAATAAACATAAGTTTAAAATGAGATTAACCTCTTCTACAGCTCCTTGCACCACACAATTTTTTTTTCCAAATTCTTTGCTGGAACATGGGCATCGCTGGCTGGGCCAGCATTTTTATTGCCCATCCCTAATTTCCCTTGAGAAGCTGGTGGTGAGCTGCCTTCTTGAACCGCTGCAGTCCATGTGGTGGTGGGTACACCCACAGTGCTGTTTGGGAGGGAGTTCCAGGAATTTGACCCAGCGACAGTGAAGGCACGGTGATATAGTTCCAAGCCAGGATGGCATGTGACTTGGAGGGGAACGTGCAGGTGCTGGTGTTCTCATGCATCTGCTGTCCTTGTCCTTCTGGGTGGTAGAGGTTGCAGATTTGGAAGATGCTGTCAGAGGAGCTTTGCTGAGTTGCTGCAATGTATCTTTTGGATGATAAACACAGCTGCGATGGTGTATTGGCGATGGAGGCTATTTCATGCTGGATGGTGTTGAGCTTGTGTGTTGATGGAGCTGCATTCATCTAGGCAAATGGAGAGTATTCCATTACGCTCCTGACTTCTGCCTTATAGATGGAGGACGGGCTTTGGGAAGTCAGGAGGTGAGTTACTTGTTGCAGGATTCCCAACCTCTGCTCTTGAAGTCGCAGTATTTATGTAGCTGGTCCAATTCAGTTTCTGGTCAATGGTAACTGCCCAGGATGTTCATAGTGGGGGATTCAGTGATGGTAATGGCATTGAATGTTGAGAAGAGATGATTGGATTCTCTCTTGTTGCCTGGCACTTGAGGCAATGAATGTTACTTGCCACTTATCGGACCACGCCTGAATTTGTCCAGGTATTGCTTCATATGGGCACGGACTGCTTCATTTTCTGAGGAGTTGCGAATGGTGCTGAACATTGTGCAATCATCAGCGAACATCTCCACTTCTGACCTTATGCTGGAGGGAAGGTCAGGAGCTGAGTGGTCCTGTTGGAACCCAAACTGAGCATCAATGAGTAGGTTGTTTCTGAGTAAGTGCCGCTTGATAGCACTGTCGACAACACTTTTCATAATTGTGCTGATTGAGAGTAGACTGATGGGATGGTAATTAGCTGGGTTGGATTTGTCCTGCTTTTTGTGGATGGGACAAACCTGGGCAATTTTCCACATTGCCGGGTAGATGCCAGTGTTGTAGGCGTACTGGAACAGCTTGGTGAAGGGCGCAGCTAGTTCTGGAGTGCAAGTCTTCAGTACTATTGTTAGAATATTGTCAGGGCCCATAAGATTTTCTGTATCCAGTGCCTTCAACTGTTTATTGATATCATGTGGAGTGAATCAAATTAGCTGAAACCTGGCATCAATGATGCTGGATATCTCAGGAGGAGGCCAAGATGGATCATCCACTTGACAATTCTGGCTGAAGATGGCTGCACATGCTTCAGTCTTGTCTTTTGCACTGATGTGCTGGGCTTCCTCATCATTGAGGATGGGGATATTTGTGGAGTCTCCTCCTCCAGTTAGTTGTTTAATTATCCGCCACCATTCACGACTGGATGTGGTAAGACTGCAAAGGCCTGATCCGTTGGTTGTGGGATCGCTTGGCACTGTCTATCGCATACTGCTTTCGCTGTTTGGCACGCAAGTAGTCCTGTGTTGTAGGTTCACCAGGTTGACACTTTATTCTTAGGTATGCTTGGTGCTGCTCTTGGCATGCCCTCCTGCACTCTTCTTTGAACCAAAGTTGAACCTCCCAGTTTGATGGTAGAGCAGGGAATATGCCAGGCCATGAGGTTACAGATTGTGGTTGTATAACAGTCTGCTGTGCTGATGGCCCATAGTGCCTCCTAGATGCCCAGTTTTGAATTGTTAGATCTGTTCAAAACCTATCCCATTTAGCACGATGGTGGTGCCACAGAACACGATGGAGGGTATCCTCCAATGTGGAGGTGGGACTTAGTCTCCACAGGGACTGAATGGTGGTCACTTCTACTAATACTGTCATGGACAGATGCATCTGAAACAGGTAGATTGGGAGGAGTACTGATTCATCAGCTGAGGGAGGGTGGTAGGTGGTAGTCAGCAGGAGGTTGCCTTGTGCATGTTTGACCTGATGACATGAGACTTCGTGCAGTCCAGGGTTGATGTTGAGAACTCCCAAGGCAGCTCCCTCCCAACATTGTGCCACCACCTCTGGTGGATCTGTCCTTTTGATGGGACAGGGCATACCTAGGGATGGTGATGTTGGTGTCTGGGACATTATCTGTAAGGTATGATTCGAATGAGTATGACTATGTCAGGTTGTTGCTTGACTGGTCTGTGGAACAGCACTCCAAATTTTGGCACAAGCCCCCAGATGTTTTTAAGGAGGACTTTGCAGTGTTGACAGGGCTGGCTTTGATGTTGTTGTTTCCAGTGTTTATTTCGATGCTGAGCAATCTTTCCAGTTTCATTCCTAAATCATGAATTTTTGCTGCCTTTTTGGACAGAAACTCATTTTTCAGGCCAGCTGTCCACAAGGTAATTAGCACAGTGTCTAGACTACAAGCTGAATGGCTTCACTGTGCCATTCCCAACTCTTGTGCTCTCCTGACTGACTTGTGTTCTTTTTCCAGAGATATATCTCTTCTCCCAATGCCTTAAACTTCCCTCACCTAAAGGAAATAGGGTCAAACGCTGTTGACTGACATCTTTGTCAACTCTACATCAAACTACCCTTGACACTCACAAGTTACAACCTTTAATAAAAAGTCACCCTGGGGTATGAAGTATTATGGCACCTGTATGTTTGCAGCTGAAATTCCTGCTGTGTAATGAATAAAATATCTTCTATCATGATGGAATAGTTACCTAGGGCCAACCTTAAGCAATTTCATTGCTTCAAAACTCATGCAACATGTAAAGGTCTGTGAGGGTTAGTGCATCCAGTTTTCCCTCTGGGAACTATTCCAATCAGCATTCTACATGGATTACGCATCTCTATGAATTCAACACTTTATGGCCGGATGGTTAACTGTCGACATTAATTTCATGGATTATCTTCTACTATTATTAGTTTGTGACTTAAAAAGTTCAGGACTAAGAGATTGCATTAACTATTGCTAAAACATTTAGATGTTCTTTCAGAAATTAAATTAAGCAATAACTGGTTATCTGCTTCCCTTTTCTTTTTTAGCTGATGCAATCAATAATGCAGCTGGTTTTGGGTTCAGTGGCCTTGATAAAAATGGGAACTTGAGATGGAACTTAATCTCAAACCTAAACATCTGGAATATTGAGGTGAGATTCTCATGTAAACTAGATCCTGAAAACGAAGTTTTCAATGCTGTATTCTCGCGGCTGAGTCTTAATTGGACTGAAACCATACATAATTATTTTTCACACAATCACCTGTATGTTGCTACCTGAAATGAAGTTGAAGATTTACTTTGAGTCACTAAATTGTGTGTGTGTGTGTGTGTGTATGTGTGTGTGGTCCTCTTCTTTCATTGTTTTAAGTTTGGCTAATACTTTGTTTGGTGCTGGATTCACAGTGCTGAAGTTACAAATGAGCGTTTAATGATGGTATGGAAGATTATTAGAGAAAAATCAGATTCTAAAATTGCAAAACTTTGCTATAGCAATGACTCACTTTGATCACATAATTTGTTCTTGCAGAAGTGATATTTCTTTTCAACGTCTGTTTCCAGAACTGCCTTAACTGCTTTCACTTGCGTAAGAGTTAATGAAACATGAGTTTCCTAGCAGTCTGCTTCTTCATTGTAAATGTTTTATTACTCAATATCTTTTCATTGCATTTTATTTGGTTGGCCAGATTTCTGCTCAAGAAATAATTGGCTGACAAATATAAGAGGTAATTGACTTGGGGCTGCCACAGGTCAGCTGTGTCCAGTTGGTAGTGTGGATCAGAATTATGGGCATGCACTGGGCAGTGTTTCCACCCAGTTAGAAATTCTTGCACAGCATGTTTCACATTTATACGACAGGTTAAAAATCCAAAAAAACAAATTTGTAAAGTCTGAAACAGATACTAAGACGATTTTTCAAGCTTTTAAGATAACATGTGACTTCTTCCACAGCTATACCAATATTTTGGATTTTAAGGAACTTTTCGAGGAAACCAGTTATTAGAGTTTTAAAATAAATTTGCTATTAGTTGTTTGGCTTGGAAACATTGGGCAGAATTTTGCCCTAGGGCGGGCTCGGCGGCAGCGGTTGGGAAGCTGACCGCCGTCCACGATCGGGACTGGACCGTGATTTCACGCTGGTGGGCCAATTAAGGCCTGCCCAGTGTGAAATGCGAACGGCAGCACTCGGCGCTGCCAGTGTGAGCAGGCCAAGCGCGAACTTCGCGCATGCGCACGATTGAGCGCTTCATAGCCTCCCTGAGGCACAGAGCTGCCTCAGGGAGATGAAAATGCTTTTAAAAAAAATAGAAAATAAAGAAAATAAAATGTAATAAAACATCCCCTCCTGTGACTGTCACATGAGCAGGGACATGTTAGTAACTCAATTTTAAAACTTTTATTTTATTTTTAATTGCTTTTGGAAACCTCAACCTGCCCATGGATGAGGTTTCCAAAAAATGCAGGATGGGCAGTGAAAAATATAAGTTAATTGATTATTTATTTAATGGCCTTAACAGGTCTTTTAATTGTCAGCGGGCGTGCTGCTGACTCAGGCGCGTGCCCGCCAACCAAACTATCTTGCGACTGCGCATTGACGTTGGCACGATCAGCTGACGTCAACGTGTGTCATTTCACGCTCGGCGGCCCACCCGCCAAGCGAAAATTTCTGCCCATTATGTTGCTGAAAAATCACAACAATTAATGCTTTCCAGTCATTGACGCCAGAAAATTTGATTACTATACTGTTGCTGTTCAAACAGCATTATGATATATCTAATCTGTTTTACAACACAAAGGCTTAATTAAAAGTAATTCTGTTCAACATTATCATGAAATAATGTCCTCTATTTTAAATGAAAGTTTATTTTTCTTAATTTTCTGCCCTGAAGGTGGAATCTTGCATTAGGTACGATTCCAACTGTAACTTTTACCTTATAGCACTTTGCCCGAATGACCTATGTTATTCTGTGAGCTTGGATGGTGAGCGTTGGTGGTCTCTTTGACTGTAGAGAACTACCTGAAGCCCTAAATGCACTTCACGGTCGCGGGTCACTGTTACGGATGACAGCCCTCACCATACTGTCTCATAGGCCAATTGATAACATTCTTATTTCTAGGATTGACTGACTCTCACCACCTTCCTGACCCATGTTCAACTGCCTGAAGGGTCTGTGGCATTCCAACATTATAGTTTTATGGTAATACTCTCCTGTGCTCATCTTGAGCTGTAATATGCCAATTGAGCAACTCTGGTCAAGTAGAGGGAGTTGAGACACATTGTCAGCTCATCAGAATGCCAAAGAACATAATGGACAGAATTTTACGCCGGCGGCATTTTATGGTCCCGCCGAAGTCAATGGGGTTTTGAATGGCTTGCTGCATTTTATGGCTTTGGCCCCGCTACCACGGGACCGTAAAATTCCGCTCTATCATGTTTATAAATTAGCTCATTAAATTACCAAAGAATAATAATACAGATGAATTTACATTTCTGGTTGAAGCATTTAGTCTGGAGTTGAGTTTATAGGATTTTATTCAGGCATTTATGTACATTTTAAATGTCTTTCAAATTGGGAGATGCGTATCAGTTAAGAGTTCTGAATTTGTGGCTATTTTTACTTATCTTTAGTTGATCTGTGAGAAAGCAAGCTTTCCTGGTTCATTGGTCATTGCCAGCATATGACTCAATGATGCTAATATTATTCTGTATAAGGTAGAAAGATCCCAAACCGTTTTATTACAGTTTTTATTGCCCGAAATCAAAGGAATGATTCTGCATTCTGGTGCCACCAACAGGTAACATTGCTTGCAGGCTGAATATCCCATGAATCGCAGCTCACAGCCTGTGATTTTCTGCCTATTTCCAGCAATTGCATGGCTACCTACAAGTCTTATGATGCTGTCTCTTATTTCCTGCAAGTTCTTCCCTAGATCTTTTGTGCACATCAGTCTGTTACTATATCTTTGTTAAAGAGGAGAAACATTTAAAAATGCACAGATTATATTCTCCCGAAGTAGTCTTTAAGGAGTTATGGTTAGGATGTTTGTATTGATTGCGTAAATGGAAAACATGCAGCATGGATAATAACGAGTGCTTAAAGAGTGGGAGGTGGAGTCTGTGAACTTCAGATACCAAAAGGAAAGGGGTAGGACTCTGGGATCTACACAAATGAGTTTGGTTTGAGATTTTCTTGCAAGAGAACTTTAGACTAAAATAATAGAAATAGTTGAAACCCTCTTTGCTGAAAATGCAAGGAGAGGAGCGAAAGAAAGTGAAATGTGACCCATGACAAATACTTAGACTGTATGCTCGCAATTAATGGAATTGCTTGATCCCTGTTAACTAAGCAGCTCCAGATTATTGTCTCCCTTATGGGGTTCATGTCAAGCAGCAGACTTCTCTTTACTCACTTTATTCTTATAACAGAGTTTTATATTTTTATAAATAATGTTCATAAGAAATAGGAGCAGGAGTAGGCCATTTGGCCCCTCAAGCCTGCTGGCTCCTTTCAGTAAAATCATGGCTGATCTGACTGTGGCCTTAACTCCATTTTCCCACCTGCCCACACCGCCACCCCCTCCCCCATGTCTCAGTAATCTTTGACTGACTTGTTGATCAAAAATCTGTCTAACTCAACCTTGCAAAAAGATTCATCATCCATTGCTCCCTGGGGAAGAGAATCCCAAAGATTAATGACCCCCTCAGAGAAGAAATTTCTCCTCCTTGCAGTCTTAATTGGAAGACCCCTTATTTTTAAACTGTCCTCCTTCATTCCAGATTCCCCCATGAGGGGAAATACTGCCTCAGCATCTACCCTGTCAAACTTCCTAATGCAACCTGTCCTAACTAGTTTCTCAGGAAGTTAATAAGAAAAGCTGTACGAAACATTAACTACTGAGGTTTCTGCTTAATCATTAACAATTAATTGTAGAATGAACCTGACACTTTTGTGCTTCATGATTATTAGCTGTAAATGTCAGAAAGTTCTCAAAACTCCCTATTTTAAAAAATAATGCTGAAATGTGTACCTACCGTATTACCTATAAAGTGGAAAATACCCTTTATCTGAAGATCTTGTAAGATATTCTTGGTTTCCTCTTCCCTCATACTGAAAGAAACCTGTATTCAATTTCCTGATTACTTTTTATATTCTTTCATTACCAGACTGCTACAAGTTTTAAAATGTGCCTGGACAGTTGGAACATTCAAACTGGAGCTTGGCTAAAGAGGTATATAAAATTGCTGTCATGTGCAAGCTTATTACTAACAGTCTTGCACAAGATTCAATGCAAATAATACAGGATTCATGACGACTGAAAATAAATCATGTGACATCTAACATAATTTGTTTCACTGAATTGACCCTTTGTTCAATTTTGTTATGGTATACATTACAGACACTCATTCTATGCATACTGGTCATGTGTGGTTGGGGTGCCCACCAGAGACATGAGCCAGAAAGTCAGTGATTAGCCCTTGTCACTCAGCAACCACTATCTGGCATGACATGCTGACTCAGTGAGAACAGTGGACTGGTGCACGGGGTATTCACCTGTTCAATGTGCTGAGCATGGGCGCACTGAACTGCGTGTTCAGGGAGTAGAACCTGTTGCCCTACACCTCTGCATTTAGATGTGGTGCCTTGTAAAGCCAAACGTATGCAGTCAGTGTTGCCCTGCGCCTTGGCAAAGTGGGCTGTCTTGACAAAGCCACATACACGATCGACCTGCTGCACTCTGGTCAGAGAGAAGTCCTGGCATAAAGAGTGTCAGTCACCTTCCTTAAGCAGCAGTGGATGGGACAGTGAACTGGGAATGTTAGAGATGTCGCCTGCTCCAGACTGGAAGGATCTTGACGCAAAGAAATTAATGGCCACGGTTACCTCCATAACCATTGGCAGGACCGTTTTTGCCCTGTTCTGAGGCAGCAAGTCTCAAGAGGTGGCAGATTTACGTAAGCATCTCGTTCATAAAATGGAGAGGATGTACACACACGCAGATATTTATTAGAAGACTAGAACGACCCAGGATTTTCTTGTATGCCAACAGTTGGTACAGTTTGAGTTGGTTAATTGATATTCCACAGACATCACCTTTTTCAATGGATTCAGCAAATTTTGTCTTTTAATTAGAAAATGGAACCCTGAATATCAAATACATTCTTTAATAAGATGTAGCATTCTCACAAGTACAATCAAAATAAGTTATCTGCTCATTAGTTTCATTTGCTTTTGGTGGGACTTGGCTATAGGGAATTTGGATGTCAAGCTTACCTACATAAGCACAGTGACTGCATTTCAATTGTGGCCCATTTGGGTTGTCCTGAGAATAGTGAAAGGCACTCTTTTAAATGCCTCTTTATTCATTCTGATTATTATGAACATAAATTGTATGACTTCTAGTTTGTAGTATACACCTTTATCTGTTTATTGATACTATTTTGAATCAACTTAATCATATTTGTTCAAATAATTTCCTGTCTATTGACAGTCGGAAGATGAAAGGTGATCATGTTATTAGTGAGCTGTGATTTGAAGTATTGCAGTGCAAGAATCTAGTTTTCTCACCCTTAACCTTGTCCCTTCTGTTTTTTCTCAGTGTCTGCTACGATCGGGCCCCCTACTACCCCACAGCTCTAACATTTATCCTTTCAGCCTTGTGGCATGGAGTGTACCCTGGGTATTACTTCACTTTCACGACTGCAATCCTTATCACGCTGGCAGCAAGAGCAGTAAGTACCCATTATCCCATACATGGAGTTGTAGAAGCATCATTTCTTAGTTTCAGCACCCATTAGATTGAAGAATGTCATTCACTGATCTGTTTTGTAATTCGGAAAGTAATTGGCTGATATCTTATAAGAATAGTTAAGTTAGCCAACTTCGTGAACTCATTGTTTGCAGGCTCCTGTTTCAGTTATGTCCCTATGGAGTCCTGATTACTTAAGAGCTATGATTTAATTGAACAGAATTTTTTTGCTACACCCACCTTGTTGAGTTGTTATAAATGCTCAGGATTGTCGTTTAACAGAAATAGTTCCTGTTTAATATTAGTGTTTAATTGATCACATAAATCTATGGGCGGAATCGTCCCAGATTTGTAATAAGTGTGGTAGTGGGTGGGAAAAACAACGTTTACCCGCTGGCCGCAATGGCTTCTTACGCCATATCATCTCAATCCTGCTGCATTAATTATGCATTCCTGGGAAACATGACGTTTCGATGGCAGGGGGGGACACTCATTTACCCGCCACGCTATCACCTTGCCGCTTCATCACGCCAGGCGCCATATTTAAAGTGCAGCCGCACGCACACCTCTCACTGCTTCCAGCCCAGGAGTGCTGCACGGAAGACATGGCCCCAAAAGGCAAAAAAACTGCAGCCCCCTGGTTTAGCGACATGTCCCTCGGGTATCTTTTGGATGCATTGGAGGCCCGCCGTGATGTCCTTTACCCCCGCTCTGGCTGCAGGATGGACAGCAACATCACTAATCCGGCTTGGCAGGCGGTGGCTGTGGTGGTCAATGCCAATGCCCTGCAAAAGTGGACAGCCACCCAGTGCCACTACAAGGCGAATGGTCTCATCCGTTCCGCCAGGGTAAGTCGCTCTTCTCATCACTCTCAACTCACACATACTCACAAACCCATCACACATCCACAGGGATCTCCACCTCTAGGGACAACACCACTAACTCTCTCACACACCCTCACATCTTCCTCAGGCTCATATCTCTTCCATGTCTCTGCTCATCGCAGAAATATTCCATGCAGCACCATGTGTCCTGCTCACACACCCTCCATCTGTTTTCATGCAAGAGAAGCATCACATTAGCAGAGAGAGGTCCCAGACCGAGGAATGGAGTGGCCCAGATTAGGCACCTCACCCACTTTGAGGAGCGTGTCTGGTGAGGATGTGGACCCTGCCTGTGGTGACGGTGAGGTCGGTGGCAAACACCCTCATGAGGATCCTGCACCACACCATCCCTCTCTCAATGCAGATGTGAGCGCACTCTCTCCTGCTTTTGACTCTGCTGCCATGCACTTTTTATCTCTACTTTGGTTCACAGGGAGCTCTGCCAAGTGACCGACACCCTCAGCCAGCCAGTCCCTCAGCACCATCCATGTCCTCACCTTGAGCCAAGAGGACTCCTCCTCCATTGAAGAGCTGGAAATAAGCAGCCTGGAAGACCTGTCACAGTGCTCACCCACACCCTCCACTAGTGCAGAGATACACACCTTTGTGGGACCTAGATCTAGAGCAGGCCTGAGTTCACAAATTGGTGGTCACCACATGGACACATGTCCGATGCAGGGAGAGGCAGATTCGGCCAAGCTGCCCAGCACTTAGAGTACTGCTGGGGAAGAGGCACCTGTGAGGTCTCAGTCAGATGACGTACCTCTAGATTTGGCCTTCCAACTCATCGTGGAGAATCAGCAGAAGGTGGGGGAACATCATGCAGAGCTGCTGGAAGTCCTCAACAGAGTGACATGCGAGTCAGAGGAGTGCATCTACCTAATCTCTGATAAAGTGGTGCCCACATATGCGTGTATGGAGGTCTCCATGGTGAGGATCGCTGATGACTTCAAGGAGTCAGGTCAAGGCCCCATGGCACCTGAAGGGAGGAGAAGCGGCAGCTGGACACCCCTGGGTCCTCTACTCAGGAAATCTGAGGCTGTCCTCTCCCTACAAGCCTCCTTTGCCTGTGAACCCCTTAGCCTCATCCTCTGTCACCGCAGTGGGAGCAGCTGGCCCACAGCAGGATAGACAGAGCAAGCTGGGGTCCCCAAGGCCTCGGCTCACCAGAGGACCCATGTGAAAGGCATTAGAGGCTACAGGGCCAACCATTACACAGGCTGCCTCCACCCCTGCTGCGGATGTCAGGGCAGGAACTAGAAGTCTAAGGTGTTCAAAAGTTAAGAAATTCTAGTCACAGTTGGTTGCATGGGTAAACACATTTTCTCACTTTGCAACCTGGAAATATATGCACTTGCACTGAATAATGTGTAATGGTATCTTTCAGCTTCAGCGACAGTGTTCGTGAGTCCTCCCACTGCATCTGTCTCCCCGGCCCCCCACTAGCCGGCCCAGAGCGATTCTCGAGTGAGAAGTGTATGTGTGCATATAGCAGGGCCTTTCGGAGCCTTGTGCCAGCACTCTCCCACGCACGCGGATCCTTCCCATATCACACTCATCTCAATGTCCTGAGCATTTTCAGTGCTGCCTGCTGGTGTTTGCTTTCAGTTGTCCATCTGAGCTGACCTGCACTAACTACACTCCCTTGCAGCACCTGATCCCACCCACCATGACTCTCGTTTCTCTTTCGATTTAGCCAGGATGGTGCTAATACAGTTTTTCTTTCACTCTCCCATCCTTTCCCCTCCCTCAGTCACCCATTTTCTTTCTGCCATCACTGTTGAGCACCCGGCATCACCTTCCACCTCCCCTCAGTGACCTACTAGCCACAATCCTTTTCTTTCGGAGATGTCCAGGTGAACGTGCACATTCCCTTCCTTCCCGAAAATCCAATCCCCACCCGCATTAACCTCCCCGACCTCCTCCTTCCCATCCCCTAGGTCCATGCCTGCCTCCGAATCCCCACCAACCATCTTCTACTGATACCGTTGAACCCTCACCCTCCAACCCTACCGCCTCACTCTGCTGTCAGTCATTCTCACCATTCCTTCATGCCACGCCCACCCTTGGTTCGCTCGCTAGGAAGCAGTCATGGACTTATCAGAGCCCTCCCTTGCAAGTTCACCTGGATACGCCCAGCTCTGGACGCCTTCACCCCACCTCCGGACCTATTCACCCCCCCTGGACCCCCTCTCCCCACCTCCTGGACCCCTTCTCTCCCCCTCATTCTCTGCACTCCTTCCACCCCCTCTCTGGACCCATTCCCAACCCCCACTCCGGACCGCTTTCCCATCTTCCCCACCCCAGACCCCTTCGCCTGCCCCTCTCCCCACCAACTCCGACCCCTTCCCTGCATGGGAACCCTCCCCGCCCCACCCAAGACCTTCCTCAACCCACAACCTGAGTCCTTCACCCACCCCCACCCACTGAGTCCTAGCCCCACCCCCACACCATCTTTCCCCCCACCCCACCCCTTCGTCCCCCACCCCCACCCCGAATCCTGTCTCCACCCCACCTCCCGAGTCTTAGCCCCACCCCGAGCCCCTCCCCTGCTCCCACCCAGAATCCTGCCCCCACCCAGAATCCTGCCCCCACCCCGAGACCTTGTAGCATGAATGATGACTGTTCCAGGGTCATTTGGGATTTCTGATCTCCATATTGACAGGGTTAGTGTTGTGTGCATCCTCATAAAAAGATTGATTTTATTCATTTCCACTTGCTAATTAGTTTTTCTTTACACTAACAGAATGGTCTGTTTCTTAAAAAGAAATTCTCATTCAATTGGGTTAGATGTTAAATAAATCATTATTGTGAGAGGTGGATTTCATAATGTCAGAATGAATAATTATTTGCAGCCTTTCTATCCTGCAAGGTTTGCTGTTGCTGTCTCATCTATTGCTCTGACTGGATGATTGGGTATTAGAGGTAAAATTGAGTTATCTTTCCTGGCTCATTGCTTATTATAAAGTGCACTTAACTCTTGCCTTTAACCTTTTGAAGCTCTCAACCTGTTTAAAATCTGATGGGTAGAAATTAGTACAATCAATGCAGGGTCGGTGGGGGGGTGGTTGAATGTGGAGACATTAAGTGTTGGATGCTGCCTGCGAAATTAAAGTCACTTCCAGTAGTGCCCAGGATGTATTGAGACATTGAAACCTTTTACACTGAGGTTTCTCCAATAGTCAAAGGCTGCAAATGTTGCAGTTCTGATGAAAGCTCATCGATCTGAAATGTTAACTCTGTTTCTCTCCACAGAAACTGCCCGACCTGCTGAGTTTTTCCAGTTCTTTTAGCTCTTATAGCAAATGTCCATAATGACATGAGATGTCAGAGTAATAATATTGCAGTGTCAGAGGCCACCAATTGTATTCACTCAGTTTCTGTTGTGGATATTTATTTTGTTTGGATTACAGCTATTTTGATTAACCTAGAAGCAGAGTTTCGTGCATTCAGTAATGTTGGCAATCTTTGTTATTCTAATCGGTTGATACAAATTCTAGTCTTGTTCTATTTTGTTAGTTTTAGTAACTGTGAATATCTTGATAAACAGACCCTCTGTCTCCTACAATCAGGAGTTTATTTTTACTACCCATTATTGAGTCAGCTGGCAATGTGACCTGGGGTTCACATAGTGTGAGCCCCTTGACCTGTGTATGGATATTATAATCTTGCTAATATTGCCATGTGCCATGGCTCATTAAATTTATGTGGACTTATGATATTTAGTGAGAGGAGAGCACCAGTAAACCAACAAGCGGGTTTATTTGGCACTCAGCTCCTGACCTCATTAGTGCCTTGGTAAAACATGGACAAAAGAGCTGAACTCCAGAAGTGTGGCGAGTGACTGCCCTTTGACATCAAGGCAGCATTTGACTGAGTGTGGCATCAAGGAACTCTGGTAAAACTGCAGTTAATGGGAATCGGGGAAAACTGTCTGCTGGTTGGAGTCATACCTGGCACAAAGGAAGATGATTGTGGTTGTTGGAGGTCAATCATCTCAGTCCCAGGGCATCACTGAAGGTGCTCCCAGGGTACTGTCCTAGGCCCAACCATCTTCAGCTGCTTCATCAATGACCTTCCATCATAAGGTCAGAAGTGGGGATGTCTGCTGATGATTGCGCAATTTTCAGCACCATTGGTGACTCCACAGATACTGAAGCAGTCCATGTCCCAATTGTCGCATAGCCTGAACAATATCCAAGCTTGGAGTGACAAGTGGCAAGTAACATTCGTGCCACTCAAATGCCAGGCAATGACCATCTCCAACAAGAGGCAATCTAACCATCGCCCCTTGACATTCAATGGCATTACCATTACTGAATCCCCCACTATCAACATCCTGGAGGTTATTATTGACCAGAAACTGAATTGGACTAGCCATATAAATACCTTGGCTATGAGAGCAGGTCAGAGGCTAGGAATCCTGTGGCAAGTAATTCACCACCTGATTCTCCAAAGCCTGTCCAGCACCTTCAAGGCCCAAGTCAGCAGTGTGATGGAATACCCTCCACTTGCTGAATGAGTACAGCTCCAACAACACTCAAGAAGCTTGACTCCATCCAGGACAAAGCAATCTGCTTGATTGGCACCCCATCCACAAACATTCACTCCCTCCACCACGTACAGTAGCAGCAGTGTATACCATCTACAAGATGCACGGCAGGAACTCACCAAGGCTCCTCAGTCAGCACCTTCCAAACCCACGACTGTTACCATCCAGAAGGACAAGGGCAGCACACACGTGGGAACACCGCCACCTGGAAGTTCCCCTCAAAGCCACTCACTATCCGACTTGGAAATATATTGCCATTCCTTCACTGTTGCTGGGTGAAAATCCTGGAACTCCATTCCTAACGGGACTGTGGGTGTGCCTACGCCACACAGACTGCAGCAGTTCAAGAAGGCAGCTCACCACCACCTTCTCATGGGCATTTAGGGATGAGCAATAAATGCTGGCCTAGCAAGTGATGCCCACATGACATGAATGCATAAAAAACATTTTGATATTGCCAAAGCAAGGATTTTAGTGAAAATAAATCGCATTTGTTTTGAGCAGCGAGACACCATAAAAGAGCACAAGGAGAGAGAGCAGCGAGACACCATAAAGCAGCGAGACACCATAACGCAGCACGAGGGGAGAGAGAGCAGTGAGACACCATAAAACAGTGTAAGGAGAGAGAGCAGCGAGACACCATAAAACAGCACGAGACGAGAAAGAGCAGTGAGGCACCATAAAACAATGCAAGGGGAGAGAGCAGCGAGACACCATAAAAGAGCACAAGGAGAGAGAGCAGCGAGACACCATAAAGCAGCGAGACACCATAACGCAGCACGAGGGGAGAGAGAGCAGTGAGACACCATAAAACAGTGTAAGGAGAGAGAGCAGCGAGACACCATAAAACAGCACGAGAGGAGAGTGAGCAGTGAGATACTATAAAACAGCGTAAGGAGAGAGAGCAGTGAGACACCATAAAACAGCACGAGACGAGAAAGAGCAGTGAGGCACCATAAAACAATGCAAGGGGAGAGAGCAGCGAGACACCATAAAACAGCGCAAGGACAGAGCAGCGAGACACCATAAAACAACGCAAGGAGAGAGAGCAGCGAGACACTGAAACAGCCCAAGGAGAGAGAGCAGTGGGACACTCTGAAACAGCCCAAGGACAGAGAGCAGCGTGACACCATAAAACAGCGCGAGGGGATAGAGCAATGAGACACCTTACAGCAGCGTGAGAGGAGAGAGCAGTGAGACACGAGAAAAACAGCACTAGGGGAGAGCAGAGAGACACCATAAAACAGCATGAGGGGAGAGGGCAGTAAGAAACCATAAAACAGCGCAAGGGAGAGAGAACCGCGAGACACCATAAAACAGCGCCAGGGGAAAGAGCAATGAGACACCTTAGAACAGCGTGAGAGGAGAGAGCAGTGAGACACGAGAAAAACAGCACTAGGGGAGAGCAGAGAGACACCATAAAACAGCATGAGGGGAGAGGGCAGTAAGAAACCATAAAACAGCGCAAGGGAGAGAGAACTGCGAGACACCATAAAACAGCGCCAGGGGAAAGAGCAATGAGATACCTTAGAACAGCGTGAGAGGAGAAAGAGCAGTGAGACACCATATAGCAACACGAGGAGAGAGAGCAGCGAGGCGCCATAAAATAGCGTGAGGGGATTCAGGATGGTGTGTGACTTGGAGGGGAACTTGGAGGTGGCGGTTCCCATGCACTTGCTGCCTCTACTTTAAGCAATGGAGGTCACTAGTTGGGAAGTAATATTGAAGAAGCTTTGAGTTGCTGCAGTGCATCTTGTAGATGGTGCACACGGCTGTCATGATGCACTGGAGGTGAAGGCAGTAAATATTTAAGGTGGTGGATGTGGTGCCAATTCCTCAAGCTGCTTTTGAAATGTTTGAAATGCCCCTCCAGGACACCCTGGTCCACTCCTCCATCACCCCCTGCTCCTCAACCCCCACCTCTGGCACCTCCCCATGTCCACGCAGAAGATGCAACACCTGCCCCTTCACTTCCTCTCTCCTCACCGTCCAAGGGCCCAAACACTCCTTTCAAGTGAAGCAGCATTTCACTTGCATTTCCCCTAACTTAGTCTACTGCATTCGTTGCTCCCAATGCAGTCTCCTCTACATTGGAGAGACCAAACGCAAACTGGGCGACCGCTTTGCAGAACACCTGCAGTCTGTCCGCAAGAAAGACCCAAACCTCCCTTTCGCTTGCCATTTTAACACTCCACCCTGCTCTCTTGCCCACATGTCTGTCCTTGACTTGCTGCATTGTTCCAGTGAAGCCCAATGCAAACTGGAGGAACAGCACCTCATCTTCCGACTAGGCACTTTACAGCCTTCCGGGCTGAATATTGAATTCAACAACTTTAGATCTTAAACTCCCTCCCCCCATCCCCACCCCGTTTCTTCCCCCTCCCTTTTGTTTTTTTCAATAGTTTATATAGATTTTTCTTTTCCCACCTATTTCCGTTATTTTAAAATCTACAACTAATACCTTGTCAGTCTTTCCACCCCACCCCCACTAGAGCTGTACCTTGAGTGTCCTGCCATCCATTCTTAATTAGCACATTTTCTTAGATAATATCACCGCCTTCAACACCTCTTTGATCCTTTTGTCTGTGACATCTTTTGATTATCTGCTCCTATCACTGCTTGCTTGTCCCTACAACCACCCCCCGCCCCCTCAATTTCTCTCTCTCTCCCTCTCTCTCTCCCTCCCCCCCATCTCCCCCCCCCCCCACCCCACCTTAAACCAGCTTATATTTCACCCCTCTCCTAACTATACTTCAGTTCTGTTGAAGGGTCGTGAGGACTCGAAACGTCGACTCTTTTCTTCTCCACCGATGCTGCCAGACCTGCTGAGTTTTTCCAGGTAATTCTGTTTTTGTTTTGGATTTCCAGCATCCGCAGTAGTTTTTTGTTTTTATTATTAAAATGTTTGGTGTTGATCTTCTTGAACTTCATTTAGTTTCAAAAGTTTCAAATGAACTTCGTGTAGAAATTTCATTATAAAGATTGTAATTCTAAAGTTGAAAATGACGTCCTCCCACAGCATTTTGCACAGTCACTATTGCTGGCATGGCTTACAATTCTGACTGCAAAATAGGTTCTGAGGTGACAATAAACTTGCATTTGAAGTGAATTTGCAGGCATTGAAGGGAACTCGTATAAGCCTCATAGGGTCATGCTAATCTGTTCAGTTTTTATTGTATTGAAGAATTAGTGTTCGAGTCACTGCAGTATAAAGACTGCATTTTACACATGGTAAATAAAAACTATTGTAGCATTGCGACTAATGGAGTTGATAAGATAACAGAAAGGGCAGATTGTCAAGGTGGGATATTCAGCCCCCTTTTTAAGATTTCAATGTTTTCCTAGTTGTAAGAACAGCTACAGTAAGTCCCCATTTTAAGTCGCATGCTTAGTGTCAGGATTTCCATTTTACTGAGGTTTGGTGCAGGGCCAACATGGTGTCACGTGACCCGACTGGTGCACTTTTGAGCGGCTTTTCCTGTTCCCCAACCCTCTGACTCGCCAACACTCCTGCTCTCTGACTCTTTCCCTCTCGCCATTTCCCTCCATGATCCTCCCACTTGTAGGTCCTCGCTCGCTCGCTTCCTCCCTCTCGCTGCTAATCCCAACCCATTGCTCACAGCAAGGGTTTGGGAGCAGGGAGCAGCAAACAAGAGGGAGTTGGAGAGGGATGGGGAGGGGCTGCAAGCAGGACGGTTGAGGAGCAGGAGAGGTGGTGAGGGTAGAAAGACTTAGCATATTTCAATTGCATTTTAAAATTTATTTTAAAAGTTATTTCAGTTACAAATATAGGAATGTACAATGTTTCAACTTACAGGGATAATATCTTAATATTTTTCTGATGAGAAAGATCCTAACAAAAATCTGATTTGCTTAACATTGTTTCATTTCAAAGTTGCACTTTTTAGGTACAAAACTACAACGAAAAATAAGGAATTATTGTATTATTGAGCATAGTCTTATTGGTATAAAAACTAGGCCTTTCAACTTTGCAACTTTGGCTCAAGGTATTCCCTTGAGGGCTATTCGCATAATATCTGATCGCGTGATGTCTGCAAATATTATTGTATGTTCTTTTTAAAAGTTGGGTCTCCTGTTGTTGAGTATTTTTGCCAGTGGTTTTGTACCAGCAGTTGCTGTGCAAGAAGTTCCGGGAACCAAGAGGCCTTCTGTGAGCAGAAGGGGAAACAGAGGGCGGAGAAGAGGGAAAACCAGGTTGGGGGAGATTTTCAGAGAAAACCCAAGGTGGGAGGAACTTTGAAAAAAGAATCCTCTCAGCAGCAGACTCTCACCAATTCTGTTAGTTTCTCACTGAATTCTACTAAATTTACAAAGGGTGACTTCTCTTGCGTAAGCTGCATGGTGGCTTGGAATTATTGTCCGACACTTTATGAAAGGCTCTTGGCTTGACACTGTGCCTATCGCCTGTACCAGGAATTAATGGTAACTCATGGCATCATATTAATAACAGCAACACTGGTGATATTCAAGATTCCTCTAATAACCGACAGTAATATAATAATTCACAGATCATTTACATGTAAGTGCTGTGGATGAAGGTGGATTTACTGTACTTAAAGTTCCAGCAGGAATTTGACGAAGTGCCACCTCAAAGGTTATTGCAGCAAATAAAAGCTCAGGGGCTAACACATTGGCATGGATGGAAGATTGGCTAGCTAACAGGAAGCAGAGAGTTGGCATAAGTGGGCCTTTTTCTGGTTGGCAGGATGTGATGAGTGGTGTGCCACAGAGAACAGTGCTGGGGCCCCAACTTTTTACAATTTATATAAATAACTTGGATGAAGGGACCGAAGGAATGGCTGTTAAATTTGCTGTTGACACAAAGATAGGGAGGAAAGTAAATTGTGAAGAGGACGTAAGGAGGCTACAAAATGACATAGATAGGTTAAGTGAGTGGGCAAAGATCTGGCAAATGGAGTATAATGTGGGCAAATGTGAAATTGTCCAATGTGGCAGGAAGAATTAAAAAAAAGCTTCTTACCTAAATGGTGAGAGATTGAGGAACTCTGAGATTCAGAGGCTTGTCCTAGTGCTTGAATCACAAAAGGTTAGTAATCAGATAAAGCAAGTTATTCGGAAAGCGAATAGAACGTTATAATTTATTGTGAGGAAAATTGGTTACAAGAGTAGGGAGTTTATGCTTCAGTTGTACAGGGCATTGGTGAGACCACATCTAGAGTATTGTATACAGTACTGGTCTCCTTATTTAAAGAAAGATGTAAATGCATTACAAGCAGTTCGAAGAAGGTTTATTGGACTAATACCAGGAATGGGTGGGTTATCTTATGAGGAAAGGTTGGACAGGTTAGGCTTGTATCCACTGGAATTTAGAAGAGCAAGAGGCGATTTAATTGAAACCTTTAAGATCCTGACGGGTCTTGACAAGGCGGATGTGGAGAGGATGTTCCATCTTGTGGGATAATCTAGAACTAGGGGTCATTGTTTAAAAATAAGGGGTCATTCGTTTAAGACAGAGATGAGGAGAATTTTTTTCTCTGAGGAATGAGAGTCTTTGGAATTCTCTTCAAAAGGTGGTGGAAGCAGAGTCTTTGAGTATTTTTAAGGCAGAGCTAGATAGATTCCTGATTAACAAGGCGGTGAAAGGTTATCAGTGGTAGGCAGGAATGTGGGGTTGAAGTTACTTTCAGATCAGCCATGATCTTATTGAATAATGGAGCAGGCTCAAGGGGCTGAGTGGCCCAATCCTGCTCCTAATTCGTATGTTCGTATGAATAGGTATAATGTCTATTTCTGGGCGCTGTCAGGCTTCCCAGCCAATTACACTTTTAACAATCCCTACCTCTCTGCTCTAACTCCTTGGACTCTGATTTGAGTTCAGGTCCTATGAGAAAGTCACAACTCTGACCTGGGAGCTTCAGTCACAGCTGACTTCTACTTGGATTTCATGTCTCAAAACCAACCTCTCAGACTGACCTGGACCAAATCGAAAGATTGCATATAAGGCAGCACGCTCTGTGTTTAGGACACTTCTCAGGGCATGTTGCCCTAAACTCAGCTCAGGACCAACCTGTCCGAATCACTCAATAAAGGTGAATTTTTATAGAATGATAGAAATTACAGCACAGAGGAGACCATTTGACTCCCAGTGCTGGCTCTGTCTCCTAAAACTCACAGTCCAACCCTCAATCCTTCTTATTTTGAAATACTTATCACATTCCCTTTTAAACAATGTTCTAGTCTCTGGCTCAATGGCCACTTGTTGTAAAGTGATCATGGTCTAATAATTCTAAATGCAAAAACCTTCAAAGTGCAAAATCCTTCCTTCCCTCTGACCCCTTGGTTTGTCTAGTGAAAATCCTCAGCTTTCAACTCCTTGTACCCCATTCTTCTGCCGATGAAAACAGTCTTTCGCTATGTACCCAGTGTGTTGTCCACTGGTCTCGTTCAGCCCTTTATTGGCTGTTGCTCTCTTGGTGACTTTCCTGTTCACCATGTTGCTTCTGCTCCCAGTTTTGCATGAAATTCTAGGCCCTTAGTTACCTCATTTCCCATTTTCCCTCTCTATCCCTGGCCTGTCTTCCACCAGTCCCGTCTCCTCTTCCCACTGCTCCTTCCCCCCCACCATGTCCTTGGTCACCCATACTTCCAACCCAGGCTGCACCTCTTTCTATTTGCCCTCATTCTCTCTGGATCTCCCTCTTTCTGTTTGTCCCCATTCTCTCTGAATCTCTCTCTTTCTCTCTCTCTCTCCCTCTCTCTCTCTCTCTCTCTCTCTCCTTCTATGTCCCGCACCCCCCAATCTCCCTCCTCAGCATGAATCTGGAATCCACCCCCATTTCTTTCTCTGTATTTTCAGCGGCACAGGAAAGGCGGCCTGTTGGAAACCCCACACGCTGCTGTTTAGAAGTTGCTGGCACCATTCTAGAAGTAGGCATTTCAGAACTTCTGCAATTTTCATTGAGGTGGCTGCATTTTAGTAGCCTTTCTAAATCACACATGGTGAATGGAGACATGGGCCAGAATTTTCCCGTCGGCGATTTGGGGGCGGGGCCCGCTCGCTGACGGGAAAATGACATCGGGAGGAACCCCCGATGTCATCCCAGTTGCTTTAAATTTTAGGAAGGCGGGCGGACAGCGAAATCAGCTGTCTGCCCGCTGACCTGTCAATGGTCAATTAAGGCCATTGACAGACTAATTGAGATCATTAAAGACCTGCCCGTCCAACCTTAAGGCTGGCGGGCAGGCCAGGAGTCCCAGCGGGCTCCTGATAATACATGAAACCTCATCCGCTGGTGGGATGAGGTTTCATGTCCGTTTTTAATAAGTTTAATAAAGTTTATGTCGTTTTTATTAACTTGTCCCATCTCGTGTGACATTGTCACATGAGGGGGACATGTTAATAATATTTTAATTTTTCTATTTTTTAACATTTTTGCACTGTCACTAATCTCCCTGAGATAGCACTTAGTCTCAGGGAGCAGTGCGCTCATTCGCGTGCATGCGCGAAAGAGCGCACATTGATAGCTGGGGATTCCCTCCCCCCCTGCACAGGAAGCACATGCCTGTCGGGAAGGCCGCTGAGTAGGCCTTATTGGCCCGCCCACTCAAAATGGCGACGGGCCCCGTTTCAGTGGCGGGGGTTGGCTGCCTGCCCGCCGCCGAGCCAGTGGGGCCCGCACGCCCACCAAGGGCAAAATTCTGACCATGATCAAAAAATTGGAGGTGGGAATAATCTAAATGTGAGTAAAATAGTGTTTCCCCCTTTACAATTCATCATGAAATGCTGTAGCCTGAGTTATACCTATGTTTACTAAAGTGAGTTATGATGATGCTGTGATTGGAAAAGGTAATTGACCATTAAATAATGGGTTGCCAAATTATTACTTGTGACAACTGGCAAGCTACCAAGTGAATGAACAGCATTGTAAAAATGGAGAAGTCCCATGCATTAGAATAGATCAGCCACTGGATAAAGTGCTATTTCTGCATTGTACAATATGGGAAGCGTAGCCCAGTTTGAGATCAATAGATATTTGATTAAATTTTTCCCATGACTTTAATTCCTTATTTAAAGAACATCTTATCCATCTGTTTAGCTATTTAAAATCTTTTGACAGGTGCATTGAGCTTTCATTCTTTAGAGAAAAGCTCAGCTATCTGTTTGGCTGTTTGAAAGCTCTGGCAAATGTCTGAGCATTTGTCTGTCTTCAAAGGCACTAATAGATTCTGTACTGCAATGTTTGTTTACACAACTATGCTGGGAAATGTTAGTTTGATGGCATGGCTGTCTTCAAAGGCACTAATGGATTCTGTACTGCAGTGTTTGTTTACACAGCTATGCTTGGGAATGTTAGTTTGATGGCATGGCTATCTTCAAAGGCACTAATGGATTCCTTGCTGCAGGATTTGTTTACACAGCTGTCTAGGGGATGATGGCTTGGCTGCCTTCCAAATCACTAATGGATTCTGCACTGCAGGGTTTATTTAACTAGTTGGTATTGCACACAGGTACTACAATGGTTGGACTCTTATGTTCATTTTGTTTGCTTTTGTTATGTAGAGAGGTGCCATTTCCCCCACTAATTACCTCCTCAGTTGAGACAAGGGTGTATTTGATCCTGTTCCATGGTGTTTGTATTCCAAAGCTCAGCATAACTGTAGCTTAAAGTTGCCAACCCTCCAGGATTGCCATGGAGTCTCCGAGAATTTAAAGTTAAACTCCTGGACATTTCTGCGAAATAGGAGAAAAATCATAGGAGAATTAAAAACTTTTTAATTCAATTTCTTTGAACACAAATTATGAAAACACTGAAGATGGAGAATAATGGCTGTTTGACCTGGCTGGGCAGTTGGAGGCAGGAGGTTATGTGATGAAGCCTCTATTATATGTTGAACCAAGCTTGAGTGTTGTGCGACCACTTAATTTGTCTGGCATAATAAGTTACTGATCTAAGCAGCTATTTTAATGGCATGTATTCTTAACAAATAAACTTTGAAGTAATTTTAATTCTGTTGAATCCTGTGTTCAGTCTACTCTTTGTTTTTTCTCCTGCCCTTTAGATGAGGAGCAACTTCAGACGTTACTTCCTTTCTTCCAGGATGATTAAAGTTGGCTACGATATTGCCACTTGGGCTTCTACCCAACTGGCTCTCTGCTATATAGTAACGCCTTTCCTCCTACTGGCTACGGAACCCACAATCAAATTCTACAAGTAAGTGGACCTATTCTCTGATTTTGTTTGTCTATAAGCAGCAAAAAAGGCATTGGAATTAACCAAAAATTGTACCTGCAAATAGTGTCTATATGGGGAGATTATTCCCCCTTCTTCATTCCCTCCAACAGAAATGCACACACTTGTAAGTTTGGCTGCAAAAATAGCCAGCTCCTTAAATTACTGTCCCTTGAATGATGTGGTGGTTGAGTTTGGTTCAAATAGAATTGAAACCTAGGTAGGTAAACCAACAACAACAGCTCAACTTAGCATTATTATTCGTTCTCAGGATATGGGTGAAGTTGACAATGTAAAGGTTGCATTGTTTATCCATAGCTACTTGCCCTAGAAAGGTGGTGGTGAGCTGCTTTGTGATGTTCTTACAATTGAGTGTTTTTTTAATGAGCCCTGCCCAACTACTTCAGAGGGTGATAAAAGTCAACCAAATAGTGAGAGACTGGAATCAGATGTAGCCAGCCAGTGTGGTGGTTTCTTTCCTTGGAAGGGTATTAGCGAATTGGGTGGGCTTTCTGGTGATATGTAGTATTTTGTATGGAACTGAGCAGCACAGATCAAGTAAGTTCTAGATTCTGTTCTGGTATGTACAGATCATAATTAGAATTGCGGCAGATTCACTACAGTTTAACCAAGTGTCCCTGGACTAGGAAAGAGAAAAATCGTGTTGGGTTTGCCTAGCTTCTTGGTTACTATATGTGGTTATCTGGCGAAATCAAGATCAAGCCTAGATTCAATAACTGACCAGTACTGACATCTGGGGCAGAGTTAGAGCAATACAATTGGCTGCTGCACTTTTGGGATTTTAAAAAAGGCTGACCTTGGTTGATGCTCCTGATTAAATTACTAGGAGAGATCACACAAATTGGGGTTATATTTCCCGGAATATAGAAGATTAAGGGATGATTTGAGATCAAACTTTTCAAGATATTAAGGGGAACTGATGATGTAGAAAGAAAGAAACTCTTTCTGCTGGTTAGGGAATCTAGGACCGAAGGACATGACTTTCAGAAGCAAAATAAAAATAGTAGATGCTAGAAATACTGAACAGACCTGGCAGCATCTGTGGAGAGAGAAATAAAAGTCCCTGAGGCTGTGCCTGGCATGCTCTACTACACTCCTCATTGAACCAGGCACCAGGCCCTGAAGTTAGAAATTGTGGTGCAATACAATTCTGTTGCTGATGGCTCACAGCACCTCATCAAACTACAGTGCCTTCCCTCAATACCTCCCGTAGTTCTCAGATGAAATCGTATCTACCCTAAGACAGATTTTAACTTGGATGCAGGAGGAAATTCAGGGTACTATAGTAATAAACTCAGTGTGGTAGTTCCTTTCCTTGGCAGGGTATTAGCGAAATCGGTGGGCTTTCTGGTGATGTGCAATATTTTGTATGGAACTGAGCAGCGCGTATATGTAGCAAGTAGACCAGCACTGTATCTGAACTGTATGCTCTTGTGGAAGCTGTTCAAAGTTTGTACAAGAGAATATATAATACAGGATGGCTGTTATCAATTTGACTGCTTCACAAACAAGTAATAGATTTGCTTTTCTGTCCTGTTTTCAATTATGAACCATGCAGTGATGACAGTTGTATGACTTTGCCCATTTACAGCACCCTGACCTGGATAAATAACAGTACTAGGTGTGAGTGAATTACATACAAACATACGAATTAGGAGCAGGAGTAGGCCACTCGACCCCACGGGCCTCCTCTTCTATTCAATAAGATCATGGCTGATCTGATTGTAACCTCAACTCCACATTCCCACCTACCTCTGATAACCTTTCACCTCTTGCTTATCAAGAATCTATCTAGCTCTGCCTTAAAAATATTCAAAGACTCTGCTTCCACCAGCTTTTGAGGAAGAGAATTCCAAAGACTCTCAAGCCTCTGAGAAAAAAAAATTCTCCTCATCTCTGTCTAAAATGAGCGACCCTTTATTTTTAAACAGTGACCCCTAGTTCTAGATTTTCCACAAGAGGAAACATCCTTTCCACATCCACCCTGTCAAGACCCCTCAGGATCTTACATGTTTCAATCAAGTTGCCTCTTACTCTTCTAAACTCCAGCAGATACAAGTCAAGACTGTCCAACCTTTCCCCATAAGACAACCCTTCCATTCCAGGTATAACCCTTCTCTGAACTGCTTGTAACGCATTTACCTCCTCCCTTAAATAAGGAGACCAATACTGTACTCAGTTCTTCAGATTTGGTCGCATCAAGGCCCTATATAAACTGAAGCATAACCTCCCTACTTTTGTATTCAATTCCCCTTGCAATATATGATAACATTCTATTAGCTTTCCTAATAACTTGCTGTATCTGAATACTAATCTTCTGTGATTCATGCACTAGAATACCCAGATCCTGCTGCATCTCAGAGCTCTGCAATCTCTCACCATTTAAATAATGTTTCTTTTTATTATTCCTGCCAAAATGGACATTTTCACTTTTCTCACATTATACTCCAATTGCCAGAGCTTTGCCCACTCACTTAAACTATCCATATCCCTTTGTAACCCCCTTATATCCTCTTCTCATGTTCCTATCTTTCTTTGTGTCATCAGCAAATTTAGCAACTGTACCTTCAGTCCCTTCATCCAGGTCATGTATATAAATTGTTAAAAGTTGAGGCCCCAGGACTGATCCCTATGGCACACCATTCATTACATCTTGGCGACCAGAAAATGACCCATTTATGCCTACTTTCTGTTTCCTGTTAGCTAGCTAATCTTCTATCCATGCCAATATGTTACCCCCTACACCATGAACTTTTATTTTCTGCAATAACCTTTGATGTGGCACCTTATCAAATGCCTCCTGGAAATCTATGTACAGTACATCCACCGGTTCCCCTTTATCCACAGCACATATTACTTCTTCGAAGAACTCCAGTAAATTGGTTAAACATGATTTCCCTCTCTTTAAAAACCATGTTGTCTCTGCCTGATTACCTTGAATTTATCTAAGTGCCCTGCTTTAACATCTTTAATAATAGCTTCTAACATTTTCCCTATGACAGATGTTAAGCTAACTGGCCTTTAGTTTCCTGCTTTTTTGAATAAAGGAGTTATATTTGCTATTTTCCAATCTAATAGAACCTTCTCTGAACCTAGGGAATTTTGGAAAATTAAAATCATTGCATCAAATATCCCACTAGTCACTTCTTTCAAGACTCTAGGGTGAAGTCCATCTGGACCAGCGGATTTGTTGGTCCGCAGCACCAACAATTTGCTCAGTACCACTTCTCTGGTGAATGCAATTTTCTTAAATTCCTCCCTCCTTCCATTCCCTGATTTACAGCTATATTTGGGATGTTACTTGTATCCTCTATAGTGAAGACTGATGCAAAATACCAGTTCAATTGATCTGCATCTCCTTATTTTCCATTATTAATTATCCAGACTCACTTTCTATCGGGCCAACACTCACTTTGTTAACTCTTTTCATTCTTAAATATCTATAGAAATTCTTACTATCTGTCTTTATATTTCTAGCTAGCTTTCTTTCATTATTAATTTATTAATTAATTCTTTTCCCCTCCTTATTATCCTTTTTGTCATCCTTTGCTATTTTTTATGTTCTGACCAATCTCCTGACCTGCCATTCATCTTTGCACAATTATATGCTTTTTCTTTAAGTTGATACTATCTTTAAATTTTTTAGTTAACCACGGGTGGTAGGTCCTCCCCTTGGAATTTTTCTTCTCTTTGGAACGTATCTGTTCTGTGTAATCTGAAATGTCCCCTTAAAAGCCTGCCACTGCATCTCTATTGACCTATCTCTTAACCTAATTTGCTAGTTTGCTTTAGCTAGCTCTGCTTTCATGCCCTCATAATTGCCCTTCTTTAAGTTTAAAATACCCACTCTTCTCTTCCTCAAACTGAATGTAAAATTCAATCATATTATGCTACCCTAGGGGCGCATTCACTATAATATCATTAATTAATCCTATCTCGTTGCACAGTACCAGGCCTAGTATAGCCTGCTGTCTGGTTGGCGTCAGAACCTGCTATTCGAGAAACTATCCTGAAAACACTATGAATTCCTCATACGAATTCCTCATACGAATTCCTCATACGAATTCCTCATACGAATTCCTCATACGAATTCCTCATACGAATTCCTCATACGAATTCCTCATACGAATTCCTCATACGAATTCCTCATACGAATTCCTCATACGAATGTGGTATGTGCATTTCAGTGCCATTGTGATGCTAGGTATGTAGGCCATATGACCCAAAGACTGGCGGTTCGTATCAAACAGCATGCCCCTTCTGCTGTTCGCAACGGGCAAGGTACAGACTGTACACAACCAGCCAGTGCTTGCAAAACTCAAAACACGGTGTCCAACATTAGACGTGATTCTGCAATCGACAACATTTGCTAAATAATCCTCACTGTGCTAAGAATTATGCTGACAACCAATTTAAGATTCAGTCGAACTCGCAGTGTGGCGCATTTGCACGTACTGGAAGCTACATACATTAATACACATGACCTGTGTTCTTTGCAGACAGACAGAACCTGTACACATTGCGCCTATTTCAGCTAAACAAAATAATTTATAGCCATTTGCTGGTTCATTCTTCAGGGCAACACCTTGACCAATCAGAGTCAAGCTGCCTGGTTTAAATTTCAAACAATGCTTGGCATTTAACTGTGAGTCACCATCAACTGGTGCATCCTCCATGGCAACACCTCCACCAATCAGAGTCCACTTGCCAACCAGTCAAGACTCTCTTTTCATACATTATAAATTTGTGGTCTCCCTTGGATTTGTATTCTTGCAAAATGTCCTGATGAGTGCAAGATGAAAAGTTTCAAGTTGTGTCTCTTTATTCAGCAATACTAATTTAATTTAATTACTTAAGTATTGTCAGTTCTATCTTGTATACCAGATAGTTCTGTTGTCCTACCAGACTCCTTGTGAGAAAGCTGTTACTGGAGAATATGGGGATATTTAATTTTGATGTGGCTTGATGTAATTTTGAGACATCCCAGGTAATGCAGTGTTCCAAGTTCATTTCTAACTTTATTTGGAATCCAACAGACAAAATTGTAAAATAAAATCACTTTCTATACATAACATGCTTACGAATATTAAGAACTGGCTGCTCTTCAAGTTTTCTGGTTAAAAAAAAGGCATCTGAAAAGAAAAAAACTGAGCCCAAGTTGCCCACAGCTCAGTTTCACCTGAATCATATGCAACCATTTCCAGTTTAGATTACTTTTGTGGGCTCCTCATCACAGATGCCCGACTTAACCCTATGAGAATTGGAGCACTATTTAGGCCCGAACTCCAAATAGGTTTGTAGTTTCTTGTTAATTTCTACATCTCTTTCATGCTCCAGTCTTGTTTTGTCGTTTTCATTTGAAATCTGCAGAAACTGATGTCTTTCTTCATCTAGATATTAATAGCATATTAATACTCTCTGGTACCTCAACCAAGTAGCAATATGTAAATTCAGACAATGGATAATTAAACCATAAAGCACAGCCCAATTCTGTCCTTGCTTGCCATTTTCTAGTGCGAATGAAGAGAGGTCAGTGGGTCATGATTACGACTAAAAATCATGGATTTTTTCACTCCTTTGTAACTTGGCATCAGTTATAGTGCCACCTATTGCTTGAGGCTAAAGTAGACTGACTTGATTCTAAGGTAATTTGAGCTCAGTGCCTTCCAACATGGTGTGTCTGCAAGATCTTGGTCACAAGTGTGATGTTGTGACAATGAAGCATTTCTTTGCTATTCTCGAAACTTCTATTGCAGTACTTCAGTTGTTCAAAGAATTCTTCATAAGTGGAATCCTCTGGTATATTAGGAAAACTGCAGGATTGTTGTACCGTGTGAAACCAGAATGGTGTTATTGTGTTGGGGCCATTTGGCTCTGTTGTCGAAGATGCACACTGAATAAGTTCTCTCTCTCGCTTTGTTTTGAAGGTCAATGTATTTTCACTTTCACATTCTGTGTGCCCTAGTGCTGCCAATTCTGGCAGTCAAGAAGCAGAAGAGTGTTACGCAAATTGATCCAACGTTCTTGAAGGCCAAATCCTCTAACCCAGCCCCCAATCGCCAGCAGCCCAAGAAGGAGCAGTAGTGACTCAGCAGAAATGAAGTATTTTGGAAGTGAGAGATGCAAATGAAAATCTGCTGGTGCGGTTTGGGTGTGGGAAACAAAAGAAACAGCAGTTTGTATGTGGGCGGTCTTCATCTCAAGAGTGTCCAACTGAAGATTTAATGAATGAAAAGGTTTAATGAAGTATATGTTTGTTTACTATACAGAGATCCTTGCATTGAACAGCCACTTGTCACTGACCCTACACTTGCTGCAGTGATTGAGCCTGGGTCATGTGGGTGCCTGTAGAATGCAGGCATTACTGTCATTTGCCAATTTGGTGAGATTCTTTTCCTCAAAACCACATGATTGTCCCATGAATTTTTGGACACTTTCATTGTGAATGGTATATGTATATATAAATGATCTCTCATCAGTTACCAGAGAGTTGCTGGTAAAGTCTTGAAGTTGAGTTCAGGTTCAAGATTTTTTTGGCTAGATTGTTAAAAAACTAACACTATTGCTTTAAAACCTATAGTTTCCCATTGTTATTTGAAGATAATCTAGCATATTTTCTTACAAACTTTCCCCTTGCCAGGTGACATTTTTGCGCCCTACCAACAAGGCATATTTACCATTGGTTTTATGTTCCTTAACAAACAGCTAAACCCATGGACACAAATTCCAACCTATAGATTTGTAATCTGATAATCTGAGCCTTCGGGCTCTAAATGGTTGGTCTTGACTGGTTGCAGTTTAGGGAGAAAAAACTGACTGTTCTGACAAAGGCGGGTCTGCTGACTGGAGCCCCTTAAAGTAGTAGCACTACATTTTAGCCAGATGAAGAACACGTACAGATTAAAAAGAGGCGTGCACTGGGAAAATGATCATCCAGTATAATTTCAGTGGCGGATTGTTTCATTGAAGAATAAGAGCTAAACAAATACAGTGATTGAGATCGGAGCAAATGGTTCCATAGATTGTGCTAAATATGAAGTCACCGAACTTGCAATAATTCAGTGTTCTGTTTTGTTTGTAAAATTTTTTGATAAAATCAAAACCGCTTGTAAGAACGTTATGCATGGTTATGATAATAGATTTTATAATTATAGATAACTTGATGTTGCCAATAATTTTTATATATTAAAATTATTTATTTCTTTTATTTAGTGCTCAAAGTCTTGCTTATTGCAGCTGACAATGCATTTCTTTGTTTATTTAGGGGGAGAATTTTTTTCCCGTCGGGCGGGCCGGTCAGGACCGGGCGCGGGCAGGCATGGAGCTGATTGCCGCCCGCGATCGGCTGCACGCTCCCATTTTATGTGGGCGGGCCAATTAAGGCACGCCCAGCATGACTCGCGCCCGGTAGAGCTCAGCGCTACCTGTGCGGGCTGGGGGAGGAGGGAGAATTGGGGCATGGAGCTGCTTCAGGGAGATTAAGTTCAGTTTGAAACATCAAAATAAAAAATGTTAGAAATCATTTACACATGTCTCCTCGTGACAACGTCACATGAGCTGGGACATGTTTATCAAATGTTTAAAAAATATTTATTAATTTAATAAACTCTTCATAAAACCTCATCCCGCCCATGGATGAGGTTTTATAAAAAATGCAACTGCCGCGCCTGGGTTCTTCGCCTGCCCGCCAACCTTCAGGTTAATCGGGCAGCCCTGTCAATTTGGTTAATTAGTTTATTAATAGCTTTAACAGGCCTTTGATAGTTCGAGTGCGCAGCCGACTCCAGTGTGCGCCCACTGAATGAAAGATCGGAGTGACATCAGGACGCATGCCCGACATCACCGTGCATCATTTTACGTGTCGGCATGTGAGCCCCGCCCCCACACGCCGAACAGAAAATTCTGGCCCACGTCTTTTACAGGGATGATGAGGGAACTGGGTCTTTGAAGGCAGATTAATTTCTATGTGCAAGGGGGGAAAGCATTGCAGAATATTGGATTAATATTCTCCATACGGAAAACTCACCTGCTGTTCTCCGACATAATAGCATAGGTTCTTTTACGTCTACGCAAAAGGGCAAATTGGGCCTTGGTTTAATGTCTAGCCTGAAAAGCAGCACACCACAGTCAGTGTAGCACTCCACTAGTACTGCAAGAAAGAAACGAGATAAGGCAATTGCCATACACTTGGGAATGCCTTATAACACTAAGAGGCAAGTGCCAATGCAACTGCCTATTAATTCTTAGCTACATCAGGGTTGCCTCCTGAGATTTCCTGAAGTAAAGAGAAACCAGAATATTAATTTACAGATATAATTTAGAACACTTTTCTAAAATGTTTTCTTGTAAAAGGTGATTTTTTTTTGTATTCATCACAGTCAGGGATGTTAATTATGAATATGGGACACATTCTATTGCAAGTATTCGCTCTCATTGGCCAAACACTAAGGAGGAATTCTCAAAGTGTAAAAGATTATTGCTACAATTGAGACCTTTTATGGCAAAATAAGTTTCCAGCATAGCCAGGAAATAGTTTTCCACCACAAAACTGTTTGATACAGAGCAAAACCGCTTCTACTCAATAGCCCCCCCCACCCGCCCGCAAAGCACAGAACTCTTTCTCCCTTGGGTCACGGGAGCCCTGGTGGTGTAGCTTTCCAGAGTTTCTTTTCATCCAATATCACCCCCTGTTCATGGTTTGGCCATTTCTGGGAAAACACCCAGCTCCTTAGCATTTCCAAGCTATTCCCACTGTTTTCCAGGTTTTAGACACTTTTCAATCAGCTTGCACATTGTGTCCAAGAGCTCCTGTCTCCTTTCCTGCCAAACAAAAAATCTGACCACTTTCTAAAAACGTTTTGTTTCTTCTCCTCGCAAGAATTCAGTGTGTTCCTCTTTCTGTCTCTGTCCACTTTCTGTTTGTGTCTGCATCAGTGTCTTCACCTTCCAGCTCCTCTGCTTGTAGCTCTTCTTTGTATTTGGTCACATGGCGTCCATATCTTAACTTTGTTCCTGTTGATATTGCTTCCAGGTCAAGGGTTGTCAGGTCATATGGACCAGTATTTCTTCTTATCTGAGAAAGGTCCCTTTACAATTGATGAAAACTCTTAAGTCCTTTTTAAACATTCTGAAAAAACATTACAGATTCCACAGACATTTTAAAGAAATGACAAATTTTCCTTACTTGACTAATTCCAGGCGAAGATCGTCACGTTTGTATTATAACAGCATTTTGTTATCAGGGCCACCTAGTTCATTCAGGTTGGCTTCCCAAATGTGGAAAATGCACCCGAAAGCAACAGTTAGTATCTCCAAATACAGAAAAAGCTGGATACACAAGTCAAGTAACAACTACGCAGGGAACAGACTGTTTCAGGCGTGTACCCTTTTCTGAAAAAAGATTGCCTGGTATCGCCATAGATGCTGACTGCCGTGCTATTTACTTCCAATCTTTTCTGTTAGTTTCAGATTTCGAGCACCTGTGTCTGTTTTTCCTTCTACTGATTAGTATTTACAGGCAGTTCTCTGAGATACCTCAATTTTGCGGTTTGCTCACCAGTGGTACCATGCGCTTTTGACCCTCATTCAGCATTACTATTGGTTCTGTAGAGCTGTAGTACTTCTTTATTCATTTGTGGGATGTGAGCGTTGCTGGCAATGGGCATTTATTGCCATCCTGAAGTGCCCTTGGTGATGAGCTGTCTTCTTGAACTGCTGCAGCCCATGTGGTGTAGGTACATCCACAGTGATTGGGGAGGGAATTCTGGGATTTTGATCCAGTGACAGTGAAGGAGTAGCAATATAGTTCCAAGTCAGGATGGTGTATGACTTGGAGGGGTATTTCCAGGTGATGGTGTTCCCATTTGCTTGCTGCCCTTGTCCTTCAAGGTGGTAGTAGGTTTGGAAGGTGCTGTTGAAGAACTTGGTAAGTTAGTGTGGTGCATCTTGAAGATCAATGTTGTCCAAAAGGATTTTGATGCCCGCCAAACGTGGCTATCGGGTCACCATTTTTCCCATATTAAATATATGCAATATTAATAAAATAAATGCGGAATCTTTTGAAAATAGGTTTTATGTTTTTAAACTGTCAGCAATCAAGACTGATAAACAGTAAAACACAGTAACTAGGAGTTTAGAATAATACACGTAAAATACAGGGCGGAATTTTCCATGCCCGCTGGCGTTGGGCCTGTTCAGCGGCATGAGCAGACAATATGGTGAGAAGACCAAAAACCGGTTTCACGTTTGCAATCATCTGCTCTTCCCATTAATGACGGGTTGCATTTCATGCCATTGCACGTTGGGAACCTCATTGTATGTCCCTCAAAGTGAGTGAGGGGGCTAATGTGGGCCACTCCACCTCCGATTTGGGATCTCTCCCAGCTTTTGTGAGCCAGCTTCTCCTGCATGAAAAGAGATGGAGTGTGTGTGAGCAGGACACATGGCACTGCATGGAATGTTGTGCGTTGAACGGAGACATGGACGGGATGAGGACATGAGCTCCGGAGGATATGTGCCTGATGGAGATGTGAAGGTGTGTAATGGTGTCCCTTGAGGTGTGAGATCCCTGTGGATGTGTGATGGGTTTGAGAGTGATGAGAAGACTAACTTACCCTGGCAGAATGGATGAGACAATTCATCTTGTTGCGGCACTTGGTGGCTGTCCTCTTTTGCAGGGTATTGGTGCTGACCACCACCACCACTGCCTCCCATGCTGGATTAGTGATGCTGCTGCCCATCCTGCGGCCAGAGCGGGGGCAGAGGACATCACGGCAGGCCTCCACTGTGTCCAAAAGGCACTCGAGGAATGAGCTATTAAACCGGGGGAGGTGGTGGGGGGGTGGTCAGCGGGGTTGCAGTCTTCTTGCCTTTCAGGGCCATGTCTTTGCAGCAGTCCTGGGCTGGAAACACTGAGAGGTGTGTGAGGAACTGTACTTCAAATATGGCACCCGGCGTGATGAAGCAATGAGGTGATCGTATGACGGGTGAATGAGAGCCCACCTGCCATTGAAATGGCATGTTTCCTGGGAATGCATAATTAATGAGGCAGGATTGGGAGGATACGGCATGAAAAGCCATCATTGCAGCTGGCAGGTAAAACGTCCTTTTTCCCGTCCGCTACTGCACTTATTGCAAATCTGGGATGATTCCGCCTACAGTAACTATTATTTATCCAGCAAAAAGCATCAGTGGTAGCTTGTACCGAATAAACAGCATAATAGAGAGATACTGCATTCATAATTGCAAATATGAATGTTCTGTAAACTCTTTACAATTTTTTTCTTTCACCAACGTGCTGAAATTGGACAAAAACCTGGCAGACTGAGCATCTCAACTCCACCTCCAGATTCACATCCGTTTCTGTGATTGATACTTCGACTTCATGAAAGTTACTGCAGAGAAAGTGGATTCACAGGCCCACATTGATCTTAACATCGAAAGCAGCTTTTCTATGCCTGAATGGAGAACCATGAGCTCATTTTCCTTCAAAGGCTGACTCCTCAGCATTCATACAGGTCTCTCTACCAGTTGATGATTCATCTGGCTTTGAAGCGAAAGCAAATCTGCTTTGAAACCATGCCTGTCCAGGGAGAGCATACTGACGAGCTCTTGAGATAGCTGAGAGTTATAGATGTCAAATTCAAATGGATCTTACATGAAGTGAAAGGCGAGCCCGAAACTTTGAAAGTCAAGGAAGCACTTGTTGAATTTGCTGAGCAGACTCCCCAACGACATAATGCTGATGGTCAAAATTAGCATCATCCATTGGTTTTCCTGCCCAGCAGCCAGCCAGCTTACCAATTTGGCCAGCTGTTCAGTGTGAAATGGAAGAAAAAATGCTGAGAGTTCTTGTTAAATTCAGCAGGACCTCCGCTTCCAAGGGTACGGGGAAAAGGCAGGGCAATGGCGCTAGGCCACAATGCTCATATGGAGAGCCGGTGCAGACATGATGAGCCGATGGCCTCCTTCTGTGCCATTAAGGTTCTGTGATTTGTCCTACCCAGCTCCCCACCACCCTCTCTGCCTCAGGGCCTATCTGTATAAACACATCTTGCTGTAGTTACAATCAGTGGTATTTTGTAGTCCTTGATTCACATTTCCTAGCTCTCCAACTTGTAGTGCAGAGTATCTCTCATGTTCCATTAACCCTCTGCTTCCCAATTTCCAGGAATTGCTTCTATTTAATTGTAGTATTAAATCAGAGTATTAAATATAAATAAGAACGGAACATATGACTTCAAAATGAGACTGAATTCTATCTGCTCACCCTGGGGCAATTATTTTTAACCCTGCTTTACTTGAAGACTACACTTGATCTTGATGCCCCATTGAGTGGTCAGTTATGAAAAATGTTCCCTGGAAGATGGGTGACTGTCAAAACTTAGCACTAGCTGAGACACAAAGTAATGGAATTGCAAATGTCCACTCAAATTCCTGATCTTGGCTGGTTAGTTCCTACAGGGAGAGAGAAAGTATGATGTAGAGAGGGAGAAAGACATGTTAATTGCTCTTGAGAAACGACTTGTGATCAGTTAAAGGGCCATTAATTAAATGTTAAATGTCTCAATTTAAATGATTCCAGCACCAAGCTTTTTTTGTGAGTTTTAAAATAGATATTTATTATCCCACACTTACCCCAGATGTTTAAAACGTGAGCCTCACACGATCACACAAAGATTAGATACAGATTAAGGTATAACAATATGGATGCAACTTATAATTATCTTATTTTTTTGTGGCAGGCCTGCAGTTGCTTTGATGAGGTTGATGCTTTAGTTTCATTGAATGTCTTGTAAAGCAGAGGATTCTTAGTCAGATGTGAGGCTACTTGGAGTTGAATTTCTAGGAGGTTGGTTCTCAGGTGACCTCTAAGTTGGAAAAGGTTGGAGGGAGTCCTTCTCCTACTTTCAAGGTATGAAGCTAATTGCCTTGGCTGTTTGGATGACTTACAGTGGGTTCGATGGCTTTCTGTGGAACTCTCTCCAAGCAGCTTCTTGCTGAATTTTTAAAGTCGCCGACAAAGTGGCTTCTCATCATGTGATTTGTACAAGTTCAAAGTCATTTTTCCATATAAGGGTGGAGTATTGATTACACATTCTGTGTTTGTTGTTTGACACCTCGAGAGTTTGAGACAGCCAGCATCTTTGTGTTTGAATGACGCATTCAATTTGAAATTATCATTTTATATTAGTTTCAGGAAAGGCTTTGATGCAACATCAGTTTGGAAAGTTTCTTTTGTTAGGGGAGTGATTTCAATCCACAAAAGAAATCAGGCAATCCTCAGACAGCCATCTTTTGCAGTCTTGTGTTCAACTTTTAAAAAATATAAAGTGTTGATTGCAAGTTCGTAATCTACTGAACACGACATGGGCAAGACACCTATTTGTTGTCCATTCAAGTTGGTCATGAGAATGTGGTGGTGAGACGCTGCATTGAACTGTTGCAATCCTAGTGAAGGCACTCCCAAGATGCTGTTAGGTAAGGAGTTCCTGGATTTTAATCAAGTGACAATGAAGGAATGGCAATATGTGTGGGCAAAAGACTTCTAGAGCCACAACCACAAGTATACAGTTTTGTACAGTGGATGGATGGAGGCTTTTTGAAAGAGCTATCCAATTAGTCCTGTCCCCTTGCTCTTACCTTTATAGTATTATAATTTATTTCCTTTTCAAGTATTTATCTAATTCACTTTTGAAAGTTTCTATTGAACCTGCTTCCACCTCCCTCCCTGGCAGCACATTCCAAATCATCACAACTTCCTGCATTTAAAAAAAAAGCTAATATTTTTCAACATGTGACCTCTGGTTACTGACCCCCCTCCTCGTGGAAACAGAGTATGTAAGGAAAAAACTATTAAAACCCTTCATTTTTTGAACACCTCTATTAATGTTGCCCTTTATCTTCTCTGCGCGCACATAAATCTCCTCTGCACCCTCTCCAAGCCCTTGACATCCTTTCTCAAGTATGGTGCCCAGAATGGGCACTGTTGGATCTTGGGTTCAAATCCAGCCAAGTGTGATCGACGTGTACCTCTGCTGCCTGTCTCGGAGCTTTAATTAACTGAACTGCAGTGTGCATGTAGATTCCAAGTGATACAGCTGACATTGGTTCCAGGACTTCGTTTAAACAATATAGAGATAGCAGATACACCCTGACCAAGAATTTGAATAAATGGCAAGAGCTATGATGCAGAAATGCTATTCCACAGATTTTCATAATCCATCCTGTTTCTCTACCATTATTAAGCATTGGGTGAATGGTTGGTTTGAAATAGTTGAATTTGATGGTACGCTGCACTTCTTAATTTTTTTTCCTGAACAGTAAATTAGTGCGTATGGAATTTTAAATATTAATGCTTTGGAAGTTTTCCTTTTGACGCTTTGAAGCAATTATAATGCAACCGGATGATAAAGATACTGTGATGTGTGGAGTTCACAACAGACTTTATGATGCACGTCTGATGCAGTTACTGACCATGAAAGTGTCAATGTGAAAAATGGAAATAATTTTCCTCCTCTCCGAACAATAGTCTCTTACTTTGAGCACATACTCCACCAAAATATAACTGCAAGGAATATGATTTAAAAACAAAGTGCTGGAAAAACTCAGCAGGTCTAACAGCATCTGTGGAGAGAGAAACAAAGTTAATGTTTCGAGTCCGTATCTCCACAGATGCTGCTAGACCTGCTGAGTTTTTCCAGCATTTTCTGTTTTTATTTCAGATTTCCAGCATCCTGCAGTATTTTGCTTTTATCTTAGGGAATACGATTTGTTGTGTTTAGAGCTCAAAATATATTCTGTTCCATCTTAAAAAAAATAAAATAATTAGAACCTTTCATGCTCATTATTTCCACATCTGGCTAGGAGAAAAATCTTGTTCCTATTAGAATGTTTAGATCCCATCTTGGGTATTCTGGTAGATTTATGGTACTGTGTCGCTGCAAGTCCGTGTTTAAAACCTGCAGTACAACATTGTTTGTTACTACTTTTCTCGGCCATGAAATTATGCCTTGAGATGCCAGCATTTTAGCCTGGTGGCGAGTTCTGTCTGTGGAGGTATGGAGAGTGATTGACAAACTAGCGGCTTGTTGGAAGCCTGGAGCACAAGGCGTAAGCAGGAGATCAGGTAGTTCCAGTGCAAGGGTGTTAGAGATTGGGCATAGTATGCAATGGGGATTCTGATGGTGGAGCAGACGAATCACAGGGCGCTCTGGGGGATAGTGGATTTGCTGGGTAGCTTGGTGGACCTGGAGGAAACTTTCCTGGCCCACAAGCAGTGCTGTGAATGCATTTAACTCATGGATTCAGCCCTCAGGCCTCCTGGTAAAACCTGACTGACATGAGTTCAAAATATACTGACTGTTAAAATGAAGGCAGGCAGTCTCCATATTTGAATGACCAACCACCTCACGTGAACAAATTTATTACCTGCTCCTTATCCCATTAAAACTGGAAGTCAGTGGGTTTGAAGAAGATTGGGTTCCTGTTTCAGATTTTTAAAGATTTTAACCTCCAACTCGACGCCAATCTACCCATTTCTGGGAGTTGAGATCCAGTCCTAATGCTTAAGGGAGTTTATCTGAAATTATGTTGCAATTTTAGCGGGTAAGTTAACCTGTTTAAAATACATGTGCAGGCACCTTTGCCAAAATAGTAAAGGAGTTTCGAACTAATACATTTGAATGGTGTTATTCCTGGGCCCCTGCCTGTATATAGTTTTCACTGAAAACATTAGTTGTTCTAAGCATCCAAGAACAGTAAGAAATGTCTTCAACATTCTGAAGTTTAAGACTTCCATTTGAAGCAAAAAGTTATAATGTTTACCTATTTCATATGTTAAAATATACATTTTGAGTTTTATAATTAAAGATATTTTCAGTGTGGTGGCTTTCATTTTTTCCCCAAATGTTACCAGATCAATTAATGAAGTGTTTCAGAAGTTGATATGTTTGTCAGAAATTTGGAACTGAGGATGGATATTAACAATATCTTTTGTTGAACACATGCAGTGCAGAGTAGCTGCAGTTTACATTTATCAATTTGTGGTGAAATAGTTGTTTATTTTGACAATTTTGTGCCTGCACATTGTGACTCCTGTAATCTGTTGAGCAAAATCTTTTGGGGAGGAAACAGATATTTTTAATACACTCAATCCATAAGGATAACCTCATGAATGACAATGTCTTGAGAAGGTCTGGAGATTTATCAACCTAGGGCAAAACTTCACTGTTGTTGTGTTTTGTGTCAAGGGGTATTAATTTTATCTAAACCCTTCATTCAGTTGGGCTGTCACAGTTGGTTAGTATTGATTTGTTTTCCACTGACTCTGCCGCCTCCCCATGACAACACCCTCCCCTGCCTCCCTCCACCACCCTGCCCCCCCGCCCCCCCCAACTTAGTTATGGTGAACGGTCACAGACCTGAAACATTAAGCCAACTATCACAGTTAGTTAGTATATTTCTGGGTCCACATTCTGATCCAGTATAGACCAATGGGACCAAACTCATTCCTCTCCGATGTTCTGAGATTCTTCGGAAGGTTATTTATTCAGAATGTAGGGCTTTTGTTTTGCTTTTAAAATTGGCTAATAAGCTTTTCTTATTAACCATGGTGACACTAAATGTATGCCACAGGTGTGTTTTAGAAACTGGGGAAACTTACATATTTACACACCAAAAATGTTAGTTTTTTTTTCAAAAAAAAAACTTTCGGAATAATATTTTAATCTGTGATGTACAAAGAATGTGTCATGGACACTGGTGACAGGATCAATATTTACACCAATGAGGGAAGCAGGTTGACTGCTGAGTCATCCTTGGGAGGTTTTTGGCTGTGACATGCAATGTTGATCACACATGCATGTGGTAAACTTGTGACTAAATAAACATTTTACATCAGTAAGGTCATCATTACAACATCCCCTGTAGACCTGATGTGTGAGAATGCATTCCTTTTCCATCCAACAACAGATAGGAATTTGAAAAGTATGTTTCACTGTTAAGTTACAAAGCTAAATATTCATGTGACCTTGTGTCACTACTGGAAGTTGTGTTCAGAGGTCTAGGGATTTCCATTTTGGGAATCAATGAGACAGTGTTGAGTGCTAAGATATCTACACTAGTAGTATTTGAAAACATAACCACTCCCCATGCATACGTTGTATAAAATAATGTCAGCGAACAGTGGAATAATTCATTTACATGAGAGAAAAAAAATTAACACCAGGAAATACTGGCAATGTACAGAGTCCATCAGCCCAAAACACCTATTTTTTCAATACCTACCTTGTAAAATGGATGAGTTTGATTTGTCTTTCCTCTCATCAGCGGTTGTTAAAGAATGTTGTTATTGCATTAAAACTGAGCTGCGGCTGCAGTGGTGCAAATTTTTTAAAAAATTGTGCAGAATGATTTGAATGGAAAACCAATTTCTACAGAAATACAAATTTTAAAATGCTTTATTTTTAAACAAGAATTGGGCTTTTGTGTATTGATCAGTGCAATTTAAATGGAAACTCTTGGCCTTTTTTAAATGCAATTGTTCTATGTTCAAATACCACTATATTTATGTACGAGTGATGTGCACAGAAGGATGCATTGCACATGATACAGAAGTACAGGGAGAAAGGGAATAAACATGATCCAGAGGCTTTTTGATAGCCCTGGAACAAATTAAACTACATCTGGCTGCAGCAAAGGGCTTCCTCTAAAGGGAGTTCTGGCTTTGAACAGTGTTCATATAAACTTAATGACATTGCCATACAGTGCAAGTTAAAATTAGTAACCAGCCTATTTGGATACCCATTTGAGAAATAATTTTTTGTTTCCTTCGCGTTAAGAACCAAAAAACAAATCCTGTCTTTGTTCTGTGATACTAAAACATTCTCACAACACACTCTAGAGATTGCAATGTATTATAGTTAAAGAGAAGATAATTGTATGAATACACTGGTTTGAATTTGAAAATGAAATCTCATGAATTTGAAGTGTATAAAAATGACTCTCAATGATCTAGTTTCTTTCAGATAAAAGGAATGAAGTTGCAACACTTGGGCTTACTTAAGTCTGATCTGCTTTTACTGCAACTTTTATGCACATTTTCAAGGAATCCACTGATTAACTGATTAGCCATATCCAAAATGCACTGCAGCAACTCGCCAAACGTCCTTCAACAGCGCCTTCCGAACCTGCAACTTCTACCACCTAAAAGGACAGCAGTTGCATGGGAACACCACCACTTGCCACATACCATCTTGACTTGGAACGATATCCTCATTCATTCACTGTCTCTGGGTCAAAATCCTGGAACTCCCTAATAGCACTGTGTCTACACCAGATAGACTGCAATGGTTCAAGAAGGGGACTCACCACCACCTTCTCAAGGGCAATTAGGCATTGCTAACGAATGCTGGACTTGCCTGAGACACTCACACCCCATGAAAGGATATATCACCCTCAATCCTCAACTCAGTGGTATACAAACCAATGTAACATCATTGTTACACCGAACATTCAATTCATCATTGAACCCTTTAACCCCCTTAGTCTGGTGAATCTGCATTGGACCCCCTGCGAAGCCAAACATATCTTGAGGTTTTTGTCCCTTTGTAACTTGCTGCTCCTAACAACACAACTTCCTAAAACTCACTTTTACAGTCATCTCCCTTTCCTAAGCAACTATCTCCAGCTCCAACTTATTTCATGTGGATTTCAACTTAAATTTTACCATTCATGTATTAAATCCACCTTTTGATTTTGGATATCTCCAGGATATTCAGCATTCCTCGAACCGATGCTCTTGCTGCTTCCTCAGATTTATGCTTATTGTGATGCACTGCCACATGCACACTCTCAACCTCCCTTCAGCAGCACCGACTCTCTACATCAGAGCTAACCTGGTCCACAGTTCCATTTCACCTCATCCGGTGCTTTAACAAATTTTCTTTCTTCCTTTTTAGGTGTCAAAGATTGCAAGCTTCAACAACTCTCAGATACCAATGGCCCACCAGATCCTTCTTTCTCTTTACTCCCCTGTGACCAAATCCCTTCTGCCAATCTCACCCTTTGTTGTGTTTTCATTATCCTCTCTGATCCCGAATGATCAGTCCTCAGCAAAGGCCTCAATGAGTTTTGAGCTCACACAACGCTGAGCTCTTCTTCTGTCGTCTTTGCCTCTGTGCCCACTTCATTGGACAGGAGACTTTGGCCCGGAGACTTGACCCAGAATAGCGGATCCTTTGTCCCATCTTCAGAATTCTTGTTTCACTTGCACCCCTCTTTCTGGCCTCTTCTTAAATATTGGCCATCTCAATTTCTCTACTTCCCTCTCTCAATCTAACCAACCTCCCTCCTGAATTTGCAGGTCCAACCTTGACATTATAATTAAACCTGCTGACAAAATCATATTGGCAAACGTGATTTCCCTTTCATAAAACTTTGTTTAATCATATTATGATTTTCCAAGTCTCCTTTTACCACTCCTTAACAATAGATTTTAGCATTTTCCCTACTAATAATGTCAAGTTAATTGGCCCTGTTTTCTCTCTCCCTCCTTTACTGAAATTGGATTACCTTTGCTACCTTCAAATCCACAGGTACCCTTTCAGAGTCCAGTGTATTTGGGAAGATCAAAACCAATGCACCCACTATCTTTGCAGCCACCTCTTTTAAAACCCCAGGGTGCAGGCCATTGAGAAATTTGTCAGCTTTTAGTTCCATTCATTTCTCCAACAATTTTTCTTTACTGATATTAATTGTTTTGAAGTTCCTCATTAAATTGTTGGTTCCCCACAATTTTTGGTGTGTCCTTTGTCTTCTAATATGAAGACAGATAGAAACATTAAACAAATATTTTGTGCTACTTTCTTATTCTCCATTATTCTATCTCTAAGAGGAATCCACATTTACTTTCACGAATCTCTTCCTTTCCACATACTTGTAAAAATTCTTATTTTTCAATGGGCTGAATTTGACGCGCTCCGCCAGCAGGTTTGAAGGTGGGGGGAGCTCGTAAAATCCAGTGCGTGGCCTACCCACTGCCTTACCCACCTGCCCCTGATTTGTATGAAATTTTATGGGAAATGGTAGAGGCGTTGGACAGCCTGCCCGCCCTAGGGCCTATTGAGACCTTTAAGTTTTGAGGGCCTCATCCTGCCCCCATTGCTGTTGTACCACAACATGGGAAGGATGTGCCAAGCGGGTAGCTTGGAGTTGGGCAAGTTTGGGGGGGGGTGGGGGGTTCCTCATGTTCCCCATGTCCCTCACCTACCTTCCTCTCTGGCCTCTCAAACCTAGCTTCCCTCTACACCCTTACTTGGGCCTGCCAGCCCGATCCGAGCGAAATCCCCTCCACTTACCTTGGTGTCTGGCTCCAGTGACAATTTCCATTGGGGACTGCCTGTAGTCCCAGAACTGGCCACTGCTCCCACTTGGCGCTGCTTAGACTGTAGGGTTGCCAGCTTTCCCAATGTCTGAGATGGGACTTTCTGTCCTTGAGAGGCAGAAATCCCACCTCTAGCCTATTAACAGCCAAGACAGAGGGGCTACCTTTTTCCCATGGGCACGCTCCCCACTTTCTTTGCAGCCAGGGGATAGGGACCAAGGCATCCTGTAAAATCCAGCCCTATGAATATAAATATGAGAAGTTCTTATGTTTCTTGCTATTTATTCTCATTCTATTTTCTTCCTCTTTATCAATTTCTAAGTCATCGTTTGCTAAATTTTAAAACCCCTTCCAATCCCAAGGCTTGCTACTCTTTGTGGGAACATTGCAAGCCTCTTTTAATCTAATACAATCCTGAACCAATGCTGGATGGCTTGAAAATTGAAGGAAAGCTATTGGCAAATGAAAAGACTGGCACAAGTTAGAGAGATATGGAAAGACTACTTTAAGCCAAGAACCTGCCTTCGGGGAGAGCACACATGGTGATGATGATGATGATCCTGAGCATCTCTAGTTAATCATGGTTGTTTCACTTTTCCAGTGGAGTGAGTTTTCATTCATCAAGGAAATGTATATTCATTAAGAATTATGAATTTAAATGTTTGTCTTTTATATACCATCTAATTTTCCAATCTATCTTAGCCAACTTGCCTACCCCCCCACCCCCCCACCCCCCAAGCCCCACTCCACTACCACCAATACTTCCATAATTGGCTTTGTTTAAATTTAAAACCCTAGTTTCAGATTTAACCACATCACAATCAAACTTAATACGAAATGCATTGTATTATGATCACTCTTTCCTGGAGTAACCTTTATTATAAGATTGCGAATTAACCCTGTGTCATTACAGAATATGAGATCTAAAATAGCCTGTTCCCTTGTTGCTTTGCAAGTGTTTTACGTTTTTCCAAGGATAAGCCTTCAACATTGAGCTGGTATATTCTTTCTCCTTGTCTTATTTCTCGGCTTTGTTGTCCCTGAGAGAATCCATTTTGCAGCAGGTTTTTACTGCTTGGAGCGGGAGCCAGGTGGCCAGCATTTAGTCACCACCTTGACAGTATTATTTAGCTGGTTTTCAAGCTGGAAAACTTACTTTAACTGAAGGGTGTTGTGCCTCCCTTTGTATATGCTGATGACTTGTACTGACTAATGCAGAGCCAACACACTTCTTCACTTGTCCTGGTCTACCCATCAGTGGAGTACTGCTGCTCAACCTGGCTCAGGAACTGCCACACAAGATATCCACCTCCTGGAAGTCATGAGGATTATTTCTGGAACGTTGAGACCAACATAGTATGAGTGGCTTCCTGTGCTAGCACATATTGAACCTCCTGCTGTCTTCAGGAAAAACATCCTCCTCAGAGAACACTACCGACTGACAGCTAACAAAGCACTCATACACTGACAAAGGACCTCAAAAAACCCCATGCACCTGTTCGAAATACCACAGCCCCTACTAGAACACACCATTCAAACTGATGACAGGCCCACCTCTCGATTGTGCAGCTCCTTGTTGACTGCAAATGTCACCGACCACGACCTAGTAATTGACCCAAGTGGTGAAGTCCAGGTTTCAGCCTTTCACGGAAAATCTGGACAACCCTCAACTGCTTAAAGGCAGGCCAGGGAAGATATGGTCACTTGCTTTACAATTAGAACATGAGGAACAGCTCCAATTGTGACTGTGGTCATCCAAGTCAGACCGTCACCCACATACTGAACTGCTGCCCAGAGAGATCCATCCCTGGTGGCATCACAACCATTCACACTGCATCAGCAGAAGCTGCTGAATGGATTGTTAACTTGGACATTGAACTATAACTGCTTCCCCAGCCATATGAACATATATAGCTCCACTCATACAGTTTCTACATCCTGATTTTCATGGCTAAGACCTTTCTCACTATTGTCTTTATTATTAAAGCTATGCCGCCTCCTATCTTTTCTAAAAGTCAAGTACTCTGGAATACTTAGTTCCAAACCTTGGTCACTCTGCAACCACATCTCAGTATTTATTAGAGATGATCTAATATTTATGCCCCAGAGTTTTAGATTGCTCCACAAGTGGAAACATGGGTGCAATTTAATGGTCACAGTGATGGGCTGTCCGTTGGCTGGAGAGTTGGTAGCAACCCCGCCGTGGCATTACCGGGAGCCCCAGTGGCATTAAATTGCCATTGGGGTTCTTGATTCCTGCAGGGGGAATTTCCCCCAGCACTTTCTCCTATAGTAAAGATGTCCTGCCTCTGAGAGTTGCCAACAGCCTTAATTTTAAACAGTCTCTACCAGGTCACTTCTCAAGAGTAGAGTTTAAGATGAAAATATTAAGGCCCAGAATTTATTGTGCTTACAATCAAACTGCCAGCGCTCATGATCATTACTGTGCAAAACTGACAGCAACCTCTGGTGTCCACATACGCAGAAATGTGCATGTGGCTACTATTGACCTCCTGCTCCTCCACTCAGTGTGTTGAGATCTTTGCAGATGCAAGCAACACTGAATCAGTAATTGATGTGAATTTCTCATTGTAATAAACAATAAAATGTTGAGCCTTGCTCAATAAAATATGACTGAGTTTTTAATGGCACACTAAGGCATAGTTCCAAATGAATAACCTCTCTGGTTCTGAAAAACTAATTTAAAAAATGTGGAGTTTCATTCCTTCAAAAAATTTGATAATTGCATGATTTTTAAAAGAATAAAACTTTAATTTTTTTCTAAGCTTGTTTGATACTTCAGTTTCTATCTTAATCCTATACATAAGTACCAATTTTTATTTCACTCTGCAATGATTAAATTGTGAACTATAATCCATGCTTTTTACTTTCTGGGTAGCGGTCTGTAAGAATTCTTAATCTGGTTGGCTAAACAGCCTGTCTGGTGCTTGCATTTTTACTAGATTTCCCAGGTGGTACCATATTCAAAGTCACATCTGAATGAAGGCAGTTGAAGCTCTAGAGACCAGCAATTTTTTGTGGGCAGATTTCTTTCAAGGTCAGTGATGAGCATTGTCCCTTTGCCACTGTCCAAAAATTCTGGGCCAAAATACTGATATTAAATCCACTAAATTGACTTGCTTTTGGATTCCCTTATACTGCTGGTATTTTGTCCTCTACTGTGAAAATGGATGCAGAGTACTTCACAAATCTGCCATTTCCTTATTGACCATTGACCACTCACATGCTGTTAATGGATGTGTATCCTCTTTTATCACTCAGTATTAATATATTTATAAAAATGCTTACTATCAGGTTTCAAGCTTCTCTTTATATTCCTGTTTTGTACTTTATTACTTTCTTTGTTTCTTTTTGTAGCTGTCCTCGTGCAACTGTCTTTGCATTTTTTTAAACCTTTTCTTTCAGCTTGATACTGTCTCTTATCTCATCTGTTGGCCATGGTTGCCCAGCTATCCAAGTAGAGCCCTTGCTGTTTAAGGATAAAGGAGGCTTAAATAATTATTTTGTTCATGGTTGCATGCTCCTCATTTATCTAAAAATGCAATTTATGGAGAGAGGAAAGATATTGGCAGCTGTTATTTGGGCCTGAATTTTGCGCTCGTCGGGCACATGTGATCGGCAGACCTGAAAGCAGCTGCGGTGTCTGCTCCTACCCTTGAATGTTGGAATGACACGATTTTGTGATGACTGGCCAATTAAGGGCCGGCCAGCGTGAAATGTGCCTGGACATTTGTGCAGTGCTGCTGGTGGGAGCGGGAGTGTGGTGGGTGCCGGGTCGAATGGTGACTTGGAAGGGTGTATAAAACAAGTCCAGGTAGCTTCCTGAAGGCTGCCAGGAGTTGGAGAGGAGCCTAACAGAGCTGTTGATGAGAGACTGGAAAATTTGGCATAAGTGATGGCCTCAGCACCCAGTGGGCACAGCAGGCAAGATTCCAATACAGGTGGGCCCCCTGCCCCACGGTTCTCAGGTGACTGTCTGCGTGCTGTAGTGGAGGCAATAAGTAGCTGGCATGAAATAACTCATGCCGCGGGATGGCAAAAGGAGGCCATCCCAACAGACGAAGAAGGCCTGAACAGAGGTGGCTTCCCAGGTGAGGGGGCATGATGTGGTGCACTGCACATGGACCCAGTGCTGGAAACGGTTCAATGATCTTTTACGCTGTGCAAGGATGAGTACCAACTTGGCATGGAACTGAGTGTAGCTGTCTTGGAGGGTGGCATAAGTTGTGGCGCGCAGGGGTTTGAGATGCATATTGCCAAATGACACACATCCCTGTGCTTGTCAAGGGTGGGAGATGTTGCCACTTACCTTGTGTGTGTAGAAGGGTGAGCAATACCAATTTGATGGGCGCCTCAAGCTGGCTCTCTGTGGGGGCAGTAGGTCGCAAGGCTAGAATGGTGCTGCAGATAAAGGATGGACTAATGAATGCACTTGTTTACTTTCAGGAGAAGAGAAGCCATAACATATTGGAGAGCACACGAATGGATGGTGGGGAGCACAACATCTTGATCCAGCCAGCTTTGAGATGGACGCCTTGGACATGGAATTCGAGTGAGGAGCAAGGTCCTCTGGCCTTGGAGAGGCAGGGGTCTCGGAGGACGGTAAGAGTGCAGTGGGTGGATGAGAGACTGGGGGAGTGTGCAAGAAGGACAGGGTCGTGGCACCTCCAATGAGAAGTTGAAATCCAGAGTACCCATCGCTTGGCCACTCACAGGGCCTCAGTGAGGCATGTGTCTGTTTTGGGAAGAAACCGTGTTTGCACAGACACTTAGTGATGATGTTCTTAAGTGACATATTCTCCTTCAGAAGTACCATCTTCATGACGTGCGGCTGACCCTGAGGAACCCCCTTGACACCTGAGGAGGAGCCACTGAGCGATACACGCGCATATCATCCGCGCTGTGGACCAAGCACCGGTGGAGATGCAGGCACATTGGTGGGCCATAGCACATCAGCTTTGTTTGGAGTGCACTGCGGTGAGAGAGTGCCCAGGGCATCAGCAGTCGGAGTACTGCTGGAGACCAGTACCATGCTGAATCCGAGTCCATGATGAGCCTTTGGAGTCGTCCATCAGGCAGCAGATGCTGGATGTCCAGTGGGATGTGCAGGAGGATCTGGCGGAGATCTCTGAGGGTCTGTGGTCCATGATATCTCATGGAGGAGTCCATGCAGAGCTTGAACACTGCAATGACCTTGAGCACTGAGCGCAAACCCTCCTCCATTGAGAGAGTGGCGACTCTCATGGAGCGGCAGCTACAGGAACAGAATCAGGGGTTCCTGGGGTTGCGCTTGGACCTGGATGCCCACACACCAGCTGTGACTTCAGGAGGTCACTGCCAGTGTGAGAAATGGATGAGGCACCTAGTCTCTCTGCTAGGTGTCTGACCATCAATGGTGAGCAGGGTTGCTCAGACATACCTTATGCTGGCAGAAAAGTTGCCTGTTGTCTCTGTGGGCTCTGACGGTGCTCTGAATGAGGGTGGCTGCTCCTCCACCCCTCTGCCAGTGACCATAGCATCTGATGAGGCTGCAAAGACTGAGGAGTGCCCTGCCATGTCGCTGGTCACACCCTCTCAGGTGGAGCCTGCTCAGGCTCCGCCAGTCAGAAGACGACTGCCGTGGTCACCACGACAGCAGAGTCAGCAATCTGCACCAGTGCTATATATTGTTTTTGTGTGACTTTGGCAACCATATTATGTCTTGTTCCTTATCACAGCACTGGTAAAAATATAAAGCAAGATTTTGTTTCAATGCCCTAAGTGTCCCTCATGTTTTCCAAAGGTGCCGGCATCGTCAGTGCCTTATGATAGACGGCAGGGGCAGCAAACTTTATTAGAGGTTGTGAGGCGACATTGGGGCCATGGCGTTGCCTTCTCAGAAATGTGTGTGATGGAGGCGGGGCCTTTGCACTGAGATGGAAGCCAAGCCTTGGCAGCCTGGCTGAAGGAGGGTTCAACCGAGGCCCCCCTGGTGTCCCTGCCTCCCTGAAGGTTCATCAAGTCTGCCTCCTTGTCCTCAACCTATGGCACTGGACCTCAGACATGTTGAGGTAGCTAGATTGCTGCCTGTATACTCTAGCAGCAGGACAGTGGCGTCTTCTGCAGTCCTGTCCACCCGCTGTCCCTGCTGGCCGTGCACACCCTCTGCCTGCGCCTCTCCTCCCACAGATCTCTCCCTGTGATGCTGCTTGCGGACACCTGACCTCCTCTCCCTTCTGCCCCTCTCTTCCTCCTTAGAGGAGATCCCCCTTGCAGATTGAAAAATCCCCACCTGCTGAGATGTAGATGACACTGTTCCGTGCTCTGAAGGTTGCTCTTGACAGAAATGCTCCAACAGAGTTGACAAAACAAAAAAGTCCTCAGAACAAGGGTAACGAAGCAAATACTTCAGAAGAAAGCAGAGGAAAATGCCTGAAAGCTCAACAATAAAGCAACAGCAAACTCTCACCTGAACTCCTAACAACTCAAACAGCTGGTGCTCCTGCCCCTTTTATCCCGCCCTTGGGTGAGAAAAGTGAAAAAAACGGGATGGCCGCCTGCCTATGTTGCCCGTGCGCTGACCAAAAAAAAATCACACAGGCAGTGAAAAAATTCCAGCTAATTGCTCTTTTAATTGCCTTAAGTGGCTGATTAGTTGTCAGCTGGCATGCTGCCGACTCCCAGGCATGCCAACCGTGATTGGGACGTGTGCTCAAAGCCATCACGCGCATATTTAACATTCTTCCGGGTCAGCCACGCACCTGAAACTGACACGTAAAATTCTGGCCCTGGTGGGTGCCAGTTCATGACCCCCCCCCCCCAACACTTTCTTTCTCCAGGAGGTGTTGTCTCATACTGGCCTGGGTAATGGTCATCCGGCTGATTTAGCTCCTGGGGATCAGCTCACTGTGCAGTTGTGCTCCGCAGATTTAGAGCTGATGTAAAGCTAAAAGAGCTTTGCATGAGTGCTAAGCTGGCTGTGTGAATTTGGTGTCGAGGTCTGAATTGACCCCAATCGGGAGCGAGTAAACCTCCTTTGACCCAGGAGTCTCCATCTGGCCCATTCTCCCATCAGCTCTGATTCTTGAACCACGTCGAGGCTAAATTCACAGAGTAACTGCGATGTTGGTGTGAAGCAAAACCACCTCACATTGATCCTACTGCTGTAGTGTGAATGTACCACAACTGAAAACAGTAATGGGCTCCTACTCATAATTTGTGTAGACTTACTGTATGGATTGCAGTGCCCCTGTCTTCATGATGGTGTGGCATGGCTACTGGGCCTAACACTTGGAAATTCTTAAATTATTTTTCCGTTGAGTTCAGTGCCACATTAACAATTTTTGCACATTCTTCACAGTGGGCACACAGCAAGTACCACTGCTAATAGAAAACAATCGACTAGAGGTATAAGTGGTTAGTTGGCTATGAAACACTTCGGGAGTTCCTGAGATCGTGAAGGTACGATGTAAATGCAGTTTGTTCTTTATTAAATATATTGGCGTTATTTTGTCTGTACCCTTTAGGACCTTGAATACTTCAATAAGCTAACCTCTGTGCTTTCTCTTAAATGTAAACAGGGAGTTTATATACAAGGAAGTTGCATTGATGTCACAGTCTGAGCCACCCCTGAAATTCAGCAGCAGGACATTGGGAATAGTTTTAACTGTATTTAAGTGAAAAGCTACCCCATCTAGTGGCCAGCATGAGAAGTGTTGGAACCCATTCCAACAATGGAGCTTGGAGTTAAGAAACTGCCTTAACAACTTAAAAGCACCACTTAGAGGAACTAATTTGCAGACAAATTACAGAAAAATGGAAGAAATGTAGAGTAATGACAATGGGGGACTTATCCAAATTATCCCAAAAATGGCAGACCTATCCAAATAAAAACTATGGCAAAAGGAGGAGAAATATACTCAAGGGCCCAACATGAATCAGTGCTGGATCTGGTTCTGGGGAATGAAATGGGACAAATGGAACATGTTTCAGCAAGGGAGTATTTGGGAAATAGTGATCACAACATCGGTAGGCTTAGAATAGTTATGGCAAAGGTCAGAGAACAATCAAACATGAAGATATTCAACTAGAATCCAGTAAGTTGAAAGAGAATCTTGTTCAGAGGGATTGGAATCAAAGACTGCAAATAAGCAATGGGAGGCTCTCAAAGATAAGCTAGTTCAGGAGGAAAGGATGAGCATCCAAAGCCAGAGATCCCTGGATGACTAAAGACAGAGATTAAAATGAAACAGAAAAAGGAGGCTCATAATAAATGTCAGGCTCATATATAGTAGCAAACCAAGCTGAATACAAAGAACAGTAAAAGGAAACACATGGGGCAAAGAGATGGTATGAGAATAGATTAGTGGATAATGTAAAAGGGAACCAAAAAATCTTTTATAAATATAAATTGGAAAAGGATAGTCAAAGAAAGGATGGCGCTGATTAGGGACCGAAAAGGTGAATTGTGTGTGGAGGTAAAAGATGTTTACATGGTTCTTAATGAATGTTTGCATTTGTCTTCACAAAAGGGGGGTCAGTGCCAACATTGTAGATAAGGAGGAAGAGTGTGAAATATTGGATGGGATAAACAGAGAAGAAATATTAAAGGGTTTAACATTTTGAAAAATCATGATTGCTGGATGAAATGTATCCCAGGCTATGAAGAGAAACAAGGAAGGAAATAACAGATGCTTTGGCTATCATTTTTCAATATTCTCTGGTTATAGGCATGGTGCTGGAGGACTGGGGCCTGCTAAAGTTGCACTGCTATTTAAAAAGGGAGGACAGATTAGACTGATTAATTATAGGTCAGTCAGTCAACTCTTGGTGGTGAGCAACTTATTGGAAAAAATTCTGAGGGATAGCATATCGTGAGTCAGGAATGTGCTGGAATACTCTCCACTGGCCTGGATGAATGTAGCTCTAAGGACACTTGAGAAGCTTGACACCATCCAGTACAGAGCAGCCCGCTTGATTGGCACCCCATCCACAAACTTTTGCTCTCTTCACCACTGACGAACAATGGCAGCAGTATGTACTAACTACAAGGTGCACTGCAGGAACTCACCAAGGCTCCTTAGGCAGCACCTTCCAAACCCATGACCACTATCATCTAAAAGGACAAGGGCAGCAGATACATGGGAACACCACCACCTGGAAGTTCCTCTCCAAGCCGCTCGCTATCCTGACTTGGACATATATTGCCGTTCCTTCTCTGTCGCTGGATCAAAATCCTGGAACTCCCTCCCTAACAGCACTGAGGGTGCACCTACAACACAGGGACTGCAGCGGTTCAAGAAGGCAGCTCACCACCATCTTCTCAATGGCAATTAGGAATGGGCAATAAATGCTGGCCTAGCCAGTGACACCCACACTCCGTAAATGAATAACAAAAACCATCATTTAGAAAGGCTCAGATTAATCAGCATGGATTTGTTAAGAGAAGGTTGTTTGACTAACTTGAATTAACGTTTTGAGGAGGTAACAAAGAGGGTCGATGAGACTCGCACTTTTGATGTCATCAACGTGGATTTTAGCAAGTATTTTGACAAGATGCAACATGGCAGACTGATCAGAAAGTAAGAGCTCCTAGGATTCAAGGCTAAGTGGCAAGTTGGATTCAAAATTGACTCAGTGGCAGAAAGCAAAGGATCATGGTCAACAGGTGTTTTTGTGACTGGAAGGCTGTTTCCCATTGGCTTCCATGGGGCTCAGTACTAGGTCCCTTGCTTTTCATGGTATATCTATCAATGATTTATACTGAAATTTATATTTAAAATTAAAAAGTTTGCAGATGGTATAAAACTTGGCCATGTTGTTGATAGTGAGGAAGAACACTGTAGACTGTAGCAAGGTATCAGTGGACTGGTGAGGTAGGCAGAAAAGTGATAAATGGAATTAAATTCTGACAAGAGTGAGGTAATGCATTGGATGGGGAGAATCAAACAAGCAAGGGATTACACAATAAATGGTAGATTACTGTGTGATGTAGAGGAACACAGGGACCTTGGAGTGCATGTCCACAGATCCCTGAAGTGGATGGACAGGTAGAAAAGGGAGCTAAAAAAGCATACAGGATACTTTCTTTTATTAGCCGAGGCATAGAGTACAAGAGGAGGAAGGTTATGTTAGGCCACAGCTAGTGTATTGTGCACAGTTCTTGTCAGTGCATTACAGGACGTATGTAATCGCACTAGAGAGGGTAGAGAGGAGTCTTATGAGGATGTTACCAGAAATGGTGAATTTTGGCTATGAGGAAAGATTGCATAGGCAAGGTTTGTTTTCTTTGGAACAGAGGAAGCTAAGATGTAAAAAATTATGAGAGGCATATGGCAGAGTGGATAGGACCACCCCGTTTCCATTAGGAGAGAGAAATGCTGCGCGATGGCACACGTTCGGTCGGCGGGCACGTGTGGGAATCGACAATTTACAGGCCTATTAAGGCCATTAAAGCATTAAGTAACTTAAGTTTTTCGCTGCCTGTCCAACCTTTACAGTTGCGCTTTTTTGCACTTTTTAGGAAACCTCATCCTCAGGTGGGATGAAGTTTCCAACGGCAAATTAAAATAAAAAAAAATTTTTACATCTCATTCATAACATGTCCCAGGTCACGTGACAGAGTCACATGAGGGGACTTTTTTTTAATATTTAAAAATAATTTTAAAATTAACCCCACTTGCCCTCCTCCCTCCCCACACAGGCAGCGCTGAGCGCTGCAGCACACGTTTCACGCTGGGCGGGCCTTAACTGGCCGGCCAGTGTGAAATCGCGGTCCGGCTCCGATCGTAGGCGGCTTCCCGACTGCCCCTGCCCTCCTCACCGAGCCTGCCCCACAAGGCCAAAATCCTGCCCCTGGTGACCAGAAATTAATGAAAGTGAAATCATTAAAATATTTTGTTGAACTTTGGTGTTCACAAAGTGTAATAACCTTTCTAAAAGTAGTGAGACTCTTTCAGTATACAATTTATAAAATACAGAACAGACCCGTACATACACAAACCTTTGAAGGTGACAAGTTGGGAAACCTGTTCTTTTTTTAAAAAAAAGCATACAGGATCCTTTACTTAATGGTCAGGATTTTTAGGTTGGGCGGGGTTTCCTTTCCAAAGGGTCAGCGGTGAACACATTCACGCCGATACTGGCTGCCCTGCAGTCACTTGATGCTCCAACCAGCATTAACACCATCTCTCACTCAGGAGGAAGTCCTACTTCAGCTGCCTGGCTTGCAGCTGTCTAGTTCCCGCGGTGCCAGAAGCTACAGTGGACAGGATTGCAAACAGCCCCCCCGAGTCTAAACCCCAGGACTCCGGGACCAGGTGAGTGTTGTGTGGGGGGTTGGGTTCTCAGGATAGGGAGGGCAAGTGAGGCCTGAGGGGGGTTGTTGGTGGAGAAGCTGGGAGGGGGAGAGAGCAAAGCAGAGGCCAGACGTTGTTGGGGTGGTGGGGTGTGGCACCCACTGTTGAAAGCAGGCTGTTGATGCCTGAGCCGGGTCACTTTCCGGGCTTCTCCCCCAATCCTGAACTGCCGCCAGCCTGAAAATTGAAGCTGGGTGGGAAATGGCCTTTAAGTAGTCATTAATTGGCCACATCAGAGCATCAATATGGCACATGGGCTGGACCTAGGCTGGCCCACCAATTGCACTGTACAATTATGGAGATGTCGGGGCAGGCAGCAGCCTGGTGGGAAGGCTGTCCAAGGAACTTCATGGGCCCCCTCCCCGCCTGCAAACCTGTCGGCTGGGGAACATAAAACCCTGTCCTATAAATAGATGCATAGGCCCCACCATAGGCCCCAATCTCTACTGTGGCAGGATTTTTGAGGGAGTAGGGGCTCACAGTTCTGACTGATAGGTCCCCTGACATTGTGGAGTTTTGATATGTAAATTGTTACATCCCAGCTGACCCAAACTAACCTGTTTTTGGGGGTTAAAATCCCCCTCTTGGAATACAAAAGCCATGCAAAAGCTTAGTAAATTTGTGGATAGGCCCCAGCTGGAGTATGGTGTCCAATTCTGGGCACCATCCTTTTGTAAGGATGTCAAGGTCCACAAGAGGGTGCAGAGGAGAGTTGCTAGAATGCCACACAGGATTGGTGATTTAAGCCATTTATAGGAACTAAGTATTCAAAATTATGAAGGGTTTTGATAGAATAAATAAGAAGAAACTGTGGTACAAGGGGTGGTTACCAGAGGACACATTTAAGGGAACAGGTAAAGAAATGAGATGAGGAGAAAAATCACAGCAAGTTGTTGTGATCTGGAATGTACTGCCTGACAGGGTGGTGGAAGCAAGTGCAATAGAACTTTAGAAAGGGATGGGATAAATACTCAAAGGGGCAAAATTTGCAGGATTAGGGGAAAGGGTAGGGAGCAGGACTAATGGATTAGCTCTTTTAAAGAGACAGGACAAGTACGATGGGCTGAATGCCCTCCACCCATGCGACAGCATTTTATAATTTTACAATAGGCCAGATTGTCCCTGAGAGATAACATCAAATTCACAACTGGCATATCATTATTGACGAGCAAACCAGCCAGCAAGTTCAAGTAAGAAAAGATATGCTACGAGTTGTAATTTTCTGTAACTTGATGGTTGATTTACGTTTCTACTATTTGCTTCACGCAACAGCAGCTTGCTTTCAACCTCCCCATTAATGTTATTGGCTGGATTTGCATACTAATTATACTTAACAGCATAAGTACCCTTTTAACATGTGATCATTGATAATCCAATCTCACACAATCAACTCTCACTTCCAACAAGCTATGGTGTAATATAAAAGCAAAATACTGCGGATGCTGGAAATCTGAAACAAATCTGATGAAGAGTCATACGGACTCGAAACGTTAACTGTGTTCCTCTCCGCAGATGCTGTCAGACCTGCTGAGCTTTTTCAAGCTATGGTGTAAATTGTGCTGCAGGATGCAGGTAAGATTTGGTCCAATATCTTGTAAATTATTTATATTTAATTAAATTTAAGTTATTTAATTATTATTTATAAATTTAATTATATTTTTAAAAACTTATTGCAATTAAAAATTATGTCATTACATTTTTCGAGTACTCCATGTTCAACAAGATATTTTATTATTTCATATACTTCAGTTTCTGGTCCAACCTTCCCTGGATTTCTCTAGAGCCTGGGGCAGAATTTTCCTGTTGGCGTGTGGGGGGCGGGCCCCGCACGTCCATGCGTAAAATCACGCGCGGTGACGTCGGGTGAGCATCCTGGCGTCAACGTGCGCCATCACGATATTTCGTTGGGTGGGCGTGCGATGATATCCGATGCGCGCCCGCCATTAATTAATGGGCCACTTAAGGCCCTTGACTCACCAATCGATGCTGATTTTTTGGCGCCCGTGCAATCTTCAGGTCGGCGCACGGGCGCGACAGGCAGGTGGGTAGGGCACATTTGTATAAACCTCGTTCTCGGGCGGGATAAGAGGGCTCAGTGGGGTCGCGAGTGTGCACAGTCAAATATTGATTTTTCAAAGTTACTGAAACTTGCCTGTGTGATCTGCAATACTTCAAAACGCATACCAGCTGATATGTCTGGACTCACAACCTTCAGATCAGCACTTTGCAGTGAGGAATCATTTTTGGGCCTGCAGGTTTCAGGAAGCCTTCCCTTAGCCTGGGAATGGGAGCTGAACTGTCCACTGGACGCACCTCCTCTGAGGAGGAAGGGAGGGCTAGAAGGGGGAGGAGGCCAGGAGTGCACATTCAGCCTCCAGGGGAGCCACCTTTGGGAGGACAGGCGCAGGCACAAGGGGTGCAGGGCCAAGAGGTAGTCCAAGGCGGAAGACGCCGCAGAAGACACCACTATCCTACTGCCAGGGTATACAGGCGGCGAAGCAGCTACCTCAATATGTCTGAGGTGCAGTGTCAAAGGAGTCTCTGTCTCTCAAGGGAGACAGTCAACCATATCTGTCAGATGATTGGGCCTGAGATCTCTCCTAACTGTGTGGGCGGACACCCCATGCCAGTGGCTCTGAAGGTCACACTGTCCTCAACTTTTATGCCTCTGGCTCCTTCCAGGGGTTGGTAGGTGATCTTTGTGGTGTCTCTGAGTCAGCTGTCTACACTTGTGTCAAGCAGGCTACAGACGCTCTGTTTAGGTGTGCATTAACCTTCATCCACTTCCGTTGGGACCAGGCAAGCCAGACAGAGTGAGCCAGAGGCTTCGCGGCCATTGCTGGCTTCCCCCGCATCCAGGGTGCAATAGACTGCACACATGTTGCCATCAAGGCGCCAGCAGGTGAGCCCGGTGCCTTCATCAACAGGAAGGGCTTCCACTCCATGAACGTGCAGATAGTGTGTGATCACAGGATGCAGATTCTACAAGTCTGCACAAGGTACCCAGGCAGCTCCCACGACGCCTGCATCCTCAAACACTCCCAGGTGCCGGGACTCTTCAGTGCTCCAGCTCGGCTGGATGGATGGCTGCTGGGTGACAAGAGCTATCCCCTCAGAAGGTGGCTCATGACGCCTCTCCACCATCCAAGAACAGAAGCTGAGTAGTGGTACAATAGGAGCCACGGTACCACAAGGGCTGTGGTGGAGAGAAACATCGGTTTTCTCAAGATGCACTTCCGATGCCTGGACCGCTCAGGGGTGCACTCCAGTACCCCCCAGGTCGTGTGTCGGTGATAGTGGTTGCATGCTGTGCTCTCCACAATCTTGCGCTGGAAAGGGGGGACGCAGTGGATGATGAAGACGCTGACGCAATGGCTGCGGATGCACACGATGAGTCCAGCAGTGAGTCCAAGGATGAGTATGCACAGGGAAATGCTGAGGGGGTAGACGCTGACCCAGACATACTGTAGGGAGGCAGGGACACCCGGGAGGCTTTAATCCAATGAACCTTCAGCTAGCACACCACAGATGGACCTCCAGGACAAGCCTTGGCTGTAGGCTCGATACTCGACACCTAAGTGCTAAATCTGCCAGGTTAGGAACAGTAACTAAGGGCCTTGTTAATAAAGCTGAATGTCCTACAAGGCACTCATAACATTTTTGGGAATCATGCACATGTCTGAATTTAATATCACAAGCAAAGAAACTTAAGCCAAAAAGATGACAATGGTGTTCCAATTCAAAGCAAATCATAAAGACCTCATCTCGGGCCAACACAAAAGCACTAGTGATAAACTCGTGGTGTGCCTAAGGTGCCTTATATTTACGTTTCCGGGTGCTACATCTTGGTGCTGACCCCTCGCTGGGAGTGGCATCTGAGACAGCCTGCTGACTCTGCTGTCCTGTTGGCCTTGATGACCTTAGTGGTCGTTTTCTGGCCAATGGAGCCTGAGCTGGCCCTGTCTGGGAGGGAGCTGCCAGTCCCACAGCTGCCATCTCCCCAGTCATCGCAGCCTCACTGGATGCTATGGTCACTGGGAGAGGGGCTGAGGAGCTGCTGCCCTCATCCAGAGGGCCCTGAGAGGAGCCCACAGAGTCGACAGGCAGCTGCTGCGCCGATGTGAGGTTGCTTCGGACATCCCTGCTCACCGTGGATGGATGGGCACCGAGCTGGGAAACTTGGTGCTCAGACCATCTCCCACACTGGCACTGACCAGCTGAGGTCAATGCCGATGTGAGGGCTTGCTGGTCAGAGTGCATCCCCAGGAAGCCCTGATGGGTCTCCTCGAGGAGCCTCTCCGCTAGAGTCGCCAATCTCTCCATGGAGGACGCATGGCACTCAGACATGTGGCTCATTGCTTCGGCGATCGTTCATGTAGACTCCTCCACCACGGAGACCAAGCCAAGCATAGCCTCATATCTCCCCCTGATGCTCCTGCACACCCGGCCGCATTTCCTGCCCCTGCTGCGATGACTCCAGAGGCACATCATCAGGCACCGACTGAGCATGTGCCTGGTCCCCTGAAGTCCTCCGACTGCTGGTGCCATGGGCACTCTCTGTCTCTGCCAGCTCCTCCAGTGACTGTGAAGTGCCCTCACCGCTGTGCCCTGGGACACTAGCTCATGTTCTAATTCCCACCGAGGTGCTAGTATCTGCGCTGGTGCCTGCCTGGCAGAGATGGTGTCACGCTGGTGAGACTTCAGGCCCCTCAGGTGTGAGAAGGGGCCTCTGCTGCTCCGCCTCCCGGCCCTGCTTCGCTGATGCTGAAAGGAAGAACAAGGACAGTGGATCAGTTAACGTGGAGGCAATGTCGAAGTGCATCCCTGTCCCCTGGATCATTATGCGCTCATCCTTCCATAAGCAATGGTCAAGCCATGTTGCAAAATTAAATCACTTTACATTCAGCACTACCATGGCTATTGGGAGAACAATGGTGACCTCACTGTTGGGCATAAATACCTGGCCGTGGCACCCCAGCCTCACCGACACCAGTGGACCTGGGCGCATGGCGCCTCTCCAAATCCAGGGCCTCCTGAACAAACCAGCTGAGAATGGCTAACTGCGCCTGGCCGCTGCCAGCCCTCACACGCTCTGCAGCATTATGTGCATTCTTCTCCTGAAAATGAGAACAGAGCATTGATTAGTGCAAATTGTTCATGGATTCTCTTCGCGCACGCCCACCTCAACCAGAGCGGGACATATCAGGGCTCCAATGCCTCCTCACCCCGCTGCTGTCGAACACTCACACAAAGATGATAGGCCTGTTTCCGCACCCCCCGCCCCCCCCACCCCACCCTCGGCCACATGCTGCCTACATCACATTAGGCACCACATGGTATGTCCTTGCATAGCAAGGAGGCGCAAGCACGTGGAGTGCAGAGGACAGCAGATGGTTCATTGCCACGCTACCTTGAAGCTCCCCTCCCAGCATATCATCACCCTGACTTGGACATGGCCTGCAGTTCAAACACAGGTTTGACTAGGTGCAGCTCCTCCAGGTTGCCCCCAAACCAGTTATGTGGGCCTCAGTGTGCCACATGCTCTGGGAGCTGAACCCACCTCTTCACACCCTCTCAGGGTGACCTCAGCATAGGCAATATCTGCTGGCCCACCCAGCAAAGGACACATGCCGTCAATGCAGTCACTACACTCAGACTTGGGAGGGATGGGGTGCAGCAGGGGGGAAAGCCGACCTGCTGGGTTAAATGACCAAAGCCAACATTGTCCTCACCCTTCCAGAGCGCAACGAGTCATTGAAGCACTTGCGACACTGGATCCAGGTGCGCTGCACCACGTCGTGAGAACTCGCCACCTCCTTCCAGGCACATTTCATCTTGTGGGGGAGGGAGGGGGGCTCCTCCTCCTCCCCTGGGGAACCAGCACCTCCCGCTGTGCTGCCACCTCCTCGAGGAGGGCAGCAAGGCAGTCATCGGAAAAAAGAGGAGCACACTGGCCAGGCCTGCCCTGATGGACCACCTTCTGGCCTGGCCCCCAATGGACCACCCTCCGGCCTAGCCTGCCCCGATGGACCACCCTCTGGCCTGGCCTGCCCCGATGGACCACCCTCCAGCCTGGCCTTCCCTGATGGACCACCCTCCAGCCTGGCCTTCCCCGATGGCCTACCCTCCAGCCTGGCCTGCCCCGATGGACCACCCTCCAGCCTGGCCTTCCCCGATGGCCTACCCTCCGGCCTGGCCTGCTCCGATGGCCTACGCTCCGGACTTGCATAACATCCATTATCCCTCTGCAGAGCCCTTCGCTCAGCCATTGCGAGCAGCCTTTCCAAGGCTGCCAGGCCTTCCTTTAAACAGGCCGCTGGGTCGCCATTGGATCCGGGAGTCGTGAAGTACGTTGGGTGGGCTGTAATTGGCCCATCTGCGCCCGCTCCCGTTCTCGCTCCGCCCCCCCCCCCCCGCCAGCCAGAAAACTCTGCCCCTGAAGTAGTTCAGAGAAATACACTCGGACAGATTTTCAGACCAATCATCGAAATGAAGAGCTAAGCTATCATTTATTGTACACTTAACCAACTGGCAGTTCAGTTTCAACCGTTTTAAAAAAAAATAGTTTAGATTTGTGGCTCTATGCTTTTTGTATTTGTTTCTTCTGTTTCCTGTATTATTTTCATTTTCATTTTTGAAGTCAAAGCAAACATTCTTGTGATGACTGCTTTTACCATTGGCGTCTATAGCGATGGCATAGCCTAGCAACAAGGCAATTAACACAAAGATGACAATCAACATTAATTATCACTTAGTGATCCACATTGTGCGTTTGTCATTAAGTCCTAGTTCAGTGATTGAAAAGAATGCACCAGTGAATAACGACGGTCAAAAGAATAACCACATTCCTTAATCTGTGGTGCAATTGTATATGTATAAATGCTGTAACCAGGATTATTCTACAGATCTGTAACACAACACATGCACTTTTGTTTTAGGATGCAATGATGACTGACAATTTTTAAAATTTGTTCGTTCATGGGATGTGAGCTTCCCTGGCTAGGCCAGCATTTATTGCCCATCCCTAATTGCCTAACTCTAAGCCCTAACTCCAACGCTTAACCACTAACCCTTACCTAAATCACACAGATGCAGGGGCAACAGTCAGCCATTCAGCCCTTCAAGCCTGCTGCATCATTCATTAAGCTCATCTGGTTGTGATCTCAGCTCCACTTTCCTGTCTGCTCCCCATAACCCTTGATTCCCTTGTCTAACGAAAATCTATCTAACTCAGCCTTGAATAAATTTAAAGATCCAGCCCCCACTACCTTCTGGAGAAGTGATTTCCACACTCTAATGGCTATAATGAGTTGAGCAGGAATGTGGTACGAAACCTTTTTACACCTTGAGTATATGTTTTTGGGGGAAAAGCCTTCAAAACAGATAAATAAAAAATTTGAAGAGAGAGACAGACATAGCAGGAGTGGCAACAACAGATCCCTTTCAAATGTAAAGAAAAAAACAATGGCTTTGATGATCAAGGAATTTTAAAATACAAAAGCTATGCGATGGAATCGATCTGATTCAACTGTAATGTAAAAACAAATAGGATAATCAATGAAATAACGTATGGTGGAGAGCGAGTTAGAATTCATAATTTAATCAAGAATTAGGTGACATTATGAAGTTAGAATCTCCCATAAACATCACCTGAATTACTAAATGCAAGTTACAGCATCAGCCTGGGCTCAGTTGCGCCTCCCACACACCAGAGTCCAAGGTCATGGGCTCAAGCCCCATTTCAGAGACCTGATCAAAATCTAGGTTGACAATGTAGCACTGAGGGACTGTTGCAAAGTCCAGGGTACCATCATTCCACTTGTGGGAGAATCCAAAACTAGGGACTATAAATAGAAGATCATTGCTAATAAATCCAGTAAAGATTCTCTTTACCCAGAGATTAACTACCACGTTGAGTAGTTGAGGCAGATAGCATATATTCAATGATGGGAAAGTTAGATAGGCACATGAGGGAGAAAGGAAAAGGATATGCTGATTGGGTTAGATGAAGTAAGGTGGGACAAAGCTCCTATGGAGCATAAACACTGGCATAAACTAAATGGGCTATATGGCTTGTTTCTGTGCTGTAAAGTCTAAGTAAGTTGGTCATTATATATAGATCTCCTGTCTAACCAGGTTGTGACAAGTATAGGGTGAAAACTGTGAATTCAAGTCCTATACTTAACCCATTGCTGACCTTATCTGATAATTTATTCCCAATGTTCAGAAATTCCAGTGATGAAGTTTTAAAAGATTGATAACGAAGGAAAAATTAGAGTACGAGAGAAAGCTGGCTAGAAATCTAAAGACAGATAGTAAGAGTTTCTACAGATATGTAAAAAAGAAGAGTTAACAAAGTGAGCGTTGGTCCTATAGAAAGTGAGTCTAGATAATTAATTAATAATGGAAAATAAAGAGATGGCAGATGAATTGAACTGATATTTTGCATTGGTCTTTACTATAGAGGATACAAGTAACATCCCAGAAATAGCTGTAAATCAGGAATTGGAAGGGAGGGAGGAACTCAGGAAAATTACAATCACTAGGGAAATGGTACTAAGAAAATTGTTGGAGCCGCGAGCTGACAAGTCCCCAGATCTTGAAGGACTTCGTCCTAGGATCTTAAAAGAAGTGGCCAGTGAGATAGTTAGTTTTAATTTTCCAAAATCCCCCAGATTTGGGGAAGGCTCCATTAAATTGCAAAATAGCCAATGTAACTCCTTTATTTAAAAAGGGAGGGGGACAGAAAGTAAGAAACTACAGGCCAGTTAGCTTCACATCTGTCAATGGGAAAATGTTAGAAGCTATTATTAAAGATGTTATAGCAGGGCATTTGGAAAAATTCAAGGCAATCAGGCAGAGTCAACATGGTTTTGATGATGGGAAATCATGGGCAGAATTTTTCTTTTGGTGTGCAGGATCGCGGGGAGAGGAGGGCGAGCAGGCCTAGTGCATGAATCCAAAAGAGCGCTGAATAATCTCCCTGAGGCATGAAGCTGCCTCAGGGAGATGAAGAATATATTGAAAAAATTATTAAACAGCAGAAAATATTAATAGAACATGTCCCCTCGTGTGACTCTGTCACATGAGCAGGGACATGTTTTTACTTAAAAATTTAAGTTTTTATTTCATTTGTATTTGCTTTTGGAAGCCTCATCCCGCCCATGGATGAGGTTTGCAAAAAATTGCAAAGGCCGCTTGGCCTTTTCGCCTGCCCGTCAATCATTAGGTTGAACAGGCAATGAAAAATTCTGGATAATTCACAACTTAATGGCCTTAATAGGCCTTTTAATTGTCACCGGCAGTCCGCCCGCCGACCGAACTATTATGTGACTGTGCGATGACATCAGCACACTCGGCTGAGGTCATCGCGCATCATTTCACGCTCGGTCGGGTCGGGCACGCACCCACCCGCCGAGCTAAAAATTCTGGCTCATGTTTAACCAATTTATTGGAATTCTTTGAAGAATTAACATATGCTGTGGATAAAGGGGAACCGGTGGATGTACTGTAATTTTAGGTTTCCAGAAGACATTTGATAAGGTGCCACGTCAAAGGTTATTGTGAAAAATAAAAGCTCATGGTGTCGGGGGTAACATAGTGCCATGGATAGAAGATTGGCTAGCTAAGAGGAAATAGAGGGTAGGCATAAATGAGTCTTTTTCTGTTTGGCAAGATGTGATGAGTGGTGTGGCACAGGGATCAGTGCTGGGGCCTCAACTTTTTACAATTTATATAAATAATTTGGATGAAGGTACCAAAGGTATGGTTGTTAAATTTGCTGATGACACAAAGACAGGTAGGAAAGTAAGGTGTGAAGAGGACACAAGAAGGCTACAAAGGGATACAGATAGGTTAATGGCAAATGGAGTATAATGTGGGAAATTGTGAAATTGTCCATTTTGGCAGGAAAAATAAGAAAAACATATTATCTAAATGGTGAGAAATTGCAGAGCTCTGAGATAGAGAGGGATCTAGGGTCCTAGTGCATGAATCGCAAAAGGTTAGTATGCAGATACAGCAAGAAATTAGGAAAGCTAATAGAATGCTGTCATTTATTGTGAGGGGAATTGAAAACAAAAATAGAGAGGTTATGCTTCAGTTATACAGGGCATTGTTGAGACCACATCTGGAGTACTGACTTCAACACTGATCTCATTTAAGGTAAGATGTAAATGCATTGGAAGCAGTTCAGAGAAGGTTTGCTAAACAAATACCTGAATTGGGTGGTTTGTCTTATGAGGAAAGGTTGGAAAGGCTAGACTTGTATCCACTGGAGTTTAGAAGAGTAAGAGGCAACTTGGTTGAAGCTTATAAGATCCTGAGGGGTCTTGACAGGATGGATGTGGAGAAGATGTTCCCTCTTGCAGGAGAATCTAGTACTAGGGGCCACTGTTTAGAAATAAGGGGTCACCCATTTAGGACAGAGATGATAAACTTTGTCTCTGAGGGTTGTGAGCCTTTGGAACTCTCTTCCTTAAAAGGTGGTGGAAGCAGAGTCTTTAAATATTTTTAAGGCAGAGGTAGATAGATTCTTGATAAGCAAGGGGGTGAAAAGTTATTGGGAGTAGGTGGGAATGTGGAGTTGAGGTTACAATCAGGCAGCCATGATCTTATTGAATGGTGGAGCAGGCTCAAAGGGCCGAGTGGCCTACTCCAGCTCCTGATTCGTATGTTCATATGTTTGTAAAATGTCACATGACGGAGTCTCACTTGACTGAGTATCATGTGACCAAAGATTCAGCAATACACCTACCAGAGTTGGTAACCCTGCACCTGCCTATTTAGATGGAGCTGTCGAGAGCTGACCTGTTATGGTTTTAATCTGCTCAACTAAGCAGGTGACAAGGACACCTACCCAAACCTGGCAGGAGTCTGTTTTGACACATGCATGTTGTGCAGCTATGCTCCTCTAGGCCCCACAAGGAAAGCTGAAGCCTTCCCTGCCATGATCATGCCCTTCCCCCAGTTGTCAGGTACAGTGGTACCGTGATGCATTGTGTAACTGGTTCTCCAATGTATTGCATCACAGTGTGATCAATTTATGCTGTTGTGATGTCGGTTCTCTGGGTGGGACATGTAGTTCGCATGCCTGACATCAGAGTCCTGAACTAACTGCTCTACTCGGAACTCGGACCTGGCAGGAAACTCCCAGGATGACAGCGGAAATGCTTTAGGGATGTCCTCAAAGCATCTCTGAAGAGATCAAACATCCCCGCTGATTCATGGGGTTCCCTGGCTTGTGACTGAGCAAAATGGGGAAGGCTCATCTGGGAAGGCACTGAACACATCAGGAACCCCCGCAGAGGTAAAGTTGAGGCATTGGAAGGAGCACACAAGCCTCCAAACCACCCATCTGTCTAACTCTTCAAGCACCACCTGCCCTGCAAATGGCTGAGTCTGCAGATCATACATCGGACTTCTCAGCCAACTTTGACCCATTGGACGGGAGTTGTCCTTGATCTGGAGGGACTGTCTTAAAAGGAGAAGTGTAGTGATGTTCTGATGTTATCAGGATGATGTCCTCCAGTCCCTTGTGGGGGTGATGCTGCTTTTTATTGTCATGGCGATGTTCCAATCATTGTTATGTCATGATGATGCTTTAATCTGTTGTGCTGCAGCGATGTCCCAAGCCAAGGAGAGTTGTGGGGCAGGTGCTCTTGGCCACAATGCCAGAAAGGGATTTCCTTGTGTTGGTATTTGCTGATTGGGAGTGTGGGAAAAGTCAGCTACTGAGTCACTCTGTGCTGCCACAGAATTCTGAGTGGCTGTATCAGGAGTGACACTGAAAGTGCCTGAGAGCAGTAACCATCCAACCTCTGTCAGCAGAGGGAAAAACAAAAAAGAAACATCATAATATACATATACAAAAACAAAAATACCTGGAAAAGTTCAGCAAGTCTGGCAGCAACTGCGGAGAGGAACACAGTTAACATTTCGAGTCCGAATGACCCTTCAACAGGTCATTCGGACTCGAAACGTTAACTGTGTTCCTCTCCGCAGATGCTGCCAGACTTGCTGAGTTTTTCCAGGTATTTTTGTTTTTGTTTTGGATTTCCAGCATCCGCAGTTTTTTGCTTTTATAATATACATATATATGTCACATAAAACTTTTATTAATGAAAACAAGTTATGGAAATGTTAATAGGTTTGAAGTAAGTGAGAAACAAAGTGTATCATTCTTTCAAATTATCACCCAGATATTCTAATAATCTTGTCCTTTTCCTAATTTATTTTCTTCCTTCTTCATCTGGCAACATAAATTCTTAAATCCAGACTTCAAAAATATATAGAGTAATCAGGTCCAGAGAACATCAATGCAAATGAGTGAAAAGTAAATTTATTACAGGTATCAGAGATAACCCCTGTCTCCCCAAGCAGGATAATGGGGACAAAGCCACTAGTTTTTAAAAATGGAATGTGGGAGTCAGGAGAGTTAAAGTAGTTGAAGTTCAATATGGGCTGAACAGCCTAGTCTTATCCCTCTTTTCTACGTTCTCACTTTGAAGCCCAATCTGGAAATGTCTAGGTGCAATCTGGATGAGTTGCAGTAGGTGGTGCTCAATGATCAGTCAATGTGAGAAGCAGATTGGTGAGCTGCTGATTACCTACCGGGTTAGATCCCACTGTAGTTACTCTGCAGTCAGTCTACTGACAGGGAAATGAGGATATGTGGAGGTTTTAATGAAAACTCTTGTTGAGATTGGGTGGCTGTCCAGTGCTTGTTATTATTCATCTTGATAAAATAAAGTCACTGTACCTTCAATGAGCGTTTTGTTAAAAAGTTTGAGATTTTAATGCAAATCTGGAGTACAGGAAACTATTTATTATGAATGGAACCCTTTTAGCTATGAACATCTCAGTTTCCTGCCACTATTTTATTATAAACAATGCTTTGAGAAAACATAGAGTGTTAGAAAAGTGAAACAAAATGTGAAGGTGAGGAATGTGCCTCTTTTTCTTTACAATGGATTAATAATGATATTATGGTACTGCACCAACAAGCAAGACTTTACCTCCCTTAACATTCAACAGCAATATCGTTGTCAATTAAATCCTCCATCATTAACAGCCTGGGGAATTAACATTAACTCGAAACTTAACCAAACCAGCCACATAAATACTGTGATGCCAAGAGCAGGTTAGAAGCTGGGAATTTTGCAACAAATGAATCACCTTGTAACTCCCTAAGTTTTTCCACCGTCTATTAGGCTCAAATCAAGAGTGTGATGGAATGCTCTCCACTGCCTGGGTAAATGCAGCTTCAACAACACTTGAGAAGCTCGACAAAACAACCTGCTTGATTGGCACCACATTCACCACCTTAAACATTCGTTCTCTCCACCATCAGAGCATTGTGTCTGCAGCATGTACCATCTGCAAAATGCAATACAGCAACTCGCCAATGTTCCTTCAATAGCACCTCCTAAACCCATGAAATCTAGTATCTAGAAGGGCAAGGGCAGCAGTTCCACTTCCAAGTTTCCCATGAAATCACATATTATCCTGACTTAGAAATACATATGGTATTTCTATATTGTCACTGAGTCAAAATTCTGGAACTGTCTCTCCAAGATTATTGTGAGTAAACCTATACTATATGGACTGCGAGAAGATGGTTTGCCACCAGGGCACTTATAGATAGGCAGCAAATGTTGGCCTTGCCAGCGCTGCCCACATCTCATGAATGAATAAAGTAAAAATATACCTAAAGTTGTAGTATTACAACATCTATAGTGATGTTGAATGAGGGCTAAAAGCACAACTTACCACTGGCATGCAAACAGCAAAAGTTGGGCATCCCAGAGAACTGCCTGTAAATACTAAAGGTAAACAGCAAAAAGATACAGGTGGTCGAAATCTGAAACTAACAGAAAAGACTGAAAATGAGCCACATCAGTCAGATTAGCTACGTTTTGTCAGAACGAAGGGAAACAGACTGTTTCTAGCATAGTTGCTGCCCAATGTTTCTAGATTTTTCTGTTTTTGAAATATTAATCATTGTATTTGAATGCATTTTCCACATAGTGTGAAGCCAACCTGAATGAACTGGTTGGTCCCAGATGACCAAACACAGTTACAAGTCATTCAATGGAGATTGAAACAAGTCTTAGTCCGTCCGTCTGTTAATAAATTGCAGGGACCAATCTCACTGTGGCCTGCTCTGGTGCAATGTTTAAACGCATTATATATTGCAGTTTCTTCATCATTACTGAGTCTAAACTCTGGAACACCTTACCTCACTATGGGAGTATCTTCACCACATGAGCTGCAATGGTTCACCATCTTCTCAGAGGCAATAAGCGATGGGCAATAAAGGCTGACCTTTCCAGTGATGGCCACATCCTGCAAATCAATGAATAAATAATAAAAAACCTTGCGAGTTAAAATACCACCATGGCAAGTTGTGAATTTGAATTCAATTGTCCGGATTTTGCTGTATTCATTACAGCAGAACAACTTGCACTCACTAGAACTCTCTCCTCCATCCCCACCCCTTTTTTATCCCCCTTTTTTCTACATTCATTTTTATTTTTAATTTTTAATTTATTTATTTTCCACTTATTTTCATTATTATTATTTTAAAAATATATTTCTATTTTTATTCACTGTTTTATCCCCAGCTTTTAGCCTATTTTCAATCTTTTTCCCCACCACTGTCCCCTCACCCACCCCACCTCCACTAGGGCCATCTGTCACTTTCCAGAGTGCTTACCCTGGTGCGGCCATTATTACATTCTGCTTTCCACTCTTAATGTCACCATTAGCACCTCCTTTAGCCAGTGCCACCACCATTAACACCCCTTTGTCCTCTTGTTTATGACATCTTTTGCAATCTCTTCTTTGCCTCCACCTATCGCTGGCCTTCTATCCAGCTTTACCTTTTCCACCCCACTTAAACTGTATATATTTCACCACATTTCTACTTCCCTTTAGCCCTGAAGAAGAGTCATATGGACTTGAAGTGTTAACTCTATCTTTCTCTCCACAGATGCTGTCAGGCCTGCTGAGTTTCTCCAGCATCTTTTGTTTTTGTTTCAGATTTCCAGCATCCGCAATATTTTGCCCTTATCTTAGCACTCACTGTTATTACTCTACTGAAACTGATACTTGTGGTTGGGGAGACCATCAACATACGACAGTTGCTAATAAATCCAATAAGGAATTCAAGAGAAACTTTTTGACCCAGAGTTGTGAGAATATGGAACTTGTTACCTCAAGGATTATTTGAGGCAAATAGCAAAGATGAATTTAAGGGGAAGCTAGATGAACACACTAGGGAGAAAGGGATAGAAGAATATGTTGATGAAGATGGGTTGGAGGAGGTGTGGAACATAGGCAGCAGCAAACATGGGACCAATTAGCCTGACCTCGGTCGTTGATAAGATTTTAGAATCCATTATTAAGGATGAGATTTCAGAATACTTGGAAGTGCATGTTAAATAGGGCAAAGTCAGCATGGTTTCATCAAGGAGTGGTCATGCCTGACAAATCTGTTAGAATTCTTTGAGGAGGTAACAAGTAGGTTAGACAAAGGAGAGCCAATGGATGTTATCTACTTGTACTTCCAGAAGGCCTTTGACAAGGTGCCGCACAGGAGGCTGCTCAGTAAGATAAGAGCCCATGGTGTTAGAGGCAAGGTATTAGCATGGATAGAAGATTGGCTGTCTGGCAGGAAGCAGAGAGTGGGGATAAGGGGGTCCTTCTCAGGATGGCGGCTGGTGACTAGTGGAGTTCCGCAGGGGTCAGCGTTGGGACCACAACTTTTCACTTTATACATTAATGATCTAGATGAAGGAACTGAGGGCATCCTGGCTAAGTTTGCAGATGATACAAAGATAGGTAGAGAGACAGGTAGTATTGAGGAGGCGGGGAGGCTGCAGAAGGATTTGGATACGTTAGGAGAATGGGCAAAGAAGTGGCAGATGGAATACAACGTGGGGAAGTGTGAGGTCATGCACTTTGGTAGGAAGAATAGAGGCATAGACTATTTTCTAAATGGGGAGAGAATTCAGAAATCTGGAGTGTAAAGGGACTTGGGAGTCCTAGTCCAGGATTCTCTTAAGGTTAACTTGCAGGTTAAGTCGGTGGTTAGGAAGGCGAATGCAATGTTGGCATTTATTTCGAGAGGACTAGAATATAAAAGCAGAGATGTGCTGCTGAGGCTTTATAAGGCTCTGGTCAGACCACATTTAGAATATTGTGAGCAATTTTGGGCCCCGTATCTCAGGAAGGATGTTCTGGCCCTGGAGAGGGTCCAGAGGAGGTTCACGAGAACGATCCCAGGAATGAAAGGCTTAACATATGAGGAACGTTTGAGGACTCTGGGTCTATACTCGATGGAGTTTAGAAGGATGAGGGGGGATCTGATTGAAACTTACAGAATATTGAAAGGCCTAGATAGAGTGGACGTGGGGAAGATGTTTCCATTAGTAGGAGAGACTAGGACCCGAGGGCACAGCCTCAGAGTAAAGGGAAGATCTTTTAGAACAGAGATGAGGAGAAACTTCTTTAGCCAGAGAGTGGTGAATCTATGGAATTCATTGCCACAGAAGGCTGTGGAGGCCAGGTCATTGAGTGTATTTAAGACCGAGATAGATAGATTCTTGATTGGTATGGGGATCAAAGGTTACGGGGAGAAGGCAGGAGAATGGGGTTGAGAAACTTATCAGCCATGATTGAATGGCGGAGCAGACTCGATGGGCCGAATGGCCTAATTTCTGCTCCTATGTCTTATGGTCTTATGGCCTAGTTAGGTCAATAGCCTGTTCCCATGCTGTAAATAATATGTACCATGTAATAAATGACAGGAGATTCTAGAGATTGCACATGTGCAGAATAACATGGAAATCCAGAATCTGCATGTCACTTATTCTATACTCCTTGATAGGGTGTGGAGGCCCCCTCCTCTCACCAGAGTGCAATAGTGGAATTGAATGAAATTGATGAGAACTTCCAATCATACACTGTCAGTCTTGCTATAAACTTGCTCTAAAAAGTTCTACCTCGTTGAATAAAGTGTAATTGTGTTTTTAACAGTATACTAATTTTACAATTATTGCTCAACACCCTACCTGGCCCTGAACAGCTAATTTTATATTTGTGGAACATTAAATATCTCCATACTAATAAAAAAAACCTCACATAAAATAAAAAAATCCTACTTTAAATGTTTGCTCATCTTTATTTTAGCTTCAATCTTCATTGAATAAAATAATTTATTTCTCTATCCGGAAATTTAAATTGGTGGCAGCCTTCCATCTCATAAGATGATGTCTGCACCATGATGGTCAACTCTGTATTAAGTATCATCTGGTGCGGCTCGGAAGCCCCACTCTGGCATGACAGTCTCTGCCACATTTGCTGCAGAGGAAGACTGTGAGCTGAGAAGGTGGCCTCTGTTTTCTCTGGGCCCCCTTTTCTGATAGCTGAGCTTTTTATTTCTGCTTGCCTCTTCCAATGGCCTTTCAAACAGTCAGCCTCCAAAGATCACAGCCATCAGTGGCTGTTCCCCAGTTGTCAGTGTCAGTGTTCACCATCTGCATATCTCACTTGCAGGTGTCCTTGTAGGGGAGATATGGACACCCAGGAGGTCATGACCCAGTGGTCAGTTCACTGTACAGAAGATCTTTGGGTAAACAGTTGTCATTCGTCTGATGAATGTGGTGGAGCCAGTGCAGACATTGTTGGCTTAGCAATGAAATTATGCTAATTAATTAGCAGGCACCAAGATCTCTGAGTTGGTGACTTTGTCCTGCCAAGAGATGCTGAGGATACAGTGAAGGTGGAAACTGTTCAACCTTTTCTCCTGCCTTGCATATTTGTTCAGGTCTAAACACTGCAGAAGAGTGCACTGAAGATGCAGGCTTGGTAGACTCGCAGTTTGGTGGTCTAAGTCAGGTTGCTGTTGTTCTATGCTCTCTTACTCAACTCAGACATAATAGCTACAGCTTTTGCGATGCATGTGTTGATTTCAGCATCAAGTAACAGATTGCTGGTGATTGTGGGTCTAGAAATGTGAAGAAAGATATCAATAACCTCCAGCATCAAATCGTCAATGCTGATAGATGGCAATATGGCAACATCCTGGACCATGACATTTGTCTTCCTAATGCTGTTGGCCAGTCAAAACCTTTTACAGGCATGAGTGAGTCTGTCTATTTGTCACATACTGAGGCGTTCCACTGTATGAAATGCTAGTGCAGCATTGCCAGTGTCAAATGCTCCTCTGATGAGGACTTGGCACACCCTTGCCTTGGATCTCAGGTGAATAAAGCTGAACAGCTTTCTGTCAGTTCTAGTATGTAATTAGACACTCCCTGTAGATGACCTGAAGGGAATTGTATAAAACACTGGTGAGGCCACAACTGGAGTATTGTATGCAGCCTGGCAAGATTCTTATAAACCTCCTCTGCACTCTCTCCAGAGCTATTACGTCCTTCCTGTAATGTGGTTCCTGTATGCAGTTCTGGTCACCACATTACAGGAAGGACGTAATAGCTTTGGAGAGAGTGCAGAGGAGGTTTATAAGAATGTTGCTTAATGTTATTTTCCTTAGAACAAAGAAGGTTGAGAGGTGACTTGATTGAGGTGTACAAAATTATGAGGGGAATAGATAGAGTGGACAGAATAAAATTGTTTCCCTTGATGGAGAATTCTAGAACCAGGGGACATAGATTCAAGATAAGTGGCAGAAGGTGTGGGGGGGACATGAGGAAGAACTTTTTTACGCAGAGGGTAGTGGGTGTCTGGAATTCGCTGCCCAAGTTGGTGGTAGAGGCAGAAACTCTAAACTCTTTTAAAAAGTACGTGGATCTGCACCTAAAGTGCTGTAAAGCTGCAGGGCTATGGGCTAGTGCAGAAAGGTGGGATTAGAAAGGGCACCTGGGTGTCCTCGGGCTGGCATGGACAAGATGGGCCGAATGGCCTCCTGTGCTGTAACACTTCTTTAGTTCTATGGTTCTATGACAGCAGCAAAGAGAAGAATGTGCCAAAGTGTGTCGGTGCCAGAACACAACCCTATTTGACCTCACTGCGGATCTCAAAGACTTCCGATGCTGCCCTGTCATAGCTGACCTTGTCTACCATGTTGTCATGGAAAGAGGAGATGACATTGAGCAGTTTTGTTGGGCAGCCAATTTCCTCCAGCAGCTTAAATAGACTGCCCCTGCTCACATGGGCCATTGCTTTGATGAGATTGATGAAGGCAGTATATAGTGGTCTCCTTTATTCGTGTTAATTCTCTTTTTTTCATTCTATCATGGGATTTGGATGTTGCTAGCAAGGCCACTCTTTGCTGCCCATCCCTAATTTCCCTTGAGAACATGCTGTGAGCTGCCTTCTTGAACCACTGTAGTCCATCTGGTACAGATACACACACAGTGCTGCTGCTGCTCAGTTCCAAGATTTTGATCCCACAACAGAGAAGGAACAGTGACATAGTTCCAAGTCAGGGTGGTGTCTTGGAGGGGAATTTGCATTTGGTGGTATTCCCATGTGTCTGCTGCCCTTGTCTTAGGTCATAGAGGTGCAGATTTGGAATGTGCTCTCAAAGGAACCTTGGTGAGTCGCTGCAGTGTATCTTGTATATAATACATAATGCAGCCATTGTGGGTCATTGGTGGAGGGAGTGAATGTTTAAGTTGGTGGACAGGGTACCAATCAAGCGGGCTGCTTTGTCCTCCCAGAAGGGAAAAACAATTTGGACCAGTATCCTTATTTCCCAGTTTTACTGGTGTTTCATTTTAAGTTATACAAGACCAGTTCAGACTAATATTCTTATTTCCTGGTTTTTACTGTTTTTTACCTTCTGGGCTGGATTGTGTTGAGCTTCTTGAGTGGTGTTGGAGCTATTTCCTGGGGCACTTCCCCCTCCCTCTAGCAGAGACAGAGAAGTTCATGCAGATGCTGCAGGAGTGCTAGTTTCCCATGCTTGATGAGTTCAGGCAGCGTAGCATCACACCTGGAGTTTTGTCCATGGCAAGTGAATCAATATCTTTGCTGAAGTTCCTATTGTGGGTTTGATATTCAGCTCTACCATGACAGGTAGGCTTTCTATGGTGTCTTTGGGTCAGTTCTACAACTCAATTGAGCAGCTTCTTTCCAGCATTCTCAGACAGAGTGTAGAAGTGAAATGTAACACAAATCAAAACACCATCTACAATACCGTACTCTCAACATTTGGGAAGCGAGAGCGGAAACAAGTTGACTGGTTCATGAAAGTATAATAATTCTCAATATTATTGTGTTTTATTGTAAAAGTAGGGTAATGGTGGAGTTTGGATAGTTTGTGTGTGTGGGATTTCATTGAATTGGAGACGGCTGGTCTGGAGTCTTTGACTTATCAAAAGGAAGCTAGGTTTGAAATGCTAAATACGTAAACATGGCTGAAGTTTTAGAAGGTGAAGTGAGGAGAATTTGATTTTCAAAGAGATGATAGGATGTTACACCTAGCAAGAGAAGCTAGGCCAAACAGGGTGTTTATTTTTTCCAAAGGTTACTAATAGTATTCACACCATGAAAAGATTGATCATGAGAACGGTAAAGTTCCAAAGACATATGGGAACAATGGAATTTGCATTAAAAGGGAGAAACATGTATAAAAGAGAAAAGGCAATGTGTCAGAGAGGAAGGCATTGTAAGATCAACCAGAAGTGTGAAAAGTCTCCAGTAGTTGTGCATTAAGTTGCTGTCTACAGAAACCGAAGCTGAGAAAAGCCACTTTGAATCCTACTGTCCAGAGCATTGTGGTGATTTGCTTGGATTTGTTTAAAATCTATTTGTTTTTTTACTGTTGCCTTAAAGGGGGTGTAACTGGAAGCCAGATTAATTAGGGGTTTTAGGAGTTATTATAGCAGTAATTTGTAGACTTATGTATGTGCTTGAAATCTTTTCTTTTGTTAATAAATGTTTAACTTAGTTTTGTAAAAATCTCTAGAGTCTTAGTGGACTTATTACTACTGAATTTAAAGCACGCCTCTCGAAATAAAGTACAAATTGCAATATCATTGTGACTGTGTGATAAAGTTTTCCTCATGGATTTTATCCATCTGGAGCACATCATCTGCTGCATCTTAACTGGTTCAAGGCTAACATCACTGTGATGGAACCTGTCATTGAAGCCAAGTGTTCCACCCTCATTAATTACAAGAGTGATCTGAGTGAGATTTGAATACACTAAGGGCTGCTTGAAGTAAAGTCCAACAAAGTGCTAGGCAGTCCACCAATGACTATTGGTACAGCTCTGCCAGATTATCTAGACATCCTTTGACATGGAATTTTGGAGCATGTGTGAAGGGATCAAAAAGGCAACAGGTCACTCAGCAAAGAAAATGGCTCCATTGAAACAAAAGCAGGGGCGGTCATCGGCAACTGCAATAAACAGTTGGAGAGATGGGTGGAACACTATCCTGGGTTGTAGTCTAGGGAGAATACTGTCACCGAGGAAGCTTTAGAATATTGAATATTGAAGCATTTTAAGTATTTTTAATTTCCTGGTTCACTGTGTGTGAATACTTCAATGTGATTGGCGACTTACCTGCTTGCTGACATAATTGCTGCTGCATGCCAAGACATCCCCTTGACTTGGAACCAGATATAAACTATCACTGGGAAAGAGGAAGACCATGTTGTAAAACATCAATGCATCTTACAGAAAAGGTAACCTGTCACTCTTATCCACTCTGGCCTCCACCTGCCTTATCCAAACGATGTGGTTGACTCTTAGTATTCTCTGCACTAGCCGAGCAAGCCACTCAGTTCTAAGCCAATAGAGAAGGGTAATGAATGTCACTATGGCAGCTTGCCCACGTCCTAAAGATTTTTTGGAAAAGCACCTTGCGGTTCTTTATGAACAATTGACAGTTTGTTTTTTTTAATCTATCAATGGCAGTAAACAATTTTCTCCTGAACATCATATGTTCCTTTATTTCTGTATTTAAGAAGAGAGATAGAAGGCATCCAGGGAACTGTAAACCAATTAGCTTAATGTCATTGGTTGGAAATATAGTCGAATATTTACTCAAAGATACAATCAAAAAACATTTAGAAATTGAAAATATAACGAAGAGTAGTCAGCATGGATTTCAAAAAGGGAAGGACATGCTTGATCAACCTTATTGAAATCCTTAAAGAAGTAAGGATTGACAAAGGTTATGTAGTGGATGTAATATATTTGGATTTTCAAAGGCCTTTGATAATGCACATTGAAGTAGGTTCATGTCTAAGTTCAGACCATGTGGAGTCGGGGAACAAATAGCAGAATATTTAGCAAGATGGCTCGAAAACAAAAATCAGGTAGTAGTGGTTAAAGGCACTTACGTTGATTGGCAAAAGGTGGGAAGTGATATTCCACAAGGATTCCCAGTGAAAGAGCAGCCCACTCCACAGAGGTGGGCAGCCAATCAATCTAATTAAGGCCCCAATCAAGGACCATTGTCACGCACCAATAGACCTTTCAGTCTAGAGCCCAGCAACTACTTTGAGACAGCCTCCCTGCTGTAGACGAGTGGGCCATCAGAGCTTCCTTTCAATCTCCCAATGACTGAGACGCAAGGCTGAAATGGCCACAACTGTGACTTCCCCCTCTATACCAATGGCCGTAACAGCTCTGGGCCTTTTTAAAAAAAAAAAAAATTTCTGCAGCCGTCCAAAAGTGCCACCATTTTGAGGCACCCTCATGATCATCTACCTGCCTGAATAGCCACTCTTCCGGTGGGGCTGCTAGTTGTCCAATGTTGCAGGTCCTCTCAATGAGTGGGTCTTTAGTGAAGCTGTATCACCTACTTAATTGGGCAACAAATGCGGAAGTGACTTGTTAATTGGCTGCCTCCCGTGAGATCATGCCGCCATACAGGTGTCAGACACTAATGGGGTCAGGACCTAGAAATGGTCCTGACCCCCAATTATTCTATATGCCCAGAAGATTCTTGCCTAAGTATCTAATTGGGGTGGAAAATAGAGGCCATCTGGGTTACAAAGATACAAATCACTAAAAATAATGACATGGGTTAATAAGGTCATTAAAAAAAGTTAACAAAGCACTGGAGCTAATTTCTAGAGGGATAGAATTGTAAAGCAGAGACGCTATGCTAAACTTCTGTAGAACCTTGGTTGGACTCCACTGGGGGTATTGTGAACAAGCCTGGTCTCCATATTATATAAAAAAACTGTTGAGGCTGTAAAGGTTCAAAAAGAATTTACTAGAATGATACCTGAACTGAGAGGTTATACTTATCAGTAAAATTGACAGGCTGGGGCAATTTTCTCTAGAAAAGAGAAGACTGAATGGTGACCTAATCAAGATTATGAAAGGGTTTAATAGGGTAGATGTAGAGATGATATTTCCAATTTCAGAACTGGGGGCCATAAATATATAACAAATAAGTTCAACAGCGAATTCAGGCAAACTTCTTCACTCAGAGTGGATAGAATGTGGAACTCGCTACCACAATGAATAATTGAGGTGACTAGCATAGATGAATTTGAAGGGAAGCTAGCTGAACACATGAGGGAGAAATTAGAACGATTTGTTGATCGAATTAGTTGAAGAATGGGAGGAGGCCCATGTCAAGCATAAACACCTGACCTGATGTTTGTTCCAATAATATGAACAAGATTAATGGAAGGAATTAATTGGATGGGCCAAATGCCTTGTTCCATACTTTCTTCAGATGCTTCATTGAATAACCATTATGGCTTTTACAACTAGAGTGGTTTACAGAGTCTTTTAGTACAGTTTGGCATACGCCATTTTATAAAAGTGGGGTCTTGAATCCTTGTCGCATTAATAAAGTAGCAGCCACTAGAATGCACTGTTGCTTCCTATCTATATTGCGGGTGCATTTGGACTATCGCGCTGATAGCCTATTTAATAACATCGTTTACTCAGGGATTATTTAACTGGGCAATTAATTCCGTGGATCTGTTTGCAACGCAGCTCAAATAATTCTCCGTATACAATCTTATAAAAACTGTCTGCTGATTAATTAGCCATAATTTCCCTCATCCTATAGAACCAGCTGCTGCACAAACCAAACCTACACAACCAGCAGATGGTGAAACAAACCCAGCCTTTTATTGTTTAACTGAGCCAGGCAATTTACAGGGCGAGTGACTGCCATACACGCAGCAGCAATATGTTGTAGTCATTTTTTTTAATGAAAGATTTATAACCCTGGTCTTGTGTTTCCAGATACTATACCCAAATTATCCTATAATTAACACATCTGCGATGTCAATTTTTTTATTGGCCTCTTCAGCAGCAATTGCAAATTAATCCAATTAATCTATTATGCTTCTCTTTGGAGACAGGCAGTTTTATTTATTTCCAAACCTTCGAGAACTCCTGGTCTTTCAATGTTTTGTGAACTGATGGATTTTTCCAACACATTTACCCCATCCCTGCATTGACATCTGATTCAGGCATAACAGACACAAAGACCTTAAAAGATACACTATGGCTACTGCTTGTCATTGTGAGGGGAGAATGGGGAGTGTGAGAGAGACTGTATTCACCCCTTGAGTGCATCACCTTGATCATTCATTCATGAGTGGTAAGACACACGATCCACAAAATATGGTTAAAGAGGCACGTGTCATGAGGGTAAAATGTTTCCAAGATGACTTGGGCAAGATTTTCCTCATTAGTGCTTGGTCATAAAACAGAGTCTGGATAGTGTGCAAACTCAACCTGAGAAATCTCCTGGAATGAGGTATGCTTTTAGGTGGATGAGGAACAAAGGTCCAGAATTTTGCTACTGAGGAATTTCTTAACTCATCTGTCCTGCCTCGATTGAAAGGCCACAAATGTTGTGATTTTCGCTTCCGGGAGGGGGTGGGTGTGGGTGCAGGATAGAGTTAGGCCCGCCGACCTCAAAAGCAGAGCGTAGGCAGCCCATGGGGTTGACTGAGTGCCACAGGCTGGTTAGAAGGCCCGCCTTGCATCTCTGGGACTCCATCCCAGTTGTATGAAAGGCTGTTAGGCCCTCCAGCCCTCATCCCTCACAGCCCCTAACCTGTTCCATGCCACCTCCATGCCAATTCATGCCCCATCCATTCCCCCATAGCCTTTCATACCCTCCATGCCAATTCATGGCCCTTCCATGTTCATTCATCCAGTCTACAGTATGTACAGAACCAACGAGCCATATAATAACAGTGACCAGTGTGGAACTGCTCAGAAAAAAAGACACCCATTCACAAATCTTTTGACATATGAAGTCTAAGTACAGATGAGCTCTGACTGTGCTTCACATAGGACCTGAGTCCAAATCAAACTCTAAGAAGTAGAATAAAAAGAGATAGGATATGTTAAGAGTTATCAAGCAGGAGCCTGACTGTACCTTGTGCAGTGCAGAAATTCTGGCTGTGGTTACAGGTTGAATATCAACAGGTTTACAGGGATTGCTGCTAGTTATAAGTAGGTTAACAGCATTATACCAGTGTTTTTTTAAAAAAAAATCATTTTTGAGATATGGGCATTGCAAACCTTTATTGTCTCTCCCTAATTGCCCTTGAAAAGGCGGTGGTGAATCGCCTTCTTGAACTGCTGCAGTCCGTGTGGTGTAGGTACACCTACAATGCTTTTAAGGAGGGAATTCCAGGATTTTGACCCAGTAACGATGGATATTTTTCCAAGTCAGGATGGAATGCGACTCGGTGGGGACTGTGGAGGTGGTGGTGTTTTCGCACATCTGCTACGTTTCTTTCTTGAGATGGTAAAGGGTTTGGAAGGTGCTGTCAAAGAAGCCTTGGTGAGTTGCTGCAGTGCATCTTGTAAATGGTACACACTGCAGGCACTGTGTTCTGGTAGTGAGAGGGAGTGAGTATTTAAGATGGTAGATTGGGTGCCAATCAAGTCCTTGAGAAGGCAGTGATGAGCCTTCTTCTTGAATTGCTGCAGTGCATGTGATGAAGGAACTCCCACAAAGATGTTAAGTACAGAGTTCTTGTGGATGTTTTTGGTGGTGGTTTGGGTGCTGATCAAGTGAACTGATTTGCAGTATTGAGCTTCTTGAGTGTTGTTGGAGTTGCACTCATCCAGGCATGTGGACAGTATTCATCACGATCCTGACTTGTACCTTGTAGATGGTGGACAGGCTATGAGGAGTCAAAATCAATGATCCCTTTAAGCTGTGCATGTGCATGGCCACACAGCAATCAGGAAGGTATCACGCATGCTGCTTACTAAGTGTCCTCTGGAAGATACCACACTTGTGCAGTTGTGCAGAACCGTTTAAAGGTACTGTGCATTGAAAGAAACAGGGTGTGCACAGAAAAGAAAATTTACACGGATCACTGGTCAGGAGTTGAGTAACTTGCCATTAAATACTCAGACTCTGGCCTGCTCTTGTAGTCATGGTATTTACATAGCTGGTCCATTTGAGTTGCTGGTCATTGGCAACCCTACAAAATATCCATGGTGGTAGATTTAGTGATGATAATGCCATTGAATGTCAAGGGGATGTGGTTACACCTGCTGGAGATATCCATTGTCTTTCATTTATGCGCAAGTATGTTACCTGCCATTTATCAGCCAAAGCCTGGGTGTTGTCCTGGGGCAGAATCTTCTGCCTGTCGGGCGGGCTGGTCGGGAGCTGGTGTGGGTGGGCATGGAGCTGATCGCTGCCCACGATTGGCTACGTGCCACCATGCGCGTGCATGTGTGCGAAAGGGCACGCAAAAGAGCACAGAAATCTCCCGGAGCTGCCTCAGGGAGATTAAATTCAGATTTAAAGTTTCAAATAAAGAAAGAATAAAATTATTTAGACATGTCCCCTCATGTGACAGTGTCACATGAGTTGGGACATGTTTAAGGATTGTTTGAAAAATATTTATTAATTTAATAAAACCTTCATGAAACCTCATCTTGCCCCTGAATGAGGTTTCATGCAAAATGCGAAGGCCGCTTGGACTCTTCGTCTGCCCGCCAACCTTAAGGTTGGACAGGCAGCGTTCAGAATTAGTTTAATTAGTTTATTAATGGCCTTAACAGGCCTTCGATAGTTCGGTGGGCCCGCAGCTGCCTCTGGCACGCCTCGCCAAATGGAAGATCAGAATGACGCGATGTGACGTTGGGATGCATGCCTGACGTCACCGCGTGTCATTTTGCGTGTCATTTATCACGCCAATGAGAAAATTCTGCCCCTGGTCTTGCTGCATGCGAAGATGGTCTTCTTCTTATTTGAGGAATGTTTAGTTTTATTCTTTCTTGGGATGTGAGCTTCACTGGCAAGGCCAGCTTTGTTGCCTATTCCTTGATTGCCCTTGAACTGAGTGGCTTGCTAGGCCATTCCTGAGGTTGGTCCAATTGAGTTGCTGGTCATTGGCAACCCTACAGTGGTTCAGAGCTGCATTCACAAGTCAACCACATTGTGGGCCTGGGGTCACATGTAGGCCAGACCAGGCAAGGACAGCAGATTTCCTTCCCTAAAGAGTATTAGTGAACCAGATGGGTTTTTACAACAATCAATGATAGTTTCATGGTCACCATTACTGAGGCTAGATTTCAATTCCAGGTTTTTATTAATTAAACTCAAATTCCACCAGCTGCCACGGTGGGATTTGAACCCATCTTCCCAGCGCATTAGTCTGGGTCTCTGGATTACTAGTCCAGTGACATTGCTACTATACCACCGTCCCCCTGAAATAAAGATGAACACTATGCAACATCCCCATTTCTGGTTTTATGATGGAAGGAAAGTAATTGATGAAGCAGTTAAAGAAGGTTAGGCCAAGGATGCAGTCCTGAGGAGCTCTTGCATAATGTCCTCGGGCTGAAATGATTGGCCTCCAACAACCACAACCATTTTCCTTTGTTCCCAATATCACTCCAGCCACTGGAGAGTTTTCCCCCAAACCCCATTGTGTCTTCATTGACTTCAGTTTTACTATGGCTCTTTGATGCTATATCTGTTCGAATGCTTGTTACTGTCATATTTGTACCAAGGCTATAATGAGAACCAGAGCTGAGCGGACCAGGTGGATTCTAAACTGAGCATTTGCGAGCAGTTTTGCATCACTCTAGGTTATGCAGGAAATCTGAGTGTTACCAAACTCCTTGAAGCGACGGCTCACTGGCTGACTTGTATTCGAATCTCTGGGATTGGATCGGCCCAGAAATGTATGAGAGTGCGCTTCTGGCTGGCAGCATGACAGAATCCATGAGGAAAGGCATCATCACTCTCACCTACAAGCAGAAGGGGGAAAGGGAGGAAATTAGAAATTGGTGAACCATCTCACTGCTGAATGTGGACTACAAAATTCTGTCCAAGGTCATTACCAGTCAGGTTCAGTCTGCTCTGGAGCTGATGATCCACCCTGGCTAGAGCTGTGCTGTACCCAGCAGGAAGATTTCTGAAAGCCCTGCGCTATTTGGGGATACGATTCCAACCTGGACGGGGCATGCGCTAAAAACTGGAAGGAGTGCGTAGCTATGGCGAAACAAAAACTGGGCATGTGGGTGCAATGATCCCTCTCCATTGCAGGTAAGAACCTGGTCATATGGTGTGAGGTGCTCTCGGTGTTGCTGTACATGTTGCAGGTCTGGCCCATTCCTCACTCCTGCACCATGGTGATCACCCAAGCCATCCACCACTTTATCTGGAGGTGGGAAATGGATCGTGTTCACGTGGACATGATGTATAAACCACTAGATTAAGGTGGAAAAAGGTGCCCAACATTGCCCTCATCCTGAAGGCCACCTTTGCGTACAGCTGTATCAAGCTGTGTGTAGACCCTCAATACACCAAGTGTCACTATGTGCTGAGGTTCTACCTGTCCCCGGTGTTACAAAGGACAAGTTTTACCACACTGCCTCAGAACACTCCAAGCAGTTGGACTGTGCTGAACCACCTATCCCTTGTGGAAAATTTTATGCAGAAAAACACTTTTGATCCCAAGTCCATTGTCTGCTCATAATGTCCTGGAGGCTCTGCGGGGAAAGGAGATGGTAGATCCTGTCGGATGGTTCTCTGAGCAGACTGCCAAAGTCATTTGGTAGAATGCCTCATTGCCAGAACTTTCAAATGCCAAGATGTAGCTTGGCTGGCGATGAGCAAGACCGTCCCCGTCAGATCCTCCCCACGCGCCTGGAGTCTCACTCTCTCCGCACGCTCTTTGATCTGCCTGAAACTTGCTGGTCTTCGAGTGTAAAGGGTTGACCTCGACCAAGTGCTGCAGTGTGGCATATTCCAAGATCCAGGACTACATGCTGAGACACACGGTAGAGCTTGGCGCTGCCACTGCAGAGGTGCAATAGAGAAAGATTGGTATCTAAGGCCTTTCAGCCATCGTACACCGTGGGGCTAGAAACTGCCCTCTGGCTGTATGGCAGACATGCAATGCATATTGTAAGTATCAAATGTATTGGAATTGTATTGAGACAGCTCAGAGGACGCTGAATGGAGAAAAGTTGAATTTTATCACACTTTCTGTAATATTCAATTTGAAATGTTTTGTAATGTATTTTTACAGATTTTATGAATTAAGTATATTTTTGGAAAAAATGTCTAGTTACCAGTATTACTATTAGTTATCAGTGCAATTTTAGTGAGTTAGCATTAGTTCCTGAGGAAATCAAATCTCTTCCTACCTCTGGTTTCCCTTCTGCGAATCCCTCCCACACCCTCCATTTTCCCATCTTCACCTGTTCGGAGGTGATCACCTGATTTTCAAATCTTCACACACAACAGCTGGTGCATGAAACCACGAGTAAAGACAATTGACTACAGGGGATCCAACCTTGATAAGGTACATGCTGTTACGTTTGCAGATGTCAAATGATCAAATGCCATGCAACCAGACGTTACATGATCAAACCTCCTGGAATACCTCACATCAGAGTTGGCAACCCTGGGGATGACTTTCGCTGCCAGGGCTTTATACACTGATGTAACTGGAACTGGCGCTATGAGGGACAAGGGCATTGAGTGTCAAAAGACATGTTTTACCTTCGGTTTTAATTTCCCTTAGTTCTCTTTAAAAAATTGACACATCGCAAGTTAGAGATTAGATAGGGGGCACATTCCCATAAACCCTGGTGCGTACAGTGTTCCAGTCTAATAAAATCTTCAGAGCGGGATACAATTTACAGCCTGTTAAGAACTGGAAATGGGGCAATGACCAAAGCGGCAAGTGATATTTTTTTGAGTTCGATCTTGCCTTTATTTTTCTTTTCTGTTTCCTTCATACTGTTATTACTTTACCAGCCCTTACTTCACAGAACTCCTGTGTGTGCTTATCAGAAAAAAGCTAACACACAACTGGGACTCCGGATTAATTTATGACATTTTACACACACACACATACATACAGCAACATGCGCACATTTTATTAATACTGCCACTTGAGCTAAATACTGTTAGTGACTCGTTCATCTTATCGTTTGGTAGAATTTTCCCTATTTATAGATCTCATGATAGAGATGCTATCACAAGGAAAATAATAGCAAGCCTTTGTGGGCCGAACATTAAGAGTTTGTTTTATTTTCTGCTTTTCTGAGAAGGCCTATTATTAAAAAAAACACGTTGTGTTCCTTTTATTGTATTGGCTGTGCTGACGGCACCTCTAATATACACTGCTCATTGTCACAAAGTCTGCACCTGTGTACCACACACAGGATCCACAGCAGCTGTGGATCGTAATTGGGAAACATCATTTCCTGTGTCTCGCTGAAAGCTCTTGTCAACTTGTGGACTATAATGGCTTGTGCTTGCAGAACCATTTGTTCAGACATGGTGAAAACAGTGCAGTGGCTTTCTCCAAAGAGAACATAATGTAATGACATAGACTTACTGTAGTAACCCCCTACAGCCAGTCCTGGATTAAACGAGTTAAGATTGCATTTTCCATTATACAGCCTTGAAATGTCTTGCTGCACCTGTCACTTGTATAGATGCCAACAGCTTCCCCTATTGGTAATGCTTGTCCTCAATGTTTCAGTTAAACAGAAAGCTCCCACTTCTTCAGTAGATAGCACTCTTCTAATTATCACTCCATATGCACTCTCTTACACTTTTCACTTGCACACACTGGGTGGAATCTTCTGTGGCCACAAACAGTGGGAATTGTGGTGGGCAGGGGCACTTAATTTGGTGTGAATGAAAAAAATCAGTACACTGCCGGTGGAAAATTAGTTTGGAATTTTGTTCTCCTGACTTTCAAGGCAGGTTAAAGGCTCGTTGGATTTCCCACTGAGCAATGTTGGGAACCCCATTTGCATTCATTAGCATCTCATGAATTCTCATTAAAAGGCCAACTTGCTGGAATTACGTTCTCCCTCCAAATTAAGTTCCCCGCCGGCGGCTACTTAAAACGTTCTGTTTTACGATTATACAAGCGGCGTGCACCTGACGAGCTTCACTCCATCCGCAATTTGCAGGTCAGTAGACACTGCTATGGCCTTCCTTTCACACCATCACTGAAATATATCATGTGCCTGTAGCACAAGCTGCATGAAGGCTGGACACGGGAGGCATGATCTGCGGGGAGGGGTGAGATGGAGGCAGGACTGGGGTGGGGGAGGGAAGGACCAAAGGGGATGGGTGAGGCGGTGACAGGATGGGGGTGAGGTGGGGGTGGTGCCAAGGACCACAGGGGAAGGGTGAAAGACTGTGCAGTAGGAAATTTTAACAGACTGTACAGGGAAGGGTGAAAGACTGTCCAGGGTTGGGAGGTTGTGTGTCAGAGACTGTCCGGAGAAGTAGGTCACACTGTCTGGACCATGTTGGAGAGCTCTACATGACATGCATGTCTTTGCCCAGTCCTGGGTGCAGGAAGGCCTCTCTGGGCGGTGACGGTCGTGCACAGAATGGTGTGAAGGGCATGGTCAGTCAACGAAGGTGTTTGGTCCTGGGGCTGCGAGGCATGGTATTCAGGGGTGGCATCTGCATTCAGTAACTTGGTAATTCTAAAATCATGGGGGTGCATTGGATGGTCTCATGGCGGCTTCTTGGTAAGTAAGGGTGCAAGTGGCCTTGAGAAGGGAGGGTTCAGATCAACAAAGGGCATGGGGACATCAACATTGAAGGGAACGGAGGGAGAACAAGAATACCCATGTGAACAATGATAGGGTCAAGGCTGGATAGTAACAGGAGGGATGGGAATTAGGAGGTGGGGACTGTGGAGGAGGATGGGAGGAACTTGATGGGTGACAGGGCGAGGCTGGAAGGTGTTGGTTGCACTCACAAAGATTAGCAACACCTGTGCCTTTACTGACTAATGATGCAGTTGGAAAAACAAGCTTAAAAAGTAATATCAGAGGAGGTCTCAAGGCGTGTAGGAGGAGTTCAGGACAAGTATTTTGGGTCAATTGAAGGGACGCCCTATTAATTATCTGCTCAAGCCATGGAGAACAAGGCTCAGCTGAGCACTGGTTTTGAAGGTCAAATGCCCATTGAAGGAGTATTGCTCCTTTACTAATGGTGTGCATTCATACGAGAACCCATTATGTTTTGGAGCTACATCTGGGTTGGTCTGCTTGGTCATCTGTTCCTGACAGAGGCATGTAAAAAGGGAAGGAGGATCAAACAATCAAGGGCCACGGATGCTGGACAGAAGCTACATGCACCATTACAAGCCTCAATATTCCCAATATAATGGTCATGGTGTATAGGACACAATACTTAAAGTCATTACATTAGTACAAGGTTAGGGTGTCAATAGTGACTTCTAGTTGGGTGGAGGCAAGCTGAGAATTGCCTGATGGTGGGTTCTAGCACATGGCTATATTTACCCTAATCAAGACCCCCTTTGCAAATGTGCAGTCATGTCTGAGGGGGAGGATCAAACACCTGTGGACCTCCAGGGTGTGCTTCATCTGCAAAGGATGGCCTGGGGATGCCATGTTTAGTCTGGGAGCTAGCCAAGGGCTTTACACTGGCTTCCTGGCTTGGAAATGGAGGGAGAGCACTTTAGGGAAAGGTTCAATGATGTCTCAAATCTATTCGTTCACAGATAGAAGGAAGAGTGGAGAATGCAGGCAACATGTAACCCTGCCTTTTGCTAGCTGCAATTTGAATGAGGAGAAGGGAGGCCCCATCACTGAATGGCACAAGTCCAGGTAGGGCAGCAGCCTGAGCAGCAAGAGGCGGTGGGGCCCCAAGAAGTCCCAGATAATCCCGAACAAGGGCAAAATCAATGAAGACTTGTGGCGTGACCAAGGGCATATCAAAGATGCTGCTCATATATGGAGATGAGTGAAAGGAAATGCTACAGGTGCCTTTGTGTGTCTAGTGATGTGGTAGTTCATATTTGCCACCTCCTCTGTGAAGAACTAGTTCCACAAGGACTTGGAGGGCATCCCATGCTGGTGGCTTTGAAGGTGTCTGTTGCACTGAACTTTTTGCCAGCGGGTCCTTCCAGGACTCCACTGGGGATCTTTGCGGCATCTCCCAATTGACGAGACAACAATGCATTAGGGAGGTGACAGATGCCCTTTTCAATAAAGCTCACTATTAAGTTCAATTCCACATGGATGAGGCAAGCCAGGCTGCCAGAACTGTTGGATTCACAGCGATCTCAGCTTTCCCGGAAGTGTGGGGCGCCATAAATTGCTATATATTCGGGCGAGGCAGGAGGAAGGCCCCGGGGTGGTGAGAATCCAAGGCACTTTTTCATAATTGCAGCAAACACTGCTGAAGGGGCAGAGGAGTGGAGAGTGCATGAAGCTGGGGAAGCTAGCAGGAAGTGCAGCATGGGTAGTTTGTGACTTTGAAGACTTACTGACATCAGGGAGGAAGATGTGCCTCGATGTTGAATGGTACATGGTTCTAATACTGAAGCACATCTCCCAATGGCTCAAGTGTTTGGAATGATGAAAAATGTCTCACCAAACTCATCTGAAGGGTTGAACATAAGAACTAGAAAACAGAGTAGACCATTCGGCCCCTCAAGCCTGCTCCGCCATTCAATAAGATCATGGCTGATCTTCTTGTGTTTCAATTTCCTCATTCCCATTCTAGCCCCGATAACCTTTGATTGTCTTGCCTAACAAGAATCTATCTATCTCTGCCTTAAAAATATTCAATGACCCCGCCTCCAACACCATCTGAGGCAGAGAATTCCAAAGTCACACAACCCTCTGAGAGAAAAATTTCTCCTCATTTCTGCCATAACAGGGTGGCCCCTAATCTTAAAACAGTGCCCCCTAGTTCTGGACTCGCCCATCCTTTCGACGTCCACCTTATCAAAGCCGTTCAGGATCTTGTATACTTTAATCAAATCACCACCAAAACTCCAGTGGAAACAAACCCAGTCTATCCAACCTTTCCTCATAAGACAACTGACTCATTCCAGGTATCAATCTAGTAAATCTCTTTTGAACTGCCTCCAATGCATTGATATCCTTTCTTAAATAAGGAGACCAAAACTGCACACAGTATTCGAGATGTGGTCTCACCAATGCGCTGTATAACTGAAGCATAGCATCCTTACTTTTATGTTCAATCCTTCTTTGATAAAGGATAACATTCCATTAGCCTTCTTAATTACTTGCTGTACCTGCATACTAAATTTTTGGGACTCATGTACTAGAACACCTAGATCCCTCTGCACCTCAGAATTATGCAATCATTCTCCATTTAAGTAATACTCTGCTTTTTTGTTCTTCCTGCCAAAGTGAACAACTTCACATTTTCCCACATTAAACTCCATTTGCCAGATCTTTGTCCACTCATTCAATCTATCTATGTCCATCTGCAACCTCCTCATGTCCTCTTCACAACATACTTTCCTACCTATCTTTGTATCATTTGCAAATTTAGCTACCATGTCTTCACTTCTCTCAGCTAAGTCATTGATGTAAATCGTAAAAAGTTGAGGCCCCAGCACAGACCCCTGTGAGACACCACTTGTCACATCCTGCCAATCAGAAAAATACCCATTTATGTATACTCTCTGCTTTCCTCCAGCCAGCCGATCTCTATCCATGCTAATATGTTACCCACTACACCATGCACTTTTATTTTCTGTAACAATCTTTGATGCGGCACCCTATCAAATGCCTTCTGGAAATCCAAGTACAGCACGTCTACAGGCTCTCCTTTATCCACTGTGCATATTACCCCTTCAAAAAGCTCCAATAAATTGGTTAAACATGATTTTCCTTTCACAAAACCATGCTGACTCTTCCCAATTGCCTTGAGCTCTTCTAAGTGCCCAGCTATAACCTCCTTAATGATCGATTCTAATAACTTCCCCACGACAGATGTCAAGCCAACTGGCCTATAGTTTCCTGTTTTCTGCCTCCCTTCCTTCTTGAATAGAGGGGTTATATTTGCTACTTTCCAATCTGATGGAACCTTTCCAGAATCTAGTGAATTTTGGAAAATTAACACAAGTGCATTGACTACCTCATTAGCCACCTCTTTTAAGACCCCAGGAGGTAGTCCTTTGAGACCTGGAGACTTGCCAGCCCACAGCTCCATCAATTTGCTCAGTACCATTTCCCTAGTGATTTCAATTTCACCAAGTTCCTTTCTCCTGTTCACCTCCAGATCTGCAGCTATTACTAGAATGTTTCTTGTATCCCCTATAGTGAACACAGAAGCAACATATTTGTTCATTTCTTCTGCCATTTCTTTATTATCTACTATTAACTCCCCACTGTCACTCTCTAGAGGACCAACACTCACTTTACTTACTCTTTTCTTTTTTAAGTACTTATAGAAACTCTTGCTACCCATTTTTACAATTCTAGCTAGTATCCTCTCATACTCTAATTTATTTCTCCTGATTAACCTTTTAGTCATTCTCTGCCGCTCTTTATATTCTGTCCAATCATCTGTCCTGCCGCTCAGCTTTGTGGAGTTGTATGCTTTTTCCTTAAGTTTGATGCTTTCCTTAACATCTCTAATTAACTATGGATGGTGGGTCCTCCCCTCAGAATTTTTCTTTATAGTAGGAATGTGCTTATTCTGAATACTCTGAAATATCCCCTTAAATGTCTGCCACTGCTTCTCTATTGAGCTTTCCTCTAGCCTAGTTTCCCAGTTCACTTCAGCTAGCTCAGCTTTCATCCCCACATAGTTTCCCTTATTTAAGCTTAAGATACTAGTCTTAGGCCCACTCTACTCCCTTTCAAACTGGATGTAAACTTCAATCATATTGTGGTCACTGCTACCTGGGGGTGACTTCACTCTGAGGTCATTAATTAATCCTGTCACATTACACAAGACTAAATCTAATATAACCTGCTGTCTGGTTGGTTCCAGAATATGCTGCTCTAAGAAACTATCTCGAAAGCATTCTGAGAACTCCTCATCCAGGCTACTACTGCCAATCTGATTTTTCCAGTTTATGTGTCGATTAAAATCACCCGTGATTATTGCTGTCCCTTCATCACAAGCACACAATATTTTCTCTTGGGCAGAATTTTACTGTTGGTGAGCAGGGGGCGGGGCCCGCTCGCTGACATGTAAAATGACGTGGGATGGCGTCAGGCGGAACCACCGACATCACTGCGCCCCATTTAAATTTTTAGGAAGGCGGGGGCACAGCAAAATCAGCTGCGGGCCCGCCGACCTGTCAAAGGCCACTTGAGGCCATTGACAGGATCAATTAACCAATTAAAGGACCTGTCCGTCCAACCTTAAGTTTGGTGGGTCGGCCAGGAGCCCCGGCGGCAAATAGAAAAAACATGAAACCTCATCCAGCGGCAGAATGAGGTTTCATGTAGGGTTTTAAAAATTGTAATAAAGTTGTTCTGTAAATTATGAACATGTCCCAACTCATGTGACATTGTCACATGAGGGGACAAGTAAGGGATTTTTCTTTTCTCTATTTTTAATAGTTTTAAAAGTCGAGGCGATCTCCCTGAAGCTGCACTTATCCTCAGGGAGTTGTGCGCTCTTCTGTGCGCATGCGCGAAAGAGCGCACTCTCAATTTTAGGGATTCCCCCCTGCCCGCACAGGGAGAGCATAGCGCTTCCCGGCGGACGTCATGCCGGGTGGGCCTTAATTGGCCCGCCCATGTAAAATGGCGGAGCCGCCCTGATCGCTGGCATCGATCGGCTCCGCGCCCACCTGCAATTGGGTCAGGCCCGCCCGCCCGACAGGCAGAAAATTCTGTCCCTTGAATACTTTGTCCTACACTGGCTATTGTTAGGGGGCCTGTGGAGCACTCCCACTAATTACTTTTTTCCCCTTCTATTCCTCATCTCCACCCAAACCAATTCTACATCCTGATCTCCTGAACCAAGATCATCTCTAACTATTGCACCAATGCCCTCTTTGATTAACAGTGCTACCCCTCCACCTTTACCTAGCTTCCTATTCTTCTTGAATGTCACGTACCCTTCAATATTAAGGACCCAATCTTTGTTGTCCTGCAGACATGTCTCTGTAATTGCTATCAGATCATATTTATTTACTTCAATGTGGGCCATCAATTCATTTACTTTGTTATGAATGCTATGTGCATTCAATAGAGAGCCTTAGTTTTGTCTTTTTGTTATCATTGTAACATCTAATCTTGACTGTTGATGTATTCTTAGGTTTTTTTCTCTCTGTCCCTTCCTGCCATTCTCTGACCCTCATTTCCCATGTTACTATTTTGCTCTCCTGTCTTGACTCTACACCTTGAATTGTTACCTCTACCCAAGCTTGATCCCTCACTCCTCTTGTTTAGTTTAAAGCCCTCTCTACTTCCCTAGTTATGCGATTTGTGAGGACACTCGTCCCAGCACTGTTCAGGTGTAAACCGTCCCAACGGTACAGCCCCCACTTTCCCCGGTACTGATGCCAGTGCCTCACAAACTGGAACCCACTTCTCCACACCAGTCTTTGAGCCATGCATTTGTCTCTCTAATCTTATTTGCCCTATGTCAATTACCTTGGCTCAGGTAATAATGCAGAGATTATCACCTTTGAGGTCCTGCTTCTTAATTTGGTACCTAGCTCCTCATACTGACTTTACAGAACGTCTTTCCTAGTTCTACCTATGTCATTGGTACCTACTTGGACCACGACAACTGGATCCTCCCCCTCCCACTGCAAGTTCCTCTTCAGCTCTGAGCAGATGTCTGGAACCCAGGCACCGAGCAGGCAACATAGCTGCCTGGACTCTTGCTCTTTGCTGCAGAGAACAATGTCAATCCCCCTCACTATACTATCCCCTACTACCACTACATCCCTTTTTGCTCCCCCAGCTTGGACAGCTTCCTGTACCACAGTGCCATGGCCAGCCAGCTCATCCACCTTGCAGACTTCATTTTCATTCACACAGGGTGTGAGCACTTCAAACCTGTTTGACAATTGCAAAGCCTGAGGCTCCTTCCTTACTGTCTGCTCGGTCCCATTACCTGCCTCACTGACAGTCACATCCTCCTATCCCTCACTGCTGACCAAAATAGATGACCCTCTTCTAAGAGGTGTGACTGTCTTCTGGAACAAAGTATCCAGGTATTTTTCCCCCTCCCTTATGTTGCGCAGTGTCTGCATTTTGGTTTCCAGATCAATAACCCTGATCCGGAATGCCTCAAGATGCTTACACTTCCTGCAGATGTGTTTGTCGTGGATCGCCTTGGCATCCAAAAGCTCCCACATTTCACAGCTACAACATAACACCTGTCCTGCCATTCTAACTTATGTTATTTAGTTACTTTACTTTAATTACTTTCTTCATTTGTATGCTACAATTTACTGTGTTTATTGAATGCTAATACCACGGACAACTAAAGGTTATATGCTTCTTATCTACAGGATATATCTTTTAGACGTTTGTTTAAATTACTTTATTTTTATTGTTTGACTTTAAAGTTTTCAAATTTTGGTTTATTATTTTAAAGCTTAGTTCTTTCTTTTGTATTGCCTGTCCTACACTGGTTTCTCACACACTGTCCCTTAGGCTGAGCACTTACCGGCCAATCAACTTACTAGCTTCCTGTGATGTCACAGTTGCTTTTTTCTTTTTTCCCAAACTGCAGTTTCCCAGCAGCTGGAACAGTGAAACAGTGCACTCCTCAGCTCCTGAATGTCTCCGCTCCGCTCTGCTCTGACTCCCAACAAGGTACCCAAAGTACCCAAACTGAAGTCCCCGCCGCTCTCCACGTCCTTTTTAAACTGAAGTCTTTCCTGCTCTCCACGACCTTTTCAAACTGAAGTCCCCGCTGCTCTCTGCGTCCTTTCCAAACTGAAGAGGCCTCTAACTTCCTTTTTGTTTACCATACAGGTGCAACTTCAGCAGCTGCAGGCTGTAGACCTGAGGGACTGGTGTTAACCTCTGAGGAGGAAAAGGTTGCCTCAGAGGGTCCAGCATCACATCCTTCCTCCACACCTAGCAGCAGTGCAGATACACACACCTTGGTGGGTGTGCTCGACTCGGCTATAATGAACAAATGCACTGCTGAGGGCACATCACAGTCCTATGAACTGTTGTCGTGGACTGTGATGGAGCAGGCCTCTGGCACTCAAAGGATTGTTGGAGGTGACCTAGATGCTGATCCCCAGGCAGATGACGAGCCTCTGGAGTCGTTTGTCAGGCAGCAGGTGCTGGACATCTAGCACAAGCTGCGTGGAGATGTGGCAGTTACCAGAGGGGTTGCTTGTTCTGGCACTGACATTTTAGGAGTTCATCAATGCCATGAGCACTGCGATAAGCTGCTCAACAAAAACATAGCTTCCTTCATTGAGAGACTAGCAAATGCCATGGAAGGCCAAACCCAGTGGGTCACCGATGCGAGAGTGAATAGGTTCTGACCTGTGCTTCATCGCCTTGTCTCTGACCTCCCTAGAGTCAGGGAGAGAGGAGGATGAGGAGCCTGGAGTCATATTCAGCTCCTGGTGAGAGGAGGGTGAAGAGCCTGGAGTCACATCCAGCTCCTGGTGAGAGGAGGGTGAAGAGCCTGGAGTCACATCCAACTCCTGGTGAGAGGAGGATAAGGAGCCTGGAGTCAAATTCAGCTCCTGGTGAGAGGAGGATGAGGAGCCTGGAGTCACATCCAGCTCCTGGTGCCTCTCAGGAAATCAGGAAGGGCCAAAATGGACCTCACGGCAGTAGAGGAGCAGCTGCCGGTGCTAATGGGCGCTTCTCAAAGCACTTCTGATGCCCACAACCTTTCCTCTGCCCCTCTGTCATTGGCACAGGTCAAGTGAAAGAGTATTAGGCTCTCCAGGCAAACTTTCAGCCTCGCTCCCCACAACCCTGATGTCACGTGACCTGCTTGTTTACTTATCAGGGACCTTGCATTAACAAACAAGGACATACATGTGTACAAACACACACACACATACACACACATAGACACACAGAAATATAAGGTTCGTTTAGTAACAGAAAGGCAGAGCCTGCACCATTTGCAATTAAAGTCTACAATTTTCTCGAGAATGATTCTATGAAGCAAATCCAAACAATAAAGGAATCACTGACCAGAAATGTAGTGGACAGGGCACAGGGAATATTGATGAAAGAAGCTATTAAACTTCACTTGAAACAATGTGGAGCATGTTTATAGATTCAGATTTTGAAGCCACTTTTATACTGTGTTGCTAACTCCCAAACTCCAGGCCAATGGCATTAGCAGACTGTGAAAGCAGTTTAAACACACCTTTTGCGAATAATGCCTTTAGTTTTACTTTAGTCTCACTCATAAACCAAATTTCCTACCAATATTAACAGAATAGAGAGGAAGCTGAAATCTAAACGTTAATGAGAATAATAACTAAAGTCACTGATAACCTATTCAATAACCGATAGTTCAAAGCGATAGTTCAAATCAGGCACTCCCAAGCACTCAGTCCATCTGGAGAGTTGCCTCAACATTAACACAAGGGCCCACTCCAAGAACAAGTACCTGCTGGCCCTCTACACGGGATGAGTACTTTGCCATGGCTGCTGACTGTGAGAGCAAGGTACCAGGCACTGCACAATGTGAGTAAGGTTCCCAAGAAGCGGGGGGACCAAGAGTGGGATGGCAAAATCCTCACTTCAGCCACCGCCATTGGCGGCTTGACAGCGAGAGGGGACAAGCTGAAAGTCTCTTGGGACTGGCCAGAGTTGTGAATGGAGAAGCAGTGAATGAGGGGGAGATGGAGCTACTCTTTCAATCACAGATTCTGTCTCTCCCACCCTTGCTATTCCAGCTCCTTCAATCACAGATTCCCTTTCTGTCGCTTTTACTGCTCCTCCACATATTGAATCTTTGATTAGAGGAGCAGCAGCAAAAGGGGAGAGAGGGAATGTGTGTTTGGAGTAGTTGGAACAGCAAGTGTGGGAGAAACAGAGGCCTGAATTTTACTCTTGGCGGGTGAGCGCGATCAGTGGGCCCAGGACCGGTCTGGAAACAGGCCCCCGATTGCGATTGGCCCACGACCGCGATTTCCCAATAGCGGCCAATTAAGGCCCACCCAGCATGAAATACGTCTTCCCAATGGTCAGGAAGGGCCAGGCAGGGGCAGGGCCCTGTCGGCTGCCGGTTCCAATGGCGACCCGGTGGGTGGTTTAAAATGGCACAGGCAGCTCCCTGAAGGTTGCCAGGGAAAAATCATATATTCTGCATTCTGGAGAGTGAAGCTGTGGCCTCAACAGTGACTGGAGATGCCAGGTGGTAGGGCAGGTTGGGTGGGCAGTCAGAACCCCGTTTTTCGGACGAGCGCCATGCGGTCCTCCTGGAGGAGGTGGTTGCCAGGAGGGACACCCTCGTTCCCAGAAATGGAAGGAGGTGGCCACCGCACCAGTCAAAAAAAGCTTGGGAGGAGGTGGCAGCCAAGGTCAGCAGCCACGATGTTGTGTGGTGCACCTGGGTGCAGTTTCGCAAAAGTTTCAACAACCTGCTGTGCTCGGGAAGGGTGAGTACCGTGTTGGCATGGATCAGTGTGGTGAAGTGTTAAGGGCTGGCCATCCCCCTGTGGAGCTCAGGGGTGTTAGAGTCTGAGTGCCAACTGTCAATGACACCAGAGCTGGCCAAGGGGGTGAGCCCTGGCTACTTGGCCTGAGTGCCTTGCGGCTCGAGGGCCACGACTCGGATGTGCCCTGTGAGGTGTTCCTCAGCTGGGGTTGGCCAGGCTGCAATGGCGTCACATGTTGATAGTGGACTGATCCATTCTCCTCTGCCCTTCCAGGAGAAGACAAGCCATAGCAACATTGAGAGGTCATGAACAGGTGGAGGCCCCCCAAACCTCCTAATATTGACCAGATTTGAGCAGGCCGCCTTGGACCTGGAGAGCCACCATGCACCTCATTCAGCTGGTCGTGGAGAGGCTGGAGTGTCAGACGAAGGTAAGAATGCAGTGCACAAAGGTGAGAGTTTCGGATGGTGCATTGAAATACGAGGGCACCATAATGCAGATCTCCATTGTCTCACCAGGGTGCCTGGCATGCATAGTGACAGTGTGATGACTTAAACTAATGACATGTTGTTGTTCTCCCTTAGATTTGCCAGAAGGCACTTGTTCACAGTACCCTGAAGAGCCACCCCTGATGCCAGAGGACCGCTGGGCTTCAGCTGCACCTGCATCACACCCGGTCTCTGAACCAGGAAACAGCGCAGATACCAGCACCTCAATGGGCATTAGATCTTCAGCTAGAATGTTGGTGCACAGCGGTGAGGGCACATTACACTCGCTTGAGGAGGCAGAGAGTGACCAGGGCGCCGGCAGTTGGAGGACTGTTGCATACCGGGACAATGCTGAATCAAAGGCAGATGATGAGCCTCTGGAGTTGTCCATTAGGTGCCAGATGCTGGATGTCCAGCGGGACGTGTGGGAGGATCTGGCGGAGATTCATGAAGGTGCGTGTGCCATGGTCTCTGTTGGGGAGGAGTCCATTGCAGAGCATAAGCACTGCATTGACCCTCATGGCCAAGGGCAATGCCTCCTCCATTGAGAGAGTGGTGACTCTCATGGAGTGATATCTCCAGGGACAGAATCAGGGGTTCCTGGTGTTGTGCTCAGACCTGCAAGCCCTCACACAGACAATGACCTCAGGTTGTCAGTGTCAGTGTGGGAGATGGATGAGACGCCCAGTATCCCAGCTACATGTCCGTCCATCAATGGCGAGCAGGGAGGTTGAGAGTGACCTCAAATTGGCGCACGAGCTGCTTGTCATCTCTGCGGGCTCCACTCAGGGTGCTCTGGATGACAGCGGCAGCTCCTCCGCCCCCCTGCCAGTGACCGTGGCATCTAATGAGGTTGCGATGACTGGGGAGATGCCATCTATGGCACTGGTTGGTCCCTCCCAGGCGGGACCAGCATATGCTCCACTGGCCAGAGGATGACAACCAAGGTCATCAAGGCCAACAAGACAGCAGAGTGAGCAGGCTGCCTCCAATACTGGTGCCAGTGAGGGGTGGGGGTGGGTGCATCAAGATGCAGCACTCGTAAACAAAAGTTTAAGGCACCATGAACACAAGAGTGACTGGTCACAGGTGACCTTCTGTTCTGTAATGTTTTGTTTAGATGTTTACTGGTGTGGAAATGAACAACAACGATGATAATGTTAATTTGTTTTGAGTATGAAGATTACATAAATTTTGTTTTTGTCATAATGGTTCACTTTTGTATTTTTTTTGGTGCAGGCTGCGCCAGTGTGTAATGCTGGATGTGAGTGGCTTTAAACTTCATTGTATAGGCACTGAGTGGACTTTGGGTTCAAATGAAAGGATCACTTCAGACATCCCGGATGGAGGCGGCAGCCCTGGCATGAGGTAGTGGTTCTTATTTGGCAGCCTAGCGGAAGGAGTGTTGGGTAAAGACGTCCCTGGTGTCCCTGCCTCCCTGGAGGTTACCGAGGTCTGCCTCCATGCCCTCAGCGTTCTCCTCATCCTGTTCCTCTTCTGACTCACTACTGGGTTCATCCTCTGTGGCCTGTGGAGCTGCCTCAAGATCCACTTCCTCCAGTGGGTCCCCCCTTGCCAGTGCCAGATTGTAGAGAGCGCAGCATGCAACTACTATCACTGACACCCGCTCTGGGTGGTATTGTAGTGCTCCCCCTGAACAGTCCAGGCATCGGAAATGCATCTTCAGAAGACCTATGGTCCTCTCTATCACCATCCTTGTGGAGGCATGACTCTGCTCTCCCCCTGTTCTTGGGTGGTGGAGAGACGTAATGAGTCACCTTTTCAAGGGATAGCCCTTGTCACCCAGCAGCCATCCATCCAGTCGGACTGGAGCTCTGAATAGTCTTGGCATCTGGGAGTGTCTGAGTGTATAAGCGTTATGGCAGCTGCCAGGGTACCTTGCTCAGATTTGCAGAATTTGCATCCTGTGATCACACACTATCTGCATGTTCATGGAGTGGAAGCCCTTCCTGTTGACGAAGGCACCGGGCTCACCTACTGGCACCTTGATGGCCACATGTGTACAGTCTATTGCACCCTGGATGCGGGGGAAGCCAGCAATGGCCGCAAAGCCTCTGGCTCACTCAGCCTGGCTGGCCTCATCCATACGGAAATGAATAAATGTCATTACCGGCCTGAACAGAGCTTCTGTCACCAGTTTAACGCAACTATGGACAGCTGATTGGGAGACTCCACACAGATCCCCCACTGACCCCTGGAAAGAGCCAGAGGCTTAGAAGTTGAGGGCCACTGTGACCTTTAGAGCGACTGGCATGGGGTTTCCACCCACACAGTTAGAGGTGATCTCAGGACCAATCATCTGACAAATGGAGGTCACAGTCTCTCTTGAGAGGAGGAGCCTCCTTCGGCATTGCACCTCAGACATGTTGAGGTGGCTGCATCGCTGCCTGTAAACCCTGGCAGCAGGAAAGTGACATCTTCTGCGGCCCCTTCCGCCTTGGACTTCCTGCTGGCCCTGCGCCCCTTGTGGTTGCGCCTCTCCTCCCACAGTTCGCTCCCCTGGAAGCTGCTTTGGGACCCCTGCCCTCCTCTCCCTTCTGCCCCTCTCTTCCTCCTCAGAGGATGTGCCTCCAGCGAAGACCACAATCCCCATTACCAGGGTAACGGAAGGCTGTCTGATACCTGGAGGGGTCCACACGGTCAGAATCCTCTGGGGTCTTGGAGACACCAATGAGTCCTGAAATGAAGCCTGGAAATGCTAAGCTAAAAGCTCAGAACAGAGATGAAGTTGTCAAGTTCAAATAAGCAACCAGTAGCAAACTATTTCCTAAACTCCTCACTACTCACAATGGAAATGCTGCTGACCCTTTTTACCCCACCCTTGGATGAAGTTTAACAAAATGTGGACTGCCTGTCTGCCCATTCTGTCCATGCGATGAGTGCGATATCGCGCAGGCAACGTAAAATCAGGATCAATTGGGTTTTTAATGGTCTTAAGTGGCCTTTTAATTGATGGTGGTCACAGCTCTGATGCTCGCGTGTGCCTGCCGACCTGAAGATGGTGCGCGTGCGAGATGACATCACCTGACATCTTCTTGTGCGATTTTATGCCCGATCGGGTGAGTCGCACGCCTGCCCGCAAGATGTAAAATTCTGCCCAGAATCTGTGATTGGAAGAGCAGCTCCCGTGTTCACTGCTCCTCCAATCACGACTCTGAAGTCAGTTCCAGCTCTCAGAAACTGGCAGTTTAACTGACAGTTAATGCCTTTAAAAAAATCTGACAGTTACTGAGAGCAGGAATGACCTTTGGGCACTTTCATGGTTTCCACCAGTTCACGAGGTTTTACATTAAACTAAATGAACCATTTTATTAATTTATACAGGTTAAAATATATATACACATGGCTACAAATTACTATGATCATAACTTTTAACAAATTCCCAAACTAATCTCCATTAAGGCATCAGCAACCCATAGACTTAACCAGACACCAGGCAAAGCGTTTTCACCTTGCGAATTCAAAATGAGGTTCTTTTCACTTTGGTTCCTGTGGAGACAGCGGAGGCTTACAGCTGCCTTTTGATCTCACATTACCTCATGGTTTGTTGGTTTGCTTTAAAAAAATACCAGAGCTGCCAGTTCCGATTTAAAACAAAAGCCAGCAGCCTTTTGCTGCCCCCACCTCCGCCAAATTTGCCACCCTAGGTGACTGTCTAGTTTCCTAGTGGTTGCACCGGCTGTGGCACAGATCTCTCCAAATGCAACTGGTGAGCCACCTGCCACTGCACAGGAGACTCCTGTCATGCTGGGGCCTTCACAGCCTCAGAGAACCAGAGGACGGGCAATTCCAGGCAAGGGGCCACAACAGTCAGCAGACTGCAGCACCTGGAAAAGGATCAAGAAAACCCCACAGTAGCTGCACATGGGTGCCTTTCCTTCTTGTGAGATATGAACATTGATAGGAGTCATTGTGTACAGAAATTATTGTTATTTTCCAATTATTATATGCCTACATTTGTTCATTATCTCTGTGTGAATGTATAGATATGAATTTATTTGATGCTCTTATGTCATTCTGTGATTATGTGCATCCTTCCGAATGACATTATTTGGCTGAGTAACATTGCCCATGCGTGGCACTGGTGCTCATGTCATGGATCTGTGTGGAAAAGGTGCTGATGGCCATGAAGGTGATATTGAGTTGAAGAAACTTAGCGACCGGAATCTTCTGATGATCAGAGCTTCCTGCCTCTCACGGGCATCCAGACCCTCTCTTGGACTGGCTTGATCAGTTGCCTGCTGCAGCTCACTCTCCTCTCCCTCTGACTCCTCATTAGTGGATTGGGGTGTCTCCCTCAATTCCTCCTCTGACAGGGTTTCCCTTCTCTGGAGGGCCAGGTTGTGCTGCACACAGTAGCCTATCACCATGAGGTGGACTTGTGATTGATGAAAACCCCTGGCTGCCCTGCTGGTACTTGATGGCTGCATGGGTACAATCAATGACCTCTTGTACCGGTGGGAAACCAGCCATGCCTGCAAAGTCTCTGGCTCTTTCCACTTGACCGTTGTTGTCTGTTGTAAAGTGAATATATTGATGTGTACACCCAAACATGGCATCTCTGAAGACCTTTATGCAGTGGATATAAAGGCTGCAGGCTGGGTGATCCCACTGAGCTCTCCACAGGTGGCCTGGAATGAACCAGAGGTGAAGAAGGTCAAGGCGACTGTCAATTTTAAGGTCACAGGCCACCCACACAATTGAAGGCTATCTCAGCCACCAGCATGTCACGTAGGGATGTGACAGTCTGCCGTGAAAGGTGAAGCCTCCAGAGGCACTGTTTCTCCGTCACCTGCAGGCAGGACATTCGGACCCTGTAAACTCAGTTGGAAGGGTATGGCCTTCGCCTACATCTGGCTCCCCTCCACAGCAACTCAATGTTCCACTTACCCATGGCCAGCTGGCCTCCCCCATCTTCCTCCCCTCCTCCTCTCCTCCTTACTGGAGGAGGTGCCTCCCACAGAATTTACAATGCCCACTGGAGACACTATTTCAACCCGCAAATGGTGCATTTCTCAAAGCTGACCACAGCACCAACTTTTTGGACCCTTCCCTGAGGAAGAGCCCTGAATCTGATCAGAGGTGTATGCACAGCAAAACTTTCACAAATAACGAACTCTCAGCAGACTCTTCTGCTAAAGCCAGGCATAGACCCACCTTCAGCCTTTATTTCCACCTTTTCAACAGTCCCTAAAATAAAAACATGATCCCCACAGACTGTGTTTCCTGTGCACCCACCTTATTATACCATGGGCAATGTTTTATGGCAGCCAATTTGTCTGTTCAGTGCCTTAATCAGAGTTTAAGTACTAATTTCAAAATGGCATGGAGGCTGCCGATTTCAGAGCCCACCTGCCTACCATATTATTGTGAATCAATGTAATGACGTCAGGTTCACGAATTTAATGCTTCTGCAGAACTATGGTAGTCCCACTTTGGCCATGTAAAATTCCGCCCTAATAGTGAATGGTGTTGTTGGAAACCTCATGATAGTTGGTTATTGCAGACTGTGTATCACTGTAATAGTCAAAGGTCTTCATGTTTTTAAGATAGGTGTTTACCTTTTCTGAGGGCAAATGGATTCTACACTCTTCAATATGAAGGTGTTCAAACAAAGAATATTAAAATTAGAGTGATATTAGGAAGCACTTTTTCATACATGGGATAGTGGAAAAGTGGAATTCTCTTCCCCAAAAGGCTGTGGATGCTAGGACAATTGAAAATTTTCATGACAGAGATTAATATATTTTTGTTAAGTAGTGATATCAAGGGAGATGGAACAAAAGCAGGAAAATGGAGGTAAGTTACAAATCAGCCATGGCCTAATTGAAAAGGTTTTGAGGGGATGAATGGTCTGCTCTTGTCCTTATGTTGAATAAAGCTCCCAATCACTTGCTTTAACATTAGTAGAATGTTCCCACGACACTGGCGCCTGTGTGATATTTCCATTTCTTCAAACCAACCTCATTTGGTCCTCCTGAATGTGGTTGCCAGTTCAGTGCCCATTAGAAGCAAATTACATACAATTTAGTGATTTTAGTAGGGACCCATGATTATGCATTTTTATTCAAGAGCTCTACAACTTAGTCCAAAAGGCAGGACCATAGGAGCAGACAGCACATTGATTTTAATAACCTTCTGTTGTCCAACATCTACTTCAGAGTTGTGAGGAGCGTAGAGAACAGCATAATGTTCAACAGTGGCACAATAAACAAAAATAAATCTATAATCAGCTTTTTAATATTACCTAGTATTTCAAATACATTGCAACACCTTTATATTTACATAAATTGTAAGAGATAATTAAAATAGAGGAACAGTGCAGAGTGAACTTTTTGTGCAGCTACCTATTGGATAGCTTTGGAAAGCCTGCTCCAACCTCCCCCAAACCTTCCCACATTTCTCCACCTCTCTCATCCTTTAAGATACTTCTTAATAACATTGATCAGTCTTTTGGTCACCTGCCCTCATAACTGCTTACATAGTTCAGTATCCAAATTATGTTTAATTAGACCCCTGTAGAGCAGCTTGGGACATTTTAAAATGCTATATAAATAGGAACATAGGACTGTTGTTGTACAGCGCACCTTGAGTAAATTAAGTCATGATGAGAGCCTGTTTTTCCTTTTGCACTGACCAGGCTTCTCAGTGCCACATTCAAAGGCCGATTTTAGCTGTGCGGGAGGATTCACTTTGAAAACAAAAACCTTTTTCACTGAGGGTCTTTAGTGCTCATTATACAAAGAGAGGAGATTTTAATCCCACCCGTCTAGGCTGGAATTAAATCAATGTCCCAGAGGTGAACAAGAGCACATTCCGCCACCTCACCTCAGTGTATTATATTATAATGGTCTATACAAAAAAAAGTGCAACCAGATAGGAGTTTTTGAGAGAAGGAGGATTTCAGATTTTTTATATGTAAAAACATTATAAATTTGAATGTACTGTGAAATTCTATATCCAGTACATGTTACAAACTGGTATTTGTCATTGTACAAAGCTATAACATCCCAACTAAAGCAAGAGAACAGTTGTTTCATAACATGGTAATAACAATGCTGTAAATAATTAACATGTGTTTAATATTAAAACAGCTGCTGGAAAACTAGACTGATGAATTAGTAATATTTCAGTAACCCTGCAAGTACAGAACTAGAACCAGCTCATAAATATTTATAACATCACACGACCTGCTTTATTAATGCACAGTAAATGCTGATTGAGAAATATTTTAAAATGTCTTCCTGTCACATTCAGCATTGGATTCTGAAGCTTTGCATCCTCCTGTAATATGTGTAATGCTGACTGAGGTTATTATCTTGGAAATGGAAAACAGCATTTAATAATGAGCAAGTGCTCCACTTACCTGCCATCAGATTGTTACAATTGCTATTTATATGAGTTATTGATAGATTTTAAGTGTATTATTATAATTACTCTATTAACATGTCACTGAGCTGTTTCCAGTAACCTAGTCATTCATTCATGGTGTCAGAACACACTAATCTAAAATAAGTGAAAATTGGGGAATTTTGCCAATAATTTGATTCAAATACACAGAAGTGACTAACATAAAAACTTGAGCAAAAGCTGTTGATGAGATATTTTGAATGCTCAGCTTAGCTGATCATGTAATTTGCCATAATAATTTTGTAATATTACAAGAAATACACTCCTCCAAATAATTTATAAATAATGCATAGAGCAGGCCTCAAAACAAACTTTTGTGAAACTGCTGCAGTAATTACTTTTTCCATTTGTCATCACCCTTTTTCTTGTATTCTATTCCATTGGGTTCTATCCAACCCAATTTTTAATGTGCCTAATTAATTTGTCATTAATCTCATGGGCCTCAATCTTATTTTAAAAACCTCTCATATGGAACTTTACTAAATGCCCTCTGAAAATTCAAAGAGATTATATAACACATATATCCTCCAATAATTTAGTTAACTGTGAAATAATTCTGGTAAACGGCCTATTGTTTCTAAAACATGCTGGATATTATTACTGGTGTGATGATCTTTGACCCAGAAGAAGAACAGTAAGGAAAAATTTTTAATTTTTTAAAGGCCTGTGGCATCTGTAATTGTTTTTAAGAATGTTTGAAAAAGACTTTTAAGAGTTTGCATGAATTGTAAAGGGGTCAATTGTAATTGTATGCTGAAGAGCGCAAGATTTGCTTTATTGAGTGACCAGGATGAATGGCTAAGACCCATAATGCTGAACATCGCCAAGAGAATAAGAAAAGGTGAGGAAAATCTGAAAATAATGAATCAGGTGGTGCCAAGCTTGGGTTTTAAAAGCCTCATGGTTGAGGGAATTGGTGACTGTGCAATGCATCCTGATTTCAACATAATGAGGATGCAGGGAACTGGAAAAGTATGTAAGACACTGTATTTTCAGCGACAGAGGAACAAGAAAGGAATGTTGAACGAACAACTGAGCATAACAATGTCAATAATGTAAAGAGGGATAAGAAAGGTTATAGTGAAGAGATGTTGGAGGTTAGAAGTGAGGAAGGATTCAAAAAATACTTTTTCTAGTCTCCTGACAGTAGTGTGAGAGATGTTAGAACAGTGTTCCTAGTATTGGATGCTACAAGTTGTTTAGATGAAAATATGTGTTTGGTTTAAAATGGAGGCAGCTTTAACGGTGGAGATATGGCCATCCCTTTTGAAATCAAAGGAGGAATTGAGGCCAATGATGCCGATTTGTGAGAAAGCATGGTGGATCTATGAAAGGTAAGAGGCCATTGTAATTGGTTAGATTATGAGATACGTGAAGAAACCTAGACTGAAAATCTGCAGGCCTTCTGTTGCACTCCCATTGTGACTCCAGCAGTTACATTGGGTCCTGCCCTTAAGTCAGGGGTATTAAAGAGAGAAAGCCTCCACTCCAAAATGAAAACACCTCGTTTTCTTGTAATGGCAAATATAGGCTATGTGCAAGTCACAGGAAGAGAATTATTTCCATTAAGAGGAAATGAACAAAAAATGTTATTCTTCCCAACATGCACTCAGGGCTCACTTTAACATATCTTCTGAAAGATGGTATGTTGAAAAACTTTCCACTCCCTTAGGAGTATCAATTTAGATTATGGCTTAAGTTCAGAATCTGCCTTGTGTGCACAATCTGAATTAAGGAGGAAAGTGCTATCAAGATGTTAGAAATAAGAAGGCAAATAAAACTTTTTTTTCACTCGTGGACTGTAATTTGCTGTAACAAGTCATTGTCTGCTGTTGTTAGATTTGTCCTTTCGCATTTAAGTGTTTTTACATTTTTTTGCCTGACAAGTTGTTCAAAATGTGAGCTGATAACACTGTAGGGAGGGAAACAAGGCATCTGGGTCCTGAATGAACAGGACAAGCAACTGTCTATCTCCCTAACCAATCAGATTGAAGAATTGTGAAATTAACATTGCAAGGACTGAGAAGGAAGTGCAATTTAGGGCAGAATTGTCCACCCCCATTGACAGTGGGCATAAGGGTGGGTGGGGGTGGGGGGGGGGGGGGGGGGGGGGGGCGGCGGGGACAATATGGTGGGAAGGCTAAAAATTGGTTTCACCTTGTTGTGAAACCAGTTAGCCATCGTCCACTCCGCTCGTCAATGGCAGGCCGCCTTTCCTGCCATCCAATGTCGAGAATGTAACTTCAAAGTATTTGCATCTCAACATCTTGCCTGCCCGCCAGAATCATTCCCCCACGTCGAATTTACCTTCCACATCGATGTGACTTCAGAACGACGTGCTTCACAATAGCATTTAAAAAGAGTGCACCTGAAAACATCGAGGTGAGGGTCACCCGTTCGACTTCAAGGAAGAGGTGAAGATCTACAGGAGGCACTTGCCATTTCTGCAGAGGACTGAGAAGCAGTGATGCTGAAGACTGTGCATGTCCAGGGAACTGGTCAGTCGCATATGCCACCTGCATTCAGGTGAGGGCACAGGCAAGTCGCTTTTTCCCAGCTGATAGTGCGGTGCCGGGGCAAGGGCTGCACTGCGGTTGGGGTGAGGGGGTGGTGGTGGGCAAGGCAGCACGGTCTGGTGGTAATGCACAAGCGTATGTGGGAGATGGGCGGGGGGGCGGGGTGGGGACCGAAACAGCCGCATTAGGGCAACCTTGTATAAAGTGAGAATTCTTCCACAGCTGAAACAGTTCAGGCGCAGCTACTTTGACATGCTTGGAGTCGGCCTCTTGCTTATCTGCCCACTTGAGCAATACAGAGGCATATAAGTGCCACCAAATGCTCCTGAGCCTTTCACCCCCTGGGTTCAGACTGCAAACTAATGAGCGTTTTAGGGGCCTGCAGAACAATTGGACGATTGGGCAAGAAGTACAATCTCCTTGCTAAAGCTGGCCATGGAGCAGTTATTGGTGGAGGCGTTCACAGCCCCTTGCAATGTCACCATTCAGGTTTGGGCCAGTCTCCCCATGCTTCAAGCTAACAGTGCAGCCTTGCAGTGTGGGTTAGGAGAATGCCTGAGCTGAGAGCACAGCACGCAGTCCAACAGGCAAAGCTTCCGCCAATCGGTCGGGTGGAGTTGGGTCTCGGGCAGCCATGCAGCGCATTAAACTCTGGCCATCCAAGTGGTGGCCAGCACTCTGCAGGATGTGTTAAGGGGCCTTGAGATGGAGCCAGAGCTGCACATGTAACCATGAAAGGCCCCTAGGAGGCCATTAGTAACCCACGCATCTCCCTTTCATCCTGCAGAAGTACATCAGGAGCATGGAGCCTGGTGAGCTAGCTGTATGCCTCATGGTTTACAGGGAGCAGGGACAAAAGAGAAGAGAGTGGTGGAGGCACCTGGCTGGGCAGACGGAGGAGCAGCACCCTCAAGAAGAAGGGGAAGCTGGGGCTCCTGCACCAGCCGCTGAAGAGCCACAGCGAGCTGTTGCGGGTCGGCGCCTAGCTAGGCCCAGGATCTACAGGCGGCACTTGCCATTCCTGCAGATGACTGAGAACCAGTGTCGCCGAAGACTGCGCATGTCCAGGGAACTGGTCAGACACATATGCCACCTGCTGCAGGATTTGGTGCCACAGGGACATGGAGGGCATCCACAGCCAGTGGCCGTGTAAGTGACCATGGTGCTCAATTTTTACGCCAGTGGCTGCACAGGTGATCTCTGTGGGATCTCGCAAGCCTCCACACACAAGTGTATCCAGGAGGTCACAGACGCCAAGTTTGCAAAGGCACACAACTTTGTGCAGTTCAACCAGAATCAGGAAAGCCAGGAAGCAAGAGTGCTGGGATTTGCACAGATCTCTGGTTTTCCACAGGTGCAGGGTGCCATTGACTGTACTCGTAACACCACGGAAATTTAAGTGCAGTCGATGTTAATTGCTGCACAAACCAAATCCCAGAGGAAAACTTGGCTTACTAGCCATACCCTTTCTTTGGTATTTTGAAAACAAGAAGCAGACATATTGCTCTCAGCAGCAAGAAGCCCAGTAACAAGAAAATGATATCAATGGTTTGGTCGAGTGGGAGGAGAAGCGGCAAATGGATTACAATCCGGAAAAGTGTGAGGTATTGCATTTGGGGAGGGCAAAGAAATCAAGGGAATACTCAATAAACGGGAGGATATTGAGAGAGGTTGAGGAAGTGAGAGACCTTGGAGCATGTCCACAGGTCCCTGAAGGTGGCAGGACAGGTAGACAGGTGGTAAAGAAAGCGTATGGAATGCTTTCCTTTATTGGACGAGGTATTGAATACAAAAGCAGGAACGTAATGATGGAACTGTATAAAACGCTGGTTAGGCAACAGCAGGAATTTTGTGTACAGTTCTGGTCACCACATTACAGGAAGGACAACTCTAGAGAGAGTACAGAGAAGATTTACAAGAATGCTGCCAGGGTTGGAAATTGCGGATATGAGGAAAGATTGGATAGGTTAGCGTTACTTTCCTTAGAACAGGGGAGGCTGAGGGGTGACCTAATTGAGGTGTACAAAATTATGAGGGGCCTAGATAGGGTAGACAGTAAAGACTTGTTTCCCCTAGTTGAAGGGTCAATTAACAGGGGGCATGGACTTAAGGTGATTGGTAGAAGGATTAGAGGGGACATGAGGAAAACTTCTTCATGCAAAGGGTGGTGGGCATCTGGAATTCACTGCTGAAATCAATGGTTGAGGCTGAAATGCTCAACTCATTTACAAGGTACTTGGATCTGCATCTGGAGAGCTGTAACCTGCAAGACTATGGGCCAAGTGCTGGAGAGTGGAATTAAAATAAGAGGTTAGTTCCTTTTTCCTTTTTTTTCTGGCCAGAACAGACCTGATGGGCTGAATGGCCCTTTTCTGCACCATAACTTTTCTATGGTTCTGCTTAACAAGAATAAAAGAAAGCTTAAGCACACAGAGTTAAAATTAGTCTTACAACACATTCCCCCTAAAAGGCTCTCTACCCAGTTGGACCCACAAGTAAACACCTGTCAGGTAACACTCCGTTATAGATATTTAACTATAAAAATCCAGTAATATTACCCAAGGCAAACTGCTGTTGCTTCAATAAAGGCATACCACATGACCTCTAATTCTCCTCCACTCTGCTGTGGAAATCCCAGACTTTAGAACAGGCTGCTTGTTGCAGCCCAAGACTTTTCTGTCTTGATTGGATGGCTGATTCAAACTGCATCGTCTCCCAGCCCAGAGCTACAGCTAACAGCTACATCTCGTGGCACCCAGCTCAACTCCAGCTACAGTAACTTTAAAATATCTTTTCTCCCCTTTCATCTCAGGTTCCACCTCCTTGAAACTCAAATCCTTCCAAATATAAAATCCTTAATGTCTCTATTTTGTCTTTGCTTTTGGGTCAATAAAATATAATAGCCCCTCTTCTATTTACCTATGGAACTCCTGCAAGATGCAAACGTGTATCTTTTCACCTCTGACTTCCTTTTGATAATCAAACAAACACTCAACTTACCTAAAAATGCAAATGTTAGATCTAACCTATTCAGCTTAATCCTAACACCTCTATTCTTTTCATGTTTTAAACTCCCCAGACAATCTGTCTCTAGTAACCTCCGCCCAGCTTAATTAAATGATTTACACACATACACACTCTCACTTCTTTACAGAATAACACAATATTCCCCCAAAATATTTTTAAAAATAACATCCATGCTCATCGTGGCAGCAAACATTGCAATATGTGAACCACAAGGGCTTTTACTCGCTGAAAGTTCAGCTGGTCTGCGACCACAGCAAACGCATTCTGCAGGGCCGCACATGATTCCCAGGGAGTGACCATGACTCCGGAAGGTCTCAGATCCCTGACGTCTTCCAGGATCCACAGAGGCTGCAGGACAGGCTCCTCGGGGACAAGGCTACCTGCAGAGGATGTGGCTGATGACACCTGTGCAGTGGCCTCAGACTGCAGCAAAGAGAAGGTACAAGCAGGCTCATACTGCAACTCGCACTTTGTTGGAGTAAACTATTTGGATGTTGGAAATGAGGTCCTGGTGCCTGGACTGGTCTGGGGGAGCCCTGCAATACAGTCCACAGAGGGTACCATGCGTCATCATCGTCGCCTGCTGTACCCTACACTTGGCATTGGAATGGGGGGAGGAGCTGCCTAAGGAGGAGATGGAGGAGCTGTATTCCTCTTCCAGTAAGGAGGATGTTGACGGTGATGAGGTCCTCAAGGGTGAGGATGGTGGTGATGAGGCCATTCGTTGTCTAGATGATGCAGGCACGCTCGGGAGACCTTTATAACCACTAGATTGATAGAGGATGATGACGATATGCACTGAGGAGACTCCATAGATGTTGACATTGCACCTGTGAATGTTTGACTCCTGTCTGGCTGATGGCAGCACACATACTCTCTGTGATAAAGCTCCTGTCATGGAGATGCAGCAGATGCCTATAGTCCCTGCATTCCAGGAGGATGATGATGACATGCAGTGGGGACACTCCATAGATCCTCACAGAGCTTAGGTGAATATCTGACTCCCGTCTGGCTGATGGCAGCTCGCTTGCGCTCTGTGAACATGGAGATGCAGCGGGGAAGCTTTAACTTCTCCTGACGCTATAGCATCCTTCATGAGCTGAACCCTCCATGACCACTGTCACCGGACACAGATGCTGATGAGATGGGGGGCCAGCCACACCTCAAAAGTGCCCAGAGCACACAAAGAGAATGACGGAACTCTGTGCCGCCGGCCCAGGACATTCTGGCAGCAATGAAAAGCCCCGTTGAGGTGCAGGCATGACTGATGTGTCCAGTGACTGTGAAGGTGCACCTTCGGTGTGCTGGGAAGGTTGCACAAAGCACAGGGAGGAGGTCCTGGACTGAGACACCTGCCTTTTTCTTGTGCAGGAGCCAAGTTTTCACTTCAGGCTGACACGAACACTGCTCGTCATAACAAGGAATCATAGGCAGGGTGACATTGTTGGGGTAGCATTTATTTACAATAGTCAACATTATGTACAAGTGATTAACACCCATGCCCACGCGGTGAAACATTTTCTTAATCTTCCTAATCCTGCCTCTATGTCTTGCTGCTCCCAGGGCATCCACAGTGGAGGTGGAGGCAGCCTGCTGACTGCTACGCCCTGTTTCTGGTGACCTTGACGGGCGTCAGCTGGATGGCTGAGACTTGGAGGGCACCGGTCTGCTTTGGGTCTCCTGCTGTGCAGCAGGTGCACCCTCATCAGCCTGTGGAGCTGGAGCTGATGGGGATTTGGATTGGCCGGATATTCCCGGAGTCACCTGGCTAGATGGCCCTGGGGTGTTGAGCTGCTGGTCCTCCTCCCTATGGGTCGCCGATGGCCCCTGGCTGAGTCCTCGAGGAGAAGGGGAAGCTGGAGTGAGATCCAGCTGCCCCACACCTCTCTCGCGCTGACACTGTAGGAGGCCAAATATGGCGTCAGCGATGGAGTTCAGCCCATGCAGCAGTGCAGGACAGATGTCCTGGACCAAGGTCTCCATGGCGGCTGCCATCCTGCCAATGTTGAAAATGGTGCATTGGCATGATGGCATGATGACCACGGACTGAAGGCAGACAGACTCCTCCATTGTGCCTTGCAACCTGAGGAGTGCAGCTATCATCTCCTCCTCCTGTTCCCGTGATTGTCTCTACAGCTCCAACAACTGATTTGAGGACCGAATCCCGAGGCTCATCATCGGACTCAGCAGATCCCCTGCCTCCAGCAGTTCTCTGAGCACCGGTGACGTTGGGTGTCTCTGTCCACCTGCTGTGGAACAGATTGTGTGCTGCGCTCACCAGATAGTGAACCTGAACCTGCTGTACATGTAGGTCCCACCGAGGTGTGTTGCTGTGCTGGTGGAGGGTGTGGGTGAGCGCTGTGATGGGTCTTTGAGGGTGCTGTCCTCAGGGTCCTCATCCGAGGTGCTCTCAGCGCTGGGGTCAGGGCCAAGGTTGCCTGAAGGTGATGTGGCAGTTGTGCCTGTTCGAGAAAGTGGAGATTATTAGTTCATGGCTACCACGGCACACAGAACAGTGGATTCACGGTTGAGTTGCCAGAGGGATGCTCTAGTGTATGATCCTCACTTGGATTCAATCACCTCACTTGGTGTTGACCTTGCCATCACCGCAGGAATGGTCCACGTCCTCTCTGGCCAGCTCTAACGTGTGGTCTCCGAAGGGACTGAGGACCTTGATGTCTGGTAGACCATCCCTGTTCTGCAACCTCTCCCTTTTCTTGTGCGCGATCTTGTCCTGCGTAAAGACAGATGGAGAGATTGAGCAGGGCACATGCCAGGCCAAATGAGAAGGATGCCAGGTGTGCATGTGCGTGTGCTGAGTGGAGCCATGGATGGGATGAGGAGGCCAGATGGAGACGTGAGGGTGTGCGTGAGAGAGTGAGTGGTGATGTCCCTTGAGCTGGCAGTGAGTGAGATGCCAGCGAATGTGTGATGGGCTTGTGAGTGTGTGAGTTTAGAGTGATGAGATGGTTGACTTACCCTGGTGGCACGAATGAGATAATTCACCCTCTTTCTGCACTGGATGGCCGACCCCTTGTTGGTAGCATTGGCACTGATCACCACTGCCACCGTCTCCGAAGCCAGATTGGTGATGTTGCTGCCCCTCCTGCGGTCAGAGTGGGGGTACAGGACATCATGGGCCTCCACGGTGTCCAAAAGGGATTCCAGAGACATGTCACTGAATTGGGGGGCTACAGTCTTCATGCCTTTTGTGGTCATGTCTGCTGCACAGCAAGGAGAACTAAAAAAATAGATTTTACATTTTGAAAATCTCCAACAATTAAAACTTGAAGGAATGGAACTTGCACACTTGCAATAGTTAATTTTCAATGTTAGAAGGTTGTCTGGCAGTAGTTGACAAGAATATGCACAACTTAGTATTCCGTGACGGATTTAGTTTGTGTCTACTGTGCAAGTACAGCAAAGTCACGTCTTTCAGTGCATTTCAATAGTGAACCAGACAGCAATATACTGTTTTCAGGAACCTAATGGCAGAATAGCAACTTTTGAGTTTAAATGTGCCTGAAATTGTTGTACTATTTGTGCATAAATAATGACAAGCCATTTAGCCTCGCTATTTTAACATGAAAATCTTGATTGTTATACTCTAAATAATGAGGGGTTTGATGGAGTAAATAAGGAAAAACTGTTTCCACAGATGGAAGGGCTGGTAACCAAAGATCACAGATTTAAGATAATTGGCAAATGAACCAGGAAGGAGATGAGGAAATTGTTTAAAGGTAGCGAGTTGTCATAATGTCTAGAAAGTTTGGCCTGAAAGGCTGGAGGAAGCAGATTCAATAGGAACTTTCAAAATAAATACTTGAAAAACAAAAAATTGCAGGGCTATAGGGTAAAAGCAGGAGAGTGGGACTAATTGGATAGCTCTTTCAAAGATCAGGCACAGGCACAATGAGTGGCATGGCCTCCTTCTATGCTTTATGATTCCTAGATTATCAAACCAACTGAACAAAAAGCACAAATGAAATCAGAAGATAAGAGGATGCATTTCTGGCAAAAGAGGGGCTGGGGAATATGTTGAGAAGTGAATGATGGAATTGTCCTATCAAAGAGGAATAAATTTGTTCTCCTCATGGCCTTTTGCTGTTGCTAAAATTTGAATATTCCAATGTCGTCTTCCCAATCTGTCGATCTTAGTTGCATGAAAACTGCACGATGGTGAAGAATATCTCATCTAACATTTCCATTAATAAAGCAGATATTTCAGCAGACACTATGGGTGGAATTTCCCAGACTACCCCGGGTAGGTTAAATGGCGGGCAGGGCAGGGGTGGTGGTGGTGGGAACAATGGGAGCTGAAAAATCTGTTTCCTGCCAGTGTAAAACGATGGTGGGAACCTGTACTCCCGTCCGCGATGGCGGGTTGCCATTCCCGCAAGAGGCCCGCATGAAACCGATTTGCATCCCACTAATGGATTGCAGATGAAGGCCTGACCAGAATTGCTTCCCCCGCCCCCGGCCTGATCATCTGCACCGCCAGCAGGAAACCATGCCAGTCCAGAACACAGCTGGGCCAAACGGTGTGTAAATGTTGGCACTTACCTGAAGAAGGCCTGGAGCAGTTTGCGGAGATCCAAAGGAAAGATGGAGGCCCCCAGCGTCTGGACCCTGGAACACCACGTGCAGCACTGGGTGGGTGGAGCATCAACCATGTGGATCTTCTCTGCGCAGCAGCATCCAGGAAGTGGTTGTTTTCAGCGCAGCAACTTCTCCCCAGGCTCAAATCTTCAAGCAGCAACTTCGTCCAGGACGTGGATCTTCAAGCAGCCAGTGGATGGCTGTAGGACATACTGTTGGGCAGCAATGGTCAGTGCTGGGGGGTGTGATTAGATGGGGAGGAGAGGAATGAAGAGGTGGGGTGGGTGTGGAGGCCTAGAGGGGGCGGGGGAGGTTGGGGGTGGTAGGGGAAAAAAGAGAGATATTCTGCGGGTGTGATGAAATGGGTGAGGCGCTATGGAGCGGGAGAGTGGGAAGGACAGTGGCGGATTGTGGGTGGGATGGGGTGGTTGTACAGGTGTGAAGGAGCAGGGGGCATTGTGCAATTGTGAATGGGCATGGAGGAGTGTGCTGTGATAATGGACATGGGGGTGGTTTTGAGATGTGGATGGGCATGTGGGGCAAGAGGGGAAAGGGGTTCAGAGGCAGGGGCCTGTAGAGTCAATGGAGGAGTCCTGGGGGGCATACTCAGGGTACCAGTGATAGGATGGGATGGTGACAATTAAAGGGGGCAGTGGGAGCCGGTGAGGTGGGAGGGTGAGGGTACAGTGATGGTGGGTGAAGGGGTGCCGAAGGTTGTTGGAAGGGATGTGGAAAGTGATGTGGATTCCGGGGTTGGCAGGATGTGGGGGAGCCTGTCAATTGTTAAGCATGTGGGCTCTTTGGGAAGATAGGGGACTTTGGCATTCACCTCCATGGGGCAGAAGATGATGGGAGAGGGTTGGAGGGTGATTGTGGGGAGGTTAAATGTGACACCGGGGGGGGGTCACTGGTTATTGGGGAGGAAGGATGTTGGGTGACAGGGGAAGGGGTCAAGGTATTGGACTGTACATCGCACCATGGCTGCTTGCAACGATTCAGAGCCTTGTGGTGGAGATCTCGAGATGCTGTATGGGAGTTGAGTCATCAGGGGTGAGCGGAGATGCAGGTCAGCTCAACTGGATAACTGAAGGGGAACCTCAGCATGTAGTACTTACAATGCTCGGGCATTGGGACAGATGAGAGTGTGAAGGGCAAAAGCTCAGCGTGCATGGGAGACTTGATGCACCTGGCTCACAAGGGCCCTGGCAAATATCTTTGCCTTCCTGGACATGCATGATTCCAGAGTACATGGACCCAGGCTGGGCTCTCTCTCAAAAGATACGCACAGGCTTAAGGACTTCGTATCAAATAAACCACATCAGACCTCATTAAAGTGCATGTGAACTATATTTACAAAAGTGTGATAAGTTTAACAATCATAGTGCATCTGTGCAACCACTTGTGAAATCAAAACTTCTTAATTTTTCTTTCCATAGCACCTCTTCTAGGTGTTCCTCCGACATCTGCAGCAGGGATGGAGGCAGCCTGCTGACCAGTTTGTCTTGCCATCTCGGATGACCGTGGTGGCCGTCCTCTGGAGACCGAGGCCTGAGGACCACTGTTTCCTTTGGCTGTCCTGCTGTGGGGAGCTGCTCCCTCTGCAGTCACAGAGGATGACGCTGAAGGGGTCACAGGCAAGGGGGATTCGGAAGGGCCAGACACCCTCAAAGTCCTGAGTGGAGTTTCCACGGTTGTCCAATTGCCGCTCCTCCTCCCTTTGGGTGCCCGACGGCCCCTGCCTGACTCCTTGGGCAGAATTTTGCCCTCGGATGGTGTGCGGGCCCACCAGCTCGGCGATGGGTGGATAGCTGACCCCCGCCACCGAAATGGGGCCTGCTGCCATTTTGAGTGGGCGGGCGGGCCAATTAAGGCCTGCCCAGCGGCCTGCCCGACAGGAAGCTCTATGCGCTTACTGTGTGGGGGAGAGGAGGGATTCCCCATCTGTCAAAGTGCGCTCTTTCACGCACGCATGCGAAAAAGCGCACTGCTCCCTGAGGCAAAGCCCTGTCTCAGGGAGATTCGTGACAGGTAAGTAAACTCTAAAAATAGATAAATATTAAAATTATTAACATGTCCCCCTCATGTGACAATGTCATACGAGATGGGACATGTTAATAATAAACACATAAAATTTATTAAATTTTAAAAAAACGGACATGAAACTTCATCCCACCAGTGGATGAGGTTTCATGTATTATCAGGAGCCCGCTGGGACTCCTGGCCTGCCCGCCAGCCTTAAGGTTGGACGGGCAGGTCTTTAATGATCTCAATTAGCCTGTCAATGGCCTTAATTGGCCATTGACAGGTCGGTGGGCGGACAGCTGATTTCGCTGTCTGCCCGCCTGCCTAAAAATTTAAAGGGACCTGGATGACAACGGGGGTTCCTCCCGATGTCATTCCGCGTCATTTTCCCGTCGGCGAGCGGGCCCCGCCCCCAAATCACCAATGGGAAAATTCTGGCCCATGTCTCCATTCACCATGTGTGATTTAGAAAGGCTACTAAAATGCAGCCACCTCAATGAAAATTGCAGAAGTTCTGAAATGCCTACTTCTAGAATGGTGCCAGCAACTTCTAAACAGCAGCGTGTGGGGTTTCCAACAGGCCGCCTTTCCCGTGCCACTGAAAATACAGAGAAAGAAATGGGGGTGGATTCCAAATTCATGCTGGGGAGGGAGATTGGTGGGTGCGTGATATAGAAAGAGAGAGAGAGAGAGGGAGAGAGAGAAAGAGGGAAATTCAGAGAGAATGAGGACAAACAGAAAGAGGTGCAGCCTGGGTTGGAAGTATGGGTGACCAAGGACATGGGGGGGGAAGGAGCAGTGGGAAGAGGAGACGGGACTGGTGGAAGACAGGTCAGGGATAGAGAGGGAAAATGGGAAATGAGGTAGGTAAGGGCCTAGAATTTCATGCAAAACTGGGAGCAGAAGCAACACGGTGAACAGGAAAGTCACCAAGAGAGCAAAAGCCAATAAAGGGCTGAACGAGACCAGTGGACAGCACATTGGGTACATAGTGAAAGACTGTTTTCATCGGCAGAAGAATGGGGTACAAGGAGTTGAAGGCTGAGGATTTTCACTAGACAAACCAAGGGGTCAGAGGGAAGGAAGGATTTTGCACTTTGAAGGTTTTTACATTTAGAACTATTAGACCATGATCACTTTACAACAAGTGGCCATTGAGCCAGAGACTAGAACGTTGTTTAAAAGGGAATGTGATAAGTATTTCAAAATAAGAAGGATTGAGGGTTGGACAGTGAGTTATAGGAGACAGAGCCAGCACTGGGAGTCAAATGATCTCCTCTGTGCTGTAATTTCTATCATTCTATAAATATTCACCTTTATTGAGTGATTCGGACAGGTTGGTTCTGAGCTGAGTTTAGGGCAACATGCCCTGAGAAGTGTCCTAAACACTGAGCATGCTGCCTTATATGCAATCTCTCCATTAGGTCCAGGTCAGTCTGAGAGGTTGGTTTCGAGACATGAAGTCCAAGTAGAGATCAGCTGTGACTGAAGCTCCCAGGTCAGAGTTGTGACTTTCTCATAGGACCTGAACTCAAATCAGAGTCCAAGGAGTTAGAGCAGAGAGGCAGGGATTGTTAAAAGTGTAATTGGCTGGGAAGCCTGACAGCACCCAGAAATAGACATTATACCTATTCATACGAACATACGAATTAGGAGCAGGATTGGGCCACTCAGCCCCTTGAGCCTGCTCCATTATTCAATAAGATCATGGCTGATCTGAAAGTAATTGCAACCCCACATTCCTGCCTACCACTGATAACCTTTCACCTCCTTGTTAATCAGGAATCTATCTAGCTCTGCCTTAAAAATACTCAAAGATTCTGCTTCCACCACCTTTTGAAGAGAATTCCAAAGATTCTCAATCCTCAGGGAAAAAATTTCTCCTCATCTCTGTCTTAAATGAATGACCCCTTATTTTTAAACAATGACCCCTAGTTCTAGATTATCCCACAAGATGGAACATCCTCTCCACATCCGCCTTGTCAAGACCCGTCAGGATCTTAAAGGTTTCAATTAAATCGCCTCTTACACTTCTAAATTCCAGTGGATACAAGCCTAACCTGTCCAACCTTTCCTCATAAGATAACCCACCCATTCCTGGTATTAGTCCAATAAACCTTCTTCGAACTGCTTGTAATGCATTTACATCTTTCTTTACATAAGGAGACCAGTACTGTATACAATACTCCAGATGTGGTCTCACCAATGCCCTGTACAACTGAAGCATAACCTCCCTACTCTTGTAACCAATTTTCCTCACTATAAATTATAACGTTCTATTCGCTTTCCAAAAAACTTGCTTTATCTGATTACTAACCTTTTGTGATTCAAGCACTAGGACACCCAGATCCCTCTGAATCTGAGTTCCTCAATCTCTCACTATTTAGATAAGAAGCTTTTTTCAAATTCTTCCTGCCACATTGGACAATTTCACATTTGCCCACATTATACTCCATTTGCCAGATCTTTGCCAACTCACTTAACCTATCTATGTCATTTTGTAGCCTCCTTACGTCCTCTTCACAATTTACTTTCCTAACTATCTTTGTGTCAACAGCAAATTTAGCAGCCATTCCTTTGGTCCCTTCATCCAAGTTATTTATATAAATTGTAAAAAGTTGGGGCCCCAGCACTGTTCTCTGTGGCACACCACTCGTCACATCCTGCCAACCAGAAAAAGGCCCATTTATGCCAACTCTCTGCTTCCTGTTAGCTAGCCAATTAATTATCTTAATTATCCTGTCAATGGCCTCAATTGGCCATTGACAGGTCGGCGGGCGGACAGCTGATTTCACTGTCCGCCCGCCTTCCTAAAAATTTAAAGGGACCGGGATGACGTCGGGGATTCCTCCCGACATCATTCCGTGTCATTTTCCCCTCGGCGAGCGGGCCCCGCCCCCAAATCGCCGAGGGTAAAATCCTGGCCCTTGAGTGGAAGCAGCACCTGGAGGGAGGTCAAGGTGCCCTATTCCCCTTTCACATAGCTACGGTGAAAGCTCGCCCATGGCTACGGCGATGGAGTGCAGCTCTGCGTACATCTCCAGCAGAGTCCGCCAACCTCCGCATGGAGACCTCGATGTGTGCAAAGGTCAGCACCACTTCATCAGAGATCAGGTAAATGGACTCCTCTGCCTCACGTGTCACTCTTTTGAGGGCCGCCAAAATCTCCGCCTCTCTCCCCCATCTCTTGCTGCCTCTCCATCTTGTGGAAGGTCGATTCCCGAGGCTCATCATTGGACTCAAACCTCGCAGATGCCTCTTCCCCAGCAGTGAGCTTGGCTGACCTGCCTCCTCCTGTGGACACGTGTCCGTGCAGTGACCACCAGAATGTGAGACCCTTCCTAAATTAGATCTAACACGCACCGAGGTGTGTGTCTCTGGGCTGGTGGAGGGCGCAGGTGACTTACTGTGATATCTCTACAGGTGCACTTTCTTCCTCCACAATGTCCTCGGTCCTCTCCGGCATTGCCTGAATGCTGGACAGGGCTCCATTTCTTTCAGGCCTGTCCTCTCCCTGCTGGCACCTGTAAGTGAGAGAGGATAGAGTGAGTGACTGCATGAGCAGCCTCATAAGAACATAAGAAATAGGAGCAGGAGTAGGTCATTCAGCCTCCCAAGCCTGCCCCGTCATTCAATAAGATCATGGCTGATCTGCTCCAGGCCTCAACTCCTCTTATATGCCAGCTCCTCATACCCCTCAACTCCCCGATATTTCAAAAATCTATCTACCTCCTCTTCAAATACTTTCAGTGATCTAGCCTCCACAACTCTCTGGGGTAGAGAATTCCAGACATTCACTACCCTCTGAGTGAAGAAATTCCTTTGCATCTCAGTTTTAAATGAATGTCCCCTTTATTCTGTAACTATATCCCCTAGTTCGAGATTCCCCCATTAGTGGAAACATCTTCTCAACATCTACCCTGTCAAGCCCCCTCATTCTTCTAAACTCTAATGTATAAAGGCCTAACCTGTTTAGCTGTTCAGGATAAGTCAACCACTTCACCCCAGGAATCTGCCTAGTGAATCTCTTTTGAACTGCCTCCAATGCCAGAATATCCTTTCTTAAATACGGGGACCAAAACTGTACACGGTACTCCAGGTGTGGCCTCACCAAAACCCTATGCAGTTGTAACCCTATTTTTAAACTCCAACCCCTGAGCAATACAGGCCAAAATTCCATTTGTCTTCTTAATTACTTGCTGCAACTGCAAACTAACCTTTTGTGTTTCATGCACAAGAACACCCAGATCCCTCTGTGCTGCATTTTTTGGAGTCTCTCTTCATTTAAATAATAATCTGCCTTTTGATTCTTCCTATCAAAGTGCATGACCTCACACTTTCCTACATTCCTCCAACATGGAGAAATAGAAGACCCTTAGGTTTCTATGACATGCATGGATCCTTATTGGATGGAGGCCGCAAGCCTATCTCTCCATCCCTACAGGCTCTGTCCTGCTCCGCCCCTGCCAGCTAGACTGCCTGCTCCTTGAAGTTGGTGAGGTTTTTGAAGTGTGGTCGGCCCCCTCTTGTCTTCTCCCTCTCTCTCCTATTATGGGTTAACTTTTCCTGCACAAAGTGAGAAGATGGGGTTGAGAGCAATTGGGTTTCATGTGCCTTTCTCATGCTTCCAGTCTTACAAATAACCCACTGGATTGTGTGCCATGTGATTGACGCACTGCAGGTTGTCCACAATTGTTCTGGTGCAGCATCCTCCAGAGCGGTTAAAACATGCAGATACAAGGAAAAAACTCACTGAGACATATCATTAGTGGTGTTTGCTGGTGTCCTTAATGCTCTCTTCCTCCCACCCCACTCCCAGACAGCATGTGAACTCTCTGTGTGGAAGGGTGAGGGACCCACAGTGGCCTCTCCATCTGCAGAGTAGATGGACTGCAGTGGGACTATGAGGCAACACTTTATCACGTTGCCACTGAGGCCCACGTCCCCTGTACCATTCAGTGAGGGGAGTGTGGGCAGTTGAGGGTTAATTTGCTCTGGCGGAGCAGATGAGGTAATTCACCCACTTCCTGCACTGCAGGGCAGTCCTCTGGTGCACCCCTTGGGCACTGACTACCCTGGAGACTTCCTCCCTTGCTGGGTTCATCTCCTTGCTCAGCCACCTCCTTCCATCCTCTGGATAGAGGACTTCCCTCCTGGCCTGTACTTTGTCGAGCAGGACGCCGAGGGAGGCATCGCTGATCTTGGGCGCTGGAGCTCCCTGTCCTCTTCAGGTCATCTCCTCCCTCAATGTTGTGTAGGTTGCTGTCTGGACGCCTTTTACAAATGGCGCCTGGATATGATGGCAGGGTGCACACCATTCAGCTTGCCCCGCTGTGTGATACGTTGGGAAACCCCAGACTGCATAATTAATGAGGCTGGGGTTGCGTGAATTCCCAGCGGCCTCTGTGGCGGAAAACAGTCCCTGTTCCTGCCTCCGCCATGGGACTTAGTCCTAGAATGGAAAATTCCACCCTCCAAGTGCCGTGCTATTAATGTGAAATACACATAATCTGAAGCACGCTATAAAGGTGACATTCAGGAGGTTTACTTAGTGTGCAAATTGACTTTGTAATTCCTCTAGCTGTTTTGGAAAAAAGGAGTTTTAGGCATCAGAGTCTTATCTCACACCCTCCCTTCATTTACTAAGCAAGACCGCCAATGTTCTGAGTGTCCTTCAGTTCTGGTACAACAGCATTCACCTTGCTGATGCTATTTTGGATTTGGTATGACATTGCCCTTCTTTATCCTTTCAGTCATGTATTTCACAGTTTGCAGCTATTGCTTTCTAACAGACTCTGAATTAAATTTTTAAACTTGTTGACGTTTGAAAAGAAATTGATAATTACGTTGTGTTTTGCATGATCCCTCACTTGGTGGCAGTAATTATGCCGAAATTGTCAATGTTCACCATCACTATTCCTTTGCTGAGGAAAGAGATTTTTTGTTGAAGTTTTTCCTCTTGCACTCATCAGGACAATTGGCAAGAAAATACCAATGTCAGGGGGAAACAACATATTTATACTGTATGAGAAGAGAGTGCTGATTGGTTGGAAAATGGACTCTGCTGGAGGTGTTGCCATGGAGAATGCACCAGTTGATCACATGGCAATGCCTCTACCAATCAGAGTCCATTTGCCAACCAATCAGCACTCTCTTCTCATACAGGATAAACATATTGTTTTCTCCTGACATTGGTGTTTTCTTGCAAATTTTTCCGATGAGTGCAAGACGAAAAGCTTCGATAAAGTATCTCTCTTTTTTTCCAGCAATACTCAAGCTTTGTACTACCAAATGACCACTATTCCTTTGAAACTGACAGCAGCTTCTGCATCTAGTGCATGCAAAGAATAATGCCAGAATCTTAGAATATGCTGCCAATGATTCTACACTTCTCCATAGGGTGCATTGATGAAGAACCATAGATTACAATCAATTATAAGTTAAGAAAGTGATAAGAATTTTCACTTTTGCATTATTAATCTGTCTATAAAAGCTCTTGAAAAAGTTACATCTTAAAGTATAACTGGGGGTGGGATTTTCTGGTCCCGCCTGCGATGATTCCAGCCTGGGTTTTTAGAGATGCACTAAGTTCATTATTACTGCTGAACAACCTCTTTAGCCCTGAAAAACTAATTTTATTTTTATGGAGTGTCAAATTACTCCATTCTGGTTAAATAATTCCACATCTTTCAATTTTTTTTTTACAGTCTGTTTTTGATATTTCAGCTTCTCCCATAAATTCAGGCGTATGTCCCAATCTTTATTTTGGTTTATTAAATATGTTAAAAAGTGAAAGATAATCAGTTCTTTTCCTGGTTTAGTGTCAGTGAGAATTCTTCAATGTGATTGGTTGCTACCCTTCTTAATGACATCACTGTTGCAAGGTGGCTAGAGATTCCTTGACTTGACAGCAGGTTCAAATTAACATTAGGAGAGATGAAATCTGTTCCACAGAGATCGCCGGACCTTTATGGCTCGCTTTCTTTAAGGTCAGCAGTACTGTCATTTCACTGCTGGCTATAAAATTCAGTCCATTGTATTTTTGCTTATATCTGATTGAAACAGTTTTTAAAAAATATAGGTAGCATATTGTACATGAATCCTGTAGAGTGAGATAGAGGAATAGAGTCTAGGATTGGGTAGGGAGAGTTAAGGGTTTGGTTTGGGAATGTAGTCAGGAAGAGACAGAATTTGCATTTATATAGCATCTTTCATAACTTCAGGGTGCCCCAAACTACTTTTCAGAAATATTTCATTGGCTGTAATGCACTCACTGTTGTAATGGTGAGAAGAAAAGAATGAATGCTGAGCCATATTGGGGTGGTAATAGGCTGGAGTGTGTTAAAGAATTGCGTTGGGCGTAAATTGAGGCCTCAGCTTGAGATTTTGGAGTCAAATGAAGGAGAAGACATTATCCTTGAATTTAGTTCAACACATGGGGCTGAATTTTGCCGTCGGCGAGAAGGGGGCAGGGCCCACTCACTGACGCGTAAAATGACGCGGGATGACATTGGGAGGAACCCCCTATGTCATCCCGCCCCATTTAAATCTTAAGGAAAGTGGGCCTGCAGCAAAATGAGCTGCGGGCCCGCTGACCTGTCAATGGCCAATTGAGGCCATTGATAGGATTATTAAAACAATTAAAGGACCTGCCCGTCCAACCTTAAAGTTGGCGGGCAGGCCAGAAGCCCCGGCGGGGAATAGACAAAACATGAAACCAGAGGTTTCACGTAGGGATTTAAAAATTTTAATAAAGTTTTAGTGTAAATTATGAACATGTCCCACCTCATGTGATTTTTCTTTTATTTTTAATATTTTTAAAGCTGTCAGCGATCTCCCTGAGGCAGCACTTAGCCTTTGTGCGCTCTTTCGTGCGCATGCGCGACAGAGCGCACTCTTGCTTTTGGGGAATCCTCCCCCGCCCGCACAGGAAGCACATAGCGCTTCCCGCCGGATGTCACGCTGGGCGGGCCTTAATTGGCTCCCCGCCCGCCGGGAAGGCAGAAAATTCTGCCCATAATTAAGTGTATGAGGAAAATGAAGAATTAGTTTCAAAGTGATCGGTTTTTACATGTTTGTTCCGTTATCAATGTTAATTTTCAGTTATAAATGTGATCATTTGAATAGCTGATATCCTTGATATTTCTGATACCTTTGGATATAAACCAATAAAGTACAAGAACTTTGTGCATAATTAACTAGCATATAATTAAATGAGATAGAAGTGTCACTCAGGAAGTACGGTGTGAGAGATACGACACACTGATTTCGTGAAATTAGTCATAGTGAGTCTGGTGATATTTCTAAAGATGTGATTGACACATGTGATGTATTATTCTGCTGCTAAGGTACAACGTCTATTGCTATTAGATATTGGAGGCCCAGATCAAAGTTTACTTAATGGAGGGAGAGCTGTGAAAGGTGTGGATAATCGGAGTTTAATAGCTTTCTGGATTGCAGGCTCAATTTTAACTCTGAGTGGGTTTTGGCTGGTAGGGGAAGGGGGTGGGGAAAGTGCAAAATGAACTAAGTATGAGGCCCAGGGTGTGTTAACCCTCAAACCTCGTCTACATGTTGCCAAGCTGCTGCCGACTCAAAATGGGCAGCAAGTGGCAGCTGGCCGGTGGACTTGAAAGGGAATTCAGGGGGTCAGAGGCACAAAGGTATTGCGGGGAATGGGTATTGGGGGATCCGGATTAGTGGAGGACAGTTTGTAAGCATTAATTGAGAAAGCCCATAGAGAGACTCTTTCTTGCTGCAGACTTGCTTCAACCTGGTGGCAAAGCCACAGCAGATTCCCACGCAGGCCCTAGTTAAAGTGCAAAGGGGATCCTTTTGACTTAATAAGACCCTGATTTGCATAAATTGATGGCCTCCACCTGCACGAAGCGGCTGTCTCATCCACTTGCAGAACCCTGCAAGTTAAAATAGGGCGTGCTGCAAAAAGGTCAAGTGAGAGAGTAACCTTCTCATTTTTAACTGCCTGCTCACCCAGTTTTCACTGGCAGGTAGAGTGAAAATCAACCCCTGTAAGTCAGAACTCGAGACGAAATGACTGGCTTTCTTCTTTTTGAAGTTTTTTTTATTTATTCGTTCATGGGATGTGGGTGTCACTGGCTAGATCTGCATTTATTGCCCATCCCTAATTGCCCTTGTTCAGAGGGCATTTAAGAGTCAACCACATTGCTGTGGGTCTGGAGTCACATGTAGGTCAGACCAGGTGAGTCCGGCAGATTTCCTTCCCTAAAGGACATTAGTGAACCAAATGGGTTTTTACAACAATCGGCAATGGTTTCATGGTCATCATCAGACTTTTAATTCCAGATTTTTTATTGAATTCAAATTTCGCCATCTGCCGTGATGGGATTCAAACCTGGCTCCCCAGAGCGTTATCCTGGGTCTTTTGGAATACCAGTCCAGTGACAATACCACTACAGTGGCAATACCACTGTGCCACCACCTCCCCTTTTTAAACCTTAGGCTACAACATTCTGACTCCTGCGTAATAAAGTTGATTGTTGTCGGGGGCATTTTTGTGTTTACATGCCAAATAACTTGGGTTCATAGGCAGGGCTCTTTCATATATCTTCAATCAGCCACAAGAAATGTGTCTAGAATAAACAGGGGTGACAGAGAAGAGTGACACAGGAAATGTGACAGGACAAACAGGAAATAAGTATTGTTGGTGTAATTAAATTATAGATAGGTAGCTTGTTATTGATTCCTGAAGAACAATACTAATAGAAATATTATATCACACACTGGGGTAGATCTTGATATGATTTAATCGCGTAAAATGGTTGATAGTGTGTTGGTAACCAGTTTTACAGCTGTCCGGATGTTTACTAGAAATAAAAAATTGGGAGAGATGGAAAATGAGCTGTGAATTTGCTATACACTATCGCACAATGTTAAGATCTACCCCAATGTCATCTGGTAACTTGTGACAATTTGAAACTTGTTTCCACATGATATGCATATGTTAGAAAACTTACAGACATGTGAAAACATAGAATGGTCAATGCCTGAGAACAGCACCCATTTGTAAATTTATCGATAACTGAATGGATGTTTGTGATATTGTCTGCAGGTGACATTTGACCCACTGCTGCACAATCAGTACATGCAGTTCCCCAGAAGCAGCAGAAAGTCCAGCCCAGTGTGAGACATTTTGCCTAAAGGAATATTCATGGTCTCATTTATCTGGAACACTGAAGCAATTACAAGGTTCAGTCATGTACAGAATGTGCCCTTTACGTTAACTGCCAGAGCAGAGGTGTTATCTCTGCCCTCAGAATTTTTTAAGAGTTGCTTAATTAAGTTTTTCTAAATGTGGTGCTGATGGAATGCTTAATGCATTTGCTTTTGCTGATAAGCATCATTGACACAGTATATCGGACTCTATCTGCAGATGAAACCTTCTATTATAAAGGAGCAAAACTCTAGCAATTGGGGCAGATTAATGCAGGGACCTACAGTGCCAGGGCTTCAGAAAAATACGGGGCTCCTACAGGTGACTATGCTTCATTTACCTCTAGTACGCTGTGATGTGATTTATGGGGAGAATTTTCTCCCCGCCTGGGGGGCTGAGCGGGAGTGGGCATGGGCGGGCGCGCAGCCAATCTCTGCCCGCGATCAGCTGCGCACCATGATTTAACGTGGGCGGGCCAATTAAGACCCACCCAGAATGACGCGCACCTGAAAGTGCAGAGCGCTCCCTGTGCGGGCGGGGGGAGTAGCCTGAGTCAGGGCCTGCACTCTTTCACGCATGCACGCAAAAGAGCGCAGAAATCTCCCTGAGTCACGGAGCTGCCTCAGGGAGTTTAATTTCATTTTTCAAAATTTGAATAAAGAAAAAAAAATTTAGACACGTCCCCTCATGTGACAGTGTCACATGAGATGGGACATGTCAATGAACTTTAATAAAAACATTTATTTGATTTATAAACCCTTCATGAAACCCTATCCCACCCATGGATGAGGTTTCATGATAAATGCGAAGGACGCCTGAGCTCTTTGCCTGACCGTCAACCTTAAGGTTGGATGGGCAGCTCCGTTTAGTCTCTTAATTAGTTTTTAAATGGCCTTAATAGGCCTTTGGCAGTTTGGCGGGTGCGCAGCCGACTCTGGTGCACACCCCCTGAACCAAAAATCGGAATGATGTGCGGTGATGCCCGACGTCACCGCGCATCATTTTACACGTTAGTGAACAGGGCCCGCCCCCGCATGCCAACCCGAAGATTCTGGCCTATGTTTTATTTAAATGTAGTATAATATGATGTAACATAATTTCCATTTAAGTATAGCACATTGTGCTAAATATCCCAGTCTCTGGATCATCGGAATCCGGACGTACGACTGAAGATGTGCATTGGTATCATGTGGAAGTCCTGACACATGGACATATGTGGGAATTGCCCAGGAAGTTTAAACTTCCAATGGACAATTCCCCTGCTCCCCGGGGCCTTCTGTGAATGTCTCCGACTGAGAGCTACAGTCTGAGGCTTCAGACAAATTTATGGTACTTACCTGCGTAGTTATTAGGAAATGTTAGACAGATTAAAACCTAGTGTAACGCCTGGGTAACTATACCACTGACCCTCCCCTTGACCTCCAACTAGCCCCCCTGACCACACACCCGACCTCCCTCAACTACTTCCCCACCACCCTACTACCCTGCCCCGCTTGCCCCAAATACCCCCGACCTGACTACCTTCCAACCACCTGACTTCCTCCCCGACCCGACAACCCCCCTGACCCAACCCAAACTGACTGTCCCCTGACCCCATTATCCCTAGTCCCTAACCGACTAGCCCTCAACCACCCAACTACCCCCCGACCGACCACCCGAGTACCACCTCATTCAGTTACCCACCCACTTACCCATCCATCCACCTACCCACTCATCAGTTTACTCCACGCTAGCCACCTACTGACTTACCCACCTCGCCTACCTACTCACCTACCCATTCACCCAATCATTACCAATGTGTTAACTGGACCTTTAAACTTACGATGTGGCAGCTTGTGCTGTAAAATGGGGGCATGCCCTGTCTTTCCACCCCCCCACCCCGCTCTGCTGTGTTCCGATGTAGTTTCCCTGAGGGACACTGAGATGCGCATTTCTGTAAAAGCCAGGATAGGAAAAACCCAGAAGAAATGCACGGCAGCTTTGAATCAGGGCAATTTTTGAATGCAGTGGCGATCTGATGATTATTGCTGCTGCTCGGGAGACCCGGGCCATCCTGATGTGATTGTGGATAAGACTTTAAACTAATGAGACAGGCCAAGGGATGTGGTGGAAGTAACAGCAGCCTGAAAATAAAGAAATAGAAGATGAAAGTATAAGTCAAATTAATTTAAGGTTAACATAAGCAGTCAGGGAATAGATAAAGTTAGAGCATGTAAGTATAAAATAAATGTCAAAGATAAAACAAGCAGAACAATTAATAAAAATAAATTAAATTGCAGCAATTTGTGGTGATCGTGTGTTACAAATCACACTCAGGAGGTCTAAGTTGCTGTTGTAACATACATTTTTACATGTAGGTTGTAGTCTGGATAGTGATGATAGAGGCTCAAACATTCTTTCCATCACATGGCTGACTTGGAATCTCTCTTACTCTTACCGCCTGCTATTGGCATTAGTTGGAAGGATTTTCAGTTTGATAATCAACCTACTTGGTTATGTTATGAATGCACCTTCCTTGGCCATCGAGCCCTGGGGTGGGGGCATTGAACTCAGAGCTTCTGGCTCAGAGGCAGGGATGTTACCCATTACACCACAAGACCTTCCTGGCAATGCTGTATTATTGCTGTACCTTTCTGACAAGCTCCCATTATCTCTTCTTTTATACTTTGTCCTACCATGTAGTTACAATTTGGGGGCCTGTATGTCGCTCCCACAAGTGAGTTCTTGCCTTTATCATTTCTCATCTCAACCCAAACTGCTTCTACATCCTAGTTTCCTGAACTTAGGTTATCCCTTTCTAATGTGCCAACACCATCATTAGGTTAACAGAACCACCCCTCCTAACTTCCTGTCCTCCCTAAATGTCATGTACCCTTCAATATTCAGGTCTCAATCTATGTCATCCTGTAGCCATGCCTCTGTCATGGCTACCAGATAGTGCAAATGGAAATAAATAAGTACAATCGGTTCATCTGTTTTGTTTCAAATGCTATGTGCATTTAATTACAGAGTGTCTAAAAGTAAGGCAATTGGAAGCAGAAATTGGTAGAGTGAAACCAGGTATGGTAGGGATAACTGAAGCGATGGGCTGGATTTACTGGCAAGGCTGCAGGTCCCAGTGGTGGAATTTCCGCTTGGGCATTCAGCATGTGTTCTCGTGGCAGGCAGCTAGTTAACTCATGGGAGGTGCACAGGCCATCCAATTGAAGGCCTGAAGCAGGAGGTTAGGAAGAGGAAGAGGAGAGCAACTCGTCTGGATGGAGAGTGTAGAGGAGGTCAGGAACCATGGGGTCATCCGCAGCAGCGCCCCCGCCAACCCTCCCCCCCCCACGCCACTGAACCTGTATCCAGTGCTGCAAGCCCATCAATGGCCTCATTCGGTTTGCCAAGGCTAGTGCTTTCTCTTTGGGATTTGTATGTGGCAAAGCGAAAGGGTGAGTTTGGTCAAGAGGGAGTGACCATCCAGTCAGTGACATTGTGGTTAGGCAGCAGCATATCCTGTTAGAGGCACCACAGCATCTCACTAAGCGGTGCCCATCTGTCAGCGTTGACCCTCACAAGCTCCCTGAAAGTAGCCACAAGCAGGAGGCATTCATGAGGAGGGCAGGGAGGTAGGTGCTTCTTTGCTTTTTCTAATTCTTTCACCCTGTGGGAACAGGTTCTTGCTCTGCTACAGGGGAAGAAGCTAACTGTTTGGTGAGTATCTGGTAAGTGGTCAAGGCCTATTCCTAAGGTCTAAAATAATACAGGAACTTGTGAAAAAATTAATAAATATATAAAAGAAAATAAATAATTAATTACTTAATAATTGCATTTAATTAAAGCACATAAGTATGGTAGGACAGGTGATGTGTCATGGCTGCAGCATGTGGGAGCTCCTGGATACCAGTGTTATCCAGGACAAGCACGCCTGCAGTAAGTGTTTGAGGCTTGAGGAGCTTGGGCTCAGAGTCATTGAGCTGCAGACATTGCGACAATTCGGGGGGAGAAGTTACCTGGATGCTTTGTATCAGGAGGTGACCACACCCGTTAGCATAGGATCTTCTGATTTGGAAGGTGGTCAGGGACAGGAGGGTGTGACTGTAGCTGAGGCAAGTAAGGGGACCCAGAGGGCAGGAGTGCAGGAGTGTCAGCCTCTGCAATTGTCCAACAGGTAACAGGTTTGAAGTTCTTTCAACTTGTTTGGATGAGAATGGGGGCTGCAGGGTGGATGAGCTGACTGACCGTGGCATTGTGGTACAGGAAGCCATTCAAGTGGTGGGAGCACAAAGAAATGTAGTGGATGTGTAGGGGACAGTATAGTGAGGGGGATTGACACTGTTCTCTGTAGCAAGGAGTGAGAATCCAGACGGCTATGTTGTCTGCTCAGTGTCAGGTTCGGGACATTTGCTCAGGGCTGGAGAGGAACTTGCAGTGGGAAGGGGAGGATCCAGTGGTTGTGGTCCATGTAGGTACTAATGACATAGGCAGGATGAGGAAAGAGGTTCTGCACAGTCAGTATGAGGAACTAGGCACCAAATTAAGAAGCAGAACCTCAAAGGTAATAATTTCTGGATTATTACCTAAGACACGTGCAAATTGGCACAGGACAAATAAGATTAGAGAAATGAATGCATGTCTCAAAGACTGTGGGAGAAGTGGGTTCTGGTTCATGGGGCACTGGTACCAGTATTGGGGAAAGTGTGATCTTTACCGTTAGGACAGTCTACACCTGAACCATGCTGGGGCTGATATCCTCATGAGCCGCATAACTAGGGAGGTAGAGAGCGTTTTAAATGAATAGTGGGGGCAAGGGATCAAATTTGGGAAGATGTGGTAAACGAAAGAGTAGAGACAAGGCAAGAGAGAAAGGTATTGATATGGGAAATGATAAACAGACCGTGACAGGAAGGGACAGAGAGTACAGATCTAAGAGTAAATCAAATAAGGCTAGACGCTACAAAAATAATAAAAGGACAAAACTAAAGGCTCTGTAATTAAATGCACATGGCATTTGAAACAAAACAGATGAACTGATAGTTCAAATAGAAATAAATAAGTACAATCTGATAGACATGACAGAGGCATGGCTACAGGATGACATAAGTTGAGAGCTGAATATTGAAGGGTACATGACATTTAGGGAGGACAAGAAGTTAGGAAAAGGTGGAGGGGTGGTTCTGTTAATTAATGATGGTATTAGCACATTAGAGAGGGATGACGACCTAAGTTCAGGAAACCAGGATGTAGAAGCAGTTTGGGTTGAGATGAGAAATGATAAAGGCAAGAACTCACTTGTGGGAGTGATGTTCAGGTCCCCTAACTGTAACTACATGGTAGGACAGAGTATAAAATAAGAGATAATGGGAGCTTGTCAGAAAGGTACAGCAATAGTCATGGGGGATTTTAATCCACATATAGACTCAAAATCAGATAGGCAAAGATAATGAGGATGAAGAGTTCACAGGATGTTTTCAGGATAGTTTCTTAGAACAGCACATTCTGGAACCAACCAGAGAGCAGGCCATACTAACCTGGGGCAGGATTATCGGGTTGTTGGGCGGGTGGGGTGGGTGGGATGCCACCTGTGATCGGCCCCCAACTGTCATTTCACGCTGGCTGCCAATTAATGGTCAGCCAGCGTGAAACGCACGCTGAGAAGCTCAGCGTTATCGGGGTGGGGGTGGGAGGACGGCGAGCGCTGAAGTCAGCGCAGACACGGGGAAACGCGGAAGGAAAGCTCCCTGAAGGCGGGGAGCTGAAGAATTTTAAAAACAAAAATAAAGTTTATGAAATGCAGAAAAAAATGTTCCCGCATAGAACTCACTCACCTGAACGTATAGATAATAAATATTCTGTCAAAAACATTTAAAAAAAAATGAATCTTGGAAATCTCATCCCGCCTGTGGACGAGGTTTCCTCAATAATCTAAAGACCGCCTGGCCGATTCGTCTGCCCACCAACCATAACGTTGGACGGGCAGCAAAAAAATCGCTCTTAATTTATACATTAATAGCCTTGATAGATCTCTTAATTGTCGGCGGGCACGCTGCCGACTCTTGCGCGTGCCCACTGACTGAAATATCACGTGAGTGAGCAATGATGTTGGGACACTCGCCCACGTAATCGCGTGCTATTTTATGCCCAGTTGGGTCGGGCACGTGCCCGCCCATGGGACGTAAAATTCTGCCCTGTTATTGAGCAATGAGATAAGATTAACAACCTCATAGTGAAGGCACCCCTAGGTAGCAATGATCATAATATAATTGAATTTTGCATTCACTTTGAGGGAGAAGCGAGATCATCCAAGCCTCGTATGTTAAACTTAAATAAGGGCAATTATGAGGGCATGAAAGCATGAAGGCTATTTTCCAATCTAATGGAACCTTCCCTGAATCTAGGGAATTTTTCTAAAATTTTTTTTCTAAAGTGAACTGGCAAATAAGGGATAGGCCAATACAAGTTCAGTGACAGACATTTAAAAGGATATTTCAGAATACACGGAATAGATACATTCCAATGAGAAAGAAAAATTCCAAGGGGAGGGCTCACCATCTGTGGTTAGCTAAAAAAGCTAAAGACTGTATCAAACTTAAAGAAAAAGCATATAATTATGCAAAGAAGAGTGGTAGGTCAGAAGATTGGACAATATAGAGAACAGCAAAGAATGACAAAAAGATTAATGAGAAGGGAAACATTAGAGAATGAGAAAAAGTTAGCAAGCAATATAATGTCGGATTGTAGGAGTTTCTATAGATATTTAAATAAGAGAAGAGTTAGCAAAGTGCATGTTGGTCCTACAGAATGTGTGTCTGAGGAATTAATAATGGAAAGTAGAGAGATGGCAGATGAGTTAAACAGGAATTTTGCTTTGGCCTTTACTATAGAGGGCACTATAGAGGGAAATGGAAGGGAGGGAGGAACTCAGGAAAGTTACAATCAACAGGGAAGTGGTCTTGAGCAAATTGTTGGGATTGGGGGCTGACAAATCCAGGTGCAGATGGATTTCATCCTAAGGTCTTAAAAGAAGTGTCTAGTGAGGTAGTTGATGCATTGGTTTTAATTTTCCAAAATTCCCTAGATTCAGGGAAGGTTCCATTAGATTGGAAAATAGCAAATGTAACTCCTTCATTCAAAAAGGGAGGGAGACAGAAAGCGGGAAACTACAGGCCAGTTAGTCTAGCACCTGTCATGTTAGAAGCTATTATTAAAGTTGTTGTAGCAAGGCACTTAGAAAAATTCAAGGCAATCAGGCAGAGTTAACATAGTTTTGTGAAAGGGAAAGCATGTTTAACTAACCTATTGGAGTTCTTTGAAGGAGTCACATGTGCTGTGGATAAAGCAGAACCAGTGGATGTACTGTATTTAAATTTCCAGAGGCAATTGCTAAAGTGCCACATCAAAGGTTATTGTAGAAAATAAAAGCTCATGGTATAGAGGATAACATATTGGTATGGATAGAAGATTAGTTAGCTAACAGGAAGCAGACAGTTGGCATAAATGGGTCTATTTCTAGTTTGCAGGATGTGACAAGTGGTGTGCCACAGGGATCAGTGCTGGGACCTCAACTTTTCAATTTATATAAATGACTTGGATGAAGGGGCCATAGGAATGGTTGCTATATTTCCTGATGACACAAAGATAGTTAGGAAAGTAAATTGTGAAGAGAACATAAGAAGGCTACAAATGGATATAGATAGGTTAAGTCAGTGGACAAAGATCTGGCAGATGGAGTATAATGTGGGCAAATGTAAAATTGTCCATTTTGTCAGGAAGAATGAAAAAGAAGCTTCTTATCTAAATGGTGGGAGATTGCAGAGCTCAGAGGTTCCGAGGGATCTGGGTGTCCTAGTACATGAATCATATAAGGCTAGTATGCAGGTACAGCAAGTAATTAGGAAAGCTAATAGAATGTTATCATTTATTGTGAGGGGAATTGATTACAAAAGTAGGGAGGTTATGCTTCAGTTGTACAGGGCACTGGTGAGACCACACCTGAAGTATTGTGTACAGTACTGGTCTCCTTATTTTAAGGAAATATGTAAATGCATTAGAAGCAGTTCAGAGAAGGTTTACTAGATTAATACCAGGAATGGGTGGGTTGTCTTATGGGGAAAGGCTGGAGAGGTTAGGCTTGTACCCACTAGAGTTTAGAAGATTAAGAAGCAACTTCTTTGAAACCTTTAAGACCCTAAGAAGTCTTTACAGAGTGGATGTGGAGAGGATGTTTCCTCTTGTGGGAGAATCTCGAACTAGGGGTTCACTGTTTAAAAACAAAGGGTCGCTCATTTAAGACAGAGATGAGGAAAATCTTTTTCTCTCTGAGGGTCATGTCCTTGGAACACTCTTCTTCAAAAGCTGGTGGAAACAGAGTCTTTGAATATTTTTAAGGCAGAGCTAAATAGATTCTTGATTAACAAGGGGGTGAAAGATTATCGGGGGTAGACAAGAATGTGGGGTTGACCAAATCAGCCATGATCTTATTGAATGGTGAAGAAGGCTCAGGGGGCTGAGTGGCCCAATCCTGCTCCTAATTCATATGTTCGTATGCCCCTATCATGGACCACTGGATCCCCAATAGCCTAGGTGTTGTGCTTGTCTCCATGAGGAAACGAACAGTCTTCCTTCTTGTGACTGCAACAGAAGATGGCAGACACAACAAAGAGTGGGCCAAGACCGGCAGAGGGGTACTGTACCTTCACATCCTGACCCCCATAGAGGAGCAGACACTAGAAATGGAAGGGCACCAGGGCAGCTGTGTGATTGCTGATGGCAAGACAGAAGTGCTAACCCAAGAGGGTGAGTGAACGCATGCAGGGGCACAAGGGTGCATCTGGCACACATAAGGCATAGTGCTCATGTGTCCACTACTGGACACCTGTCATTCCACATTAGGCACAGTTGGAATGCTTATGTTCCCTCATGCAAGTCAAGGTCATTTTTAAAAATTAATTTACGGCATGTAGGCGTCGACGACTAGGCCAGCATTTATTGCCCATCCCTAATTGCCCTTGAGAAGGTGATGGTGAGCTGCCTCCTTGAACCGCTGCAGTCCCTGTGGTGTAGGTACACCCACAGTGCTGTTAAGGAGGGACTTCCACAATTTTGACCCAGTAACAGTGAAGGAACGGTGATATATTTCCATGTCAGGATGGTGAGTGGCTTGGAGGGGAGCTTCCAGGTGGTGGTGTTTCACGTGTTTGCTGCCCTTGTCCATCTAGATGGTAGCGCTTATGGGTTTGGAAGATACTGCCTAAGGAGTCTTTGTTAATTTCTGCAGTGCCAAAGGACATAGAACTCGAAAGACCGGGGGCCAGCCGACCGCCTCTGAGGAGGAGGAGTGATCCTCAGAGGATGCAGCTTCGCATCATTTCCCTGCATCCTCCATCAACAAAGATGGTCTCACGTTGGCCGGTATGAGCTCATGATCTAATCCAAGGTCATGAGCTGGTGAGAACATCACAGAAGCACCTGAGCAGCTGATGAAGGTTGTGACAGCCGAGGCCACTGACAGTTGGAGAACTGTGGGAGGCCAGGTCCATCCTGATGACATGCCTCTGGTGTTACCGACAACACAGCGACTGATGGAGGTATAGATAGAGATAAAGGAACATCTGCAGAGAGTTGCCAGAGGCTGTGCACATGCATGGATGATGGAGGACTCCATCCAGGACATTTCAATTTCAATTTATTGTCCATACGGAACTTCCATTTTGGGTGCATTGTTACTTCGTTAAAAATTACATATAAAAAGAAAGAAAATTACCCTATCATAGATGTCTAAATTTAATTAAAATATGCATTAAAAACTATTTCAATACATTAAGATAATCAGACATGAATCCTGCTATGGGTGCTGCCATGTCTCTGGTGTGTGTGCCACAGACATCCTTCTTTGAGAGGCTGATGACTCTTGTGGAGAGTCAGATCCAACAGACCAGGCAATGGATGCTGGACATGTGTGCAGACCTGCATGAGCTCTATGCAGCAGTGACGAGGCAAGAGGGGGATGAGGCACCTGGAGTCACCACCAGGTCCTTGTTCTCCTCAGGTCCGCAGGGAGGCACAGTGTGCCTTTCAAGGGAGGAGGCATGCCTGCCATCTGCATCTGGGGGATCCTCTCGGGGCAGTCCTGGTGTGGATAGCAGCTCCTCACTCCCTGTGCTAGAGATTTAGTGCTTCAAGTAGTCACAACGACAGAGGAAGATACTGCACCTGTGCAGGAGCCCCTCAGTATGCTGGGGCCCTTCAGGCCTCCAGGCAGCTAGGGGATGGCCTCTACGGTCATTCCAGGCCATAGGGCAACAATGTCAACAGCCTGCTTTCACCTCAGCTGCAAGCGCAGGGGGAGCACCATGTAGGAGCATGAGTAAGAGATTTAAGAAGAGCATCTAGCTACATCTGGGGTTCACGGGCGTTTGACAATGCAAAGCCTTGTTTCTATCACGCTGCTTGATGAATCTTTCATTCATTGTTGCTTCTTCTCATGCTTGCTGCCCTGTGAGATCTCATCTACACCCTTGCTCCCTCAATGGGCATGAAGTGATGGAGTAAGCCACATCCGTTCAGTTCCTCAGCTTTGGCACTGTGTGTTATGCAACTGGGAGCTGGGCAATGGAGTGGAAAATAAAGGAGACATGGCAGGCCTGAATAGAGGTGAGGCTTTATTGGAATGTTTCTGAAAGAGCATAAGGATTATAGGAAAAGGCTGTGTATTAGGGCATTCCAAGCCTCCTTTGCACATATCTCATTACGCCTTGCCTGTGGTTCAAGGGGTCTCTCATCTTGCACCTCCTGGTTGCAGCATCTTCCACATCCTCATCGTGGAAGGAGGCATTGTGATCACTGATGACCTCATTATTGAGTGAATCCCTACATAGGCATGGAAGCTGAGAGCCACGGTTATCTTCAGCATCACTGGCATTGGGTGTCCATTAACCCCCCCATGGGTATCAGCTTGTCCTGCAGCATGGTGCACAGATCAGCGCCTGCTTCCCCGGAGAACTGTAGCCTTCGCTGTCACTGCCGATTGGACATCTGGAGATAGTTCATCCTCAGATAGTCTACTCACTCCATTGGATAGCCTCTTCTGAATGCAGCTGCCTGTTGGTGTGCTTCTCTGTGCCCTTCTCCGTGAAGCCTAATCTGAGGCTGGACCCCTTACTGGCTTGAGGTGCCTGATGTGCCCCTGCCAGTGCCTGGACCTCCCTCCCTCTGAACGGCCCCTTTTCCTCAAGGAGAGCCCCAAAACCTATCTAGATGAGGCCCATGGCAGTGGCTCCTTCCTTATTCTTAGGCTTTCTGTTCAGAAGGCCTCCCCAAACCCTCCCTGTGTTGTTTCTTTGGAGCAAGTGTTTCTGCCCCTATGTGACCCTGGCAGCACATTCCAGTGCTGGGACCATCCCATCCCCTTCTGCCAACATCTGGCAGTTCCCTCTGTGCAATACCCTTCCTGGAACCAGACACTGGCTCTCACGCTGGCTTCCTGAGAGAGCCCTGCCTTGTTTAACTAGGTGGGTATCTGAAGTTCTGTGGTCCCCATGCACCATCAGTAAAATGTGAAATGCACTCTAAACTTTCAGTTAATTATACTTTTTAATACTTTAATTGGTGTCCTGCTGCATCAACATGTGAAATCTGCCCACCAACCACAATTGCTGCCACTGGTAAAGTCCGGAAATGATGTAAAGACTTTGGATTTCCAGCCAAACACAGACTGCTCCCATTTTATGGAAACCCCTTCCTATTGTTTCTGACCTAGTTCTTAGTGGCCAGTAAAATTCCAGCCTTGGTTAGAGGAAAAGGATTGAGAATTAAATACTGCAGGATATAACGTAGTTAGAAAGGACAGGGGAGGAAGAGGGTGATTGGGGTAGCTATACTAATTAGAGATAATATTCAGGCAGCAGAAAAAGAAATAGAAACAGAAATAGAAACAGAGTCCAAATGAATTGCGATGAAGGATAAAAGGCTCAATTATGCTAATAAGGGTATACTGTATACCAGTAATGAAGGGTAATTATGGCAGAAACATGTAAGCAGATCTTTGAAGTGAGTAAAAGACATAAGCCGGGATTTTCTGCTCTCATTTGCAGTGGGTGGGAGCAGAAAATATAAGGAGATCTCAAAAATCGGCATCACGTTGTTGTAAAACCAGTTTGCGAAAGTCCACTCCACCTGTCAATGGTGGGCTGTGTTTTCCACTGCCGCACATTGGAAAGCTAATTTCAATACATTGGAATCTCATTATAAGCCCTGCTTGATGGAGTCATCCCCGCCCCCCCACCACGCTGGATCATGAGCTCACGTTGGCGTGATTGCACGCCGATATGTTTCACAACAGTACATAAGTGATGTGCACCTGGCGACCTGCACTTCGCTCGGGACTTCAGAGTTTATTTACCTTCCTTGTTTCGGGCAGCACTCGTGGTCATCAGCACCAGGCTTCGCAGGCAGCACCACATCGCTTTGAGTGGGGCTCAAGGCCAAGACTCTACCTACCAGACCAGCGGTAAGGTGGGGGTAGGATTTCAATGGCTGCAAGGCTACTGCTTGCTTTGGGAAGGGGGAGAAGTGGCGTCAGGCAAGGGAGGAGGCTCCAGGGAGAGGGCTGTACTGGGGAAGGGGGGTATCCCAGAGTGTGTGTGTGGGCACATGTTGATCGGTGTAAGTGGCCTCAAGATGGTGAGGGCTGAGGATGCAATCTCCAGAGGAGATGAGGCCAGATGGAGATGTGAAGATGTATGTGACAGAGTGAGTGGTGATGTCCCTTGAGCTGGCAGTGAGTGAGATGCCAGTGAATGTGTGATGGGCTTGTGAGCATGTAAGTTTAGAGCGATGAGATGGTTGCCTTACCCTGGTGGCACAGATGAGATCATTCATCCTCTTTCTGACTGGATGGCGAACCTCTTCTGTGTAGCATTGGCACTGACCACCACTGCCACTGCCTCCCAAGCCAGGGTGGTGAGATTGCTCGACCTCCTGCGGCCGGAGCAGGGGTAGAGGACATCGTGGTGGGCCTCCAAAAGGCATTCCAGTGATGGGTCACTGAACTCTTCTTGGCCTCCAGGGCCCTGTCTTCACTGGACCGGTCCTGGGCTGCAAGCATTGAGAACTGGTTGCGCAGCTGCAGTTTAGATATGGCACCTGGAGTGAGGAAATGGTGAGGTATGGCATGGCGGGCGATTCCAAGGCTGCCCTTCAGCAATATGGCGTGTTTCCTGTGGCTGCATAATTAATGAGGTGGGAAGTGGATGATACAGCGCAAAAACCCACTCTAGCGACTGACGGGAAAAACACCTTTTTTCACGCCCGCCACCACACTTAGTGCAATTCAGGGAAAATTCTGTCCATGGAATGAGAATCATGGGAAGATAAACAGAAAATAAAAGGTAATGAAAGGTAAAAGGAAATGCAATTTTTGAAATACATATAGGACTCCATTCTTACCCAGTCGTTAAGAAGCCCAACGAAAGAAGAATCACTGCTGGACCGAGAATGGAAAATGAACCAGAGCAGATAATAAGTAATCTTTGGGGAATATCTAGTCAATAACGTTCACAGCATATTAAAGCTTAGACAATGAATGAGAAAGACATAAGTAAGACTAAGAACAAAAAGGTCATTCTGAGATGATGTGAATGAAGCTAGAAAAAAATAAACTGGACAAATAAAGAGACAGAACAGCACTTTGGTCTAATTTTCACCCTTTTAAATATTTTAAAAGAGAAATATATCCTGATTAAAAAAAGAACAAAATACCAATAACGAATGAAGAGAAAAGGAGAAAATTGAAATGAAAGAAAAAATACACCAAGTACATTGACGATAAATGAGAAGATGACAAATACAAAGAGGTTAGGAAAGAAATTCAAACAAAACAATTAGGAAGGCAAAGAAGAACTGCGAAATTATAAAATGATATAAGAAAGAATAAAATATTCTACAGACACAAAAAAAGAAAATTAGCATACTGATAGGGATAAAGGATGCGCAAGTTAAATACACAGGTAATGACAGTGAAATGGTAGAATTATTGAATAATTACTTTGCCTTTGTATTTACCAGGGAGAATAACCAGTTGGGCATGATATTAGAAGAAGAGATCAACAAAAATATTAAGATATTTAAGATAGAAAGCTGGGGAAATAGTTGATAAACTAGTCAACCCAAGAGACGATAAAGTGCTGGTCCAGACTGACCACCTTTGTAGATAGCAAAGGTGATGCTGTATAGATTGATGGATTTTCCCATTGCTTCGATGGATGAGTGTTCAGCAAGGAGACCAAGTGTTCACCGTCTAGGTTGGTATATGAAAAGGGAGGAGTGCCAGAGGACTGCTGGACAGCATATGTTACTCCTATATTTTGTCACGAGGCTGTGCCCCTTTATTTTTGAAAATATGATTTTTCAACTTTTAATTGGCAGGAAATTTGGTGATTTGAACTGACACAGATCAAACTGTTAAAAATACAAGGCCACATTCCAAGGTGAAGGTAAGAAACAAACAAATCACCCTCAGGGGAGTGTGAAGAGAAAGACATTTCATTAACTCATCAATTACACATCAAAACAGACACTCATCAAAACTCATAAGTGTCTAAGGAAGAGATATTAGATAAAGTGAAGAATTGGATATTGAAACAATGGCTGCCACAGACCGACACATCCAAAACCTCTTGGAAATACACAATGGGGAAGTATTTCAAGGCAAGGCTGCCCAGCCACTAGAGAGACATTGCAAGTGACACAGGCAGTGTCAAGAAAGTCTTCAGCAGAGGAAACAGGCTGCTCTCTCTCCCTCTCACTCTTTTGGAATAAGGGTGTCACCCGGTTCAAGGAGCAAACTCTACCAAAAACCTACTAGCGAACTGCTTCATCAATGACCTTCCATCATAAGGTCAGAAGTGGGAATGTTCACTGATGATTGCACTATGTTCATCACCATTCGCGACTCCTCAGAGACTGAAGCATATCCAAATTAGAAAGACCTGAACAATATCCAGGCTTAGAGCGACAAGTAACATTTGCGCCACACAAGTGCCAGACAGAATCTAACCATTGCCCATCGACACTCAATGGTATTACCATCAGTGAATCCCCCCACTATCAACATCTTGGGGGTTATCACTGACCAGAAACTGAACTAGACTAGCCTTCTAAATACAGTGCACACATCTTGTAATAAATACAAATTTGAAAACTATTGTGATAGCGCGACCAAGTTTCCCTCGAAGATTTGGTCCGCCTGGCACACATCATCTGCTGCCACGTCATAACACCGTTTCTCTTCCCTCTGTCACCCTTGAACCACCCCACAATGTTAGCAGTCAACCAGTCTTTTAATATTTCCAATCTCACTATGCTTATCCCATTCAATATTTCACATTCCTTTGTTACAATGTTTACGTCATCCCCCTTTTTTGTGAAGACAGTTGGAAAGTATGATTTAAGAACCATACCTATGTTTTCCACCTCCACGCAACAAGTTACCTTTTTGGTCTTTAATTGGCCCAACTCTTTCCTTCGTTATCCTTTTGCTCTTTATGTATTTATAAAATAGTTTTGGGTTTCCCTTGATTTTCCTTGTCAATTTTTTTTTATGCCCACTCTTTGATTTCCTGAGTTCCTTTTTGATTTCACCCTTTCACTTTGTATACTTCTCTCAGCAGAATTTTCCCTTATCCTATTCTGTATGTTCTTTAGAACCCCTAGATGTTAGATTTGGGAATTGCACCCTTTTTCTTTGTGGGAACATATTTGTTGTGAACTCTCTTTATCTCCTTCTTGAATGTACCCCACTGCTCTGACACTGATTTATATTAAAGTAGCTGTTACCAGTCCACCTCTGCTAAATCACATCTCAGCTTAGTAAAATTGGCCTTTTCCCTCAATTTAAACCTTTTACTCTTGGTCCACCTTCGTTCTTTCCTGTAACTATGGTAAATTTAATTGATTTATGATCACTACCAGGATCACCACTGCGGCCCTTCTATCTGCCCAGCTTCATTTCCTATAACTAAACCCAGAACTGTCCCTTCTCTTGTGGGCCTTACTCCACACTGGATAAAAAGTTCTCCTGAATCCATTTTTAGAATTCTGCATTTTCTATGCCTTTTACACTGATCTTAACACAGTTAAGATTTGGGTAGTTGAAATCTCTGACTATTACTGCTCTATTATTTCTGTACTTCTCAGCAATTGCCAACATATTTACTCTTCTATTGCCCTCTGACTGTTTGAAGGTCTATAATGTACTACCAGCAGTTTGTTCTTCAGCTCAACCCATGTGGACTCATTTGATGATCCTTCTGGGATATCAATCCTCCTCACAGCTGTGATTGTACTTTAACTAATATCGCAACCTCCCTCCTTTTTTACCCTGTTTCTATCTTGTCTGAAAACCCTGTTGCCAAGAATGTTGAGCTGCCATTCCTGCTCTTCTTTAAGCTATGTTTCACTAATAGCTTCACTAATCATACTTCCAGGCGGCTATCAGTGCCTCTGGTCATCAGCTATTCACTAGGCCCCAGGGCTGGATTTTCATATTGGAGGTGGGAGTTGGGAATTTTTCTAATGTTATGATCCTGCCACCATCCCAGCAGTACTGGTGGTTGGTTGTTCTTCTCCTGGACGATGGGATGGCTTTGAATTAGGCTTGCCACATAAGGCAGAGAGGGAGGGGGGCCGATGCCAAAATGACCAGGTTAAAAGACCTGCCTCCATTCACAGAAGCATCGGCCCAGTTCTTCAGATCATTGCAAAGCTTCCCTCACCGCCTTAACCTCCCAAACTTCCCTCACTCATCTTACCACTCTATCCACTCACCCAGTATCCACTTTAGAAACAGAACTCAAAAGCCCAATAATAATGCTTGGAGGTCTTTGAAAAGCTCACAAGTCCATAAAAGCCATCAAACTCACATCCTGCTGGGCAGCCGTGGAAACAAACCCTGCAGTGCAGAATCTATTACTGCTTTGGAAGGCAGGCACCCCACCAAACTCACTTCCCCTTGACAGCTCTGTAAGCAAATGCTGCAGTGCAGAATCCATTAGTGCCTTTGAAGGTAGCCAATTGCTCCTACATCTGTCATAGCCAAACAGATGAGCTCTTCTGCAAAGAATGAATGACAGCCCTAGAGATAGTTTGAACAATGAGTTATTGAGCTCACACTGAACTAGTCTTTGAATATTATACAATGCACAGTAGCACTTTATCCAGTGGATAATTTATTCTAATGCACATGAAAACCTTCTAACTTTTAAACCTGTTCTTTCACTCGATAGCTTGTCAGTTGCCAGAAGTACCAAGCTGGCAAACACATTATTTAATGGTCACTTACCTTTTACATTCACTGTCATCATTTACTTCAGTATACACAGATATAACTCAGGCTACAGAATTTCATGATGAACTGTGATGGAGGCAACACTATTTTTACTCACCTTTTACATTGTGCCCACTCATTCACTCTACAGGTGGGATTCAGGAAGGTGTTATGGACAGGAGGGGGTTTAATTTGAACATCCCCGATTTCTCTGCTCGCCACCCATCTGTAAACAGAGAGGTGTTTTGATTTTGATTTCCCCCTTTATAAGCAGTGATGGATTTCCCAACCCCTCAGTTTTGGTGTGATCGAATTTCTATTAATAACCCCACAGTTAACTTGAGATAGGGTAGATACATGGGAACACCACCACCTGGAAGTCCTCCTCCAAGCCACTCACCATCCTGACTTGGAAACATACCACCGTTCCTTCAGTGTCGTTGGGTCAAAATCCTGAAACTCCCTCCCTAACAGCACTGTGGGTGTACCTACACCACAGGGACTGTAGTGGTTCAAGAAGGAATGTTCTCGAGGGCAGTTAAGGATGGGCAATAAATGGTGGTCTATCCAGTGACAACCACATCCCGTAAATGAATAAAAAAAACCTCAGAAGGTTAGTTTATTTGCACACACTCGAACATGGGAGGAGGGTAGCAACGTGGCCTCCTTTTCACTCATACAGCAAAGAGGGATAGAGAAAGAAAGATTTACAAGGCAAAGACCACAGAGAAAAGAATTATTGCTTCACATGTGTCCAGAGTCCTGAATCAGTGGCCAATGATGTATTCCTTCACAGAGGTCGGCAGGTTGAACATGATGCTGAATAATTCACTTTTCCAGTAGAGTTGCCTTCCACGATGAGATAGGCATGCAGAGATGAATCAGTCTTGTAGGCGATGGTAGAGAAGTTCAGAAGCTCCATTAGAAACAATGTAGGTGGGGGCCAGGCATTCAAAACTGATCAAAGTCCCTTTTCTGTGTCCTGCCCAGAAAGATGGCAGACTGAACTTTGCAGCTCCGCGAGGCAGTATTACTTGTTCCATCAGCTTGGGGATGGGGGTGGGAAGGAGGTGGAGGGCGGGGGTGTTGGGGGGAATGGTCATGTCATATGACTTCCACCTCTCACTTTGGCTTTCACAAAGGGTGTGTATACCTTTGTCTGGATCCCTGAGATTGTTAATACTCCTCCCATTAAGCCTTAAAGGGAGGTTGCAGGGTCCTTTGTCCCAGCGGATGAATTGGCTCCGGTTGGCCAGGCCTGGTTTATGAAATGTAGATGGCCTCAGTATAGACTCCTTTGAATTTGGTTTCTGCAGCCCACCGGGGGTCATTAGGATCTCTTCAGAGATAACCAGATGCAAAGTTCTTCGATATTGCCAAACAGCCCCTTTTGTTCACGGTCACAGCCAGACATAAGCAGGGTGAGTATGAGGTCCATTCTGCTTGGGATCCATCTGCTGGCCAGTTGGGTGGTAGGTTGCGTGTCTTTTGGGACACTACTGCCCTCTGGTGGATGGTCAGCTCTCATGTACCCCCTGGTGGCTTTTCAACTGAGTGAGGCTAATCTGGGAATTTTCCTGGTCTCCATTTAAATTTGGCATAAATCTGTCAACTAAACCAATCATTGGTTTCTTACCTGAGTCTTTGGCTTTGGAGGAGGTGCTCTCCTAACTTGTTCCATGTCCCCTGTGATTCTGTGGATCTATGCTCCTCTAAGTGCATCCGCAGGTTGGAGGGTAAGTAATTTTTGAATTCCTCCAACAATACTAACTCATGCAGCCCCTCATAGGTGCATGGGATTCTTAAGGATCTTACCCATCAGTTCGAACGCGATTTGCTCCAGCCGTTCAAACGTGATGTAAGTTTTTGCGGGCTTCATACAAGTGTTCCAGAATTGCTGGCCATATGCCTCTGGGACTAACTCATAGGCACTTAGGATGGTAACCTTGGTCTGCTCATAATTCATGGACGCGTCAGGAGTCAGCATGGAGTAGACCTCTTGGGATCTCCCTGACAGCTGCCCTTGAATTAAAAATGTCCTGATCTCTGATGGCCATTTTAGCTGTCCTGCTATTTTCTCAAAAGTAGCAAAAAAATGACTCCACATTACTCTCTTCGAATTTGTGGATGAATCTAGCATACCCCAGAGCCTCAGAGAGTGGTACTGCGGTAGGGGGATAGGGATGCTACTGGGTAGAGACCGATTTTCCCCTGTAGCTTCCAGTTGTCTGGTCTCTCTTTCCCTTTGGTCTGCTCACTTCATTTCCCATTTTTTGTGCTGCAATTATCTTTCCCTTTCCTGTTGCCTCTCCTGAGATTCTAGCTACAATCTGAACTTTTCCAGCTCGAATTTGGCTGGGCAGGGGATTCAAAGTCATGGTTGAGCTCTGCATCTAACTGCTCTAACAGTAATGTGGGATCCAAATGTTCTGCCAACAGCTGGATCAGTTCACTTCATTTTACTGGGCAATTTTAACTGTGTCTCCCTAGCTACAGCTTTCAATTGTTCTGTGCAAAGGGCCTCTAAAGTTTCGCCATTCATATTTCCTTGCTAGACTCACATCTGAGCATCAAAAATTGTCATTTTATGACTGTTAGAGAAAAGGAATTTGTTGTGGTAATTTACTTGTGTTTTAAAATTTGTTCCAGCCACCCTTTTGGATCCCAATTGATTCTTTTATATCAGGCTTGGCTCATCTCTTAACTTGGACTCTGGTCACATTCAGAGGGACTTTCCCAGGTTTGGGCCCTCAATTTCTGTCACGAACAGGAGGGGATTTAATTTAAAGAGCCCTGATTTCTCCTCTCTCGGTCCGTCCATAAACAGAATGGTGTTTTGATTTTGATTTTCCTCTTTAAGAAGAGTGGCGTATCTCCCGGCCCTTCAGTTTTGGTGTGATCCAATTTTTATTAATAACCCCAAAGCAAACTCGAGATAGGGTTAACTCAGAAGGTTAGTTTATTTGCACACACTTGAATGCAGGAGGAGGGTAGCAACATTGCCTCCTTTACACTCATAAAGAGGGATAGAGAAAGAAGGCTTTACAGGGCAAAGACCACAGAGAAAATAATTGCTTCACGTGTGTCCAGAGTCCAGAATCAAAGTCCAATGATGTATTCCTTCACAGAGGTCGGCAGGCTGAACTGATGCTGAATAATTCACTTTTCCAGTAGATTGACTTCCATGATGAGAAAGGACAGCAAAGATGAATCAGTCTTGTAGGCAATGGTACAGAAGTTCAGAACTCCAGTAGAAACAATGTGGATGGGGGCCAGGCATTCAAACCTGGACAGAGCCCCTTTTCTGTGCTGCTGCTAGGTAGATGGGAGGATGACAGACTGAACTTTGTAGCTCCACAAAGTAATATTATTGGTTCCAACAGCTGGGGGAGGGGGGAGAGGAGGGGTGTCATGTCACATGACTTCCATCTCTCCACTTTGGCTTTGACAAAGGGTGTGTATCCCTTTGTCTGGGACCCTGAGATTGTTAATGTTATAACCATTAAGTCTTAAAGGCAGGGTCCTTTGTCCTAGCAGTCTAATTGGCCAGGCCTGGCTTATGACATGTAGAAGGCCTCTGTATTGTTCCTTTGAATTTGGATTCTGCAGCTCACAGGGGGTCAATGCAGTCTCTTCAGAGATAACGAGGTGCAAACTTCTTCAGTACTGCCAAATAGCCCCTTTTGTTCAGGGTCAGATGACATTCAAGAGCATAGGAAGCTATGTAAATGTGGAGGAGTAGCACTGTTGATCAAGGGTGATCTTGGTTCAAGAGATCAGGATTTAGAATCAGTTTGGGTGGAGATGAGGAATCAGGGGAGAAATAAGTCACTAGTGGGAGTGGTCTACAGGCCCCCTAACAGTAGCCACAATGAAGGACAAAGTATACAAGAAGAAATATTAGGTGCTTGTGATAAAGGGACAGCAATAATCATGAGTGATTTTAATCTACATAAAAATTGGAAAAATTAGATTGGCAGTTGTAGCCTGGATGACAAGTTCATAGAATGCTTTCAAGATAGTTTTTTTGGAGCAGCACATTCAGGAAGCAACCAGAGAGCAGGTTATATTAGACTTGGTATTATGTAATGTGACAGGATTAATTAATGATCCCAGAGTAAAGGCACCCCCAGGTAGCAGCGACAACAATATGATTGAACTTTACATCCAGTTTGAAAGGGAGAAGAGTGGGTCTAAGAGTAATAATTTAAACTTAAATAGGGGCAACTATATGGGCATGAAAGCTGAGCTGAAGTGAACTGGGATACTAGGCTAGGGGATAGATCAATAGAGAAACAGTGGAGGACATTTAAGGGGATATTTCAGAATACTCTGAATAAGTATTTCATACTATAAAGAAAAATTCTAAGGAGAGGGCCCACCATCCATGGTTAACTAAAGAAGGTAGGGAAAACATCAAACTTAAGGAAAAAACATACAACTGCACAAAGATGAATGGCAGGTCAGAATATAAAGAATGGCAGAGAATGACTAAAAGATTAATCAGAAGTAAGAAATTAGAGTATGAGAGGAAGTTGCTAGAAATGTAAAAATGAATAAAGAAGGAAAAGAGTAAGTAAAGTGAGTGTTGGTCCTCTAGAGAGTGACAATGGGGAGTCAATAGTAGATAATAAGGAAATGGCTGATGAAATGAACAAGTAATTTGCTTCTGTCTTCACTATGGAAGATACAAAAACATTCCAGTAATAGCTGTAAATCAGGAAGTGGAAGGGAGAGGGGAACTTTGTAAAATTACCATCACTAGGGAAGCAGTACTGAGCAAACTGATGGAGCTGCGAGCTGACAAGTCTCCGAGTCCTGATGGACCTCATCCTAGGGTGTTAAAAGAAGTGGCTAATGAGGTAGTAGATGTGTTGGTGTTAATTTTCCAAAAATCACTAGCTTCTGGAAAGGTTCCATCAGACTGGAGAGTAGCAAATTGTGGTAATCTGAGGTGCAACACACCTTTAAGAGAATGTGAGCAGATTGACCACGTGACTGTATTACCCAATTGCTGTGTAGCACGGGCTACAATGTTAATCAATGGTTTAGAATAGGGTCTAGTTGGAGAAGTACATATTGTGTTAGTGCTCTGTTACTTCTATTAATAAACAGCATGTGCTTCATCTTACATTGGTCTCTGCGTCTGCAGTATATTGTTTGCCAACTCATCCACTGGCAGATAGGTGTGCAACCACGTTCGCGAGCAAAGCAACCCAAAAGAAGGAACATTACACCTGTAGGCAGAAAACAGGAAACTAAAGGCCAGTTAGCTTGACGTCTGTCATGGGGAAAGTGTTAGAATTGATCATTAAGGAGGTTTTGGCTGGGCACTTAGATAATTGGGAAGAGGCAGCATGGTTTTGTGAAAGGGAAAAGATGTTTAACCAAGTTATTGGAGTTCTTTGAAAGAGTAACATATACTGTAGATAAAAGGGAGCCTGTAGATGTATTGTACTTGTATTTCCAAAAGGCATTTGATAAGGTGCCACATCAAAGGTTATTGTAGAAAATAAAACTCATGGTGTAGGGGATAACATATTAGCATGGATAGAAGATTGGCTGGCTGGCAGAAAACAGAATATGCATAAATGGGTCTTTTTCTGATCGGCAGGATGCGATGAGTGGAGTCCCACAGGGGTCTGTGCTGGTGCCTCAACTTTTTACACTTTATATCAATGATTTAGATGACGGGAGTGAAGGCATGGTAGCTAAATTGCAGATGACACAAAGATAGGTAGGAAAGTATGTTGTGAAGGGGACATAAGAAGGTTGCAGACAGATATCGGTAGGCTGAGTGAGTGGGCAAAAATCTGGCAGATGGAGTTTAATGTGTGAAAATGTGAAGTTGTTCACTTTGGCAGGACGAATAAAAATGCAGACTTTTACTTAAATGGAGAATGGCTGCAGAATTCTGAGGTGCAGAGGGATGTAGGTGTTCTGTTGCATGCATCACAAAACGCTAGTATGCAGGTACAGCAAGTAATTAAGAAGGCTAATGGAATGCTAGCCTTCATTACGAGAGGAATTGAACATAAAAGTAAGGATGTTATGCTACAGTTATACAGGGTATTGGTGAGACCACATTTCAAATACTGTGTATTGTTTTGGTCTCCTTATTTAAGGGAAGGATGTAAATACATTGGAGGCGGTTCAGAGGAGGTTTACTAGATTGATACTTGGAATGAGCTTAGGAGGAAAGGTTACACAGGCTGGGCTTGTTTCCACTGGAGTTTAGAAGAGTGAGGGGTGACTTGATTGAAGTATACAAGATACTGAATGGTATTGACAAGGTGGCCGTGGAAAGGATGTTTCCTGTTGTGGGTGAGTCCAGAACTAGGGGGCACTGTTTTAAAATTAGGTGTTGTCTTTTTAGGACAGAGATGAGGAGAATTTTTTTCTCTCAGAGAGCTGTGTGACTTTGGGATTCTCTGCCTCAGAAGGTGGTGGAGGCGGGGTCATTGAATATTTTTAAGGTGGAATTAGATAGATCCTTGTTAGGCAAGGGAATCAAAGGTTATCGGGGATAGATGGGAATCTGGAATTCCCATCAGATAAGCCATGATCTTATTGAATGGAGGAGCAGGCTTGAGGGGCTGAATGGCCTACTTCTACTCCAATTTTGTATGTTCACATGTCATAGACAGTCATAGATTCAGCCATTTTTAAAAGGTCATTACCCAGTTTAGGCTTCCAAAGTGTGGCTGCCTCACTGAAAATTGCAAAACTTCTGAAATGCCCCCTTCCAGAATTGTCACGGCAACTTCCAAACGGCTGTGTGTGGGGTGCCACCTCTTTACCTGTTCTGATGAAAGTAGTTGAAGACAGAAGTCAATGTGTGACATCTGCCTTCGCCACTCAGTGGCCATTTTTTTCTACATCCCAACTCCATGTTTTTCCAAAACAGAACCACAAAACCTGTTCCTTGCATTGAAGTATACAGCACAGATCACTAAACAACTCCTTTGTTGTTTATTTTCTATACTTTGTTTTCTCTGCCTTTCACACTAATTTCCTGCTTTCCATTTCCAGCTTTGCTTTCTGTCCCTTATGAGTCTATCAGCAGCAAACGTGGGAGAGAAACAATCTGTGATTGGAGGAGAAGCTCCTTATAGAATCTTTCACTTCCACTTACATGTATTTTGAGCACTGGTTGGTGGGGCGGATGAAAACGCTTGACAGGCTGGACTCTGCCCGTGAGCCTGGTCTAGATGGAGACCCTCAGTTGCCTCCATGCCAAAACTAAACTGACCACTATACATATACATGATCTACGGTATGTGAGTGACTGCAGTGTTGCTGCCCACTCTGCATCAGATTGGCAAACCACTCTTGGTCTCTTTAATTCTGCATACAAGAAACTCGGCCTGTCCTTGAATCTTGCCAAAACAAAGCTCACATATTAACCCACACCTGGTCAGCCAAATATTCCATTTCTCGTATATGTTGAAGGAGAAACTCTGGAATATGTTGAGCACTTTCCATATCTTGTCAGCCATCTCTCTCAAAAGGCTACCATTGATGAGGAGATCGAATACCAGATCAGCTAGGCCAGATCAGCCTTCAATAAGCTACGGCAGCATTGGGTGATGTGCGAGTAGGGAAGGGTGAGATTGGGGGTGGGAGGGAGCACAATGATTGATGCCTAACAGGGTGCTTGTTTCTTGGACCGTGTCCCTGTTGAATGCAGATGCCTTTTACATCCAATGTTATTCTTGACACACAGTCTTTCCTCTCCCCACAGCCAGCCCCTGGCTCTCCTCTCCACAGACACCCAGATCTCCGAGTCCCTCAGCGACCTCCATCAGTTCATCAAACAAATCAGGTAACTTGGAGCAGCAGGAAAGGCCCAGGCCTAGTGATAAAGGAAATAGATACTAAGGTGTCGGGACTAATTAGATCTTATTAGTCCACAAAATGCTCGATTGCTCAATATTTACTGTACGTACACCCACAGCACTGCTGAGGATTTCTTTTACACGTTTCATTCCCATCCTGTAGGGGGCCAGTATTTGACTGCGGTAACATATCAAAAACTGAGTAAGTTTGTCCAGTAGTCCAATATGAAGCAGGGCATTGAAATACATTGTCATTATTGTTTAATTTGTTTGTAACATGATCTTTCTTTGTGTGCTAGCCAAGCCTTTCTCAGGTCTGTTCATCTTCCTTCAGGACCACAAACTCACGTAGAAATTGATTATATTCGATCAAATCTGGGTCACTAGTGGTGCTTAGTGATTATTGACACATTTACTGAACGGATGCGGGATATGTATCTTTTACAATACATGGGGGGGAAAGAGGCATAAAAGTACTGAGTGGAATGACATGAATCAGTCCTTGGTCAAGGGTGGTCATAAATTGTCTGAAAAGTAAACTAGAAATACTGCTTGATTTATAGATATAAAAACATCGATGATGACAATGATGATGACACTACTATTACTGACTGTGGTCTTAACTAACATTTAGTCTAATATGTGGATACTGTGATGATGAATGAGTTTGAGCAAGGTATTGCACATCTGCTGTTGGAGCCATAAACCAAACTGTGATTGTACAAGATTGTTCATCATTGATCCTTTAATGCAGAATACAACTGGCAGTCAGCATTACAGGATCACCAATGAATACACCTTGCCTGGGGTCTTTAGTAGAATACGGCTAATGATAATGGCTACTTTCCATCAGAAGCTTCAATAAATATCATTGATTTAAGAGTAAAGAAGAATGGATGAATCACGAACAGGGCAGTCTCCCCAAGGGTACCTTATGTCTCTGTCATACCAGGTACCATTGAACTACTGTGTCAGTTAAATTTTCCATATGTTCACAAAAGATATGAGGGGAAAGTACAAGTAATAGAGTTATTTCAGCACAGAAGGAGGTTAATGAGCCCAATTAGTCCATGCTGACTATCTGTAGAGTAATCCAATCTGTTCCATTTCGCTGTTCTAGCCCCATATCCCTGCAATTTTATTTCCCTCAAGTGCTCATCCAATTTCCTTTTAAAATCATTCATCATCTCCACTTCCACCATTCTCATCGGCAACAAGTTCCAGGTCATTACCAATTTCTGTGTAAATAAGTTCTTCCCCACATTCCCCCTGCATCTCTGGCCCAAAACCTTAAATTTGTGTCCCCTGTTCCTTGTACCATCAGCTAATTGAACAGCTTTTCTTGAGTCTGCCTTATTTAAACCTGTTATCATCTTGTACACCTCTATCAAATCTCCCCTCAATCTCCTTTGCTCCAAGGAGAACAACCCCAGCTTCTTCGACCTAACCTTGGAGCTAAAATCCCTCATCCCTCGAACCATTCCAGTAAATCTTCTCTGCACCCTCTCAAGGACTATTGCATCCCTCCTTATGTGTGGTGACCAGAATGGGAAACAGTACTCTCGTTGTGGCCTAAGTAGAGCTTGATAAAAGTTCAGCATAACTTTTCCTGGTTTTGTACTCAATGTCTCAATTTATGAAGCCTAATATATGCTTTGGTAATTACTCTCTCAATATGTCCTGCCACCTTCAAAGATCTATGCACCCATGAACACCTGTGTCCCTCTGCCTGAGTTCATTTTAGAACTGTGGCATTCAGTCTATATTGCCTCTCCCTATCCCTGCCTCCAAAATGCATCACTTAACATTTTTCTGTACTAAATTCCATCTGTCACTTGTCTGCTCATTCTGCTAGCCTAACTCTATACTGTTGCAGTCGATTGAAATCTTCATTGTCTGCCACACATCCAAGTTTGGTACCATTGGCAAACTTTGAAATGTTACCCTACATTCCAATATCTAAGTCATTTATATATATATATATCAAAAAAACAGTGGTCCTAGCACAGACACTTGAGGAACCCCACTGTCTACCACCCTCCAGTCTCGTTGTATATAGGTATATATGTAGGATTAGAATTTGGTTTACTGTCATATGATTAAAATTTTTTGTTTATTTTTTCTTAATGGAATGGTTAAAAGTTGTTAATTCATAGGCTGCATCTCCAGTATGTAGCAGAAACAAAGTGTTGGAATCAGGTTGCATACACTTGTGATGTTTATCATCAGGATGGGCGCATGAGTCAATAACTGTTCAGGTTCCATAAGATTCTCAAACGCAAGACAGTCAAGCGCAGGAATCTGTGTGCAATGGAGGCCACTTTACAGAAAAATTCAATAATGGACTTGAGGTTCAGGTCAAGTGGTGTACTCAAATATGCAATATGAAATTGTACCATTTATAATTGGTTTAATAAATATGACATTACTTCAGGGACTGTGTGATAATCATTATGTAGATTGGGCTCAAGTAGTGCTTAAAGAAGGATGGGATAGGTTCCATAAAGGTACGATTGGAAGATACTCAGAGGCTGTATGTCTCAGTACGCTCTTGTCAGAGACTGACCATTATGGATTGGGATAGTAGGTGGAGTTGCTGAGGCTGTGTAGAACAGAATAGATAAAGAAAAATATTATTATTTTATGATCAGGGGAAATTAACTGATCAGTTGAAAGGATCAGTTGAGAATTTTAAAACTTTAGTTTGCATAATTATAAAGAGTGGAATGGTTGAATTGCAAGGGAGGAATCGGAAAGTGATTTCTTCTTCCTCAAAGGTGGGAGTGTAAAAAAATCTAGTTGTTGAATACGTATATATGTAGGATTCAGTTTTGGTTTTCTCTCATATGATTGAAGCTTTTAGTTTCTTTTTACATATTGAAATGGTTATAAGCTGTTCATTCACAGGATGAATTAAAGCTCAATGTATCAGGGTACAATTTAGCTGACATGGTTATGTTGGTATTTACTGAAATGACAAGATGTGTTAAGACTCATGTCTTTTGACTTTATTTCGTGGACACATTGTGAAACAGTTAGCTAGGCAGTTTTGAGAAAAGAAATGGAACAATGGAAGACAGGATGGGAAAAAAATTGTTTTGAATGAAATATACCATTTTGTGGGCTCTTATTCTCAATAACCCTTTCATGCCCTAATTAATTATCAGTATTTGTGAGGAACAGACTATAAAGATCCTAAGCTTCTCTTAACAAGTTGCAGAGAGAGAGTTGATTCAGAAAGGAGCAACAAAGGATATATGTCTTTCAGGGGTAACCAAATGGGTAATGTTGATTATTTCTCTATATGTATACTGTTGAAAGATATTGGGCTGGATTTTTGTGAAGGAGGCAGGAAGGTCGAGTCAGGAAACTTTCCGACTCGGCAGATCCATCTCCTTTAAAAAAGCCCCACCCACATATTTTCATTCCAGAGAGTCATGGCAGGATGGAGTCAGGTCCGCTGCCTCTGGATGCAGGCCCGAGGTAGCAATGAAGGGAGGCTGATGGCCAGGCTGGCAGGCTAGAATACCTGCCTCCATTAACTGAGACATCATTCCAGTTGTAATGGGGAATGTCACACTTTCAAACTCTCACCACCCCATCCACTCCATATGTCCCCTCATACCCCCATGCCTCCCATGTATCCTCCATAGCCACTCACTCAATATCCACTATAACAGATGTCAAGAGCCATGTCTTTAAAATGGACATGAAAAAATAAATGTCAAATAATCTAATAGAGCTGTCCATCAAGCACACTTCATACTGAAAACAATCTTCAGAGCTATTCAAAAATGATTAAGTCCCCTCAAGTGGTCAATCCATTGTAAAAATAAACAATATCTAGTCAGTAACCACATGAAAGGCAGATTATCCTTTAAAAACCTCTTAAAACTGTCAATCAAACTGTATACACAGCCCCTGCTGAGATAAGAGGTTCAGGAGCTTTGGAAATTCAGCCAAGCTTTCATAATGATTTCAGCTGCCAAAACCTTGTAGGACAGAGCCCTATGGTCAATCACTGTAGTAAAAACACATCTAACTTACAATACAGCATCTAACTATTGAAAGGAAAGTTTTTTTGTATTTCAAAGCAAATCACCTGTCATTCAAAGAATTCCTGGAGCAGGTGGCAGTTCTTATGTTGGAGTAGGATTTCCCCATTGATTCGTAACTCCTATGAGGTACTGTGAACCATGTATACTTACAAAAGGGGCCCATCTCCACAAAAATTGCGGGGACGGTGTGGAGGCGGTTTGAACTGTACACCCCTGCAAAGGAGCTGGCAAGGACAGAAGTTCTGCGTACAGATTGGCTACCTGCACCCTTATTCTGGGCCAGCAAAAATGGCTGGAAATGGAAATGCGGGTGGGAATCCTGGGCCCCAGTTGCCATTTTTAAAGGCCTCCTCAGTCAGCCCAACTGGGCAAAAATCCAGGCCATTGTGTATATCTGCACTTAGTTGAATACAATAAAAGGAGAAAACTTGCAAACCTATATTTAGGTATCAGAAGTTGAACTGTGATACAGATCCCCACTGTATCACTGCAGGTTAACAAAGCCATAAATGGAACAAACCAAGTCCATGGATCATTTCTAGAGGAATGGAATTCAAAAGCAAAGGAGACATGTTAAATTTATATAGTTTAGATTTAGGTTGTGCTCATTTCTGATCTCCATATTATGAAAAAAATATAGAGGCACTGGAGAAGGTGCAAAAAAGATTTAGAGGGATGATATCAGAATTGAAATGTTATTACCAGCTGGGGCTTTTTTATCTGGATAGAAAGGCCAGGCACATTGACCTGATGGAGATCTCTAAAATTATGAAGGACTTTGAGTGTGTAGATGTAGAGATGTTTTCACTTGTGAGCAAACCCAAAACCAAAACCAGTGGCCATAAATATAAGATGGTCATTAATAAATCCAATAGGGAATTCAGAAAAAACCTCTTTACTCAGAAAGTGCTTAGATTATGGAACTTCCCACTCCACTGTGGTGAATAGCAATGATATATTGAAAGGGAAGTTAGATAAATATATGAAATAGATAAAGATATGTTGATAAGGTTAGATGAAGTAAGATGGTTCATGTGCAGTATTAATGCTGGCATAGATCTGTTGGGTTGAATGGTCTGCACCTGTATTGTAAGTACTATACAGTGTGATTTGCTGTAGAATTAACATGTGTGTAAGCATTCTATGGATGTATTTCTTTATGCATTTTAAATAAGATTATGTTTTAATGGGTGGTGGGAGTGGAGTTATGTGGGGCATGTGCATGTTCTTGGTGCTGAGAATTCTTATCTGACACTGTCTGCGATTATGTTGGGCACCTACCCATTCCTGGTTTTTACAAGACAGTCATGTTTCATTCCTCCTTTTCCAACCCTGTGAACACATACAGCCAGTTCAGTTATTCATGTCATCATGCATGTGCATAAAAGCTGAATTGGTGTGACATGCATATGCACAGTGGATTCACTACAGCACGGGGATATATTCCATAGTGTCAGCTGGGGCTCAGTGGTAGCACCGGAGTCAGCGAGTAATGGCTTCAATTAAATCCCACTTCAGAGACTTGAGTACAAAATCTAAGCTAAGCTGTGGTTCTGAGGGAGTGCTACACTGCTGGAGGTTCTGTCCTTTGTATAAGCCAATTAAACCTTAGGTGGGTGTAAAAGACCCCATGACACTGTTTAAGTAGAGCAGAGAGACTTCCCCAGATTCCTGGCATATGTTTATTCCTCCAGCAACATCATTTAAAAAAAATCTAGTCATTGTCACTTCTGGGTTCTGGGGCATCATAACGGGGGGTACCCCAAAGATACGCTGGGAAACCCCATCCGTAGTCCCCAAGTAAGGATTGCATGGCAGTTGCCTGGGGAATTCAAATTTCCATTGGGCAACTGCCTTGGATTCGGGACCATCCAAAAGTATGATTAAAATCACAAACTTCCAATGGTTCCAACTGTCTTACCAGAATAGTTGCCCAGGAAAAGTTAGAAGAATTAAAAGCACTACAAACTCCTGGGTAGTACTGATCCCACCCACCACCCGACCACCTGAGCCCTCCCCATTGACCAACCTCCAGTGACCACCCCCCTGACCAGATGACCCCTGACCAGGTGACCCCTGCCACTCACCACCCGACCGACACCCCCCCACCGACCAATTGAGCCCCCCCCACCTATGTACCCCTAAATAACTCACTGTTGACCGACACCCAACCCCCTCCTGCCCCCTGGACCAACTTATCCTTCCGACCAACTGAACCCCTCGACCAACTGACCTCCCAGCTAACTGACCCCCTGCAGACCAACCAAGCCCCTCCAACCTCTTCCAACCAACTGACCCTCCCAGACCAACCAAACGTCTCTGACCCCCTCCAGCCAACTGACCACCCCCCGCCTCCCCCGATGACCAACCGACCCCCAACTGACCACCCGACTCTCCCTGCACCGATTACCCGACTCCCTCACTGGTGACACAAACCCCTCCACCTGACAGCCCCCCACTGGCTACCCAACCCCCCTACTGACCACACGCTCCCCCACCCCTCCACAAATCCTACCTGCTTACCTTACAAATCTACCATCTCCATGGTTTCTGAAAGTGGCTAGACCTTTAAACCTTCCTGCTTTATGGCAACTAGTGCCATAAAAAAAGGGGCGAGGCTTCCTTATGTTTCGTGTTTAAAGGCAGCAGAGCTTCATCAGTGTCAGCTCAGTGAGAGGTCTGTATTGAACTGATCTCAAGATGTCTGCTTACAGAGACTGCCTCATGGCATGGGTCACCTGACTGCTGAAAGCTAGATGGGACATGTAGAACTGATTGCATTTCAAACCCAAACATCCCCCTTTCCATGCTGAAAAAAAGATACAAACATCCTCCTTTCCCTAGTGAACCAAAGCCAAATTTTCATGCACAATCATGTGTGTGACTGTGAGTTACCCATTATACACCCACTGTTCTCATGCATTAACCACTGTTTGTTCTACTATTCAGTCTCTGCACCTGCATTGCAGACATAGACCTGAATTTTGCACCTGTCTGGCATGTGCGATTGGCGGGCTTGAAAGCGGATGTGAAATCCACTCCCGGCTGACATCAGGAGTGAAACACAATTTCACACTGGGTGGCCACTCAACATGAAATGTGGCATTTGTTTGGAGAAGCTCTCCTGGCGGGGGGAAGGAGCGTGTTGGGTGCCGGGTCCAATGGAGACCCAGCGGGGGACTTAAAAGCAGCAGAGGCTATTCCCTAAAGTCTGCCACAGGACGCATAGGGATTTGTGCTGCCAAAAAATTAAAGCTTAGGATGTGGTTATGGCATCTCCACCAGCTGGGCATGCCAGGTAGGAGGGCAATGCAGGTGGGCAATCTGCCAACCAGTTCTCTAATGAGTACCTACGCATTCTTGTTGAAGAAGTAAGTGCCAGGCGTGAGGTCCTAATGCCACAGAATGACAAGAGGAGGCCACTGCATCTCAGCAAGAAGGCTTGGATGGAGGTGGCAAAAGGTTTTACAATCTTCTTTACTCCGCAAAGGCGAGTACTGAGTTGGCATGGAACTGTGTATAGATGTGCTAAGGGATGGCTGTTTTTCATGGCGTTCAGGAGTGTAAGAGTGTGCCAAATGGTACTGAATCCTGCTCCAGCCAAGGCTGGCAGACATGCCCACTTGTCTCGGGTGCATTGAAGGGTAAGGTGTGCTAATTTGATGTGAACCTCAACCTGGTTCTCAGAGCGGGGTGGGCCAGACTGGAATGGTGTTGTAGGTAGCGGTTGGACTAATGAATTCTCTTCTGCCCGTTCAAGAGAAGAGAAGCTGTTGTGTGAACATGAACTGGTGGTGGGGTCGTCAACCTCCTTATAATAGCCAAGTATGAAATGGATGCCCTCGAGTTCAAGTGCCATCACAGAGCAAGGTCCACAGTCATGGAGAGGCAGGCATCTGGAGGAAGGTAAGAGTTCAGTGGACAGGTGTGAGACTGGCAGAGAGTGCAATAAATGTAGGGTTGTCTCATCTCAAATGAGAATTTCTAACAAAGAATCGCAATTGATCATCCAATCACAATGCCTCTGTCAGGCAGTTGTCCATGGTTTCAGCAGCTCGCCTTGCATGCACATTGACCATGTGATGATTGAATGTACTGACATATTGTCTTTCTCCCTCAGTTGAGCCACCTACAAGAGGTTGCCGAGACTATGAGGACCCCCCTTTATCACCTGAAGAGGACCTCGAGCCAGATCCACCTGCATCACATCCCCTCTCAGAACCACTCACCAGCACAAACACATGCACATTGGTGGGCATTACTTCGTCGGCTCAGATAGTAGTGCACAGTGGGGAGGGCACTGCACACTCACATGAGGAGCTGGCGGAGGCAGAGAGTGCCCAGGGTGCCAGCAGTTGGAGAACTGCTGGAGACCAGGACCTTGCTGAGTCCAATGCAGATGATGAGCCTCTGGAGTCGTCGATCAGGCAGCAGATGCTGGATGTCCAGCGGGATGCATGGGAAGATCTGGCGGTGATCCCTGAGGGTCTGCGTGCCATGGTCTCTGTCATGGAGGAGTCCATGCGGAGCATGAGCACTGCATTGACCCTGAGCACCGAGCGCACAGCCTCCTCCATAGAGAGAGTGGAGACTCTCATGGAGTGGCAGCTGCAGGAACAGAATCAGGGGTTCCTGGGGTTGCGTTCAGATCTGCAAGCCCTCATGCTGTCTGTGACCTCAGCAAGACATTGCCAGTGTGAGAGATGGATCAGATACCTAGTCTCTCTGCTAGGTGCCCATCCATCAATGGTGAGCAGGGAGGTTCAAACCAACCTCATGATGGCAAATGAGCTGCTTGTCGTATCTGCGGGCTCCTCTCAGGGTGCTCTGGATGATGGCAGCAGCTCCCCCGCCAGCTCCCCCGCCCCTCTGCCAGTGACTGTGCCATCTGGTGAAGTCGTGATTGATGGGAAAGGCTGCAAACTTTATTTCTGAGGTTATGGATTGACACTGGGGTCATAGGAAGGCCTCATCAGGAATGTTTTGTAAGGAGTCTCTTGGCCTAAGTTTCAAGATATGCCTTGGATGCCCAGTTGAACGTGTGGAGAATTTGGGCCTCCTTAGTGTCCCTGCCTTCCTGAAGGTTCATCACATCAGCCTCCACATCCTCACCCTGCACCTGCCCTTGGTCCTCATCACAGCCATCACTTGAGTCACCCTCAGGAGCCTGTGGAGCTGCTTCTCTGTTTTCAGTCTCCAATGGGTTCCTCCTTGACAGAGCCAGGTTGTGCAGAGCTCAGCACACAATGACTATAAGCGACACGCGCTCTGGAGGGTATTGCAGAGCTCCCTCAATTGGTCCAGGGATCTGAACTTCATTTTCAGCAGCCCAGTGGTCCTCTCAACTACCGCCCCTGTTGAGGCATGAGTTCTGTTGTACCTCTCCTCTCCTCTGCTTCTGTCTTTGGATGCCAGAGTGGTGTCATGAGTCACCTTTTCAAGGGATAGCCTTTGTCACCAAGGAGCCAACCATCCAACCAAGCTGGAGCTACAGACAGCCTTGGCACCTGGGAGTGTCGCAGGATGTAGGCATCATGGGTCCTTCCAGGGAATCTTGCATGGACTTGCAGAATCTGTGTCCTGAGATCACAAACTATCTGAACATTCATAGAGTGGAACCCCTTTCTGTTCATGAAGGCACCCGGCTCACCCGCTGAATACTCACATGAGTACACTCTATGGCACCCTGGATATGGGGGAATCCAGCAATAGCTGTGAAGCCTCTGGCTCGCTCAGCCTGGCTGGCTTCATCAGTCAAGAAATGAATGATGCAACTGTGGGCAGCAGATTGGGACAAACCACATAGATTGCCCTGGAAAGAACCAGAGGTGAAGAAGCTGAGAGCTACTGTCACCATTAGAGCCACTGGCATGAGCCACCTACATGCTGGAGGTAATCTCCAGCCCAATCATCTGGCATATGGAGGTTACAGTTTCCTGACAGAGGCGGAGTCTCTTTCAGCACTCTAGCTCAGACATGTTGAAGTAGCTGGAGTGCTGCCTGTAGACTCTAGATGCAGGATAGTGCCGTCTTCTGCGGACCCTTCCACCTTGCACTCTCTGCTGGCCCTGCACCCCCTGTGACTGTGCCTTTCTTCCCACAGGTCGCTCCCTGGGATGCTGCCTGCAGATGCCTGGCCTCCTTTCCCTTCTGGCCCTCATGTCCTCTTTAGAGGAGATCGCACCATCAAATACACAATTCCCATTTGCAGAAATGCAAATAGCACTATTTTGTGCACTGAAGGGTGCACTTGGCAGAAAGCCTCCAAGAAAGTATGTAGGCCAAACAGTCCTGAGGAAAGCTAGAAAGGCAGAGTCCTCCAAAAAAACACTGAAAATGCTATGAACTATGAGGAATCAACCAACAACAAACTCTCACCTAAACTCCTAACTACTCATATTGCCAAGACTTCAGGTAACTTTTATCACGCCCTGGATGGAGAAGCCAATAAAAACAGGATGGCTGCCTACAAGTGTTGCCCGTGCACCAATCGCTAAATCGCACGGGCAACGTAAAATCATGAACAATTGGGTATTAAAGTGGCTTAATTGCCAGATTAATTGTTGGTGGGTGTGCTTCTGACTTCCGTGCGTGCCCGCCGACCATGATATCGGATGATATCCTTATGATGTCGTGATGCCCGCCTGACGTAATTTTGCATGATTTTGCGCTCATTTGTGTTGGCTGCAGGTCCGATCCTAGAACATAACATTCTGCCCATAGTCTTTAAGTCGTGCAGGTCTCTTAATGGTACGTGTGTGTGTGTTTTCATTGGCTGTTCATCTGGGTGATGCTCCCTCTCCGGGGACTGTCGTTCATGTGTCACTTGTTGCCATGGTATCTGTTGTGGTTCCATTGCCATTCTGAGGGACACTTGGATCTCTGGGATTGATGGTAGCTCTGTAATCAGTACAGCTGTTGAGATCACTTCTTTCTGACCGGCTGATTGCTGCGAAGGAACAGCTTTTCTAGGGGCAGATTTTTACGTCCTGCGGGCAGGCGTGCGTCTGACCTGATTGGGTGTAAAATCGCATGAGAAGACATCGGACAAGCGTCCCGATGTCATCGTGCACTCGCGCGATATTTTGCTCGGCGGGTGCGCGCAAAAGTCGGAAGTGCGCCCTCCGACAATTAAGAGGGCAATTAAGCCCATTAACAGCGCAGTTGTCTCCGATTTTTTGTGGTTTATCCAACCTTACATTTGGTAGACGGGCGACTCGGCCAGGCAGCCTTTGTATTTTTCACCAAACCTCATCCAAGGGCGAGATAAAATTCTTGTTATGAAATAAGATAAAAATAAATATCTGTGGACAGCACTTTTATCGGCTATATTTCCAGGTGCTTGATTGTGATGCATGGACATTTTTTTGCAGCTTTTTAAACCTTGATTTGATGATTTTCAGGTCTGCAGCTCCCTGAGGCAGCTCTCCGTCTTCAGGGGTTTTTTTTCGCAGAGCTCACCGGCATCCACGGAAACGTCACTGCCTGCCCTCTTCCTGCCCCCACCCCAGCAGTGCCGAGCTTTTCAGTGTGTGTTTCCCGCTGGCTGGCTGTTAATTGGCCAGCCACCATGAAATCGCGGTCTGGGGTCCATTTCCCGACTGGTCCCAAGCCCGCTGATCACACGCGCCTGCCAAAGATAAAATTCAGGTCTAGTTGTGCGTATATGCCCGCGGTTGTGCTGGTATATTTGGTTGTTCACTTCCACTGCGTGTGATCGAGGTGACAATTTCTCTATACGTGTCCCAAGTTTCCACGTGGGCTGACTTCTGTTAAGAGCGTTGAAGATTTGAAGCCTGACTGGCTGTCTAATGCTCAGCTCTGGCAATAGTCTGGCAGTCTTGTCAAACTGAAATTTGGCTTTCTGCCATTTCACCTTGACTTTTTTCACTCATGTCTGTTACTACTTCTGGTTTCAGTAGCTTTTTAGCTAACGGAAAAGTAGTTTGTCTGCAGCGTGACATTAGCCTTTGCACAGGACCACTTTCCTTGCCTTCAGTCGGCGTGTTTCTCCACTCGAGGATTGCCTTGAATACATCTGTGCTCGATTTCTTGATGATTCCTTTGGCAATTTTTTCACCGCTGCCTCAGCCTCCCCATTCAACTGGGGATAGTGTGGAGATGATGTGTAGTGTTGAATTTCCCATTCCTCTGTTAAATGGCTGAATTCTTCAGAACTGAGGGTCATTGGCACTCATCACAATGTCTGGAATGCTGTAATGACTGAAGTGGCTTTCAAGCATTCTATTGTTTCTCCTGTTGTCATTGAAGTCAGCTGGTTTAACTCCCAGTAGTCAGAATATTAGTCGACAGTGACAAGATAATCAGTTCCTGCTACAGTGAATGAGGTCCCTACTCCTGGCTTCATCCATGGGATGTTATGAACGCCCAGTGTAGGCCTCAAGCCCCGAAGAAGATTCTGTTTGCAGCTCCGGGGCTTTTACCCAGGAACAGGCACAGGGAGTTAGAAGATATGAAGAGTGTGAGATTATTCTCTGACTCCGGTGCTTCTGATATCTTTCCAGCTGCAGGCTCCAGCAGGAAATTTTGAATTTGAAAACAGTGAAATTGCTGCAGAGGATATTTGAAGGGGAGGATTTGGAGTCGGAAAACTTGAAGCAAACATCACATCAGATCTGACAGAGTTGCCCAATTTGTCATAACCTGACTATCATCGGACTTTGAACACAGAAGGGAAAAGCATGATTCTCAATGGAGAGAAACCATGCACATGATCTCTGTGTGGATGATGCTTCAGCAAATCATCGTCCAGTCATCTGGCCTGTCAAAACATAAATGCAGTCACAACATGGAGAAACTATGGAAATGTGGGGACTGTGGGAAAGGATTTGATTATTCAGTTAGGCTGGAAACTCATTGGCGTAGTCACAATGGAGATGGCCATTCTCCTATTCCAAGTGTGGGAAGGGATTCACTCAGTCATCTGCTATGCTGGCACACCAGCACAGTCACACTGGGTAGAGGGCATTCACTTGCCCCAAGTGTGGGAAGGGATTCACTCAGTCATCCCACCTGCAGAAACACCAGAGCAGTTACACAGGGAGAGGCTCATCTACTCTGATTGTGTGTTATGACACAGCAGATGGTAAATGCTGAACTGTTCAAATCCCAGAGGGAAACTTGAAACAACAGTCACATCTAATTTTCAATTTGTATATTTCGAGATGCAGGCTTTGAATTCAGTAATAATAAGACCACCGAGTCTTAAGAGGTTTTTTATAAAACTAAATTAAACATTTATTAATAAAAGAAAAGATTGTAAGCACATGCATATATCTACAAATTACTGCTGCAATAACTTTTAAATCCCCTAGTTAATTTGATTCCCAGTTACACCTTTGTTAAGGCAACAGTAAGACACAGATTTTAAAAGATCCAGGCACAGTAAACGATACCCTGAACAGTCGAATTCAAAGTGAATTCTCTTAACTTCAATCACTGAAGGCAGCAGTTTGGTACATACAGGCTGAAGGCGTTTCACACTTGTTGAATCTTAGACTGCCTACCCTTACACACAGCCTTCGCTCCTTTATACATATTTTTCCCTTTGAGTGCAAATACCCATTGTTTCACTATGTCTTTGGACTTTACCATCCTGATAATTAAAATCTCTCATAGCACTAAGTTTTACCAGTAATCTTTGGGAAAAACAAACACACTGGCCGGGATTTTCTAGCCCCGTCATGGGTGGGACCTGCCGCAGGTGAGGTGGCGCTCCAGCCAGAAGTCCATTGACTTGTGGCAGGACTGGAAGATCGCAGCGGCAGGTGGGTGCAGAAAATCCCGCCCACTGTTTCTAAACTTCACCTGGTTAGGTGACACATTTCACCTTCCCTTTGAAAACAATCTAGTCTGGTTCATTTAAAAATGCAAATGTCATTTTACACCTTACGGTCTAAATTTCCCCAATGCTTAACACGTTTACATCAAAGCCTTCAATCCAATTAAATCTCACACACACACAAGAGACACATACAGACATGGATACCGCTATTTTACAATAAATTCCAAAAACATTGAGAATTATTATATCTTTCTGACATTGTGGGAAGGGATTCACTCAGTCACACCACTTGTAGAAACACCAGCGCAGTCACACAGTTGTTCCAGGCTCCAGGCTGTTCATCTGCTCTGAGTGTGGGAAGGGATTGACTCAGTCACCCGACTTGCTGTTACACCAGTGAGCTCTGGGGAGAGACTTTTCATCTGCTCCAATAATGGGAAGGGATTCACTCAGTCATCCCACTCCTGACACCATGTTTAAAGACAGCAGAGCTTCATCAGTGCCTTCTCAGTGAGAGGTCTTAGTTGAACTGAACTGATCTCAAGATGTCTGCTTACAGAGACTGCCTCATGGCAGATGTCACCTGACTACTGAAATCCAGATAGGATACGTAGAACTTATTTCAAACCCAAACAACTTACCTCAGACTCTGCAGCCCTCGAATGAAAGCCTCAGGATTGCGCTGTCCTATGCGGTTCTCGCCTGGCCTGAGTTGGAAGGTTGGGCAAGAAAGGAATGGCTGGATTTCCAGGTAAGTGAAAGGAGCGGAGTGACAATCCAACTCTGACTGCCACTCTGTGGAAGTTCAGGCTGTTTGTGGCACCTTGCTGTCTGCAGCATTTACTACAATACAACAGCGAATGCACTTTAAATACAAGTTGTTGTTATTATATAGTATATTTAACATAATAAAATATTCCAAGGTCCTTCACACAGGCATTATAAAACTAGATATGACACCAAACCACATAAGATGATATTAGAGTGAATTAAGGCACTAGTACATCCTAAGGTTGTGAAACACGTTATATAAATGCAAGTCCTTTCTTTAATACAAAAGCATAAAATTATCTGGACTAGATTTATTAACATTCAGCATTCACATCTGGAAACCTGTTAAAACTTTATCTTTTTGTTATCAGTACGTTGGGCTCTGTACTTTAAATAACAGATTAATGCATCACAGATTGAGCTGATTTACTATTAACAAGCCTTATAGGATATCTTCAATCCTTGCTCTGAATTTCCCATTACTTATTAGATGAGTGCATGCTGATCAAAATAAGGTGCGTCCAGTAATACTGAATCACTAGTCTCCCCGCTACAACCTTTATTATTCACAGATATGTTAAAATCAGATAACTCATTCAGTTTCACAAATGTATAAATGGCAGATTTTGAATTATTTTTGAAGGTTTGCTTATCAACAGCAAAAGCAATTTTTAAAATATATATAGAAACAATACGAGGACTTGCATTTATATTGCACCTTACCCTCGGGGCATCCGAAAGCACTTTACAGTTTTACAGTCACTGTCTAATGTAGGGAAACATGGTATTTCTGGAACTCCCTACCTAACAAACCTGTGGAAGCACACAGGAACCACACAGACTGCAAAGGTTCAAGAGAGATTCACAACCGCCCTCTCAAGGACCAGTGGGAATGGGCAATATATGCTCGCCTTGCCAGCGACACCCACATCCCGAGAATGAATAAAACAAAAAATTGCATTCTGTAAGAACCCACAGACAATAATGGATAAATGACCAGATAACCTGTTTCAATGGTGCTGGCTGAAGGAGTAATTTTGGACAGAACAATTTGCTTTACATATTGGCATTCAATGGACTTACATTAGAATAGGGCCAGACAGAAAGTTAAATGGTGGAGAAGCTACAACAGAGAGTGGATCATTGATATAAGAACTTACTTGCCTCTCCTGTCAGAATCTTACAGCACAGAAGGAGGCCATTCAGCCCACAGTACCAGTGCCAGTTCTTTGAAAAAGCCTTCCAGTTCGTCCTCTCCACCCCCTGCTCTTCTCCCATAGCCCTTCAAATCTTTCCTTTTCAAGGTTATTCCAATTCCCTTCTGAAAGTTACTATTGAATCTGCTTCAACCACCCTTTCAGGCAATGAATGCATTCAAGATCAAATCAACTGGCTCAGTGCCTTAAAAACAACATCTTTGTTCATCACCCTTTTTCTAACCTGTCCTGTTTGATTTCTCTAGCTGGGTAAGTAATTTAAGAGACTGATTTCTTTTTAAGTCGCTTGTAGCAGTTTATTGGTTAGGTAATTAAGGCCCTGTTTGTAAGAGGATTGTGTCCTGTTGGAAAAACAGCCATCCTGGTGTTACTTTTTCCCCCTGTCTGTTGAACTATGCCTGCAGCTTCAACTTGGTGTTGAAACCATTAATTTGTTTCATAATTGGATCCAAATCTTGCCTTATTTTCAACATACTACTGACTGCGAGAAGGGCACAAAAGTATTTTAATTAAATTAAAACAGAATTCAAAAACAGAGGCTAGCATTTCCCAGTGGTCCTGTATCTGATTACACAAATTATTATGATGCAATTATTCCTGATGTAGAAGATTTCTTTTTCCAATTCTGGCCTCTTGTGAATCTCACCTCACCGTTGGTGACTAAATTCAGCTGCCTAGACACAAAGCTCTGGAATTTTTTCCTTAAAGCTTTCCGCCTCTCTAATTCTCTTCCTTTAAGATGATCATCAATCTTGGCCAAGGTCTGAAGAGATGAATTTTGCAGCCCAAATTTACTCAACACTCTCTCCATTTGGAGCCATTATCCCCACTGCCATGTGCCAAATATCTCATTTAAAATGTTCCTGGGTAACAGCAGCAATGGGTGGATTTCAGGGAAATTGACCTGGGAGCCAGTTGTAGTTCCCTTCTTGTATGAGGTGGTGGGCTGGGGCAGCTGGCACTCCTGATGTGGGCAAGAGAAGGGAAATGTAATGCCAGGTAGGGAATTATAGTTGATTTTGCCACATTTTGCTGCTGCCGTAGGAAAGCGTAGAGGAAAATTTATCACGTTATATTGTGTGTACATAACTGCTTTCATTGGAAGAATTTTCACAATGTATTTTGGGTCAGTTCACAGACGTGAACTGGACAATTGGAAAATGGAATTTTAAACATGTGCTGCCTTGAGTGATTCCACCGTGCTGTATTATTGGCATCTCCCCCCTTTTTCTGTGTTAACCTTATAGAATCCCCTGCCATATTGGAGGTACCAATTCTCACCAATCATTGAAAAATCGTGTTGGTCTATACCAATGAACTGGAAACTCAGCCTTCTCCATGTTCAGAATAAAATGGCAGCCAACAATATCCCCCGGTGCCACACCCTGTGGCAGACTGTCCCCAATCACTGCAGTTCCTCCTGAGGTGAGATTCTTGTATTATCCATTCTTATATGACAAAGACACCAGCAGTCATTCAGTATCATTCTAACAGAAAAACAGCAAAGCTGCTCTATATCAAAATAAACCCTGACACTGTTAAAGGCTTCTTGCCTTGCCGGTTGTTTCAAAAAATAGTTGCTCACGGAGTCCTCCCCAGTGCTTGCTGCAAGATATGCAAATTGTGAACACATGCTTCATTCATGGCATTATCTTTCCATTTACATATTAATATCACACAAGTCTGCACTGGCTTGGGAGTCAATGGAGCTCTTAAACTAAACACCAGAATCACAATGACGTTTTGAGAAATCAGGTCCTGCAAATGCAAAGCTTTATGCACAGCCACCTATAAATTTGGGTGTTCATGCTGCTGTTGAGAAAATCAGCCAATACTAGATATTGTCAATACAGGAAGAAACTCAACGCACAAGCAAATTGCTTTGTCTCACTATTATAACTTAACACAAAGATTACTTTATTGTATGCTTTTTGTTCTCAGTGTTTCTTTTCAGTCTGAGGCATATCCTTTTAAATTATCTTAATTGGGGTCATTTGAATTGCAACAGTCTTTTAAAACAAAATCTACAGAGAATGTAGACTTGTGGAATCATACAGCACAGAGGAAAGCCATTGTGCCTGTGCTGGCCCTTTGAAAGAGCCTTCCAATTAGTCATACTACCCGGCTTTTTCCCCATAGCTCTGCAAATTTTCCTTTTCAGGAATATATCTAATTCTCTTTTGAAAGTTACTGTTGAATCTGCTTCCAGCAGCCTGTCAGGCAGTGCAATCCAGGTCATAACAACTCACTGAGTTAAAAAAAAATCTCCTCATCTGTCCTTTGACTCTTTTGCCAATTATCTTCAATCTGTGACGTCTGGTTACTGACTCTCCTGTCAGTGGAAACAGAATAAATAGGGAGAAACTATCCAAACTCATCTTAATTTTGAGCAGCTCTACTCAAAAGGGAACAATTCCAGCTTCGATTGCCTGTAGTCCCTCATCCCCAGCACCATTCTAGTCAATCTCCTCAGCACACAACTAGCTTGAGGTTTCAATTTCCATCTGAGAGACTTGAGCACAATTCTAGGCCGCCACTTCAGTGCAGTATTGAGGGAGTGTTGAGGATGTTCTGGCCAATATTTATCCTTCAAACAATATCACTTAAAAATAACAGATTGACTGTCAATATCACATTGCTGTTTGTGGGACATCCCTATCTGTTGTGTGCACAAATTGGCTGCCATGTTTCTGCACACTACATCAGTGACATCACTTCAAAAAGGCATTTAAACCGGCTGCAGTTCTATGCAATGATCTGAGGTCATGAAAGATACCATGTAAATGTCTTTAAGACCCTGGGAAAAAAAAGGCAAATTTATAAATTAATGGTCAGACTGTGATCTCAAGTATGACCATCTCAGAAAAGTTCGGCTGGATTTAATGGTCTCCTGGGGACCCTGCCCTGGCGAAAAGGTTGGCAGTGATCTCTCCCCCACTTTGAGAGCTTTCCCCAGGGTATTTTAAAGGCTATTTGGTTGTTAATTGACTTAAGGTGAGACTTCCACCCCTATCTGGGCAGGAACTCCCACCTCTGAGTGCTCCCAGCCACTCTGGTCCCAGCAACGCCACCAATCTCAGTGGCCACTGCTGGGACTGAAACAGTCCCCAGTGGTGAGGAGCCATGGAACTGGAGTCAAAGGTAAGGGGAGGGGAGGGGTTTTGGCAGGGACAGGCTAGAATGCTCCAGCAAGGCAGCAAGGGGAATGAGGGTCCCGCGGTAGACAGGCTGGGGGAGATGAGAACCTGTTGGTGGGAAGGAGGTGGAGACCTTTGGGAGTGGCTCCCCGATGGGTTAGGAGGCCCGTTAAGGAGACGTTACCCCACCTTGCCCGCCACCAGCCCCCACAGTGAAAGCTTCCAGACCGGATGCTTGTTAAATCCCAGAGGTGGCAGGATGAGGTTCTTAAGTGGGCATCAAATGACCCAGAAATTGTCGCAACCCTGATTGTTTTAAAGTGAAGATTCTGCCCACAGTGTCAGTCAGCACAAACCCACCCAGAACAGAAAAACAGTAAAAACTGAGAAATAAGAATACTGGTCCAAACTGGTCTTGCATTCCTTAAAATTGAACGCCAGTAAAAACTAGGAAATAAGAGTACAGGTCCGAACTGTTTTTTTCCTTCTGGGCAAAATTATAACCTCTGGACAAATCTTAGGTGTGAGATTTACCATCAATAAAATATACGTGTGGTACTTGCCTGTCTGAAGAGGATCATTGGGCATTGATTTTCCTCCTTCTCTCTGTTCGCTTATCTTCTTGCTCTCCTATGCACTTACACTTATTCCTCTCTCCTCATAGCTCGTATCACAGGAGGGAGAAGGCATTTTCTCTCCCTGCTGTGGAACTAGCCATTTCCACAAGGATATTCTACTTTGTGTTTCAGCAGTTGTTTAGTACCTTTCTTTTTCATAGACCTACATAAGAAAATAATAAACAGGAGCAGGACTAGAGCCTTCTCCACCATTCAATATAATCATGGCTGATCTGCCTCAACTCCACTTTCCTGCCCGCTCCTCATATCTCTTGATTCCCTCAGAGATCAAAAATCTCTTGACCTCAGTCTTGAATAAACTCAACGATGGGGCATCCACAGTTCTCTGGGGTAGTGAATTCCAAAGATTCACAAATTGAAGAAATGTCTTCATCTCGGGGCAGAATTTTCCATTCTGGAGATTAAGTGCGGTGATTTGGGTGAGAAAGTTGGCATGATTCCCGCTGGGCAGCAGGTCGGATGAACCAGCACGATTTTCCGCTTTTCAGCTCATTAATTTTGCATCAGCGAGGAGCTCAGTGAATTTCATGGCAGGACAGACAGGGATTCGCCCGCCCCGCTGTTACATCATGGGTTGGTGGTCCTGGTTACATACTTAAACGGCACCCGGACAGGCATTCACCCATCGCAGGCCAGGTGATGTGTCGGACAGGTAACCCATGGCACCTAAATATCCAAGCTCTCCGCTCCATGGTTCAGTGAGACCTCCCTGGGGATTCTCCTCCAGGCCATCCAGGAAAGGCTCTTCCCTCAGGATGGGAGCAGGAGATCCTCCCACCTGACCATGCTGGCCTGGGAGGAGATGGTCAGGGAGGTCAGTGCCCGTGGTAAACAAAAAAAAAAAGACCGCTCTACAGTGCAGGAAAAGGATAAATGAACTGATGCGCTCTGACAGGATAAGTGAAACTTCCATTTACTCCAAACTCACTCTCATAAGGGCATTAGATAGTCTAAGGATTAGAGGCCACAGGGATGTCACAAGCCACCAGCAGATGGGACATCAGCACTGAATGTCTGCCAGCCGCATTAAAATCACCATCTTATGTAAGATCCTGCACAAGTGGCGTCTTAATCTCTTATTGAGGAGGGCTCAGCAAATACAACAGGCATGCATACTTTTGAACTGCTCTTTCATCCAGAGTGCTCACTATCAATCCATCTGTCTTTGTGGCAGACATCTTGTCTCCCACAACAAAAGGGAGAGAGCGAAAGCTGGAGGGGGACACTCTACAGTTGAGGATGCTCTCCCTCTACGAGGAATAAGCTGCAGTGCTGGTTGGAGAGGGTAGTTCATGCTTGGAAGGCGATATCAGCATCCACAACAAGCCAGTGAAAGTGCATCCAGTATACATCGGCCACATGTAGACAATGAATGTGAGTGGCCTATAATCTAGGAACCTGCCTAGTCAAACCATAATTATCTCTTCTCTCTGATCCAGCCACCAGCAAGAAAAGATGAAGGATGTCCTCCAGCAAGTGACTCAGTCCCAGCCCGCAAACCAGCTCAGATGAGGATGCAGAGTAACCATCTGTTGAAGACCCATCACCACATTCATCTGCACCCTCCACCAGTTCAGATACATGCACCTCAGTAGGATCTAGTTCTAGAGCAGACATGGGTCCACAGCAGGTGGAGGTAGTGACAGCCAAGGTCTACGACACATGGAGGATTGCTGGAGACCAGGCCCCTGCTGAGTCAGAGTTTGATGACCAGCCTCTGGAATTGGCCCTCGGAGAAATGTTGAAGATGCAGAGACAGGCAGGGGAACAGCAGGCAGAGTTGTTGGAGGCCATCACCAGACTGGAATGAAAGATGGTGGAATCTGTTCACATTCTCCCTGATGTCAAGGCTCTGGCAGTGAGCGCATCAAAGTCTCCATGGAAAGGGTAGTGGCTGTCTTGGAGCAACAAGCTTGGAGCTCCAACAACTTCTGTCAGATTTGTGCTCGGACCTGCACACCATCACTCTAGCCATGGCTGCGTCCCAGCAGTGGCTGGGCGAGAGAGGCACAGGATGCCTCGACCTCCCGCCAGGTGCCCCTTCTACTCAAGGAATCATTTTTTTAATTCATTCACGGGATGTGGGCTTTGCTGTCTGGGCCAGCATTTATTGCCCATCACTAGTTGCCCTTGAGAAGGTGATGGTGAGCTGCGTTCTTGAACAGCTGCAGTCCATGTGGTGTAGGTACACCCACAGTGCTGTTAGGAAGGGTTCCAGGATTTTGACCCAGTGACAGTGAAGGAACAGCGATATATTTTCAAATCAGGATGGTGAGTGACTTGGAGGGGAACTTCCAGGTGGTGGTGTTCCCATCTATCTGCTGCCCTTGTAGTGGTTGTGGGTTTGGAAAGTGCTGTCTAAGGAGCCTTGGTGAACTCCTGCAGTGTACCTTGTAGATAGTACACTGCTGCTACTGTGCTTTGGTGTTGGAGGGAGTGAATGTTTTTGGATAGGTGCCAATTAGGTGGGCTGCTTTGTCCTGGACGGTCAAGCTTCTTGAGTGTTGTGCGAGCTGCACTCATCCAGGCAAGTGGAGGGTATTCCATCACACTCCTGACTTGTGCCTTGTAGATGGTGGACAGACTTTGGGGAGTCAGGAGCTGAGTTACTCGTCACAGGATTCCTAGCCTCTGATCTGGTCTTGTAGCCACAGTATTTATATGGCTAGTCCAGGCCAGCTTCTGGTCAGTGGTAACCCCCAGGATGTTGATAGTGGGGGATTCAGTGATGGTAATGCCATTGAACATCAAGGGGCAATGGTTGGATTTCCTCTCGTTGGAGATGGTCATTGCCTGACATGTGTGGTGCGAATGTTATTTGCCACTTGTCAGCCCAAGCCTGGATATTGTCCAGATCTTGCTGCATTTGGACATGGACTGCTTCAGTATCTGAGGAGTTGTGAATGGTGCTGAACCTTTTGCAATCATCAGCGAATATCCTCACTTCTGGCCTTATAATAGAAGGAAGGTCATTGATGAAGCAGCTGAAGATGGAGGGGTTCTTGGGCACCCAAAGGAAGGAGGAGTGCCAGCCAGACACCATGGGGGTATCCAGCTAGGACACTCCAAGGGTGTCCTGCTGCTCCAAATCCCTCTGCCTGTGACCCCCCTGAACTCCAGTAGGTCAGGCCGAGGAGGTACACCTGCCTCAGAGCAGGAGACCTTTAGTAGGCCAGGCCCCTCCAGGCCTCGGGCCACCAGGGGACACCCGCCTCATCTCAGACAACTGGGCAGAGCAGTCAGCAGGCTGCCTCCACCTCTGTTGCAGATGTCGGGGCTGAACCTCAATATAGTTTAGGGCAAGAAAATTTAAGAAGTTTTGAATGCGCAATGATGGCGTGGGTGTTCAATCACTGTATATACTCTTCACTATTGTAAATATATTTTGCATTTATCCCTCTCCAAGTCTCAGATATCCAATGACTAATTGATGTGCTGCAAGGTCCTGTGCTCATTCAAGGATCAAAAATGTCACCTCCTCAGTGAGCTCCTATCTGGATCCTCAGTTGCATTAAGTCTCACACAATCTCATCCTAGTGAATAGCCTTTATTTGCACATCTGCAACATTAGCAAAGGGACTTCATGTGTGATAATGATGGCTGGATAATGCACCTGTGACTCTTAGATCTCAGGCAGACATTATTTGGCCTCCGGAGAATTGCTGATCAAGGTTAGTGATTATGCTGATGCTGTCGTACTGCTGTCAGTATTTCGTGGATATCACAAGTATTTGTTACGACGACTGTTAGAATCATTTCTCCAAAGTGTACTTTGCAATGGTGTTTATTTTATGACAGTGTGTTTTTGGGAAAAGTAGTATTCATCATCAAGCACCATAGACTTTCGTGCCTCTCTGCAGCTTGTTATCATCTCTGCATTTAAGACTGAATGTTATCCCTTTATTAGTTCCCACTCTCCCCACGCATGATACTGAGTGATGAAAGTTGGTTTTACCTGGTGACATTAGAAATGTCTGCCCAAGGGGAATGAATGTGTGATGTCAGAGGTGTGTGCTCATCCTGATGAAGCTGTCTCCTCAGCTGTCAGCATTGTACTTTACTCTAGAGCAACTGCTTAGCAGTGCTTTACAGGATCCTTCTGTAAAGGCACAGCACGCAACTCGATATGGAATTCATTGCATGACAGTGCACTCATTGACTCAGGGTAGGTAGAAAGGATTGGCCTTTGTGAGCTGGACAATGTTGAGGACTGTAATGCTATGAAAGCGATGCTTTGGCACATATCCTGAGTCCTTAGCAGGATCTATGAGGGGAAGAATTTGTCATTGACTGCTGCGTCCATACTGACTGGGTGATGTTTCTCCAAAATGCCAAGTTATGCAGGGCGTAGACTTGGCAGGCTTTCGACAAATACAGGGTCATGAGTATTTGTAAATAATCAAACCATGGTCCTGCTGAGCCACTGACTGTGAGGACAATGTGACTATAACTTGCAGCTTTAGGTGCATGATGTAGAGTAACAGGTCCTTATTTCCGAGGGCATATTGGGGCTTAGTAGCAAACTGAGGCCTCTGCATTATTCATCCATGAGAGCTGGCGATTGGAGAGATGGTGCTGTCCAGATGCTGCTCCCTCTTAAGACAGTCAAGTGCTCATCATTGATGAATGTTTTTCCTGTTAGAGCTGGTTTGCTAAGCTGCTGTCATACTGACATGAGTGCATCCATGATGCAATGGCATTTCAGCTGGTTGAAAGCTGCCATGCCCACAGGTTTGATGGTGCCATGGTTGAAACAACTGCATATGTGGAGGTGTGCTAATGGAGTCCAGTCACATTCCACAGTGTCCACATGTTCCCAAGGCTACTCTGCCTTCCAAGGATGACCCCATCATTAGGGCAGAAGGTGACTTATAATTCTTTTGTGGTCATTGTGGGTTGGTGAACTTTCCTGATATAGTAACGCTAAGAATGAAGGTTTTGTTGTGAGCCTGCATCGAAGCCTGAAGATAACTTCGATTGTGAACACTTGGCTTCACCTTATTTCTTTTGAAATCTTGTAGCTATAAGATTGTCATGGGCATGTCTGCCGCATCATGCCCGTGCAATGGCATCCTCTTGTGGCTCATCTGATTCCTCGCCTTTCTCAGCGTCATCCCCTTCCAAGTCCTCCTCATCCGAGGAGATGTCTAGCTCATCAATGTCGCCCTCTGGCAACACATTTCCCCTTTGCAGAGCTAGGTTGTGCAGGGCACAGCAAACAACGATAATGCGTAATATTCTCTGTGATGGGTATTGGAGAGTTCCGCCTGACCTGTCCAAACATCTGAAACAAATCTTTAAGAGGCAGATCATTTACTCTATTAAGGACCTTGTGGTGGAATGTGCAGCATTGTATCTACAATCAATACACCTTTAAGGGAATGTGAGCAGATTGACCACGTGATTGTAAGACCCAATGGCTGTGTAGCGTGGGCTACCATGTTAAAGTTAGTCCAGAATAGGATCTGGTTGGAGAAGCACGCATCATTTTAGTGCTCTGTTGTTTGTAAATAAATAGTATGTGCTTCATTTCATATTTCAAGACAGTTCTGCAGGCGTCTTCACTTGTCTAGGGATATGGTAGCTCATATTTGCCACATTCTCCATGAGGAACTCACTCCATGTATGAGCATGAATTTCTATAGGCCCTTGGTTGCGGCAAACACCTTCATGGATTTGGATCCTCCTTGTATCTGTGAATGGATACAAGTGGACAGTCAGTGATAGTTCCCCTTGAATGGCCTCCCTCCATATACAAGGCAGGAATCCAGTCTCTAGCCCTTGACCTGCCCTCAGCCTGTACACTGCAGGCCAAGGTCACCACTTGCAGACTGATATTATCCTGGATAACGATAGGTGGCTGAGCATTCCCCTCAGACATGACTGCGCATTTACAATGAGCATCTTAATTAGGCTGAAAAGACCCATGTCCTATAACCCATAGTCAGGCTTCTGGTAGTTGTCCTCCAGTGGCCTTGACAATAAATATAGATACCCAATCCTTGCACTTATGCTCTGACTGTAAGCATGAATGCCATGACCTGTTTACAGGAAACATTGAGGCTTGTAGGGTCCATGTTGCTTCTGCACAGCAGCCGTAGTTCTTGTTTGACCCTACATCCATTCTCATATGCCTGTAAGGATCAGATGCCAATTAAGGCCAAATACACCACAGTAACTAGGCTTAATGGATTCTTGCCTAAATATGCAACATTAGTAAAGGAGCCAAGTTTGTTCACTGTGCTTTAGACCCGTGAGTCCAGCACTCAGCTGAGCCATGCTCTCCACGGTTTGAGCAGGAAATTTATAGGGTGCCCCATCAACTGCCTGTGGTAATCTGAGGTGTAATACACATTTAAGAGAATGTGAGCAGATTGACCACGTGACTATAAGACCCAATAGCTGTGTAGCGTGGGCTACCATGCCAATATTAGTCTAGAATAGGGTCTGGTTGGAGAAGCACACATCATGTTAGTGCTCTGTTGTTTGTGTAAATAAATAGTATGTGCTTCATCTCATATTGGTCTCTGTGTCTCCAGTATATTGTAATTGATTCACCTGCCGACAGATTAGTGTGCAACCGATTCGCGAGCAAAACAGCCCCATAGTGAACAAACATAACGACTGGCGACGAGGCGAAACACGACCAGTCGGTGACACCAAGGAAAGCTACGAAAACTCAATTGTAGTGAATTAGCTGTGCCCTGCAAGCCACTTGTAAGTGCATTACAATTGTAAACCCTCACCGTAGTCGTTGAAGTTATCTCCCTCCAGTAAGTCACAATTTGCTCGCATCGAACCTTTTGATCGGACCACCGATGACTGGTCATGTTATATTGAATACCTCGCGTTTTTCTTTCTGGCCAACGACATATTGGGGGAGGAGAAGAGGCGGGCGACCCTTTTATCAACATGCGACAGTAAAAGATACAGCTTAATTTGTGTTCTAACAGTACCCAACACCCCAGATTCCAAGAGCTTTGATGAGTTGGTGAATCTAGTAAAAGGCCACTTTCAGCCGAAATCCTCTGTAACAACGCAGTGTTTTAAATTCAATTCTAAGTGTTGCGCCCCTGGAGAGGCAGTTGCTTGCTATGTAACAGCTTTAAAACAACTGACAGAGCACTGTGAGTTCAGGACGTCGATTAATGACATGTTAAGAAACTGATTAGTGTATGGGATTAACGAAGACACCATTGAAAAAAGGTTGTTGTCAGAAACGAATTTAGACTTCAGCAAGGCGCTGGAGTTGGCGCCCGCAATGGAAAGCGCAGCCAGGGACTCAGAAGAAATCAAGGGAGCACAAAATGGCGCCATTCTTCACGTCAGGAGGGCTAGAAATGGCATGGAAGCACAGGGCATCTCAGAAAGGAGGGAAACAGCTGCCATTAACGGAACAGGAAAAAACACCAAATTCACAGTAGCAGAATTAGAACCAGACAGCCTACAAACAAACGACAATTTAAAAGAACCGAATATTTCTACTGCCTTCGCAATGGGCACATTATGCGATGTTGGAAAGAAAGATTGAGGCCAAATTTCAAACAAAAAGGCAGAAGTCATGAAATTTATATAATGGAGGAGTCAGAAGAAACAGAGTCAGATATTTACTCGCTACACAACTTAAAAATGGGTAAAACTGTCCATTCCAATCGGTTTTCTGTTGACTTCTACTGTTGCATGGATTGGCTCTGTTTTACCCATTTACGTTTACCCATTACGCACAGGCGCATCCACGACAGTCATAGGGATATACACGTTTAAGTGTCTGAATGGAGGAGGCCACTCACTAAAGCTGGAAAACTCAGATGCCAGACTAAAGACATATATTGGCGAAAATATACGAGTAAAAGGTACAATATGGAAGCCAGTCTGCTAACCTACCCCTGATAGTGGTAGCAGGGGAGGGTCCAACTCTACTTGGTCGGAACTGGCTTAAGGAAATAAAGTCGAGTGGACTGAGAATTTTCAACTCAGAATGAAAGATCTGCAAGAATTATTACAGAAATATGCCTCTGTGATGAGGGAAGAGCTCGGGAAGATTCAGAGGCTGTAAGCTAAAGTCCATGTGGATCCTGGAGCAATCCCCAGATATTTGAAGGCGAGGTCAGTCCCCTATGCATTACGAGAAAAAGTGGATATTGAATTAGACAGGCTGGAACGATTGGGAGTCTTATAACCTGTACAATTTTCCTAACGGGCAGTGCCCATAGTTCCAGTACTAAAGCCTGACCAGAGTGTGTGAATATGCGGGGACGACAAGTTGACTATTAACAAAATGGCCAGACTTGGTAGGCATCCCATAACAAAAATTGATGAATTGTACTCCAAGCTGGCAGGGGAAACCGCACATACGAAACTTGACATGAACCACGCTTACCAGCAAGCCGAACTAGAAAAGGCCTCTTTTGTGACTATCAACACATGTAGGGGGCTATACCAGTATACTAGGTTACCCTGCATGATCTTGCAAGCCTCCACACACAAGTGCATCCAGGAGGTCACAGACACACTATTCGCGAAGGCACACAACTTTGTGCATTTTGCCCAGGATCAGACAAGCCAGGAAACCAGGCTGCTGGGATGTGTGCAGATCTCTGGTTTTCCACAGGTGCAGGGTGTCATTGGCTGCATTCACATGGCACTTAGATCTTCATGGCAGCAAGCAGTTAACTATGTCAACCGCAAGGGCTTCCGCTCACTGAATATTTGGCTGGTCTGTGACCACAGCAAATGCATCATGCAGGTCTGTGCATGATTCCCTGGGAGTATACATGACTCCTTCGTTCTCAGTAGGTCTCAGATCTCTGACATCTTCCAGGGTCCAGAGAGGCTGCAGGGTTGGCTTCTTGCGGACAAGGGCTACCCACAGCGGACGTGACTGATCCCACCCATGTGCCAGCCTCAGAGTGCAGCAGAGAGAAGGCACCAAGAGGCTCATGATGCAACTCGCACTTTGGTAGAGCAAACCGCTGGGATATTGAAGGTGAGGTTCCAGTGTCTGGAACCCTGCAATACAGTCCACAGAGGGTGTCGCGCATCGTCGTTGTCTGCTGCATCCTTCAAAACCTGGCACTGCAAATGGGGGAGGAGCTGCCTGAGAAGGAAATGGGGAGCTGCGCGTCTCCTCTGATGAGGGGAACATCGACGGGGATGAGGGTGAGGAGGTCCTTGAAGGCAAGGTTGACAGCGACGAGGCCATCGTGTTGTCCAGAAGAGGCAGGCATGCTCGGGAGGTCCTCATTGCTGCCAGATTTTTGGAGGATGATGACGACCAGCAGTGAGGAGACTCCATTGATCCTCACATTGCATCTGTGAACATTTGACTCCTGTCTGGCTGATAGCAGCGCGCATACCCTCTGTGATAAGCCTCCTGTCATGGAGGTGCAGGGGCTGCCCATAGTCCCTACACTCCAGGAGGATGATGATGACATGCAGTGGGGACACTCCATAGATTCTCATATACCTTATGTGAATGTCTGACTCCTGTCTGGCTGATGGCAGCTTGCTTGCACTCTGGGAACAGGGTCATATCATGGAGATGCAGCAGGGAAACTTTAACTTCTCCTGATCCTATGGCATCCTTCGTGTGCTGAACCCTTCAGGACCAGACTGTCACTGGACACAGATGCTGATGAGATGGTAGGCCAGCCACACCTCAAAAGTGCTGAGAGCACACAGAGAGAATGATGGAACTCTGCCACTGGCCCAAGACATTTTGGCAGCAATAATAAGCTCCATTGGATGTAGGCATGACTGATGTGTCCAGTGACTGTAAAGGTGTGTCATCAATGTGCTGGGTCATGCTTTGTGGAAGTGGCGCCCTCCTCAGCGTGTGGAGCTGGAGCTGCTGGGGTCACAGGAACAGGGGATTTGGATGGGCCGGTGTCGTCTGGGAGGATGTCCCCAGGGTGCGCACCTGCAGATCCTCCTCCTTATGGGTGCGCAAGGGCCTCTGGCTGACTCCTTGAGGAGAAGGGGAAGCTTTAGTGAGATCGAACTGCCCCAAACCCCTCTCTTGTTGACACTGTTGGAGGCCAACTGTGGCGTCAGTGATGGGAGTTCAGCCTGCGCAGCTGTGCAGGACCAATGTCCTGGACCAAGGTCTCCATGGCGGCTGCAGTCTATCAGAGTTGACCTCAGTGCATTGGCATGCCGGCGCTATCACCTCATACTTGAGGCAGACGGACTCCTCAATCATGCCTTGTAATCTGAGGAGTGCAGAGGATGTCCCTTCCTTATGCTCATGAGCTTGCCTTTGCAGGTCCAGCAACTGAGGTATGACCGAGTCCAGAGGCTCCACATCTGACAGATTTCTGGCCTCCAGCAGTCCTCTGAGTGCTGGAAACCTGGGAAGTCCCTGCTGTTGCCGCCTGCTGTGGATCAGACAGTGCGATCTGCTCACCAGATTGCGATCCCGAGGCTATTCTAAAACTAGGTCCCACCGTGGTGTGTATCTCTGCACTGGTGGAGGGTGTGGGTGAGCGCTGTGACAGGTCTTCAATGAGGGTGTCATCAGATTCTTCTTCCGATGTGTCTTCGGAGCTTGAGTTGAGGACCTGGCTCGTGGACCCCTCCACTGCTTCCCAGATGTGCCTGTGGCAATGAGGAGAGATAATTAGTGTGTGGTAGGGGACTGTGGAACAGGACACATCACTCACAGCATGGTTGTCTGATGGATATTGCACTGCTGGACCCTCACTTGGCTGAGCACCGCCGATCTCACCATCAGCACAGAAACAGTCCAGATCTTCGCCGGCCAGCTGGATGACTCTATTTTCACAGTCTGATTCGAGCTTGATGTCAGGCATTCCTCCACCAACCTGCCATCTCTCCCATTTGTTGTCTTCCATCTTGTCCTGCATGAGTACGGATGGAGAGAGTGTAAGCAGGATGTCTACCAGGCCAGATACTAAGGATACCTGGCATGTGTGGGTGGTGAGTGGTGCCATGGATAGGATGAGGACACGATCCTCAGGACAGATGTAGATGTGTGTGAGAGAATGAATGTTAATGTCCCTTGAACTGGCAGTGAGTGAGATCCCTGTGGATGTGTGATGGATTTGTGAGTGTGTGAGTTGAGAGTGATGAGAAGGGTGACTTATCCTGGCGAAATGGAGAAGATCATTCATCCTCTTTTGCAGGGTGTTGGTGCTGACCACTGCTGCCACCCCCTCCCATGCTGGATTGGTGACCTTGCTTGCTGGTCTTTGCCCACAGTGGGGGTGGAGGACTTCGTGGCGGGCCTCCACTGCATCCAGTAGGTGTTTGAGGGAGGCCATTAAATCTGGAGGCAGTATGTTTCCTCCCTTTGGCAGCTGTCAGTTCCAAGCAGCTTCCTATCCCTTGAAGAGTGCTAGCTCTGTGCAGGTGCTGCCTTTAAATATGTCGCCCAGTTTACTGAATGCCTGAGGTGACGACAGGGCAGGCAATCAGAGGCCACCCCACCAGTGACCCAAGGCAATTCCCAGGAATGTACCATTAATGAGGCGGGACGTGCCGGGAAGGGGACGATACAGCGTGAAAAGCCACCATTGTGGTCGGCAATTAAAACGTCTTTTTCCTACCCGCCACTGCACTTAGTGCGAATCTGGGATGATTCTCCTCTTTGAATCACACCAAATTTTGTACACCCACTCACTGTGATTACCGCCACTGGCGGGCGCAGAAAATTCTGCCCTCAGTCCTAAATTTTTGATCCCTTACCCTGAGGATGTGCCCCGTATTCTAGTTCCCCCAACCAATGAAAACAACCTTTCAGTGTCTGCCTGTGAAGCCCCTTTAGAATCCTGTATTTTTCAATGACATCACCTCTCATTCTTCTAAACTCCAGCATATAGGCCCAATTTACACAGCCTCTCTTTATCAGAGAACTTTCTCATCCCAGTAACCAATTTATTGAACCTTCGCTGTACTGCCTCCAAGACAAGGATAAATGTTCCTTAGATGTGAAGATCAAAACTCCATATGTAGAGCTCACCAAAGTCACAATTGTAGCAAGACTTCCTTATTATTGTACTCCAATCCCCTCAAAAGATAGTCCAACGTGCCATTTGCCTCTAATTGCTTGCCCTACCTGCATGCTAACTTTCTATATTCCTTGTATGAGTTTCTGAACATCAACATTTTAAAGTTTCACGCCTTTTAAAAAATATTCTGTATTTCTATTCGAACAACTTTACCCTTCCACACATTGTACTCCATCTGCCACATTGTTGCCTACTCACTTAGCCTGTCTATATCTCTTTGCAGCCTCTTTGTGTCCTCCTCAATGATTACATTTCCACCAATTTTGTATTGTCAACAAACCTAGATACATTACTCGCCATCCTTTTGTTCAAGCCATTCATAGAGGTTGTAAATAGCTGAGGCCCCAGCACTGATCCTCCCGCATTTCACTAATTATAGCCTGGCAATTTGAAAATGCCTTGTTTATCCCTCCTCTCTGTACCCTGTCCATTATCCAATCCTCCATTCATGCTAGTATTATTACCCCCAATTATCTGAGCACACTTTGCGTATTAACTTTTTGGGTGGCGTAGAGGTAGAAGACTGATCTTTAATGGATACTTCTTCTTACTGCTGTGACAAGTGTTGCTCATTGTGCAGAATAGCTATCTAAGATGGTGGCTGCATCACATCACATTGCATCACTTTTTGTGATAACATAAATATTTACATAATCGTATATTTAAATGAGGATACTTTACATATTAGCAAGCACACTATCACAACATCCCCCTTTCCTTGAAAAAAAATCAATATAGGGCCTGAGCTACTCCGGAGTGGCAATCAGTGTTGGATTATCACTCCGTGCCCAATTACTTCTGTTAATTCCTTTCTCGGCTTTCTTCCGAACTTCCAACTTAGGTCAGACACGATCCAGGCAGTGCAGCACGTCCCCAGGGCCTAGTGTCGAAGTGCAGCAGAGTCGAAGGGAAGGAGGCCATAAACTAAGTAATTTTAAAGTCCATTGAAATTTAAAGGCTCTTCACAGGCCAGGGAGAAGGTAAATGTCCAAGGTAAGTGTATGGGATTTCGGGGAGTTGGGGGGATAGGAGGTTGGGGGGGCGGGATCGGAGGTCATGTGGGGGGGATGGAGGTCCTGGGGGTGTCCGGGGTGGGAGGTTGGGGGGGTTTGGAAGTTGGGAGGGGGTCAGAGGTCAGGGGTGCCAGAGGACTGGGTGTCAGAGGACGAGGGTGTTGGAGGTTGGGGGCCAGGGGTGTTGGTGGTTGGGTGGGGAGGTCAGAGGTCGGGGGGGGGCGTCAGACCTCGGGGTGGGGTTGGGCCTTGGTGGCATGGGGGTCGGGCCTCAGGTTGGGTCGGGCCTGGGGGCAGTGGGGAGGATGGTTGAGCTCACTGGGGGGTGGGGTTGGGAGGTGTCCCATGCAGGTGGGGGGAATCCCATGTGAGGGTAGTGGGAGACTCCGAGGGGGTTGGGGGAGTGGTGGAGTCTTGTGGGTAGGATAGTTGAGCGGGGGTGGGGGAAGATCCCTGAGGAGCAGGGGGTCGGGGATCCTGTGGGTGGGATAGTTGAGGGGGTGGGGGAAGACCCCTGAGGGGCAGGGGGTTGAGGAGTCCCATGAGTGGGGTAGGCAGGGGTGGGGTAGACCCATGGAGCGTTGGGGAGTTGCATGGTGGGGGGTAGTTGGGAGTTGCAGGGGAATCCCCTGTGGGGTTGGTGGGGGGTGGGGGGGTGGGGGAGTGGGGGTGGAATGCCCCGTTGGGGTCAGTCTGGATCTGTGAAACAGTTAGCCAGAAGGTAGAAGAGGTTTTAGTCCTTCGAACATTTTCTGGGTAACTGTTCGTGTAACCCAGTTGGAACCATCTGAAGTTTGAGAATTAAATCACCCTTTTGGACAGTTCCGCAAGGTTCCGCCATTCATCTTTGCGGAGTTATATGCTTTTTTCCTTAAGTTTTAAGGAAAGCATCAAAGTTGAGGAAAAAGCATAGAACTCCGCAAAGATGAGTGGCAGGACAGGTGATTGGTCAGAATATAAAGAACGGCAGAGAATGACTAAAAGGTTAGCCAGGAGAAAGAAATTAGAGTATGAGAGGAAGATAGCTAGAAATGTAAAAACGGATGGCAAGAGTTTCTACAAGTATATAAAAAGGAAAGGAGTAAGTAAAGTGAGTGTTGGTCCTCTAGAGAATGACAGTGGGGAGTTAATAGTAGATAATAAGGAAATGGCAGAAGAAATGAACAAATATTTTGCTTCTGTGTTCACTATGGAGGATACAAGAAACATTCCAGTAAAAGCTGCAAATCAGGAAGTGAAAGGGATAGAGGAACTTGGTGAAATTGAAATCACTTGGGAAACAGTACTGAGCAAATTGATGGAGCTGTGGGCTGGCAAGTCTATGGTCCGATGGACTACATCCTAGGGTCTTAAAAGAGGTGGCTAATGAGGTAGTTGATTCGCTGGTGCTAATTTTCCAAAATTCGCTGGATTCTGGAAAGGTTCCATCAGACTGGAAAGTAGCAAATATAACCCCTCTATTCAAGAAGGGAAGGAGGCAGAAAGCAGGAAACTATAGGCCACTTAGCTTGACATCTGTCGTGGGGAAATTATTAGAGTCGATCATTAAGGAGGCTATAGCTGGGCACTTAGAAGAGCTCAAGGCAACTGGGAAGAGTCAGCATGGTTTTGTGAAAGGAATATCATGTTTAACCAATTTATTGGAGTTTTTTGAAGGAGTAACATGCGTAGTGGATAAAGGTGAGTCTGTAGGTGTACTGTACTTGGATTTCCAGAAGGCATTTGATAAGGTGCCATATCAAAGGTTATTGTGGAAAATAAAAGCACATGGTGTAGTGGGTAACATATTAACACGGATAGAAGACTGGCTGGCTGGCAGAAAGCAGACAGTATGCATAAATGGGTCATTTTCTGATTGGCAGGATGTGATGAGGAGTCCAACAGATGTCTGCTGGTGCCTCAACTTTTTACAATTTACATCAATGACTTAGATGAGGGGAGTTAAGACATGGTAGCTAAATTTGCAGGTGACACAACGTTAGGTAGGAAAGTATGTTGTGAAGAGGACATGAGGAAGTTGCAGATGGATAAAGATAGGTTGAGTGAGTGGGCAAAGATATGGCAAATGGAGTTTACTATGGGAATATTGTTCACTTTGGCAGGAAGAATAAAAAAGCAGAGCATTACTTAAATGGAGAATGGTTGCATATTTCTGAGGTGCAGATGGATCTATGATTTCTAGTACAAGGGTCACAAAAAGTTAGTATGCAGGTACAGCAAGTAATTAAGAAGGCTAATGGAATGCTAGCCTTCATTACAAGAGGGATTGAACATAAAAATAAGGATGTCATGCTTCAGTTATACAGGGTATTGGTGAGACCGCACCTCGAATACTGTGGCAGTTTTGGTCTCCTTACTTAAGGAAGGATGTGAATGCATTGGAGGCGGTTCAAGGGAGGTTTACTAGATTGACACCTGGAATGAGTGGGTTGCCTTATGAGGAAAGGTTGGACTGACTGGGCTTGTTTCCATTGGAGTTTAGAAGAGTGAGGAGTGATTTGACTGAAGTATACAAGATCCTGAATGGCCTGGACAAGGTGGATGTGGAAAGGATGTTTCCTCTTGTGGGTGAGTCCAGAACTAGGGGGCACTGTTTTAAAATTAGGGGTTGCCCTTTTAGGACAGATATGAGGGGAATTTTTTTCTCTCAGAGGGTTGTGCGACTTTGGAACTCTCTGCCTCAGAAGGTGGTGGACCGGGGGTCATTGAATATTTTTAAGGCAGAGGTAGATCGATTGTTGTTAGGCAAGGGAATCAAAGGTTATCAGGGATAGATGGGAATGTGGAAATCGAAACACAAGAAGATCAGCCATGATCTTATTGAATGGCGGAGCAGGCTTGAAGTGCCTAATGGTCTACTCCTGCTCCTATTTCTTATGTTCTTATGTTCCCTGTGCAGGGCAATTGCCCAGGGGAAGTTTGTGCTTCTGGGCAATTGCCATGTAAACCTTACCTGTGAACTTCTGAAGGGGAATCCCCAGCGCATCTTTGGGGTACCTCTCAATCCAACGCTGGGGAGCTTGGAAGCTACAGCTCATAGTCTAACAAGAATAAGTACACGAACAATATGAAACAGAACAATTGGCATCTATAATACTATTTAACATGGAACAATCAACTTGTAACAAAAGCACTTGGAAAACTACCTTTTGAAGTGTTGCCCATGGTTTCTAGCCTCAGAAGTGTACTGGTTGTCGGCTGACTCAACCAGACCGTGTAAACACTTACATGCAGGAGTGATTTTGAACTGTCTGTTCCTTCACTTGCATTTGGGCTGACCATGCACAGCAGTTGTGAAGTTTGGTACAGTATGTTGTTCATTTTCTCCTCGTCTGCAAAACACATGTGCGTAGGTGATGCTGGTTGGTCCCCTTGATGCACAGCTAGTAGAGAGTTCCCTGAGATGAGATCGATTCCTTCACAATACCACGCCATAGTGTTGTCACCTCGTACGAACATAGTTCTTTGCATACCTTGGACACCTTTGCTGGGATCGAAACCTGTTCTTATGAATATAGGACACTCACCTTCTGGCCAATGTATAGTGGTCGCAACTCTGCACCTGCATGCACATCATGTGCATTTTTTATCTTATTCTGCTTCTGATGCAGATGGTCTGTGATCTCGGGCAATTTAGTGAGATGATAACTTGGTAATCTCACCAGTCAACCAAACAGAATCTCAACTGGTGACAGTAATCTGGAGCTCAATGGTGTTGTGCAATGATGCGATAATGCAACTTGGGGAGGCAGTGGCATAATGATATTGTCATTGGACTAGTAATCCAGAGACCCAGGATAATGCTCTGGGGAGACCCGGGTTTGAATCCCACCAAGGCAGATGGTGAAATTTGAATTCAATAAAAATCTGGAATTAGAAGTCTGTTATTGTTTATTGTCATAAAACTCATCTGGTTCACTAATATCCTTTAGTGAAGGAAATCTGCTATCCTTACCTACATGTGACTACAGCAGTATGGTTGACTCTCAAATCGCCTAGCAAGTCAATCAGTTGTATCAAACCACTTAAAGGTCTAAAAGGAATGAAATCAGACAGACCGCTTGGCATCGACCTATGCAGTGGAATGAAAATGGCAAACTCGGCCCTGTCAACCCTACAAAGTCCTCCTTACTAATATCTGGAGGCTAGTGCCAAAATTTGGAGAGCTGTCTCACAGGCAAGTCGAGCAACAGCCTGACACAGTCATACTCACAGAATCACACCTTACAATGTCCCTGACACGATCATCACCATCCTTGGGTATGTCCTGTCTCACCAGCAGGACGGACCCAGCAGATATGGTGACACAGTGGTATACAGTTGGGAGGGAGTTGCCCTGGGAGTCCTCAACATTGACTCCGGACCCCACGAAGCCTCATGGCATCAGGTCAAACATGGACAAGAAAATCCCCTGCTGATTACTACATGCTGCACCCCCTCAGCTGATGAATCAGTACTCCTCCATGTTGAGAACCACTTGGAGAAAGCAGTGAGGATGACAACGGCACAGAATGTGCTCTGGGTGGGGGACGTCAAGGGTAGCACCACTACAGACCAAGTTGACCGAGTCCTAAAGGATAGAAGTGCTAGACTGGGTCTACGGCAGGTGGTGAGTGAACCAAGAAGAGGGAAGAACATATGACTTCATCCTCACCAACCTCCCTGCCACAGATGCATCTGTCTTTGACATGCTCGATAGTAGTGACCACCACAAGAGTCCTTGTGGAGACGAAGTCCTGTCTTCACATTGAGGTTACCCTCCATCGTGTTGTGTGTCACTACCACCGTGCTAAATGGAATAGATTTCAAACAGATCTAGCAACTCAAGACTGGGCAACCATGAGGTGCTGTGGGTCTTTAGCAGCAGCAGAATTGTACTCAACCACAATCTGCAATCTCATGGCCCAGCATATCCCCCACTCTACCATTACCACCAAGTCAAGGGATCAGCCCTGGTTAAATGAAGAGTGCAGGAGGGCATGCTAGGAGCAGCAGCAGGCACACCTAAAAATGAGGTGTCAACCTGTTGAAACTACAACACGGGGCTACTTGCATGCCAAACAACATAAGCAGCTAGTGATAGACAGAGCTAAGTGATTCCACACCCAGTGGATCAGATCCAAGCTCTGCGGCCCTGCCACATCCAGTTGTGAATGGTGGTGGATGATTAAACAATTCAATAGAGGAGGAGGCTCCATGAATATCCCCATCCTCAACGATGGGAGAGCCTAGTACTTCAGTGCAAAAGATAAGGCTGAAGCATTTGCAACAATCTTCAGCCAGAAGTGCCGAATGGATGATCCATCTTGGCCTCCTCTGGAGGCTCCGGCATCACAGGCGCCAGTCTTCAGCCAACTTGATTCACTCCACGTGATATCAAGAGACGGTTGAAGGCACTGGACACTGCAAAGGCTATAGGCCCTGACAATATTCCGGCTACAGTTTTGAAGATCTGCGCTCCAGAACTTGCCATGACCTTAGCCAAGCTATTTCAGTACAGCTACAACACTGGCATCTACCCAGCAATCTGGAAAATAGCCTAAGTATATCTTGAACACATAAAGTAGGACAAATCCAACCCAGCCAATTACTGCCCTCAGTCTGCTCTCAATCATCAGTTAAGTGATGGAACAGTCATCAATAGTGCTATCAGGTGATGCTTGCTCAGCAAAAACAAGCTTACTGAAGCTCAATTTGGGTTTCGTCAGGCCCAGTCAGCTCCTGACCTCATTACAGCCTTGGTTCAAACATGGACAAAAGAGCTGAACTCCAGAAGTGAGGTGAGAGTGACTGCCTTTCACATCAAAGCAGCATTTGACTGAGTGTGGCATCAAGGAGCCCTAGCAAAACTGGAGTCAATGGGAATCATAGGGAAAACTCTCTGTTGGTTGGAGTCACACCTAGCATAAAGGAAGATAATTGTGGTTGTTGGAGGCAATCATCTTAGTTCCAGGACATCACTGAGGGTCTTCCTCAGGGTAGTGCCCTAGGCCCAACCATCTTCAGCTGCTTCATCAATGACCTTCCTTCCAACATAAGGTCAGAAGAGGGGACATTCGCTGATGATAGCACAATGTTCAGCACCATTCGTGACTCCTCAGATACTGAAGCAGTATCCATGTCCAAATGTAGCAAGACCTGGCCAATAACCAGGCTTGGGCTGACAAGTGACAAGTAAGATTCACGCCACACAAGTGCCAGACAGTGACAATCTCCAAGAAGAGAAAATCTAACCATCGCTCTTTGACATTCAGTGGCATCACTGAATCCCCCACTATCAACATCCTGGGGGTTACCATTGATCAGAAACTGAACTGGACTAGTCATATAAATACTGTGGCTACAAGAGCAGGTCAGAGGCTAGGAATTGTGCGACAAGTAAGTCACTTCTGACTCCCCCAAGCCTGTCCACCATCTACAAGACAGAAGTCAGGAGTGTGATGGAATACTCTCCATCTGCCTGGATGAGTGCAGCTCCAACAAGACACAAGAAGCTTGACACCATCCAGGTCAAAGCAGCCTGCTTGATTGGCACCCCATCCACAAACATTCACTCCCTCCACCATTGATGCACAGTGGCAAATTAGGAACTCACTAAACCTCCTTAGACTGCACCTTCCAAACCCACGACCATTACCATTTAGAAAGAAAGGTGCAGACACACGGTAACATCACCACCTGGAAGTTCCCCTCCAAGCCACTCAACAGCCTGACTTGGAAAAATGTCATTGTTCTTTCACTGTGTCATGACAGCGGACCACAGCCCCAAATTATTTATGTGCATGTTGAGCTTTTTAAAGGAAGATATGTGTTTTTCAAAAAAATAACATACAAGCAAAAGCTGGAAAGGTTTTCCATTGTATTGTGGACTGCTATCAGATACCACTTCTACTGGGCACCAAAAAGACTAAAGATGGCTAACAGTGCTGGCCCCTGCTACACTCGATGTGTCTTGAAACTTCTGCACAATAGGAAACTTTGAGTGGTCGTCAGTTATGAGCAGATAGTCTTCTCTTCCCATTGCGAACAAATCTGTTGCTATTCTGGTCCACAGTGATGATGGTATGTCATGCAGTTGGAGAGGTTGTTTCTGTTGGCTAGCCTGGTGTTCCTCACACATATCACAAGATCTCACCATGTGGGCAACATCCTTGCTGATGCCAGGCTAGAACACTGACTCGCGAGCAAATTGTCTTGTCTCCCTATTTTGTCAAGAATAACACCAGCTACTGCTGGCAGTTCATCCAGATTCTGGGTACTGGCTGCTATGAACTGTAACCACCAAAGGAGAAATTCCTGGTCATATCACTTCTTTTGCATTTTTGGCGAAGAGATATCTGGATTGATTCTGTGGTTGTGTATCTGTTTTGACTGCTTTGTTCTTCAGACTGAATAGCTCATGGATGGTCATTGGTTACACGCTGGCAAACCTGCTACTGCTGGTCCTGCTACATCCATTGTGTAGAACGCTTGAGTAGACTATGTTGATGCCTCACGTCTTATCATGAAAGTGTGCTATATATCAAAGAATGATTTTTAATCCACCAGCTGGAAACCTGAATTGAACTTTTGAAAACAGGTGTTTTAAACACAGAAATTAAAGGTGACTTGAGCTTGCAGGTAAAGATGGCTACCCCAATTTGCATCACTATACACTTCACATTCAAATTCATTGGGATGCAAAGATCCGTTGAGGGCAATGACTTGGGGAATATGAGTGAACCACATATCCTGTCCCCATTAGCAAGGCATCAAGGCATGATATATTGAACTGGTGGAGACAAACCACTAGGCCTAATCACTTGTACAATAGGAGCCTAGCCAAGAGGACACCCCCTAGACATAAAATCATTGGACTATAATGGGAATGCCTTAAACCCAATCACTTGAACAATAGGACCCTCACTGTGAGAGGGGGATTCTCATGCATGAACTGATTAAAATTGCAAGGGAGAATACACTAGTGATGACCATGTTTGAATCACTGGGTAATGCTTATGTGACTGGCTCACTCTTTGTGTGTTTAAGCTTCTGCTTTCTCTGTAGCAAGAGTACATGAGGCTTGGGCACTGACAAGAGCAGACCCAAATGGGGCCCCTCCTTCCTCCCTCTCACTCCAACCCACTTTGCAAACTCTGAACCCTGTTTGCTGACTGTGACCTTCCAGGGTGGCCCCTGTTGCAGAGACAGAGACTTTGTCTTAAAAGAATTCAATTCAGCACTACCGTCTCCAGGAGAACAGCCGAATCAGTCATCCCCCAGCTCACTGAAGGAAAAGTTCTGGCCTCAGAGTCACAGTTTAAAAGTAAGGGGTTGCTCATTTAAGACAGAGATGAGGAGAATCTTTTTTCTCTCAGAGGGTCGTGAGTCTTCGGAACTCTCTTCCTCAAAAGGCAGTGGAAACAGGGTCTTTGAATATTTTTAAGGCAGAGCTAGATAGATTATTAATTAACAAGGGGGTGAAAGATTATTGGGAGTATGTGGAAGGTTACAATCAGATCAGCCATGATCTTATTGGACGGTGGAGCAGCTTGAGGGGCTGAGTGGCCTCCTCCTCCTCCATGTTTGTATGTTTATATGTTCATATGCTGCATCACATGAGATTGCCTCACTTCCTGTGATGGCAACTATTTACATATGATTACTTACATAATCATGTATTTAAATTATGATATTTTACATATTAGCAAGCACACTATCACAACAATTACATCCTCAAAGAGTGCTAATAAACGTGATTTCCCTTCCATAAAACCATGTTGACTGTCTCTGACCATACTATGATTTTATAAGCGCATTGTTGAAACTTCCTTAATAATAGATTCCAGCATTTTCCTGATTTCCTGATGACTAATTGGTCTGTAGTTTGCTGTTTTTAATTTCCCTCCGTTCTTGAATAGCAGTGTTACATTTGCTAACTTTCAATCTGCTCAGACCATTCAAGATCCTAGGGAATTTTGTAAATCCTGATATAAATGTTATGAAGGTAATGCACACAGCTTCACACAACAGGAGGGTAAGTCGGATGTTTTGCCATATCGTAATGGTCAGTAAAAGATTTCCCCAGAGGGCACTAACCTCCATGGGCAAATTTCTGATATGTGCTGGTTGTACAAAGCTCAATCTGGGAATGCCAATTGATAAAACTCACCCCATAATCCTTCAACCACTTGGATTTGGTTTGAATCCAGACCCTGACTGACCTGGTCTGAAAGTTACCTCTCTCTCATGGCTCTGGGTAGGCCTATGCATTGTGAGCTTAGGTTGTCTGAATCCAATTTTCAGTGGCAATGTCCAAAGTATCAGCTGTGGCTCAGTTGACGGCTCTCTTGCCTGTGAGTTAGAAGATCGTGAGCTGAGGTCCCATCCCAGAGACTTAAATGCAAAAATCTAGCATGACGCTTTAGAGTGGGACTGATATCCCTCGACAAGATAGTTGATCATTTTGCTGTTTGTGGGACCTTGCTATGCATAAATTAGCTGCTTTTACAACAGTGATTACTCTTCAAAAATACTTGTCTACGAAATGCTTTAGAATGTTCTGGAATTGTGCTATAAAGCTGCAAGTTCTTTCTTCCTAATGTTGAAGGATATAGAACAGCTCATGTTTTAACATGGTTCTTTGCACTTCCAGTGTCTTGTTGCTACAAGAATATACCTCCAAGAGCTTTTTTTTGTTATCTTACATTGCTGCTTTTTTTTATAATTCTCCATTTGTAGGTGAATTTCATTTGCAAAATGGCTATTCTTTGCGAGTTTAATATCCATATCAGTATTTTACAGCACACAGCAAAGGACAAAAATGACTGAAGACTGGCTCCCAGGGCTAGACAGGAGGTTTTGTGAGTATATCAAGGGAGCCCAGCTATCAGGAAAAGTAACACAGCCCTTAAAGCTGGGAGGAAAGGTATTAAGAATGTGAAAATCTGCCTGAATCTGCCAACTTATTTATTTTGAGATGGCAGCTTTCTCTATGGCAAAAGAACCAATATAGGATATTTAGTTGAAGCCTTGTTAAACAATGCCTAAAAGATATATTAACCAAAAAACAAAGCTAATTGAACAGGTTTTCAAAGATAAGTATAGTCACGGCAATTTGCTGCATTTATATTTTCCCCTTTTACAAATCCAGGAAAGAAATCAATTACGAAACACACCTGAACCTTATTTCCTCCACAGAAATCCAAATTACTCAGCAACTTATCACACAGTATTGCAAGCCTGGTATTAGAGAAAACAATCAGGACTGTAGGATTAATCTCTGACAGCTGCCTTATCTTTACCTTGCACCTTTTGTTATTGTCTGATGAGCTTCTGCGTTTCACTGTCACGTTGTACCATACCTCACTGGTTCCTTTCATTTTATCATCAGGGAATGGGCAAGGACCTTTCAGTTTATTAAAAAAAAATCTTTATTTGTGAAGAACAAAGAAGAGAAAAGAGGCAAACAATGAGGTCACACAATCTCCTTTCTACCAGGAGTCACTCACCTGTTATTTGTGGGCGCTATCAGTCAGAGCGACTTGTGTCAGCGAGAATAGGATTCTGACAGGGCACTCTTTTCAAAAGCTAACTGACGTATATCTGCCTCCAGCCAGGGTCCCTTGCATTCTGATAAGTTGAAAAAATGTCCTTTGTGCCACCGGTGCTGACTAGCTGAAAGCACAGGCAATGCGCTTCAGTTAAAAGAATTGAGAAGAAATGGGAATATTTCTGATTGTGTTGTTTGTAGAGAGCTTTTTAAATCAATGTTAACTTTTGGAATGATAACTTTATAGGGTGTCGGAACAGGGTAAGGAGAGGGAGAGCCGCCAAGAAACATTTAAAAAACATATTTCAGAAAGATGTCTTCAGAGACTGACACATAACTCCTTGGTTCTAATGCACATATTCGTGATTCTATACAACCATGTGCCCTCTCTCTAGACATTGATGGCTAATACACTCTACAGTTTGAACAATCATGTCCTGATCATCTCTACTGACATTGGAGTGACATTTGCAACAGTTTTATGATGATTCCTTAAGGTGATGCATATGAAGTAACCAGCAGGCTTGCATTATGCCATACGCAGGCTTATGTGAATTAAGGATCGCAAAGTGCAAAGAAATGATACTGCAGTTGTCCTATTATATAAACACTGTTCGGTCCCTCTCATCCCAGCTCCTCTGTCAAAATTTATTTTTAAAATTCATTTTGTTAATTGTGGATGAAATATGAACAATTGAATTATGAGGTGGAGCAATGGAATATGCAGACATTGAACTTTCGTCCCTGGGACCTAGGTTCAGATCCCAATTTTGCTGGCTATAAGTGAAATGAAGTTTGAAGAATTTCAATCCATTGCCCAATGAACACATCCGTGGCTCACCATCATCTTCTCGAGGACAATTAGGGATGGGCAATAAATACTCACCTTGCCAGTGGTGCTCACGTCCCTTGAAAGAATACAAAAAAATAAATGTATTCAACAAAAACAACTGGCATTTATGTAGCACCTTTAACATGGTGCATCAGAGGAGCATTATCAGACTCAGGTTGACACCAAACCATATGTGGCGATTTTAGGTTAGGAAACCAAAAACTTGGTGAAAGAAGTAGGTTTTAAGGTATGTCTTAAAGGAACAGAGGTGAAGAAGCTTAGGGAATGAATTTCAGAGCATAGGGCCCAGACAGCTAAAGGCAGTGGTGGTGCAAAGAAGGGAATGCACAAGATTTGAAGGAAGGTGGAGTTCTTAGAGGGATGTAGGCCACAGGGGATTACAAAGATAAAGAGGGGCGAGGCCGTGGAAGCATTTGAACACAAGGATAAGAGTTTTAAATTTAAGGCTCACTGCAGGAGGAAGTTTTGATTCTTTCGACCCATGCTGGACTTAGTAGCAGTACAATTTAGGAACTTAAAGAGCCAATAAACCTCTTGATTTGACTTGGTCTTAACACAACTTCACTTTTTATCATGTAAAATAATGGTTATAGTGTATTATATTAATTGCTTTGCTGTCTAGTAACAGGTCCGGTTTCTACACTATTTCCTCTTCTTTCTATCTCTTCTGGTTGTGCTTACACTAAACATCATTTCAGACTACCAGGGCAAATGTGAAGGGGATCTCCTCCCTAGCCTTTACTAATGGTGCCCTAAAACTAGGTGCGATCAGGCGCCTGGACTGGCTAACCATGCTTTCTTCCCTTCCTTGGCTACCTGCAATTGCTACACTACTGAACTGACCAACTAAACGCATGGAAGATCCCAGTTACAAACAACAACCTTGCTACGCAGAGATGGGGCAGAATTTTCTGCCTGTTGGGCGGGCAGTGCGGGAGCGGGCGCGTGCAGATGCGGACCCAATCGGCGCCCCAGATTGGGTCCGTGCCGCCATTTTACGTGGGCGAGCCAATTAAGGCCCGCCCAGCGTGAAGTGCACCCGGAAGCACTGTGCGCTCCCTGTGCGGGCGGGGTGGGGGTTGCCTGAGTCAGGAGTGCGCTCTTTCGTGCATGTGCCACAGATTTGTGCCTCAGGGAGATAAGTTTTAAGGTTAAACAGTTTAATAAAGTGGTGAAAACATTTTTATGACATGTGCCCTCATTTGAAACTGTCACATGAGCTGGGACATGTGCATTAATTTTAATAGAAATTTAAAGTCATTCATGAAACCTCATCCCGCCTGTGGATGAGGTTCCATGAAAAATGCAAAGGCCGCCTGGGCTCTTCACCTGCCCGCCAACCTTAAGGTTGGACTGGCAGCTCAGGCAATTGCTTAAGTGGCTTTTTAAATGACCTTAATAGGCCTTTGACAGTTCGGTGGGCGTACAGCCGACTCGGCTGCGCGCCCGCCGAACTGAAAACCTAAATGATGTGCGGTGACGTCGGGACGCATGCCCAACATCATTTTACGTCTCGGCGAACAGGCCCCGCCCCCGCTCGCCGAGCCGAAGGTTCTGCCCATGCAAGTTTTTGCTCTTTCTGACAGGGTGTTTAGTTATATAAATACAGGAAAATGTTAAGGGTGGTCTTATGAGGAGGAGAGAGAAGTGGTGAGGGTTAAGGAGGGAATTCCAGCGGTCAGGGCCTAGACAACTGAAAGTCTGGCTGTTAATGTTGAGGTGAAGGAATGGAGAATGCAAATAAGGCTAGAGTTTGATGAATACAGAGATCCTAAAGGCTTGTAGGGCAGAAGTTACAGAAATAGAGAAAGATTTAGCTATGAAGTGATTTGAATACAGGGATGAGAATTTTAAATTCTCATTTAAAATGAAGCCAATACATTTTGTATCCATTGCAGCCAAGATTGGCCAGTGGACTGATGATCACCAGGATTAATTAAAGCTGCAGTGAAGCTGATACTGCTGAGAATATTATAATTCTATCATATAGGTTTCACTTTATTCTTTCATGAGATGTGAGCATCACGGGCACCACCATTCACAACTGGATGTGGCAGGATGAGAGAGCATTGATCTGATCTGTTAGTTGTGGTATCATTTAGCTCTGTCTATTGTATGTTGCTTCCACTGTTTGACATGCATGAGGTCCTGTGGTGTAGCTTCATCAGGCTGGTATCTTATTTTTAGGTATGCCTGGTGCTGCTCCTGGCACGGTCTTCTACACTCCTCATTGAAGCAGGATTGATCTCCTGGCTTGGTAGTAATGGTAGAGTGGGGGATGTCCTGTGCCATGAGGTTGCAGATTGTGGTTGAGTACAACTCTATTGCTATTGATGGCTAACAGTGCCTCAACTAGGCCAGCTTTGAGTTGCTAGACCTGTCTGAATCTATCCTTTTTAGCACAGTGATAATGCCACGAAACACGATGGATTGTCAATGTGGAGATGGAACTTTGTCTCCACAAGGACTGTGCGATGGTCACTCCTACCAATATTGTCATGGAAAGATGCATCTGTGACAGTTAGTTTGGTGAGGATGGGGTCAAGTAGATTTTCCCTTCTTGTTGGTTCCTTCCCCACCTGTGCATGCCCAATCTGGTGGATATACCCTTCAGGACTTGGCCAGCTTGGCCACTAGTGATGCTACCAATCCACTCTTGGGGTGGAATTGTCCCAGATTGGCACTACATGCGGTAGTGAGCAGGTAGTGGATGTTGGCTGCAATGGCGTTAAAGATACATTCCCAGGAAACACGCCGTTTCGATGGCAGGCAGGCTCTCATGTGCCTCCGTGCCATCACCTCGTCGCTGCAGCATGCTGGGAACCATATTTAGAGTCCAGCTGTGTGCATGCATCTTAGCGGTTCCAGCCCACGACTGCTGCTAAGAAGACGTGGCCCTAAAAGGCAAGAAGACTAAAGCCCCAGGTTCAATAATGGGTCCCTTGAGCGCCTTTTGGATGTAGTGGAAGCTCACCGTGATGTCCTCTACCCCCACTCTTACCGTACGATGGGCAGCAACCTTATTAATCTGGCTTGGGAGGCAGTGGCAGTGGTGGTCAGCGCCAATACCTGCAAAAGAGGACAACCACCCAGTGCCCCAAAAGGATGAATGATATCCTCCATTCTGCCAGGGTAAGTCACTCTTCTCATCACTCTCAACTCACACACTCACAAACCCATCACACATCCACAGGGATCTCACTCACTGCCAGTTCAAGGGACATCACCATTCACTCTCTCACACATACCTTCATTGTCCTCAACCCGTCCATGGGACCACTCATCACCCACACATTCCAGGCATCCTTATCACCTGGCCTGGAAGGCGTCCTGCTTACACTCTTTCCATCTTCCATGCAGGACAAGCTGGCATGCAACAACAGGGAGAGGTCTCAGACCAGTGGAGGAATGCCCGAAATCAAGGTCCTCATGGATTTTGAAAGCAGAGCCATCCAGCTGGCCAGGATGATCTGGATCATTCCTGTGCTGATGGTGAGGTTGGTGGTGCTCTACCAAGTGAGGATCCAGCAGTGCAACATCCATCAGACAACCATGCTGTGAGTGATGTGCCCAGTTTCACAGGCCACTGCCATGCCCTAATTATTCCCTTTGCTTCTGCAGGCGCATCTGGTAAATAGCCGACGGAGTCTATGACCCAGGGCCTTCAATCATGCCCCGAAGAAACCTTTGAAGAGAAATCTGAAGACACCCTCCTTGAAGACCTATCACAGCGCTCACCCACACCCTCCACCAGTGCAGGGACACACAACTCGGTGGGACCTAGCTTTAGAGTAGCCTCGGGATCTCAATCTGATGAGCACATCGCACTTTCTGATCCACAGCAGGCGGCAGCAGGGTCTTTCCAGCTGCCCAGCACTTGGAGGACTGCTGGAGGCCAGAAATTTGCTGAGTCCGAGTCAGATGACGAGTTCTGGCCTCAGCCATGTCATAGTTGCTGGATCTGCAAAGGCAAGCTAGGAAATAACAGGAAGGGATGTCCGCTGCACTCCTCAGATTGCAAGGCATGATGGAGGAGTCCGTTCGCCTTCAGGCTGAGGTGATAATGCCGGCATGTCAATGCACCGAGGTCAACACTAGTAGGATGACGGCCTCCATGGAGACCTTAGTCCAGGATGTCGCTCCTGCACTGCTGCGCGGGCTTAACTCCTTCACTGATGTCATAGCTGTCCTCCAACAGTGTGTATGCGAGAGGGGTTCGGAGAAGCTCGATCTCACTCCAGCTACCCCTTCTCTTCAAGGAGTCAGCCAAGGGCATTTGAGTACCCATAGGGAGGAGGATCAGCAGGTAACCACCACCCCCCCCCCCCCCCCCAACCCCCTGGGACCATCCATCCAGGTGACTCTGGGAGTGTCCGGCCCATCTACTCCTCCAAGATCTTCACTGACAGGGCGTAGCAGTCAGCAGGCTGCCTCCACCTCCGCTGTGGATGGCTGGGGAGCACCAAGACATAGTGGCAGGGTTAGGAAAGTTAAGAAGATGTAACTCTTTCGAGTTATCAACAGTCACAGATTGTAACTCTTTCGAGTACATTCACAGTTCTTGGTTTCCGGGAGTTGGACATGAACCCACAACCTTCTGACTCAAAGGCGAGGGTGCTATTGCACAGCCTGGGCACGGGTGTTAATCACTTGTACATAATGTTCATTATTGTTAATAAGCTCCCAAGAATGTCTCCCTGCCTATGGCTCCTTGTTATAATGAGCAGTGTTCATGTCACTCAGGTGTGAATCCTTTCTGCACAAGATAAAGGCAGGTTTCCCAGTCCAGGACCTCTTCCCTGTGCTTTGTGTAGCCTTCAGACCAAAGTGAATGTTCAGCCTCACACTCCCTGGCACATTACTGATGCCTGCACCTCCATGGTGCTTGCCATTGCTGCCAGAATGTAGTGGACAGGTGTCACAGAATACCGTTATTCTCTCTATGAGCCCTCAGTATCTTTGAGGTGGAGCTGGGCCCCAACTTTTCAGCACCTGTGACCAGTGACGCTGTGCTCCTGATGGGGATCAGGTGCTGAAAGCGGACAAAGGATCAGATGCTTTTAAAGTTTCATGGCTGCGTCTCCATACCTGGAGCATTATCACAAAGGGTATGTGCACTGCCATAAGCCAGACTGGAGTCAAACATTCATAGATGCAATGTTTGGAACTAAGGTGTCTCCTCATAGCATGTTGTCATCATCCTCCACAAAGCTAGCAGCTATGAAGGCTTCCCGAGCGTGCCTGCCTCATCTGGCCAGTGCAAGGGCCTCATCCCCATCATTGTCACCTTTGAGGACCTCCTCACCCTCATCCGCATTGGCATCCTCCTTATCAGAGGAGACCTCCAGTTAGCTACTCTCCCTGTTGCAGTGCCAGGTTGTAAAGGGTGCAGCAGAAAACGACGATGTGTGACACCCTCTGTGGACTATATTGCAGGGCTCCACCCGACCGATCCAGACACCAGAACCATATTTTCAGCATCCCGATGGTTTGCTCCACCAAGTTTCGAGTTGCAGCATGAGCCTCATTATATCATCGCTCTGCTGCAGTCTGAGGCTGCCGCACGGGTGTTATCAGCTACGTCTTCGGCGGGTAGCCCTTGTCCCTGAGGAGCCATCCCTGTAGCTTCTGTGGACCTTGGAAGACTTCAAGGATCTGTGACCGACTGAGGATGTAGGAGTCGTGCACAATCCCTGTAAACTGTGCACAGACCTGTAGGATGCGTTGGTGGTGGTTGAATACCAGCTGCACATTCAGCAAATGGAATCCCTTGCAGTTGGCATAGTTGACCCCTTGTTGCGATGGAGATCTGAGCGCCACGTGAGCACCCTGCACCTGTGGGAAACCTGAGATCTAGGCAAATCCAATTGCTTTTGCATCCTGGCTGTCCTGGACCCAGGCGAAATGCACAAAGTTGTGTGTCCTTGCGAAGATGGCATCCATGACCTCATGGATGCATTTGTGGGTGGAGGCTTGTGATATCCCACAGAGGTCACCTGTGGAGCCCTGAAAGGAGCCACTGG